>NC_047668.1:26701889-27301889 GCF_011762505.2 Arvicanthis niloticus
AAAAGCAAGTAAAAGAGTCAGAGATAGCCCCCATTTCCACTGTTAGGAGTCCCACAACGACACCAAGTACACAACCAGAACAGAACTAAGATCCATGGCAGTCTCCATGAACAAGCTCACTTTTGAAAGTAGTTATAAAATGTAGCTATGAAGAACATTGACACCATTGTTGAAAACTTAAGATTTATTGTATGGTTAAAACAACCGTTTCCCCAAAAGCTAGCAGTATTGACAGCACTGTTTTTCCCTGGACATGCTAGCTCATGCCTTTAATCATAGCACAGCACCTGGGAGGCAGTGGCAGACAGAGTTCTGTGAGCTGAGGCTAGCCTGTTCTACATAGAGAGTTCCAGGACAGCCGGGGCTACACACAAATAGTTCTTGGCTGTTTATAATTCTTGATACTCTTGTTGTTGTTGCACGTGTCTGTAATTTTAAAGAAATAGTTTTTAAATAACCTACTGCATCAAAACTATTTTTCTCTTTTAATAAGTGTAAGAATCATCTCTGCTGTTCAGACATTCAGTTCTCATTCTCTTCTGAGGGGCAGTTTCATTGCTTGCCCTGGAAGAGTAGAGGCAGAGCCTTTCAAAGCCTTGTATGTTTCCTCACCCTGGTTATAACCACTGGTTCAGAGCACAGCACAAATGAGAGCTTACTGTAAGATTCAAAGCAAGAGACTTTCCTGCTTCAAAGCATTCTTCGACCACTATGATAGCTTTTACTGTAGTCTTTAAGTATATTAGATGTGTTGAGTAGAATTAGTAATTGATTATTTTATGCCACTCAGCTCAGTTTTTGTTTTGTTTTGTTTTGTCTTTAATGGTTATCTATACATGATCGATTAGAGCGCTAGGTGTTGTTGGGCTTTGGGTACTATGATGATATTCTTTCTTTTTATTTGATAGAAGCCAGTGTCTCTTAATATATTCATAAAGGTCTTACTCGGTGATCACAACACTGATAGGTCAGACACAGAGGTGATCGATATATCTTATTAAGAAGCTGAACAGTAACCCAGGATCACGTGGGTCAAGCCCTGCAACGTTTCTGCTTTCTGCAGCCACAGAAACTGTAATTAGCCCCAACACACATGTAGCGTTTCTTTCTATAGACTTCAGATAAAGTTCTGGTGCTAGGAATGGAACGCAGACCTAATGTGTGTGTCAGGCAAGCATACCACCACTAAGCCACATACCAGAAAACGTCCTAGCTAAGACTTATTTATTTATTTTATGTATACGAGTACACTGTAGCTGTCTTTAGACACACCAGATCCCATTACAGATGGTTGTGAGCCACCATGTGGTTGGAATTGAACTCTGGACCTCTGAGACAGCTGTCAGTGCTCTTAACCACTGAGCCATCTCTCCAGCCCCTTTTTAATCTGTTTCTTAAACATGTTAAGCTTTGTTGAATCTGTTGCGAGTATGAAGAGGCCTGGTTATACAGAGGGAAAAACACAAAACAAACAGTCTAGCAGCTGCTAACCTTTGGCTGGCTTTTGCTGGCCTGCCATCCCAGCCCTTTTTCTTTTTCTGTCTTACCTATTCTTAAAAGTCCCCTTCATTTTTTTTTCCCTATCCAGTTTTTCATGTTAGGGGATGTTTTCCATTAATAGGGAATGGGCGTGTTGAATGAAGACAGGCACAAAACTGAAAGACAAGAAATCCAACATTTTCTCCATTATTGACACTTCTCCATCCCCAAAGGGGCTCTAAGACCACTGTTCCTCAGAGTAGCTCACCCAGGAAGACCTTCACTAAGACTTCCTGACTGCACTTCTCAGCAGCGTGACTGAACTTCTCAGCAGCGTGAGCTCAGTTCTTCCTCTCTCTCCTAAGGCCAGCTAAGCACTAAACTCTGATCTAGTCTAAGACCCGCATGAATGAGCACAGAGAATTCCAAATGTTCTTTCTAAGGATTCCAAAGCTTTTCATGATAATTTGCTATTGCATTTAATTTTCCTATAAATCATATCCATCAAGGAATATACCTCTCACTGAAGGTATATTATCACATCCCTTCTCCTGCTGGCCAAATAAACAGGCTGTGTGTGTGAGAGCAGAAACAGAAGGAAAGAAAGCTGAATTTCAAAACAGAAAGCTCATTTTCAAAGAATTAGGAGGAGAGTTTGCGTGTCACATGTCTGCATATGTACTGAGGAGTTGTTGATACTTGGGAATTTTGGTTTCCAATTCAAGTGGCATATTATTTGTCATGTCCCTTGTACATGTGACCTGGAAGGCCTAGAACCAGCCATCCTGCTTCTTCCCCAGAGTAACCAGGACTATAGGAACTGGACTCCCAGCCTACTACACTACTTTGCTTTTAGTGTGTGTGTGTGTGTGTGTGTGTGTGTGTGTGTGTTCATCCAACATGGGATGACTTGGAAACACTGCAGATTGGGCATTATTTATAACCTAAAGATTGAAAGAAATCTGCTTTCAGACTGATCTTCCTCAATTTCTTCTGCATATCCTAAACAAAAGTCTATACATGGTAAATCATGACAAATACCTAAGAATGGTGTCTACAGTGAAGCATACCAAAACCAGTAACATAGGTTACTGTTTTACCAGTGCACACAGTCTTTCCTTTGCTTGATTATTTTTATTCATCCTCAGTTTTCTAACTCGTATTTTTTACAGATATTTAGTAACTATCTTGTTTTGTGTGGTTTATGTAAACTGACTGATTTTTACTGATTGCCACTTCATAAAGTCAAATACCAGTCCCAGGAATTTTTATGGAGAATGGGCTCTACTCTGCTTTGGTCTCCTCCTTTTTTAAAAGTTAGTCCACAGGAGCGGGTCTGGGGTCTGGCTAGCTGACCACTAAGAAAGAGGAAGGCATGTCCACCTTCCCAGAACTACTGCCCCTTAGTGCACTCCCAGTAAGCCACCGTAAGGTTCAGCTGGTCTAGCTGCCTTTCTGGGTAAATATTCCTTTCCCTTCCCTTTTGTCTTTTTCTTCCAATGCCAGCTAGAGCCCCAATACTTTGGGCTCCACTATTTTCTAAAGCCCACTCCCACTTCCCTCTATGTAGCTGCCTGCTGACATATGGCTGACCTCAGTGCCACCTTCTCGCTCCTCCTCCAGGCAGCTGTGATAATTACAATCTGCCTGCAGTGGGGTTTTCCATTTAAACTCTAATAAACTGTCCCCAAGCTTCCCCTGAAGTTCATGGCTGTCAAGCTTTCATTTGAGATCAGTCTTAAATACTTTTACCAATGAGACAAAGAGCCCAGAGAGGGGATGCCGACTTCCTCAATATCATATGATGGCTCTACTGGGACACTCCACGATTTCTCTCGACACCTTTTTCCTGCCCTTTAATTCTTTAATTGGCAGAGAAAACGAGCCTATGTTTGCCTGCTGGGATGGCATAATCCTGTCTAATCTTGATTTTCAGGGGACTGTCTTTCTTTTAGGATTGATTCTCTTTGGTATCTGTGCTCCGTGAGTCAGGGCCTCCAAGACTTCCCACCTCCCAGTGGGTCGCATGAAGGCACATTATCTTCATACAGTCAGTATTTTTATTCACTCTGTCTGTATCTGGATTTGGGGACGGGTAAAGCACTGTAGTAAAACTAGTTATGTAGTATGCTCTGTATGTTATGTAGTATGTTCTGTGTGTTATGTAGTATGTTCTGTGTGTTATGTAGTATGTTCTGTGTGTTATGTAGTATGCTCTGTGTGTTATGTAGTATGCTTTGGTAGCCAAATCCCATTTGTCATGGTTTTGCTGAAAAGAACCTGAGTTTCATGGGGAGGGATAGAACCTTGACGGCTTGGCTGCAGCTGCTGTAGCAACAGTGAACCGGCCAATCCTTTGCATAGTGGACATTGGTACATGTAGTAAGGACAGTCCTGACACTTTCCCAAGAAGGAAAAAAGCTTCCAGAAAATAATTTTTTTATCCATCAGGTGGGGTTTTGACGTTTTCCTTCTCACTCACTAACAGTTGTGCTGTAGTGTTTCAGAATTCCACTTCTAATATATGTAATACCCCAGTTCTTTAAACCATCCTCTCAGAATCAGAGGCTCACTGCAGTCTAGAAACTGAGTTGTGCTGTCAGAAGTGGCCAATGGATAGATAGATACCCTGTCCATGCCAGTGTGTCCTGTCCTGAAAATGCTCTGTCAGATCCAGGTGTTTGAACTCTGATATGAATATGCATTCTTGAAAAAGTTTGCATTCTGGAAAACCACATATTAAAATAACAGACCTCATGAACAAAACAGAATAAATGACAGATAGCCAGAAATCAGTGGAGCTTCGTTGCAGAGCAGTCGTAGTAAACAGTAGACAGTCAAACCTTGTTGCAAGTACATCAAGGTGAAGCTTTACATCCTTGGATGTTAAGATTCATATTCTCATCCTCAAAACATAGGCCTTTGGAGGCATTGCTTTTCATGAAGATCAGTTTTATTAAAATTGACTAGCCCAGAGAGAACAGATCTTGCTCATCAGGTATGCTTTGTACACAGGAAAGCGATATCCTTCCCATGTACAGTTTCATGTTCAGCCTCCATAGGTAGCTTGATGGTAGAAAAAGCAGTTTCTGAGTTCCACCATGCCTTGAGGAAGGACTCCCAAGAATTTACCAGATGTTCTCAAAGATCTTTTATGTATACAGCATCTACAAAGCTAACTGACATTAAAAGAGAAAAATCAATAAGTGACAGTTTATTTATATTTTATAATGTCTTCTTTAGTCAGTTTATTGTCTGTAAGATATAATTTTATTCATTACAAAATATTGCTTCTAAAATAAAATGCCTTTTCTCCCAAAAGAAAACTACTTTTATCTTCTTATGCTAACTTATAAAGTCTCATAATTGATCATAATAGGTTTTCGTTACAACTGTTTGTCACATAAAACATGTCGCTGCTACCCTAAAGAAATTGCATTAGCATCTCTGTATGAAAAAAAAAAATCAGCATGTTTTGAAAGCTCCTGAGTTGATTCCTAAGGACCATCATGGTTGAGAGTCACTGCCTGAAAAATCAAAATGACTGAAGGTATTCGTTAGTGTCATTTTTAGTAAGGTTGCATTTAGACATTGTTACCTAAGTCAGTGCTGGTTGGATTAACTGCTGGCAAAATTCAGTGTTATTGTCATATGAGTCATTGACAGAATGTGCTGCGTAGGCTGACTGAAATACCTATTCTTTCAGAAAAATAAGATTTACATCATTTGGGGGCATGCATTTTTATAATGCTGACTGTAAGATATAGGAAAGGTAGTCCACTGAAACAGCAAGGCTAAAATCTGGTTTTTTATTGTTTCTATTGTCCAATATTATTTTACTCCCTCAGTGTTTGTAACTTTTTATATTTTTAGGCAGGGTCTCATGTATCATAGGTGATCCCAAATCCCTGTGTCATCTATGATCACCTTGAATGTCTTATCTTTCCACCTCCATCTTCACAGTGCTTGGATCACTGGCATACACCCTCAGTGCTTAGCTTTCGGAGTGCCGAAGCTCAAACACAGGGCCTGGTGCATCCTATACAAGCACTCTACCAAAGAAGCCCCATCCCTCTCCCCTCAAGATGTCGTTCTGATGTAGTCAGATATGTAATTATATTGTCATGGGGATAGAATTTCTGATATCAAACTTGTAGAAGATCGCATGTCACGGAGATAGGATTTGTGATTCTGAACTTCACTGGAGAGATATGATAATTGTCAAAGAGATGAATGAATTGAAGAAAAATATGCTTTAGTGTTCTGAATATGACTGACTCTTCACTATTTACAAAAGCCTTAAAAGACTCTTCAGAACTATATCTGTGTTTAAAAAGTATAAATACTAACAGGTAACTTGAAGAAAGGGATTTGTTTAATGTTAAAAGGAAGAGCAGACCACTTGCCCAGCAGGAGTGGAGTTGGCTGGGCTCTGCCTACCTTGTTCTACCTTGAGTGCTTTTGAAGGTTTCAGTTGTGTTGATATGGCCATGAGCAACCAGCCTGCTGGGAACCCTGGATTCCTGGAGAGCAATCCAGCTCAGATTTTTCTTCCTTTCCTTCTTGGGTCTTGAATAGCCTTGTCTGAAAGTGTTGGTTTTTAGAGGAAAATGTACTACATTGTGGTAATATGCTGAGTATTAATTATAACTTTAAGTTTTTATTTCAAAATACGAAGACTAAGAGATAATGTATTACTTTTCGGCATGGATGCTGTTAGAGCCTTACTCCTACACCGCTGCTTTATTATGAAGAAGGCTGTTGCTGTGCGACCTGTTTCTATTTGAACAATTAAAAACCCTTAGGATCGACCATCTGCAGATGTAACCAGTGCTGAATAGTCCAGCAAATATGCTCGTTGTCTGGCTCAGCTATGGTGGTTCCAGGCTGTCCTCTGAAGAAATGAGGTTCAAGTCATCCATACTAACTGTAACATCTCAATAACAGGTCAAAAGGAATTGGGGCAAATTTCCTTAAGCTTAGAATTGGTATGACATTTGCTGAATAAGATGTTAAAAAATGCTTGCCTAAAGAGTAGAGAATATAGCCTATGATTTTTCTCCAAATGAAAAATATACTCAGCATAGATATTGATTTGAAAGCAGGACTCGTCTTAATTCTAAATTAGAAATGTCCAGTCAGCAACAAAACAAAGAATCTTCTCTTTAGTAGAAAGACAAAAACTCACTCTTTCAAGGAGTTAATGTGTTTTTCTAGAGAGAAGATGTTTAACATAGAGCTTGGACCTCCCACCTCTTTTCAAACAATGTAAATAAATAATATGCAGGACTTTTGTATGAAAGTCTATTAATTATTAATGTCAGGGTTTTCTTAGAGCCTGGAAATTGTTCCTTTTCTGTTCTTATAAAAACCACTGATCATACAAAGAGTTATTCGTATTAATGAATCAAGACACTAGCACTGAAATAAAAATATGACTTAGTCATCTAATTTTGCAAATAGAGATATATATTAGTCCCACAAAAAATGTATGACTCTATCAAAACCACTAATTATACTTAAAAGAGAATATCAGATAGGTAATTTATAATTTTCTAGCTGTCAGCCCATTTCATTAAAATATTTACTAGGCTACTAATTCTAAACTAATTTCCTGTCAAATTAAATAAATTAAATTATGCTAAACATAGCCTCTGTGAATGTGTATGAAGTTTCTGGTATGCATAGTACACTATGCATAAATAAGGAGGGCCAGTTAGCCAATGGGATTTTTCTGAGTCGGAATTGACCGTTCTCCCTTTCCATCACTTTTTTTCTTATTAGAGTTAAATGAATAAGAGCAGTAGCCACCTTTTGTTCCCGTTCTTGCTTCAAAGGCATTGCTTCTCAGTGTCTTCCGTTACACTGATCCTCTGGCATTGCTGGCTAAAAGTTTTCATGATTAATGACGTTTACCATTAGCTAAGATTAAGATTTTAATGTCTGGCATTGTTTATACAGTTTTACCATTGAGAAGTCATTCTGCATTCCACTAATAAAGGGGAGGTTACAAAGAATACAGCACAACAAAACAAAAACAAGTGTTGTGGCTCAGGCCTGTGCTTTGGAAGACAAGAGGATTAGGAGTTCAAGGCTGGCCTGGACTAATAAGACCTAAGCAGAGGTAAAGTAAGGTCCTCGCTAAGAACCTAGCATCCATTATGTGTTAAAATGAACCACCACACATCCAGCCTTGACTTCCTCTCAGTGCTTCAGCATCCCTGGTGCTGGCCCTATTAAAGGAAGAATGATAATCTTAACTTAAGTGCTTGGAAGTATTTTTAAAGTGTAGAGTAGGAGCAGCAGTGGAAAGATCTTAGATGTGAAGGAATATTTAATATAATTATATAATGTATAGTATGATCCTTCATCTACTTTTAGAAGTGAAATCTCTTGTTGACAGTGAGCATTCCAGTAGATGTAGCTTCTAGGGAAATGAATATACTTACTCATGTCTATGTTTTGAAGCACGTTTTCGCAGTGGAAACGGTATATGACTCGGATGCTTACCATATTATAAGGGAGGGTTTGTTTTTAGGCATTTCTCTTCCTGCCATTTATTTTCTCTAAAATGTCATGGGTTTGTATGGTTTCCAATAGCTGCTGCTTTCATGTTATTCTTGCATTGATCAGGGAGGTAGGACCAGTTCCCTCCTGCAGAGTGAATTAAGAAAAGAAGGTATCATGTATTACCCAGAGCTGACAAGAAGAAACATAAGGAAGTTTCTCTCACCTCACAGTCTGAGGGTTCAGTCCATCATGGAAAGGAAACCGTGGTGGCAGGACTGGCTGAGTCCATGGCAGTGAGGACATGAGGCCCCTCCCTCACATCTATATAGATCAGGAAGCAGAGGGAAGGGGGACTATCAGTGCCCAGCTTGCTTTCAACAACTCCTGTTTTTGTTAGTTCTGGACTTCAGCCCATGGAATGGGGCCACCCACACTCAGTCTGAAACTCCCCTGCAGTTAATCCTCTCCGGAAACACCTCACAAACATGCTTTAAAAAAAAAAAATCATACTTTATTTTTTATTTCTGTGTATGCTGATATGTCTTTGTATGTATTCATTATATGCACATGCATCCACATGCCTACAAAAGCCAGAAGAAAGTCTCCGAACCCCCAGACTGAAGTTACTGGCAGTTGTGAGATGCCTGGCATGGACGGTGAGAAGCAAACTCTGGTACTCTGAAAGCGCTTAGCTGCTGAGCACTTGCTGTTCTCTGTGTCTCTGCAGCCCTTGGGCGTTTCTTTATCCAATAAAATTGACAAGCACAGTTAGCCATTACAATAACCAAGAAATGAAACAGCGTCTAATTTAGTTCCCTACTTTGTTTTAACCAAAGTTGCCTGAGGGACAAAACCTCAGTCATCTTTTCACCCTTAGGTAGTTTTGAAACTTAAAAAAAAAAAAAAAAAAAAAAAAAAGTGCCACAAAATGGAAACAGAAGCCAGATTTGGGGGCTGGGATTCTATATTACTTTGTTAGTATAGTAATGAAGAGGACCTTGGTCGGTGTTATCTACGGTACCCTCCAGTCTACTCGTAATATGAATGGAAAAGACGTCGTCCCCTTCACTACTAGTTCACACCCAAGACCATTTTTTAGTGGCATCTAAACATGATGATAGTTTTTCTAACCAAAAGGAATAGATCTACAAATAACCAACTTCCCAGTCCATCCTAGCAGAATGTGGTAGATGGACAGGGCTTCAGAATCATAGAAGAATGAAATATGAGATATTTCTAAAAGGATTGGCCATGGTAATAGCTTGGATATTAAGGCAAGATTGTTGCCCCGTGTTGTCACACAGCTTCTCCCTGGCTCACCTTCGCTCTCAATGATACGTGCATATAACCTGAGCAAATCCAGCTGCTTCGAGTTCCCGACACCTTGGCTTGCCTGCAGTGGTGGGCTGTAACAGAGAATTACAAGGCAAATCAAACCTTTGCCTTTACGTTGCTTTCATCTGGGTGTTTCCATAACAGCTGTAAGGAACAGACTCAAAGGGCCAAGTGTCATTAACCTCTACAATAAATATCTTCATTATCCTTCTCTCGTTTATTATAGCAACAAAAAGCTAACAAATGCTATTCACATACACATCGTAAATAAAAATAGCAATATAAAATGTTAACACTGTTTATGTATTAGTAGACCAAGTAAAAGAAAATATCATTAAGAAGCAGGATTCGTGATTATTAAACATTTTCTAGTTCCCCTGAATCATTTAAGAATCAAAAGGCCTTCCTATCAAGAAAAGTCCACGTGTATATAATTGTAAATCTTACATTGAACTCAGAAATCTAGGCAGTGTAAGTCATTTGCGTGCCTATTAACCCCAACTTCTGAACTAGTATATGAAATCTGATATGACGCAGCAGTTACACATGATGGTTTAAATTAGCGAAATACACTAGAATCTTAATGTACTTCCCTCTGTCTGCATGCTTAGAGCCTACATGTGTGATGACCTCTAGTTTTGGATGAGATCAAGAGGCATTTGTAACACTGTGGCTGTAATTGAGACAGACATTCTAGCTAGGCCCTCAGACTGTTTTACAATTGTTGAGCTTTTAATCTTAGTTTTTATCTTTTGTTTTGTATCTTAGTAAATTATCCATAATGATAGTTCTAAATCTTTCCTACACTTTAAGCCCTATGTTGAACATGAGTGGAGCTTGTCTCCTGTCAGCCTCATCTCTGAGGCTAGCTTATAAATCTTCCAACTTTCCATATATTTATATTAATAATATTGTGGGTTCTCCCTTATTTCTTACTGTAGTGCACTACAGCAATGTCAGAGATACACAAATACCAACAATATAATTGGGACTTAAAAAGTAAGAAAATGTGATTGTTTTGTTCCAGGAGCCTAGGCTCCCTGTTGTTTAGCTCTGTGTTGAGAAATTTGCACCTTTAACTAGCTCATAGGAAATGTGTGTGTGTGTGTGTTTGTAAATTTTGCCCGTCACACTCCATCTCAGATATACACCCAATCTCAGTGTCAGTAAAAATAAGAACAGGTTGGCTTTTGAGCAATTCATTTGGGAGACACCTCCCTGTTGTAAGGAGCTATAATTCTATGCATTGGTTAATTTTTTGTCAACTTGACACAGCAGAGTCATCTAAGAAGACAGAACCTCAACTGAGAAAATGCTTATTAAACTGGCCTGTTGATAAGGCTTTTGGGTATTAGTGGTGGGAGGAGGGCCCAACCCAGTGTGGGTGGTGATGGCCCTGGGCAGATGGCCCTGGGTTGTATAAGAAACAGGCTGAACAAGCCATGAAGAGCAAGCTGGTAGGCAGCATTCCTCACTGGCCTCTACTCTGTTCCTATAGTCTCATTCCTGACTTCGGTTCACTTCAGGATGGACTGTGATAGGGACATGAAAGCCAGATAAACCCTTTTCCTCCACAGGCTGATTTTGGTCGTGGTCTTTATCACAGCAACAAAAAGCAATAGAACACTGATTCCTAATACAACTTTGCCTGCTTGCCTTTCAAACAGAAGATTCTGCTTCTTTTGAGTTTATATGTATGGCATCCATGTCTGTTGCTTCCTGTTAAGTCCTTCATTTAACTGTTAGAGCTCCTTTTCCAGGAGGTATTATAAGTAATGAAATAGGCTGAGATGACATAACCATGTCACTTTAAAGTATGGCCTGTGTCTTCCAGTGTTTACTTCAGTGACTTGACTTCTTTTCTTTTAACTTGATTTTAAAATCGATCGCATGAAATCTACCCTCATAACAAAGTTTATATTCACATTACTACTAGCTATCTGCATGCTACAATGTAGCACATTTCCTCAACATTTGCATTTTCATCCCTAATACTTAGACCCACTGAACCTCAATACCCCAGTTCCTGCTCCTCACCCCTTATCACCACCGTTCCGTGTATTTCTGTCAGTTTGTCTCCCATTAGATACTATATGTAAGTAGAATCACACAGTGCTTTCCTTTCTGTTCCTGGTTAATGATGCATGCCCTCAAGGTTTTTCCTCCATGTTGTAGCATATCTTGGATTTCTCCCCTTTTCATTACTGTTGTGTGTGTGTGTGTATGTGTGTGTGTGTCCATGTGTGTCCCCATGTGGTGTGTACCACAGCCCACATATGGAGTTCAGAAGACAATTTGTGGGAGTTGGTTTTCTCTTTCCACAATGTGGGCCTCAGCGGACAAACTTGGGTTATCAGGCTTGGCAACAAGCAGCCTTACCTACTTAGCCATCTCATAGGCCCTGAGTTCACTTTTTATGACTGAGTAGTAGTTGCTGAGCTTATCAGTCCCTTGGTCATTTCTACCTCCTTGTCACTCTAGGTAATACTTTATCGAGCACAGGAAAGGCACAGACACATCTTGCAAATCCTCTCTTCACTTCTTTGGGATAAATAAGCAGAAGCGGGAAGACAGGGATCTTGTGACCAATCAGTTTCTGATGTTTTCTGTAAGCTTTAACTGTTTGTTTTTGTTTTCCTAGTGGCCATGATATAATAAGTTTAAAATCTTATCTCCTTGTGGTTTTGATTTTCCTTATAAGAATAGTGAGCCTCTCTTCATAGACCTGTTAGGTATTTATCTTCTTTGGAGAGGCGTCTGTTGAAGTCCCTTGACTAGCTGTTTAATCTGGGTTTGTTCTTTTCTGTTACTGGGTTAAGGGACTTCTTACATGTATCAGATATCAACCTATTGTTGTGGACCGCTGCTTTTACGAGTGGCATTGCAGAGTACAACACTTGAGTTTCCCTTGTGGCGGCAGCAGATTTGAATGGCATATTTCCATGGCTGCCATAGATACTGAATCATACTCTAACAAAATCGTGAAATGACTCACATGGGCGTTCAGCTTGAAGAAACACTATTGGAGACTAATCATTTGACATTTCGAGCTCTTAAGCTTGAGTCAATAAAGCCATCAATACTCAACATAGGATCTCTTCAAATTTCACCTTCCTGGAGATGAAGGTTTTTTGTTTGTTTGTTTGTTTGTTTGTTTGTTTGTTTTTTATATAGTTCATCTAAACGGTTAATGTTCAAAGTCAGAACTAGATCAGATAGCTTGCTGTAGTTTGTAATATTCATGTAAATTAAGTTTGGGGCCAAGCAGATTTTCTGAGGTGCTTTTGGCTCTTTGCTCAAAGGAGCTGGATTTGCAGATCTTCCTTCTGGTTTTGAGGATTAAAAGCCATGGTAGCAATGGGTTGTATATTACTGTATCTATTTGCTTTTAGCTGTGCAGTAAAAAGTAGATCTGACACTCATTACAGCTGTTATGACATGATAAGGGAGTTACATTTACTGACCCAGCACTTAGTATTTGATGAAGCTCTTTGGGGGAAAATAGACTATCTTTTGCCCTGCTGACTAATTTATAGCCTGTTCTGGTGATGAAGATGCCCACACTTGCTGCTGAGTTCAAGATAGTCACATGACTAATGCTCTGAGTTGTTGGTTTCCAGGGAGCGGTATAGGGATTATTACTTGGTAAAACTGCACTCCTTCCGTGTAAGCTGAGGACTTGAAGTCAGTGTCTTTAACCCCATCTTTAACATACAAGGCCCTGGGTTTGATTCACAGCACCAGAAAGAAAAAGCTATCTACAGAAAATGTACTCACTCAGAAACATTTGCTTTGCTCTGAAGCCTGTAGTCAGGGCCCAGGTCTATTCCATATAAACTTCCCTTGAGGAGTATTGTAATCTACTATGCATTCCAAATGCTACTTGTTCTTTGCTATAAGGTATCCTTTCTTCCATGAAGAATATTTTTAAAAGTTAAATTTTAATAAAATATAACATACCAAGGCTAGGCAAGGGTTTGAGGTCAGTCTGAGCTACATAGGGAGACCTCGTCTCAACAGAAAGACAAAGACAGATAAATTGTAACTGGTACACTGACTAATGCTCATTTCCAGCTTAAAATTCATTTCCATTTTTAATCGTTACTAATTGTCATGGTGCCTGTTGTGCCAGGGCCCCAGCACTAAATAAAGATCAAGCTGTAAATACAGCTGGACTATCCTTAATTCCAAGCAGAAAAAGTTCCACTAAAGACAGGCACAGGTGTTTCCTAAAATGGGACTTTCCTAGAAATTTAACATTAGAACTCTAGTTCAAAGGACCTCTGGCCTGTTATTCCTTCTTTCATGTCTTCATTTAACAAACATTTGTCAAATACCAACTTTGTTCCAGCCACAGTAGTCCACACAAGACATATAAAAATAAGCCCTTGGCCTTGAGTTCACAGACAAACATAGTAGTAGAGCTACATGTGTACATATTACAGTGATGCACGGAGAGATGGAGCCGCTCACGCCCAGCGGAGAGCCTTAGAGAGCAGAGGCTGGCAAACGCAACCGTCCACGATCATCACACAGAGTACCCATTTTTGCTTTGTGCCTACCAACCCAAAGAGGAGCGTGTAACTTCTGAGATCATACTGATAACCCATCCTTCTCTTACAACCTAACCCTTTCCTCCCTTCTCTATGTTGGAATCTGAAATCGTTGACTATCGCTCCCATTCATTCTTACAGAGTCCCTCTCTTAGAGTTTCTACTGCTGCAACAAAGCACTGTGACCAGAGACAAGCTGGGGAGGAAAGGGTCTATTTGGCTTAAACTTCCACATCCTAGTCCATTGTTGTGAAGGAAGCCAGAACAGGAATTCAAGCAGGGCTGGTACCTGGAGGCCAGAGCTGATTCGGAGGCCATGGAGGAGTGCTGTTTACTGGCTTGCTCCACATTGGCTTACTCAGCCTGCTTTCTTATATATAATAACTCCAGTTCCCCGTATTCAGTAATTTACAAAGCACAGGTTCCGCCACATCTAAGATTTCACTCCCGTTCCTTTGCCATGGCAGGTAATTCTGTCACATGTGTGACTTTTGTGTCTGTTCACTCAGGAATAACTTGAGGGAAAGAAATCTGGTCATTAACCATAGATAGAAAGGGAAGAAAACAAACCACAGAAGACCAGAGTTTACAGGAAGTCCTTTGGAAAAAATAAAAACACAAGCAATCATGGAAGAAAACATGGGAGACTGAGGCTGGAACAAAAGCTGCCTTCAGTAGAGGTGGTATCAGGACACGGGAATGCACATAAATTCAAAGTGGCTTATAAATACATACACATTCAAAACAGCAGTGAAAGTAGGTGTTGAAGGAGAATTCAAGTTGGAAAAATGTCTTTGGGTACTGGGAGCAGAATAATGTATTTGAGTCAGATTGAACCGTGTTCATAAACCATTACTTTTCACTTTTCCTTTCTCAATTCTGTCATCTGGAAGATGGGATCAGATTAACTTTACAGGACGACATGCTAGGATTGAGGAAATGCCCCAGAGCACTGCTGGGGATTTACCAGGGGGAAATTCCCAAGTTCCTTCCTGATGGTTGCTATTACCATTTGCTTGTTTTCAGACAACAGGAGCTTACAAATACCCCAATGGCATTGTGGGAGAATGTGAACGGGGCTTTCTATGGATCTGTCAAGTTATGTTTGCTACCATTATCTTTATTTAAGACAGCTGTTTTCTTAATTAAGAATCTTTTCCCCTTTGACAATTCCATACATATATATTTTGATCACATTCACCCCAACTCTTCTCTTCGTCTCCCCCCAGAACCACTTCCAACATGGCTCTCAACTTCATGTCCTCCTCCTCTTCCTTTTTCTAATAACCCACTAAGTCCCATTGGTGCTGCCCTAGTAAGTGTGAGACCATCCACCAGAGCAGGGGCAACCTACCAGAGACCACACCCCAGAGGAAAACTGACTTATCCCCTCAGCAGCTACCAACAGCTCCTTAACTAAGGGTGGGGCCTTGGGAGCCCCTCTCTCCTTCATGCTGGGGTGCTGACTGGCTTGCTCTTTGGTGGATAACCAGAGCTTCCCTGGTTTCAGCTATGTGATGCCCAAAAGGCAACATGTCTCAGCACTCTGCCTCATCCTCCAGCTTTTAAGTCCTTTTGGCCCCTCTCCCATGATGATTCCTGAGCCTTGAGATGGGTTGGTGTACATGTCTTCTTTAAGGCGATGTGCTGACCAGTTACTTACTCCCAACACTTTGGCCAATAACTGTATTAACCACTACCCACTGGATATGCTGCCTTGGTTGTCCTTGGCAGGCAGAGGACTGCTAACAGCAATTTTATTTATAGTACTCTCAAAGCACTTCCGTGTTTTAAGTACTCTCCTAGTGTCGTGTTTACTCAATACCCTCCTCAGTACGAATACAGAATTTTATGAACATATGAACAGTCTGATTTAACAGACTTTAATAAGACTAGAGTGTGTGAGAGTAGTAACTAAAAATCTCCTATGGGACACTCCCTTCTCCAGATGTTCTGTGAGCCATCCTGCTTCTAGCTATCCCTGAATGTCTGCTGTCACATTCTCTTGATCCTTTATTTCTATATCCTGTTAACTCCTTTGTAACTTCTGACAAACTGTGAGTACTTTAACCTTGCTGACAAAGCTCATACCATGCAGTACTCAACAGAAGACCTGCACTCATAGTCTCAGTTGGTGTTTGTTAAGTGAGTGAATGCTTCTACCAATGTGACTTGTCTGATTCTTGGCCCATGCTCAGCAGTGTACCAGTAATTGCTTTAATATTACTTCAATTAAGAGTGGCTTGAGTGATAAGGTAAGAGTAAAGATTAAAACATATAATAAAATATTGGTATTAACCTAATTCCAAAATTCATCTGTAGAATAGCTCTTTTTCTAATTCTGGGGACTGACAGCAATGCCTCACATATGTTAAGCAAGCTCTCTCTCACTAAACTGCATCTCCAGCCCTCTATTTACTTTTTATTTTGAGGCAGGATCTTACTAATTTGCCCAGGCTAACCCTGAACTTGCTCTATAGCACCAGCAACATTTGAACTTGAGCTTCTCCTGCCTCAGCCTCTCAGCTAAGACAGGCCTGCGCCACCAAGCCCAGCAATTTCCTCTTTCTGAAGAAAGGCCCTTTTCCTTCTGCAAATGCAAAAGCTGACCCTAGTTCCCATTGGCAGTTACTACGCACTCAAGAACTGGAATAAGATGGCAGGTCTAGGGTTCTACCTGGGCAGACTAAAGAGAGGTCCTGACACAGTTTGAAGCCTGAAATCAGAACGTGAAGACCCTAAAGCACTTGCAGATACTATGAGCGATATAAGGAAGAGGAATAGAACAGGGGAGGAAAGTGTTACTGTGTTTATACTGCCTATCACTTGCCTCACAAAAGGTGACGCATGTCACACACGATTGTGTGATGAGCAAATGACAGAACATAGAGATTGCTACGTCAGCCACTTAGCACGTGCTGTTTCAAGGCAGTATAGGAAGTGTGTTCTTTACATGGCTTGTGATTAGAACTAAGGAGGTTTTCAGATGTGTTAGAAAGAGGCTGGTGTGATCTGAGTGGTGGCTTACTAAGTCATGTGATCACTTAGGGCCCTAACCCAGTGGTTGCTGTTTCCACTTGCTGGTGCTCACAATTGCAGCCGCTGGCCAGGACCCAAGAAGAAACCATCAACAACTACCACCATAAGTGGGCTTCTCCCATTCAAGTAAAGAGCGGGGCTCCAAGTTCTCTTGCAATATGACTGTGGCTGTGTTTTTAATGACAGCAAGGTTCTCCCTGGTGCTATGGTTTGGTTTTGTTTCTTTGTTTTGTTTTTGAATTATGTAAAAATGCGGGCTCCTTTCAGTGCAGGAGGTAAGAAATCATCCATGTAAAGATTAAGAGTTGCTTTCAGCTTTTCTTTCTTCCTCTTTTGTGCCTCTCACAGACAGTAAAGACTGTATCCTGGAGCCGCTTTCCCTGCCAGAGAGTCCAGGTGGCACCGCCGCTTTAGAAGGGCCTCCATCTGTGCCTTGTATTTTCTGTGAAGAACATTTTCCCATGACTGAACAAGACAAACTTTTGAAGCACATGATTATCGAGCATAAGATTGTCATAGCTGATGTGAAGCTCGTTGCAGATTTCCAAAGGTAAATTTTGGTTTTGCCTCTAAAATAAGTCCTTCTTGACTGGAGGATGGTATAATCTACACAGAAAGTAATCTCTGTGCAGATATGGGAGGTCATGTCATCATGTTTGGGATTTTTTTTTTCCTAGATTTTTTTACTACAATCTTTTATCAATGAGCATGTAAATTATGATTAATTAAAACATGGAGCATGTTTTCTACTGAGGAGATCTCATAATGAGAGCATAAAATTTGGAGAGTATGGAAAGGCTCCATTTCATTGGAAAGTAGAGAGTCACCTCAGCATTATAACGTCAGTGCTGACTCTCTCAGGCCACCCACATCATTGCCAGCAAACAACCTTGTCCTTGTCCAAAAGCAGCCGGCTGTATTATTAACAGTGCATAGCTAAGGAACAAGACTGGACTGGAATGCAGGCCAGGGAACCTCTTAACCTTGTGATGGGTTAATAATAAACAGATTAATGTACGCACTGGTCCCTGGCCTGGCTCGAGCGAGTAGCACCGCCTGTGAGATGCTGCCAGTCTGATAGAGAAGAGCCAAAATTTATTTATATTTTGATTACTGATAAAATTGCGATGTTGCTGCTGTGGCTTTAGTGATCAGTGCAGTTTTATACCACTTTAAAAACTTAATTATCACTTATTTTTAAGATTTAACTTTTAAGAAAATTTTATTCAAGGTTCCACATTATCTAGATCTTTAGAAAACAGTTTGTTTGAGGTTGGAATAACCAGCATTCCTGGTGGCTGGGGATGGGGGCAGATAATCCAGCTGTTCTTGGTTTCTGATGTCCTTCCCAGCTGCCCGACACTAACGCAGAATATATGTAACATGCCTTCTGTGTATATGTGGGACCTACAGCCACTAAGTATGGTTATTTTTTCCCAGACTTTGATGTTGCCTGCTCATAGGATAAAGCAAGGAAATCTGAATGATATATGTGACCAACTGCTAAACTAATTTCTTGCATATTTTCATTGTGTTTCTCCTCATTTGTTATTCTCTATTTTTAAATTAGAGAGAAATGGTCAGGATGATTGAGGGAAAATTATAGGAGCTTTGCAACATACAATATTTTTTTCAAGATGTATTTAAAATATTTAAATCTATTCATTTAAGACACTTCTTTTTTTTAAGATTTATTTATTTATATGAATACACGGTAGCTGTTTTCAGACAAACCAGAAGAGGGCATCAGATCTCATTACAGAAGGTTATGAGCCATCATATGGTTGCTGGGAATTGAACTCAGGACCTTTGGAAGAGTAGTCAGTGCGCTTAACAGCTGAGCCATCTCTCCAGCCCTTTAAGACACTTCTTAAGCTAGACATCTTCTAATTCTTTTCTTCCCAGGTAACGATGACAGAAATATTAAATGGACATGTCTTATTTTACTGAGCTTCTCTTTGCTATAAAATGATTTGTTTACTCTTGAACCATATAAGTAAACGTTACCCCTGTGAACTGCAGGGAAGTACAACCATTAGTGGTAACTGAGAGGTGTTAAAACTTTCTCTTCTGCCCTTAAAATCTGAGGAATGTTTAGATCAAAATTTGCCTTTTCTCTTTTGTGTTTTTTTTTTTAATCTTTAAAGAAAGGCATTTATTTAAGAATCAATTATTTAATAATTTTGGTAGCTCTTTTATGTTTATATATAATAAAGTGACCATATTTATAGTTATTAATCTATTGTTGGCATTAATCTTATTCATATATGGGAAGAACAGTCAGGTTACTTAGCTAGGTCTTGGGCTTAGGAATCAGTCAGTACATGTTGAGAACTGTCACTAAGTGCAGCTCAACAGTAAAATGGATGCTTTGTAATTAAAGAAAAAAGATATATGTCAAATGTAAGTGCTTTCTAAATTGTGTAGTTAGCATGTATTTTAAATGTATAATTTTAGTTCTTTCTTGTCAGATGTGCTCCTAATTAAATAAAATTTTCACTCTCAGGAAGTAAAAATAAGATTATTGAATGGACCAACAATATGTCTAAGTAAACTCTTTATTTCTTAAAAGAACATTTTTGTTGTTGTTTTTGTTTTTTACGACGGTTTCTCTGTCAGGATAACCCTGGCTGACCTGGAACTCATTCTATAGGCCAAGCTGGCCTCAAATTCAGAGATCCATCTGCCTCTGCTTCCTGAGTACTGGGATTCAAACCACTTCCCAGCAAGAACATTTTTAATATATCCAGTCTCCTTTGAGTAACCTTCTATAATTTAATGTAACTGAAAGTTCTTCCCTAGAACAGACATTGACTGTTTGTGATCAGGTAAGTTACAGTTAAGTAAGTGGCTTTCTCCAGCTTTCAGAAAAGAAACTATGAAGGCTGGGGAGGGCACACAGGAAAGAGCTCCAGTTGACATGTATGAATTCACTCTTCTCGGAGGAAATCTGATCCTTCTAAGTACAAGCTATAAAGGCTTTTAAATCATAAAAATGAGATGGGATTACCTCATACTTTATTTCCTTTTATTTCAACAAGGTCTCACTGTGTAGCCCAGGCTGGCCTCAAGCTCACTTGCTTCCGACTTTTAAATGCTAGGATCACAGAGATACACCACCACTTCAGCATTACCCTGTGTTTTATAAGAAGTAAGCTATAAATTTTCATATTAAACATATCTGACATTCTTTATTGAAACAAAGTAAGTACAAAACTTCCTCGGGCAGAGAAAAATAAAACAAAACAGAAAATCTCCCCGTTGAGGCCACTTTACCGTTATTTAGAGTGAGCTATTTTCTTCTAGCTTTCTTTAGTCAATAGAATTGTACCAGAAGATAAAAGTTAATGCCATAATTGTTTAAGTTGCATTGATTCAGTGCTACTTGGATAACAACCATCTCTCAAACCTTCATACCTTTATTGGTATATGTGCAAACTCCAGTGGCGGTCTGACAGGCAAGATGTTACTACAGCAGTGTTCTTGTGTGTAAGAAAGCTCTCCATGTGATATGGTTTGAAGTTCTTTTTAACAAAAGCATTTGCTGATGACTTACCAATTACTTTTATGGCTTTTTAATAAAGTGTGAAATGCTATTTTGACTCAATAAAGAATTCATACCACATATTTCATAGCAGCCTTTATATATTGAGTAGCTATAACTGTTACTTTGAATAAATGAGAGAAGTGGGAAATGAGGTTAACCAGTACTACATAATCATATGACTCTGAAAAATATGTTCTAATTTGGGGCTGGGACAAGAGGTTTGTGAAGACCTGCTGTCATTAAGCTGTTTCTCAGTTGAATAGAATTTCTCTGAGTATCTGTAATAACCACAACAAAATATAAAAAGGAACACCCCTTACTTTGGCTTAAAAACTACAAAGATGCTACTATGTGTTTTGAATATCTCCAAACTCAAATGTAACTTAGGCTCAAATATATGTAGCTGTTGAAATTGTATTTAGCATAGTGTATGGAGCGTGTTTATGCCTTGTGTGGTGATTTGTGATTCTGTTTTGCTTTTATTTGATGTTGTCACCTTGTCTTTAATGAGGAAAAGAAGACTCGGATACAACTTTGCTCCTTACTTATCTCCCCAGCACACTCCCAGAAGCTGCTTAACAGCATCTCTGACAGTGCTAGGCATGGATCTAGAAGCATCCTTTCGAAGATTCTGGAGTACTTGTATGAGGAGCAGTAAAATAACTTTTAGAGCTGTATGGCATCCCAGGCCCCATCGGGTCTGAGACAGATCTTAAGAATCTGAGCTTCTGCCTGGCAGGATCACCCTGAGATCTTCATTCATTTCAGGCTAGTATTTCTTTCCTTGTGTTTGTAGCCTTGAAGTAACCGCTCATACAGCAGAAGCATTTGATATTATCTGCCTCATGAAAGGTGTAGTATGCAAACATAGAAGACCTTGAAGACTGGACTACTGACCACTGGGATCAGGTCATTGTTTCCTCAGCAGGATAGGGGGATACTTGGCACCTGTTGCCCCATCATGGTGTTCCAAATCAGTAGCCACAGCAGCTGGTAACAACTTTCAGTCTGTATGTAGGCAACTAGGAGCCATTCCCACTGCCGGCTACAGTTACGTAATGTGCTATTTAGAAGTAGGGTGTTCCCTCTCGTTCAGACTTCTATATAGTTCTCTATCTGTTCATATCAAAAATCAGTCTCTGTACCTTCCTTATTCCCTGAGTGGGTTGGAGAAAAAAAAAAAAAAACATTTCAAGTATTTATTGCAACTACAATTCCAAGAGGTTTTTCTGCCTTCCCTTTCCTAGGATTCTTGTACTAACTGATCGGAACATGCCTCTGTGTCACAGAGACCAAGGTTGTTTGGGAGCCAGAAAGACCTGCCTGGATTCAACTTCTGCCATTCTAAGCCATTCTAGACAGTTCAGCAAACATAGCCTTCGCTGTCATTGCCACCATCTTCCACCTTAGCTCCTACCCTGTTACTGTGATGTAACCCTTTTTACCTTCTCACTAAATGTCTCGTGAAATGAAGGCAGACTTGTAGTCTCAGGACTCAAGAGACAAAAGCAGGAAGATTGCACATTCGAGGCCAGCCTGGGCTATATAGTGACACCTTGTCTCAAACAAATAAAGACTTCCCCTGTTCACTCACTTTGAGGCAGGTTCCCACCCTGCCTCAGCCTTGTCTCAGACACATAGGGTCAAGTGGTTCTCCCACCTCATATCCCAGGGAGCTGGGACTACAGGCTAGTACCATTTCCTCTTTTCCTTTCTTTTTACTTTATTAATTTTTTTTATAAAATGTTATTGCTATTTTTGTTATTTTAGACAGTTATTCTGACAAATTATCTTTGTCCCTGTACCCATATGTAAATGAGTTCCTTTTCTCATGCTACTGTTTATAAACCCCCAGGACTTGGGTTGTGGTACTCTGCCTGTACTGTATACTTAATCATCAATAATAATTCATATACAAATGAGTAAGTTCAGATTCATATCCCTGAATGCCAAGCACTCCTCCAGATTAACACATTCTAACACCAGGTATTAAAAGGCTTGGCCAGTATCATCATTTAAAAAGCACAGTGGCTTCCAATTTAAGATGAGTGTAAAACAGTACTTATGCTATAGCTTAAGGAGAAAAATCTTTTGACTTTTCATTAGAAAATAAGTTACAATGGTTCAAAGGGTGGTTCAGTCACTAGGGTCCACACTCTCCAAACATCTGCTTCCACTCTTTCCCATAGATGATTTCGCAGGTCTGTGAACATCTTCCAAAGGTGAGCAGTTTATGTAGGCAAAGTTACCACTGCTTTAACAAGGCTGTGGGTCCAAAAGTGAATTAGTATTGTATGAGACTGGCTACTGTTGTGAGCTTTGTTTAGATGGTATGTGTTGTGTTGGGTGTCCTCATTAAAGTGTCAACTGGAGCTACAGAAATTCTTCTTGGTCTTTCGTATTGGTAGCCGTGAAAACTTGGCCCTCTTCTCTCTTGACAAGTCAGTTTTCTCAGGCACCCGGCCCTGCCCTATGTAGATTTGTTTACATGAGCACAAGTATCTGTATATTTTAGTTTGAAGAAACAAGTCAAGTCCTATTCTTGACATCTTTAACACAGGTATATGTCTGTATGCTATATACTTGCATGTGTGCGTATACATATGGAGGCCAGAGGTCAACACAAGGTGACTTTCACTACTGTTCTCCACCTCAGTGTTTAAGATAGGTCTCTCAGTGAGCATGGAGTTCCTTGGCTTGGCTTGGCTTGGCTTGGCTTGGCTTGGCTTGGCTTGGCTTGGCTTGGCTTGGCTCGGCTGGCTGATCAGTAAACTTAAGAGATTTGTCTATATCCATGCACCTCCCACCACCACTAGCACTGGGGTTTACAGATGTGGATGCACAGAGTTTATGTGGATGTTAGGTATCCAAACTCAGGTCTGTGTAGCAAATATTTTACTGACTGAGCCCACCTGCCCAGCCCTGAGTTTCCTACCTTTCTTTTTCCCTCTATCCCATCTCCTTTTCCAGGACAGGATAGTTAAGTAATGGAGAACAGAAATAGCTATGCAGAGTAACACAGACTGAAAAGTGCTGAAGTTGACCGAGGAAATAATGTGTTATCTTTTCATAGATATGTTCCTTCTACTGTGACAGATCTGCTGTCCCTCTGCTTCTAAGGCACATGAAAGCCAGTGAGTTAGCCACGGAGTAATGGTGGATCATGTGCTAGTTTTGTAATAGAAGCTGAGCTAGAGTTAACACTATCATGTCTGATCTGTGGATGAAGTCAGAATTACTGTGTAGGGAACGTACTACTCCTCCACTGTAAGGTTGTCAGGGTAGGTAGAGGCAGGACTGAATTGTGTGGTCCTATCCGCCTCTCACTCATCGCTTCTTCTCCTTATGCCTCCTGTTCTTCCTGTCCTTGTCTGTATTTATTTCCCAGTTCATCTCACGGTTCTCTCTTTTTCTCAGATCTCTCAACACAGACTGTATTCTAACCCACTAACCAACTGTATCCCGAGTACCACAATGGGGACAAATACCCAAAAGAAGAGTAAAAGGAAACCAGATGTGGGGAGGTGCTGCCTGCCTGGAGATCTATCAATGTCTCTAAACACTCTCCCACACCCTTGCTTTGAGCCTGTTCTGGCAGATCACTGCTAGGTGCTATAGGAAACCATTTTAAAGGTCCAAATCCCTACTCTTTCTATGTTCCTCCAGTATCTCAGGAAATTTCATCTCTTTCCATGAAGCTTTGGTTCTTTGGTGAAACTTTTCTTATCTAATTCATGTAGTCCAATAAACAGTAACCTGTCAGGCCAAATGTCCCATGTCTTCTCTCCTCATGAAGAAGGCCACATTCCCCTGTTGATGCCCTCTGATCTATGAGGTAACACGGTAATTCATCTTGTTATAATAAATAAATCGAAGGAGGAGTGGCTTAGTTGAATCTTTCATTGTCTTTCAGCACATGTACAGAGCTGGGTTATGGTTTGCTTTTAAGTTGAGCCCATATGCTACTTCTAACTCTGCTCATTAAATATAAAGTGTGTAGCTCAGCTGTTTTCCAAAGGCTACATCTAATTTATTTTAGGCATAGTGTGGGCATTCAGACGTTCTGTCTAATTATGCAGATGTTGGATATATGCAATTATCTTACTACACTGACCTTTGCAAAAGATGACCACTCAGTCTGCTCTTCATTGGATGTCATAAGCCTATTTGATTCTTGTAATTGTTTAAAATTTATTTTTATTTTGTATGTATGGTTGTTTTCCCTACATGTGTGTCTCTGTACCACATGCATGCCTAGTGCCTACAAAGGACAGAAGAGAGCACCCGATCCCATAATTAGAGTTATAGATGCTTGTGACTCACCAAGTTGGTCCTGGGACTCAAACCAGAATCCTCTGAAGGAGCATGCAGTGCTGTAAACTGCTCTAGCCCCCTAATTCTTACCTTTTAAGTGTATGTAAACTATAATGTTGTTTTAGAAAACTTTATTATCACAGGAAAACAATTCATTTTAACCATGTGGGATAGCCCTTACCTGTAATTCCAGAACTTAGAAGGTAAAGGGCTAGCCTCAACAACATAGCATATTCAAGGATAATCTGGGCTATAGAAGAGCCTATGTCAAGCAAACAAACCAACAAAAACTCATTTTAACTTTCTTACATACTTGTTTATCGAATTTCAAAATAGTGAGGTTTAATCATTTTCAAGCCTTTGTAGGATAGTTTTATTTTATTTATCTTATATATCTGCAATCTCTCAATGCCTTTCTCTTCACAGATTCTTTAGCAGTGTCATTTAACTGCTTTTTGGTGTGGAGCTAATTAGGCATTCTTGTATGATCCTATCATTTTAACAGTTATGTATTGATTCTCCTCATCCTTTTGAATGTAATTTCTTAGGTACATTTTATATTGGAGGAAAAGGTTCACTGAACAGCCCATCACAGATTTTTGCAGCGTGATAAGAATCAATTCCACAGCTCCATCTGGTAAGTGCATGTCTTAACTGTCCACGTAAATCAAAAATTCAGGAAAATAATCTCACTCTCTTAGATTGCACTTGCTCTCACTTGCATGATAGCTGAAATTAAACTGATGTTTTTATATTGCTTTACTTGAATAAACCTACATCAGAACTCTATACCAGATACTAATGGACATGCACATTGTGTGTCTGTGGGGTGTGTGTGTGTGTGTGTGTGTGTGTGTGTGTGTGTAAGCCCCAAGCCAGCGTTGGTCTCTATTACTCTTTACCTTAGTTTTTGAGACATATTCTTTCATTGAGCCTGTGGCCACCAATTGGTATAATTAGCCGGCTAGCAACCTCCAGGGATCTACTACCCTTTGGCTTTTAAATGAGTCTTGAGGATCCAAATTCAGATACCCCCAGCTCCTTGCCTGCACAGTAAACATTTTACTGACTGAGCCATCTTCACCGTTTCGTATCCACGAATTTTTAAAGAAGTAAATAATCGTGAAAATTTTTCTCCTTTTTTATTTATTCTTCTGCTCTCTCAACAGAAGAACAAGACAACTATTATTTGTTATGTGATGTGTTACCAGAAGATAGAATCCTCAGAGAAGAGCTTCAAAAACAGAAGCTGGTAAGAATTTTAAAGTATGAACCATGCATTGGAAACACACACAAAAATCACTCTTGTTATCTTGTTATCTTATGAAGGGAATTTTCAAACATACGAAAAATAAGAGACTACACATACATGTCTTAAAACAGAAAATAGTATTCACTGGATTAAAGCCTAACGTAGTAGAGATACAGAGAGGACCATTGACTGTTTCCTGAGTTATCCCCAACATGAAAACAAAGTCTGTTTGCCTTTCTGTAATTCTAGATTCTTGACACGTGACACACACTGCAAAATAGAAGTACCCTTAGCCTTTTTTTTTCCTTCTTTTTACTGGCATGTGCTATGTATTAGCATTTCCTTTATCCGCTGTGAATTAAGTGCATGGCTCATTCAACATGGTAGCCTTTCTTATTTTGTTTTATTCATAAGCAAGAAAATATGAAAACCTCAGCATCTTTATTCTTTAAAATGATAATAGCACATAGAAGGCATGAAAATTTCATCTTTGTTACTCATGCATTTTAACATGTTAATTAACATAAAAATATTGTTTCCTATGGATAACTTTTCCTTTAGCAGTTTCTTATAAGTCTTCCTTTTATCTTTAGATCTGATTAAATACATCATGAGGAGATTATGAATTTAATTATCTCTGCTACATTCTCAAGAAACCTAAAATGAAAATAAATCCTATAATATCTAGTTATAGAATTTGAGAAAAAATTTTTGGAGCCTATTTTGATTTGTAAACATCCCTAGTAATTATTTTGCTAGTAAAAGAGAGATATAACACTGTTGGATTTGAGTGTCACATAAGAAAAAGGCTCTTTCTGTACAAGCCCAGAAAAGAAACAGGACTTCCCAAGTTTCCTTCACCTCCCATAACAAAGTCTTGTGTTCTTTGCCACACAAGGCTAACCTACTGTTTTGTATGAATTTCATAATTGTTTATAATAAATAAAATTCCTTTTTTTTCTTTTTGCTTACTGTGGCCTTGATCAGTCAAGAACGATCAAGCTGTCACAGTTTTATATAAAAGTCCAACCCTGCCACTTAAGCCATAGCTCCCTCAGAGTGCAGAATCCTACTATATTCTCAGTATATACGATAGACTCAGGCCCTGGGAAATATCTGCAGAATGTAGATGAACTCTTTGACATTACTCTACAGTCTGAAAGAGTGATAGGTTTGATGAAAGTAAGCATTATGGCAGCTTAAAAAGACAAAATACAAATGGAACTGTAAACTGCTATCATGTGTAGAATCCCTCCTTTACACAGTAATTATGCAAAGAACTGCAAGACAGCTCACATCATAAGAGTGTACAGAAAAGAATCCACATACATATTCTTAGTAACTGATAGTGTAGAATGGCTTTCAGGATGCTGAAGATTAAGTGAAGCAATGCATGCAATAATATAAAATACTTGGCTTGTGGAAGCAACAATAACAATTCAGCAGTAGGCTGTAGAAAGATGGCAAGCTGTAAAGACATCAAGATATATTTGGATCTAAGGTTAAAGGTGTGTCTGGGAAGCAGAATGACTGAATGTGTCTGAACGGGGAGCATCGTGAGGCAAACTAAGTGTAGATGGAGCTAAGGAACACTGGCTACAGAGTGTCATAAAAAGAAGATAGTAAAGTGGCTGTGTAGAAGGCCGTTTAACGTTTTAACACTGTCACATTCTGGGAAAGAGCAAACGTACTTGGAGCTACAGAAAGATGCTTATAGTTCCTGGGTGCCAGGCACATGCCAAGCCTTTCAGTAAGTCTCAGCACTGTGAGGTCATCCCGGTGGTGAGGAATGATGATGTTGCCCAGCCTCACAAAACCAATGCAAACTGGAGCTGTGGCTTTCAGCCCTGCCTTCCCAACACAGTCACTTGCTCAGCACCGCACATGCTTTGCACTGCTATTCCGGGCTTTGGGAATCACTGTCCTGGATGCTCACCGAGTTTGTTGGTGCTGCATAAGGAAAAGAGCCAGTCTAGGATTAGAGATTGGAAATTCAGAAGTTCACAAATAATCCAGCCAAAGGGAATCATGTCCAGAGCAGTAATACAAAGTAGGAGAGACAGGCCAGGCAGCAGGAAAACAGGTTGAATTTGTAATCACCCGGTTTCCTGCTCCATCGTGTAGAAGCTCCAGGTTAGTGTGTCTGGTCCTCCTTGAAGAGTTGGCAACAATTACAAGATATGTCTTGTATATAGAGAGCTATGTCAATCAATAGCATGTATTTCCAGTACTAAAGCAGTCAAATGAGACAACATTCAGCAAAATAACATGCTATTTTTTTCTGGAAAATTAATCGAATTTTTAAAAAAAATAATAAATAATGCCAAAACAATAAAATCAAGCGATGTTTTCATCATACACTGGCACTCTCAGTAGCATTTGTGCCCTTGGTCCATAAGAACTGAGAGCTCTATAGACCAACTCTGAGATACTGACCCTCGGATAGTCCCCCACTCTACCAGTGTGCTTGTGCTTTCCCTTATCTTACTATCATTCACATTTTATCAACTCATTCCCCTTTATTAATCAAAGTTTCAGTATAGTTTCTGGAAAACGTATTATAAGCCAACCAATTGGTATTGCAGTATGGGCCTGGAGTCTGGCCTATGCAGGCTCCATGAGAAGAAGCACAGAAGTCACCATGTGGAGTTTGTGCTTCTGACTGCTTGCGTGTGCATTGTACTTAGCTGGAAACACCAAGGAAAGCATTGAGTTCACATGTCATGTTGCAGTTTGCTCTTAGTTCAGAGTAACTCTGTTTGTGTTAGTTTATTATATATATATATTTTTAATGTGTTGTTCCTTTTGTTTTTAAAGATGGGCTGTGTAACCACAGCCTAGTGTCAAACGTCAACTCTCTTACATTTGTTACCTGAGTGATAACCATGGTTCAATGTTAACTTCTGGTTTCTTTCCTGAAAAGCACTGATCCTGACCTGAAATGAAATGTCCTTCTATGGTTCTTGCCAGGCTGCTAAACTCATGCTGGTGTTTTCCCTGTTTGAGTATGAAAATATGAGTAGCTGCAGGCTCATAGGCTCTACATAGAGTTAAAGCCAAGGCAGTAGATTTAAGGTTAGAACAATGTATCTTTTTGTACTTTCGGTGAAACCTTTCCCCACTCTGGTTTCTTGTCGTTTGTAAGGTTTTCAAGTTCCCAGAATTCTTGGCAAACGAATTTGAGTCCCATTTCATACTTCTTTTGAAATTATTTTATCAGTGTTCTGAAAGAATTAGAGTCAGAAAAGGATCTGGAGGAACTGGGTAGCTTACACATCTCCCTTAGCTTCCTGTAAACGGCTTCCCCCATCTTTGTTCATCTCTCTCCCTCCCCCTTCCCCTCTTCCTCTCCACATCTCCCCCTCCCTCTCTCATCTGTCTGGGTTGGTGTCCTACAGCAGTTATTTCACCTCCTTTGTTTCAAATAGTTAAAGATTTTCCAAGATCTCACCCCCCCATTCAGTGTGTACACCTTCATGGTGCTGATGGAAAGCGAGCAGGGCAAATAACCATCCCCTCCTCCTGGCTCATTTCTGAACCTGGGCCTAAATTTCCCTGTACCAAACGCTGCTGTGTTGATTTGTCAGCAGAGTCTTGTTTAATATGCCTAAAAATGGAGCTTCCTTTCCCTGAACTAGAGCTTACTGTTCGTTCGCCTGCTCTCCTTTTCTGACACAGTAAAACCACCATTCTTCTGGTTCCCAGTTTGGAAATTTCTAGAATCATTGTAACTCATTCATTCTCTTCAGTACCATACTTATCTGCCAGGTCCCATGAGTTGCAGGTAAATTCCATTTCCTTCCTTAAGGCCCTTGCACTTCTTTGCCTTGTTTGTAGACCCTCTTCTATGCCAGTCAGGATCGTTTCCAGACATGTTAGTAAAAATAAACACTTTACTTTCTTCTTTGATCTCTAGTATCAAATACGTATTCGGAAGCTCTGGGGCTCAGGCTGAATTTCCAGTGCCCCTTTTCAGCTGCCATATCTAGAAGTTTTAACTAATGCATGCTTCTTCTATGCCAGGCATTCTAGCTGCTGGGGTAGCAGAGGAGGAAACCAGCAGCAGCCCTGCCCATGTCGGGCTGTTGCTCAGGCGAAAGTCTAACTGGTCTCACTTTTACTTGGGACTGTTAAGATCCTTTCAGGACTCTAGCTCACCAACCAGCCCCACCTTGCTTCCTTAAATATGAATCCTGAATGGCGTTATTTGAATGCATACTGTGATAGTTTGAATATGTATGGCCCACAGAGTGGCTCTATTAGGAGGTATGACCTTGTTGGAGGAAGTGTGTCACTGTAGGGGTGGGCTTTGAAACCCTCTTTCTAGCTGCCTGGAAGCCAGTCTTCTGTTTGTCTTTGGAACAAGATGTAGAACTCTGAGCTCCTCCAGCACCATGTCTGCCTGGATCCCACCATGATGATAACAGACTGAACCTCTGAACTTGTAAGCCAGACCCAATTAAATGTTTGCCTTTATAAGAATTGCCTGGGTCATAGCATCTCTTCACAGCAATGGAAATGATAACTAAGACATAACTTTCTGAATATTTTTCCTGTCCATCTGTCAGAATTGACAACCTCTTCTAAGTTTTAATAACAAGCTCTTTTATTTACCTTTTCAATTACACTTAATTCTTTGAAAGTCTACTTTCTTGTGGCCAGGCGTGGTGGCACATGCCTTTAATCCCAGCATTTGGGAGGCAGAAGCAGGTAGATCTCTGAGTTCTAGGCCTGCCTGGTCTACAAGAGTGAGTTTGAGGATAGCCAGGACTACACAGAGAAAGCCTGCCTTAAAAACAAACAAACAAAAACTAACATCTCCCTTCCTTGATGGCTCAGGAGATTCTGAAGGGTTAGGACTGTCAGTCACTTCTGTAAGCCAGAAGGTGTTGACTTACTAGTTCTATAAAGCCATTCCATCAAATGTACCTGAATTCAAAAAGACATAGAAAAGGGCTAAAGCAGACTTGCCTAATCACTGGATCATACTTTTTCCCTTAAAGGTAAAAAAACAACCCTTCTATCTATTATCCTACAAGAGAAAATATGTGGCATGCATAAGCTCCCAGTGAAGGACATAGCTTCACTACATCAGGAAGAAGGGAGTGTCCACAAACTACAGAGAAGAATTTTCTTTATACCTTTGGTTGTGAACCTTGACTTTAACAGCTGAGCCATCTCTCCAGCCCAGGAAAAGGTTTTTCTAGTCGCTATTATAAATGACAGCTTGTGACAATGTTTATGACAACTATAAATAATTTATGAAATTTTTAACCTGCATAGCAATTTGATCCTCTGGAGAGAAAGTGTGTTTTGTTTTTAATTCTGTTTCCCATCTCTCACCTCACTCCAGAATAGAGCAACAAAGTGAAGTTACGTGTCTCCCACCAATATTTTTCTTCCCAGGCCAGGTTTCTTTATGAATTTTGAAGATATGTAATAGAAGATAATATTACTGTATATCAATCACCTTAAAGTAAAATATAAATACATTTCTGTAGCTTTCTTACATGATGCCTGGCTTTGTAGTACATTGTAAGTTTTAGTACTGCATTTGGAATAACTGGTCTCTAAATATTGATAAGGTGGCATTACCTGCTTACTAGAAGATGGTTATTAATAGTTCAGCAGAGATTGAGTTAACTAACATGAATGGCATTGGGTGATTTTAAGCTTTTATTTATTTATGAGCTCATTGGTAGACAAATGTAGCCAGAGCCTGAAAAATACTCATCTGCATCCTAAAGTTTACCATTTTGAACTTGTTCTTTGATGCATAAAATTTAGAAGTCATTTGCATATGTACTCTCGCTGTATGGACTCAGGAAGGCAGTATTATTGTTGCTAATCTGGTGGACAGAGAAGGTCAGAGGTGTTAGGGGATGTGTGTAGTCATGGTTCTTAGTGAACCAATAAGAAGGGAAGCAACTTGAGTCATTTTCTAAACCTAAGCATCACACACTTTGCAACTGATCCAGGATCTATGGGTCCACTCCTAAAGTTTGCTCTCATACTTAAATTGCCAAAAAAAAAAAAAAAAAAAAAAAAAGACATAAATACAAAGAAATTAAAAAAAAAAATGTGTTTTCATTGGGAATTTTTAAAAGAAAATCTGATTTATTATTTTCTTGGGTCAGCAGTAGTAGGAATTCCCTTGGACCTAAACTTCTTATATTTTCTTTTAAAATTTGACTGTTTTCAGAGCCTCTCTATCCAATAGAGAAACATGAGGCTGTGGCTGACCCAGCAGTTGCCCAGCGATTCCCATCTCAGGCAGATAACACTATCATGAGCCAGGTCATGCTGATAATTTCCTGGAATATGTGGTCAAAATGATGGATATTTGATGGACTGTCAAAGCTACCTATTCAGTTTTTAAATTCCCTCTCTTCTTAGCTATGCTAGATTTTTTTATATGTTTATTAAAGCCCGGATAGTAGCTTTTTAACTTTATCATATCTTTAACTCTTCTAGTTTTATATTATCCTATACATCTACCTTTTTATGGTGATAACATGTTTCTTGTAGGTGGTTAATGTTTTTTCTATTTTACTTCTTTGTTTGGCAGGCAGGGGTAAGACATCTTACTATAGACTGCACTGAGCTCACAAGTCCCCCTCACTTGCCTGTCTTGTACTGGGATTATAGACATGCATCACGCCTGGATCTAGTCTATTTTTTTAAGATATTCTGCCTGTTGTCCCTTCCTCACTCTTCAGAAGCAGCCTGATAGCCTCGCCATCTTTTGTAGTAAGCAGATGGTTATTGACTCTATCACTGCAGCTTCGAAAAGGGTGGGAGGAACTGATGCCTTTTAAGAAGGTGAAATATTAGTCAGATCGAATCTCGTGGATTTGGGGGAGTAAAACATATAGTTACGTTTCCCTTCAGAGGATGTGGGCATATCTCAGTGGTACACTGCTTGCCTGGCATGTGTGAAAGTGTAGAGGCTTACTCCCCAGCCCTGATTTGGGGGAGGGAGGGAAAGAAGAAGGGAATTGCTCTACATTCTTTGTCTTTCTTTACTTGCTGACATGAATGGTCTTGTTTATTGAGATGCTTTGATATTGTGACAAAGGTGATTTTCTACTTCTGTCCTAAAATGCTGAGAAAGGCAAATTTTATTATTTTTTAGGAAAGCATATGATGCCATTGGTAATCTTTGTTTGATAGTCATTCCCATCTCAGCTGTGCTTTAGGTATATTAAATACCTTTTATGAGAAATGTTGTTCAAATCATCAAATTCTTTCAGATCATCCTTTCCTAGTACCATTTAGCACCCTTGACACTTGAAAGGAATTCTAGAACACTTAGGTAAGTTACAGGTAAGCGCCACTCCAAGAGCACCTGCTGCCTTGTTCCAGCACACAACCGATTCATGGTCCATCCACCTTTAAACCTAAATTAGTGAAATTTACTGCGCATTTCTGATCCCTGCACACTGATATTGCACATAAGGACTGTGATAAGAAAAGATAAATTTTGGCTAATGAGATGCTCAGAAATGGCAGAAAGAACAGAAGGAGCTGATGTTAGCCTACCTTGGTTTGAGGCCATTGGAAGCCAATGTCAATAGTCTATATAATGTTCACTTATTCAGATCCTAAAATCCAAACAGTTAAAATGCAGATTCCCTGGGGATCTCAGAGCATCTGGTACTTGCCTCTCATGCTCTCTCACCAAGTTGCACCCAGTCTGTTTGCCTGATGTACTCCAGCCATCCTGGGCATCTCTGCTGCTCACATACTCCAGGCTCTTCCAAACTCTTTGAACTTACTGTTTGTCCCACTTGCTGTACTGTTGTCCAGAATTGCATGGCTTCTCTGAAGAGGAAGGTTTCAGAGAAAATGGTATCCAAGACAAGTGTCTAAAACTGCCCTGCAGTGAGACATGCATAAGTGCTTCAGGAAGACAAAGGTGTAGACTGGTTCTGGCAGTTCACTGAAATGATTTAGGAAGAAGAGGCCTTCAACAAAGTATTAACTTCCCCCACACACACACTTCCCTTCTCCCTCTTGCTCCAGCCCTGCTTGCTTTGCCCCCACTCACTCCTTTTTTTGTTCTTGATATTTTTAAGATGTATTTGCTTTTATTTTATGTATGTGAGTGTTGCTCGTCATGTATTCATGTGTACCGCATGCATGTATGATGCTCATGAAGACCATCGGATGGCATTGCATCCCTGGAACTGGAGTTACAGACAGTTGTGAGCTTCCATGTGAGTGCTAGGAACCCACTTTTCTCTTGTAGCTCTTTTGTAGTCCTGATATAAACACAAAGAAAATGCTCCCTGGACCTTTTCGGATGCATGGACATACTAGAGGAGGCTGTACACTCTACCCACCCCTCCCCGCCACCCTCTTACACTCAGCCATCAGCCATGCAGGGGACAGACCAATTTTCTACCTTTGAAAAGAAAAGGCCTTCATCTAGAAGTATTTTAAAGACATAATTTTTAAATCATAGAATTATTTAAAACAAATAATATGTATAATTTTCTGGAACACTCTGAGAAGAGTTTATAACCAAAGTTGTTGGTCAAACTACAGATTAGTTCTTTCCAGCCTGTTTTGTATGTGGCTCCTGTGCCAAAAAACATTATTGTGCATTCCAGTACCTTTTAGAGGGAGAGCTAGGGAACAGCAGACCCTCTGTAGTCTTCTCCTTCTACCCTGCCAGAGCAGGAGCAGACCCGAGTTCTGTAGTAGTTTTGTCTTTCTCCCAGTAGCTTAGAGTTTCTGCTTTCGATGCCAGAGAATGGTATCAGGAAGCCAGCTAGATCGGGGACGTTTCACTAGCAGAAGGCTTTTCTTTCCACACCTCCAGTACTTAGAGGGAAATGTTGAAAACGTAGACAAACATGTGGAAGAGTGGCACTACTGTGTCTAGGAGTCCCACCTGGTAATGTCCATGGATATTCAGGACAGTTGCAAGCCTTAGGAGACTGTGAGGTCACCTTGTTCTGTTCCAGGTTTCCACAAAGAACCATTTCTTCTTTTTACAATGGTGCTTAAGTTCCAGCAGATGCCACAGAAGAGGGTTTGCCGTTTGATGCCCCTGGGAGCACTTGTGTAAACACTGCCTTCTGTAGAAGTCTTGGGTGGCTCCAACAGCCAGTATTAGATTAGACGTTTACACCTAAGTACTATAAGAATACCTCAATGTTTGAGGAGCATATATAGTATACAAATATATTGTTAATCTGTTAAGTACTGTCTTACTTTCTACACAGCCTGTATACTGTAACTAAATTTGATACTTATATTTTCATATGAAAATTAGTTATGGAAGTTTTGAGTAGATATTACTTTAATCACTTTTTGAACTAAGAAACTTTTATAAAGGAGATATATATATATATATATATATATATTCCTTTTTTTCCTAGCCTGTTTCTTCCTCGTTACTGTATTTGTTCATGATTGGTGCATAGAACTGAGTAAAATGACAAAGTTCTGAATTTCATTAAGATGTATATATTTAATGTGGCACCTTATAGCACTTTGAAATACCTCACATTTATGAAAATAAATAGCAGTCGGGCAGTGATGGCGCATGTCTTTAATCCCAGCAATTCGGGGGGGGGGGGGGGGCAGAGGCAGGCAGATTTCTGAGTTGGAGGCCAGCCTGGTCTACAGAGTGAGTTCCAGGACAGCCAAGGCTATACAGAAAAGCCCTGCCTCAAGAACAAGAAAAGAAAAAGGAAGGAAGGAAGGAAGGAAGGAAGGAAGGAAGGAAGGAAGGAAGGAAGGAAGAAAGGAAGAAGAGAAAATAGCAATTAAGCTTTAAAAGAAAAAAAACAAGAGTTTATTACAGTTTCCACCATATCCTTTTACTCCCATGTATGGCCAAAGAAGAAGTGGTCCCTGGTTCTTGTCTTTTAGGGACAGACTCATCTATCACCTTTGCAATTCAGTGTGTCTGCTTGGTTATGGAGTCTGCTTCTTGGACTCAAAACAAGTCAGATCATTTTGGTTTTGTTGGGTTGGGTTGGGTTGGGTTGGGTTGGGTTGGGTTGGGTTGGGTTGGGTTGGGTTAGGTAGTTTTTTCATTTATGGTGGGTTGGGTTTTTTGTTTGTTTGTTTTGTTTTGTTTTTGTTTTTGGTTTTGGTTTTGGTTTTGGTTTTTTCTGATTTGAAGAGACTCTCTCCAGGCTTCCCTCATCCTAGCAGAAATAAGACAAGTGCTCACCCTGACTGATTGATGAAGCACTGCCCACCCTACTTCAGAGCTCTTACTGTCCCCTGAGAGGTGTTATCCTCCTGGTACATCTATCTGTATGTGTAATTACTGTATGTGTGTGACTAATAAATCTTCCTTGAGGATTGGTCAGAGTATAATGATTGATTAGATCACTGACCACACCCAAGTGTCATGTGGCTCAGACGCCCAACCCAATAATCACACAGTTGGTTGTTCTGGCTTAGCCAACCGGCCATCATCCTGAGTCATCTGGTTAGCATACTAACTAATCAACTGTGATCAGAGGGCCCACTGAGTAAAAGAGTCACTCAGCCAGGGGAAATTCAAAGTGTTTATAAATTACCTCCAAGAACAGAGGACAAGAAACAATCAAAATCTCTGTTTCCCTTTTCTAAGAAAGCTGAGAACCAAATGTGGGGTATATGTTCTTTTTATTTTTATTTCCGATGTATGTGCCCACTCACCTACTTTTCTTATTCTTTTATCTCAAACCTATGCTTTTGGGTCTTATGCCAGCCCAAAACACTAAAGATGAAGGCATTAAAGAACCGAACACCTTGTAGGTGATCCCTGGTTCTAGGAATGGAAAGCAAAAGGAAGAGAAGGTCCTGCTATCTCCCTGTGGGGGCCATGGGCCACTGCCATAATTGTGCTAGGAAGGTGGTCTGTGCTAGAGAATCAGCCTAGGGTTCTCTGATCAAGACAAGCTAGCAGATTTTTCTGTGCTGTCCACCTCATTTTGATTTTGTTTTGTTAATACAGCCATTTTCTGTAGAGTCTTCATTTAAAACATCAGGGTTCTTTTTTGTTTCCTTCTGCTAAAATGGTTTCTAAATGCTCCTTCCCTACACTGACTGATTTTTTTTCTTACAATCTCTACCCTAACTCCCATTCTCCTTTTCTGCCTCTGTGTCAATCCCCTGTGACTCTGCACCTGCAGCTTTATTAAAGTTCCCTATGTTTCCAGCTTATGAATAAAGATGAAAGACCATGCATTGGCCCCTCTGCCACGCTGCACCTCTGAGACAAACATCCAGCTTGTTACTATGACTCACTGCCCAATGCATGAGCTGATCTTGTATTCTTACCACTATGCTTCCTATCCAAGCCAATTTTATAATGAAAATTTTATCTCATTATACCAACTGCTTTGAGAAATTCAAATATATAACATCTGTGACATTCACTTTATCTCTCCACTCTGCCAGCCCACAAATAAAGCCTAATATATAGCCCAGCATGAAATGTCTTAGAAAAATAAAACTGCAAAACTAATGAGCTTTGATTTGCACTTGTGTTTGATACTCACTGTGGATTGACTCCTGATGTTATCTCTTTGTTCATAAAAGACTCTAAACATATGCCACAACTAATTATATCAGCTGCTAAGATGTATAAAGAGGACAAAGAAAGAGAAGTAAGGGGGAAGAAAAATATACATTTCCTGATAGCCCATAGCCCAAACTCTTTGTCCACCATGGCACCTGGTCAGCAGGTGGTGGCATGTTTGTTATGAAAGACAGATGTGTAGAAATCAAAGCTTAGCTTGGGTTTTGGTTGTTTCGTGGCTTAGTTTTTGGTCCTAGTGGGGCTTGGTGTGATTTGTTGTTGTTACTGTTGTTTTGCATTCACAGTAAACGGCCATGAGACTAGAGCGTCGGGGCAGGGTGTCCACCTTGGCTCTTCCTCACTAAAGGATGTGAGAAAGCTGAGGCCATCTCCTCCACTCAACAGATATTGTGTCCCTCTATCTAGATGCACACTGGGTCTACACGAATGAATAAAAACAGTCCTCCCCTTCATGAGCCTATCTGGTCAAGAAATTTTGAGATATTTAAAATGGTAAGGCTTTCCTGGCAGGCATCCATTTCCTTTCGAATAGTGTCATTGACCTCAGAAAATTATTCCCTTTCTGGGTAACAGAAGCGAGTCCTGGCGATTGAATTACTCTGTGGTTTCAAAATTAGAGGCAGGGCATCTAACAACATAATGAAATGCATGGACCTAGGATGGTCTAGACTAGCTATGAGAAATATTCAGATAAATCACTGGTATAATAGAAGAAGTCTATCTATTACCTAAGTGCTGTTTGAAGTTTCTTTATTTTCTGAGGAGTAATAATGATAGTTTTGTGGTTGTGTTTAGGATAACGTCCTTACAGAAGGCACTCTGAATTATATACAAAGGAAGTGCCTTGATGCCTGAAAGTTATTCTTAAATAATTCAGCCAGAAAATATAATGCATAAGAATGCTAGAGTTGTGTGCAGAGTTGGGGAAGGGTGGATGGCAAATGTTGATAGCTAACAGACATTAAATACAGGAATTTCATACTATTGTTTCAACTTCTTTTTATTTTATTTTATTTTATTTTATTTTATTTTATTTACATTTAAGATGCCATCCCCTTTCCTCCTTTCCCCTCCCTAGAAAACCCCTGTCCCATGCCCCCCTTTCCTTTTTGCTTTTATACTATTTTTTTAAATGTTAATCAAAGGATTTATAAGTTTGGTAATGCTCAATCAGAAGCGTAACCCAATACCCAACCTAGATATAAAAACTATCTTTGACTGGTGGAGACATGTGAACATCTGCCTCCATGCCCCCTCTCTCTTTCTCTGTCTCATCACCTAGCTTCTCCTCTCCTTCATCTTCTCTCCTTACTCCATCTCTTCCTCTCAGTACTCCTTCCCACTTAGCTCCTCCTACATATCGCTCTTCCTGTTAAAGTAAAACTTTTCTCTCAAAATACAATTAGAGCATACTTATTCCTAAATGTACCATTGAGGTACAAGATAGTCCTAATACCCAGTCCAACATTTTGTTGACTAACCAGATCCTAACTAAAACACTTACTAAACACTTACTTTTGATCCTGGCTTTTTTTTTTTTTTTTTTTTTTTTTTTTTTTTTTTTTTTTTTTTTTTGGCTTTAGAATGAATGTCAGCTGATAACCGTCTACTCAGATCTTTTCTCTCAAAGTAAATAGCCAGGATTGGCTATGAGACTATAGGTCTTCAACCCCGTCAGAAATCCAGAATGACTGAGTTAACTGAAGTTATGGGAAGCACTAAACATAGCTTCTAAAACCTAGCCAATTTATAGAGACCGCTGAACACCTGAAAAGCCCCTATACTACAGAACGTTGGAGCATCAAATCTTCAGCCTTCTGGCCCAGAGTCATCTGACAGACCTTAGTGATGCAGGATTATTAAGGGCTGATTACTCTGTCTAGGCAGATATAATCAGTCGACTATTCTGCATGTGTGTCCTTTTCTGGACAGTAATTTGTCTGTAGATGGAAAGAGGCAATTCTTGCCTAGTGGCTGTCACCACACAACTGGAGTAACTCCAAGGATGCTCAATTTCTTCTTAGAATCCATGACAGGAAGCTGTCAGGAGCAGACAGGTCTCTAATCAGAATGGACATTAATATATATTGCAGCATCAATTCTATGGACTTCTGGATAGTTGGTTTTGAAAAACCAACTATCCGTGTAAGGTAACCTGGACTGTTGTCTGTTCACTCCTCTCAGCTATTTCTAGATAAAATATGGGAAACCTCCTAACAATAAACTCAAAGCCATGAATTTTCTATAGTCCCTTAACTCATAGGTTAACCGTGTCAAATTAGTTAAAAAAGTTAAAGAAGGACTGGGTCTAGGCCTTGTATTCTTAAATGTGTTATACAGACACAATGCCCATGAGAGTATCAATATTCATCTCACTTTTATATTAATAAGAAGCTCGTTCCAATGAAAACCTTAAATTTGAAATCAAAGTAAATTTTGCAATATTTAAGAAATTATAACTTCATCTTGATAATAATTATACAGATTTCTACCAATAGGTTATGGCTATGCAATAAGTCCTAGCTAATCCTCCCTGTTCCAACAAAACCATTACTTTTCCCTAGAAAGACAGACCATTATTAACCACATTAGACCCCAAGCCCAGGGAATAGGGGCGCTGACTCTTCTTTAACTTCTTCAAGCTGATTAAGAGCATTGAGATATTAGAAGAAGGGTTGAGGGGAAGAGTAAGTTGATAAGCCTCTGATGCTGTGTCTTCACTGAATCCAGATGGAATTCCAGGACATCGGAGGTTTGGGCAGGTCTGCTCAGTATGCTTGATGAGTAGATACACCAAGGCTGTGTATTCTGCAATATACAATTCTCAGAACAAGTTTTAGTATCAAGAAAAAAAAATTTTCCCCCTAGGGGGCTGACATTTTTTTAAAGATGTTGGTTCTAACAACTTTTCTTTTTTATTCCCTTTTTAAAATTGATTGTAATATTTACATTTCAGATTTTATCCCCTTACCCCACTTCCTCCCACCACCCAGAAACCTCCTATCCCATCCCCCTCCTCATGCTTCTATGAGGCAGTGACCGCACCTACCCCCCCCACTACCCTCTCCCCACCCTCACATTCCCCCCACTCTGTGTTTATTTTTTTATGGGACCAAGAAATTGCTCTCCCACCTATGCCCGACAAGGCCATCCTCCCCTACATATACCTCTGGAGTCTTGGGTCCTATGTGTTCACAGGCTGGTGGTTTAGACCCTGGGGGGCTCTGGTTGTTTGGTGTTGTTTGCTTTCCTCCTGGGGTCACAAACCCTTTCTGCTCCTTCAGTCCTCTCTCTAAGTTCTCCATTGGGAAACCCCTGATCATATCAGTGGTTAACTGTGAACATCGTCCTCTGAGTGTGTTAGTCTTTGGCAGACCTCTAAGGAGACAGCTATATCATGTTCCTCACATTATGCACTTCCAGCCATACACAACAGTGTTTAGCTTAGGTTGCTGTACATGGGATGAATACCCAGGTGGAATGGTCTCCTGATGGCCCCTCCTTCAGTTTCTGTCCCATGTTTTGTTTCCATATTTGCTCCCTTGAGCATTTTTGTTACTCGTTCTAAGTAGAACTGAGGCATCCCCTCTTGGTCTTTCTTCTTCATGAGCTTCATGTGGTATGCCGGTTGAGTCTTCGCTAATCCAAGCTTTTGGGCTAACATCCGCTTAACAGTGAGTAAATACCCTTTGTGTTCTTTTGGGATTGGGTTAACTCACTCAAGATGATAATTTCTAGATCCATCCATTTACCTAAAAATTTCTCGAATTCATTATTTTTAATAGCTGAGTAATACTCCATTGTGTAGATGTACCACATTGTTTGTATCCATTCCTCTGTTGAGGGACATCTTGGTTCTTTCCAGCTTCTGGCTATTATAAATAGGGCTGCTATGAACATAGTGGAGCATATGTCCTGATTATATGTTGGAGCATCTTCTGGGTATATGCCCAGGAGTGCTATAGCTGGATCCTCAGGTAATGCTATGTCCAGTTTTCTGAGGAACCGCCAGACTGATTTCCAGAGTGGTTGTACCAGCTTGCAATCCCACCAACAATGGAGGAGTGTTCCTCTTTCTCCGCATCCTTGCCAGCATCTACTATCACCTGAGTTTTTGATCTTAGCCATTCTGATTGGTGTGAGGTGGTATCTCAGGGTTGTTTTGATTTGCATTTCCCTGATGACTAAGGATGTTGAGCATTTCTTAAGGTGCTTCTCAGCCATTCGAGTTTCCTCTGTTGAAAATTCTTTGTTTAGCTCTGTACCCCATTTTTAATAGGGTTATATGGTTGTCTGGATTATAATTTCTTGAGTTCATTGTATATCTTGGATATTAGCTCTCTATCGGATGTAGGATTGGTTAGGATCTTTTCCCAATCTGTTGGTTGCCGATTTGTCTTATTGACAATGTCCTTTGCCTTACAGAAGCTTTGCAATTTGATGAGGTCCCATTTGTCAATTCTTGATCTTAAAGCATAAGCCATTGGTGCTCTGTTCAGGAACTATTCCCCTGTGCCTAGGTATTCGAAGGTCTTTCCCACCTTCTCTTCTATTAGTTTCAGTGTATCTGGTTTTAAGTTAAGGTCTTTTATCCACTTGGATTTGAGCTTTGTACAAGGAGATATGAATAGATTGATTTGCATCCTTCTATATGTTGACCTCCAGTTGAACCAGCACCATTTGCTGAAAATGCTGTCCGTTTTCCACTGGATGGTTTTAGCTCCTTTGTCAAAGATCAAGTGACCTTTGTGTAAATGAGTATGTGGGCTCATTTCTGGATCTTCAGTTCTATTCCATTGATCTTCATGCCTGTCTCTGTACCAATACCATGCAGTTTTTATCACTATTGCCCTGTAGTTGAGGTCAGGGATGGTGATTCCCCCCAGAAGTTCTTTTGTTGTTGAGAATAGTTCTTGCTATCCTGGGTTTTTTGTTGTTCCAAATAAATTTGCTTTCTATCTCTATGAAGAATTGATTTGGAATTTTGATGGGGATTGCATTGAATCTATAGATTGCTTTTGGCAAGATGGCCATTTTTACTAAATTAATCCTGCCAATCCATGAGCATGGGAGATCTTTCCATCTTCTGAGATCTTCTTCGATTTCTTTCTTCAGAGACTTGAAGTTCTTGTCATACAGATCTTTCACTAGCTTGGTTAGATTCACTCCAAGATACTTTCTATTATTTGTAACTATTGTGAGGGGTGTCACTTCCATAATTTCTTTCTCAGCCTGTTTATCTTTTGAGTATAGGAAGGCTACTGATTTGTTTGAGTTGATTTTATATCCAGCCACTTTACTGAAGTTTTTTTTATCAGGTTTAGGAGTTCTCTGGTGGAAGTTTTAGGGTCACTTAAGTATACTATCATATCATCCGCAAATAGTGAGATTTTGACTTCTTCCTTTCCTATCTGTATCCCTTTGACTTCCTTTTGTTGTCTAATTGCTCTAGCTAGGACTTCCAGTACTATATTGAATAGGTAGGGTGAGAGTGGGCAGCCTTGTCTTGTCCCTGATCTTAGTGGGATTGATTCAAGTTTCTCTCCATTTAGTTTGATCTTGGCTACTGGCTTGCTGTATATTGCTTTTACTAGGTTTAGGTATGGACCTTGAATTCCTAATCTTTCCAAGACTTTTAACATGAAGGGATGTTGTATTTTGTCAAATGCTTTCTCAGCATCTAGTGAGATGATCATGTGGTTTTTTTCTTTGAGTTTATTTATGTAGTGGATTACATTGATGGATTTCCGAATATTGAACCATCCCTGCATTCCTGGGATAAAGCCTACTTGATCATGATGGATGATTGCTTTGATCTGTTGTTGGATTTGGTTTTCGAGAATTTTATTGAGTATTTTTGCATCGATATTCATAAGAGAGATTGGTCTGTAGTTCTCCTTCTTTGTTGGGTCTTTGTGAGGCTTAGGTATGAGCATAATTGTAGCTTCATAAAACGAATTGGATATTGTTCCTTCTGTTTCTATTCTGTGGAATAGTTTGAAGAGAATTGCTATTAGGTCTTCCTGGAAGGTCTGATAGAATTCTGCACTAAAACCATCTGGTCCCGGACTTTTTTTTTGGTGGGGAGGTTTTTAATGACTGCTTCTATTTCTTTAGGGGTTATGCGACTGTTTAGATGGTTTATCTGCTCCTCGTTTAACTTTGGTACCTAGTATCTATCTAGAAAATTGTCCATTTCATCCAGATTTTCCAATTTTGTTGAGTATAGGTCTTTGTAGTAGGATCTGATGATTTTATTTTTTTTAATTTCCTCTGTTTCTGTTGTTATGTCTCCCTTTTCAGTTCTGATTTTATTAATTTGAGTACTGTCTCTGCGTCCTTTGGTTAGTCTGGCTAAGGGTTTGTCTATCTTGTTGATTTTCTCAAAGAACTAGCTCCTGGTTTTGTTGATATTTTGTATAGGTCTTTTTGTTTCAACTTGGTTGATTTCAGCCCTGAGTTTATTTCCTGCCGTCTACTCCTCTTGGGTATATTAGCTTCTTTTTGTTCTAACTCTTTCAGGTGTGTTGTCAATTTATTAATGTACGTTCTTTCCATTTTCTTTTTGTGGGCACTTAGAGCTATGATTTTTCCTCTTAGTACTGCTTTCATGGAGTCCCACAAATTTTGATATGATGTGTCCTCATTTTCATTTAAATCTAAAAAGCCTTTAATTTCTTTCTTTATTTCTTCCTTGACCAAGTTATCATTTAGTAGACCATTGTTCAGTTTCTACGTGTATGTGGGCTTTCCGTTGTTTTTGTCCAAGTCAAAGACTTAGTCCAAGGTGGTCTGATAGGGTACAAGGTATTATTTCAATCTTTTTGTATCTGTTGAGGCCTGTTTTGTGACCAATTATAAGGTCTATTTTGGAGAAGGTATCATGAGGTGCTGAGAAAAAGGTATATTCTTTTGTTTCAGGATGGAATGTTCTATAGATGTCAGTTAAGTCCAATTGGTTCATAATTTCTGTTGGTTTCATTGTGTCTCGGTTTAGTTTCTGTTTCCATGATCTGTCCATAGCTGAGAGTGCGGTGTTGAAATCTCCCACTGTCATTGTGTGAGGTACAATGTATGCTTTAAGCTTTAGTAATGTTTCTTTTATGTATGTGGGTGCCCTTGCATTTGGAGCATAGATGTTCAGAATTGCAAGTTCCTCTTGGTACATTTTTCCTTTGATGAATATGAAGTGTCCTTCTTTATCTTTTTTGATTACTTTTGGTTAAAAAACGATTTTGTTTGATACTAGAATTGCTACTGCAGCTTGTTTCTTGGGGCCATTTGCTTGGAAGATTGTTTTCCAACCTTTTACTCTGAGGTAGTGTCTGTCTTTTTCACAAAGGTGCGTTTCCTGTATGCAGTAAAATGTTGGGTCCTGTTTATGTATCCAATCTGATAGTCTATGTCTTTTTATTGGAGAATTGAGTCCATTGAGATTAAGAGATATTAAGGAAAAATGAATGTTGTTTTCTGTTATTTTTGTTATTGGCGGTGGTGTTCTGTTGGTATAGCTACCTTCTTTTAGTGTTGCTGGAAGATTACTTTCTTGCTTTTTCTAGGTTGTAGTTTCCCTCCTTGTGTTGGAGTTTTCCAGCAATTATCCTTTGAAGGGCTGGATTTGTGGTAAGGTATTGTGTAAATTTGGATTTGTCATGGAATATTTTGGTTTCTCCATCAATATTGATTGAGAGTTTTGCTGGGTAAAGTAGTCTGCGCTGGCATTTGTGTTCTCTTAGGGCCTATATGATATCAGTCCAGGATCTTCTGGCTTTTATAGTCTCTGGTGAGAAGTCTGGTGTAATTCTTATAGGTCCACCTTTATATGTTACTTTACCTTTTTCCCTTACTGCTTTTAGTATTTTTTCTTTGTTTTGTATATTTGATGTTTTGATTATTATGTGACAAGAGGTATTTCTTTTCTGGTCTAGTCTATTTGGGGTTCTGTAGGCTTCTTGTATATTTAAGGACATCTCTTTCTTTAGGTTAGGGAAATTTTCCTCTATAATTTTGTTGAAGATATTTACTGGCCCTTTAAGTTGGGAGTCTTCACCCTCATCTATACCTATTATCCTTAGGTTTGGTCTTCTCATTGTGTCCTGGATTTCCTGGATGTTTTGGATTAGGAGCTTTTTGTATTTTGCATTTTCTTTGACAGTTGTGTCAATGTTTTCCATGGTATCTTCTGCACACGAGATTCTCTCTTCTATCTTTTGTATTCTGTTGGTGATGCTTGCATCTATGACCTCTGGTCTTTTTCTTAGGTTTTCTATCTCCAGAGTAGTCTTCTTTTGAGATTTCTTTATTGCTTCTACTTCCATTTTTAGATCCTGGACAGTTTTGTTTAATTCCTTCATCTGTTTGGTTGTGTTTTTCTTTTGTTGTGCATTTCTTTAAGGGCTTCTACCTGTTTACCTGTGGTCTCCTCAAATTCTTTGAGAGTGTTATTTATGACCTTCTTAAAGTCCTCTAACATCATCATGAGAAGTGATTTTAATTCTGGGTCATGCTTTTCTGGTGTGATGTGATATTCAGGACTTGTTATGGTGGGGGAACTGGGTTCTGGTGATGCCAAGTAACTTTGGGTTTTGTTGTTTACATTCTTATGCTTGCCTTTCGCCATTTGGTTAGCTGTAGTGCTACTCGAACTCACTGGTTCTGACTGGAGTCTGCCTTTCCAGTTATCTTGGTTGTATCAGAACTCCTCGGGGTAAGGATGACTCTATGATCCTGAGCTCCAGCTGCTCTGGGTTCAGTGGCTCCTCTAGGATATTTCAGGATATGGAGTCTCCACAGTGGTAGACCAGTTGGGTGTTTGCTGCTCTAAATGTAGTTGCTCCTCTAGGATGCTTCAGGATATGGTGTCCCCTGCTCTGCTGCTCTGTGAGCCATGTCCTCTCTAGGATGCCTGCAGCTCTAGGGTCCTTGACCTCTCTTGGGTGCCTCTGCAGCTCTGCGGTCTGTGCCTTCCCTAGGGTGCCTCCGGACTCAGTTTCCAGGGGGGGAGCAGATCAGCTGGAAGACTGCTCGAGCCACTGGTATCTGGGCCAGAGGAGGAAGGGGAGTGGTTCCCCTCAGGGACAGGGTCTGACTGCCAGGTGCCCTCTGGGGGGCTTTCTACTGCCAGTTGTGCTTCTAAGGGCTAGGGCTGTGGGCGGGTTCTCCTACCTTCTGCTCTGCTATCTGTGCCCTCCCTAGGGTGCCTCCGAACTCAGTTTCCAGAGGGGGGCAGATCGGCTGGGAGATTGTTAGAGCCACCCTTGTTTCAACTAATGTATTGAAAAGAATTATTGCATAATAAAAATTTAGAGACAAGAGAGTAACCAAGACCAAGTAGTCACAGAGTTAAGGGAAAGCTGCTTATAGTAAATAGATCCCTACTTAGTAATTTATGCAGCATGGCATATTCATGTCAGCAAAACCAATTTAAGAACAACTTTCTTCTTAATTTACTAACTTGATGGCAGTAGACAATCAAAACTACTATAAACAAAATAGCATTGTGATTTTAAATAGTTATATGTTTTATTTTATATATAGGTACTATCTGACCAAATTTGGTGTTACTATCTTAAGAAATATGGAAACTTTCTTTTTCAGTTTAGTATTCCCAAGAGTAAAGTCTTGTAGAGTAGATGCAGACAAATCTTAATACCATTATTGAGTTTTTTTGTTTTTTTTTCCCATGTGCTGGAATCAAATCCAGTGCCTCTGGGTATTAGGAAAGCATTCTACCAGTAAGCTACAGGCCCAATTCAATTTTTAAAAATTTAAAAAATAAAACAAATTTAACTAAAAAGATGAATAATATACAGTCGGTTTTTTGTACCAATAAATTCAGCTTCCTTGATGAATAGAATTAGTAATTATCACTCCATTTTCTTTCTTTATCTTGACTTTTATCTCCTGTTTGCTCAAAAAGCTGTCTTAGGGATTTTTGTTGTTGTTGTTGTTTTTTTTATTTTTTGAGACAGGGTTTCTCTGTATAGCCCTGGCTGTCCTGGAACTCACTCTGTAGACCAGGCTGGCCTCAAACTCAGAAATCCACCTGCCTCTGCCTCCCAAGTGCTGGGATTAAGGGCATGCGCCACCACTGCCTGGTGGGATGTATTTTTATACATTTAAGATGCATATATATTAAAATGTATGTTTAAAAATTAAAAACTTGTAATGTTAAGTACATACCTATCCCTGAAGCAATCGAAAAGTCTCAGTGTATCTCTTTAAACTTCATAAATTATTACGACATGTTTGAAGGGAACAAAAGAGAATCAACTAACCAACAATCAATTCCTTTTCTTAGAATAGTTTCCTATACAGTAAGTTCTCTTCTTGATACAATTACCAACTTGCTGGGCACTCTCTAATTTACATTGTGTGCCAAACACAACTCTTACCTCAAAGGAAATAAGAATAGTTTATTCTAGAGACAGATCTGAGTGATTGTGGCCCAGGAACCCAGATTCAGGTTGCCCCCCCCCCCCCAAAAAAAACACATTTCATATGCAAATAAATTCGTGGAATGTTTTATAGTTATGGAACAAAAGAAAATCGTAAATCAAGGCATTTTTTTTAAAAGTACGTTAGTGGACCCTGGTGGGCAGCTCCAGCAAAGCCACAGAGTCTCTCTCACAGGTTGCAGGAGCTCTCTGTCAGCATTCCTAGTGTTTGGGTTCATGGAAGCTGGGAGTCTGTTAATATATAACAGAAGGCTTTACCTGGTACTTAAAACGGTGTTAGATCAGACACAGAAGTAGGCAATTGGTGGGTTTTATGGGGCCTAAATATAACACAAGCTCATTTGGCTCAAGGCCTGCAATGCCCAGCCCACCTCGATCCCAGGAATTATAATCAATCAGCCTTGTGGGATCTTTAAACATAGGTGCTGGGTTTTCCTGTGGTTTTCCCATCATGGTGTTAGGAATGGAACCTTGTATGTGTTAGGCAAGTACATGACCATTACTGATACATTGTAGCTCTCCACACTCACAAAGCTGTGATCAATCAGCATTGTAAGTACTATAACACAGATGCGGGATGGTTCTGAGAAGGTCACATCACAAATTATACACGGTATGCACAAGCCCTGTTTCACTACCAGAAAGTCGGGATCATAAATCCTTTGAGGATGCCATTTTGATTTTCAGGAGAGCATGCAAACTTGTAGTGTGTATATAGTTGCAACCAGGGTACAATTTCATTTTTCACATATGGTTTGGAAATGTACTATAAGAAATTGAGTACACAGTGCATAAAAGCTCATTTCCCATCAGTAATGACTGTCAGTACAGTTTCCTGGAGAAGGAGTGTCAAGGCCTGTTCAATTTAACTGGCAAGAAAGGAAGGATCATGTGAGTGGTCTAGGATAGTCACTTTAATTATTAATAGAATGTTTTCATCAGAATTTTAGAGATCAGCAGAAAGAAACTGATCCATAGAAAAGAGTTATGTCCAATCAGCATTGTACATTAGTTAATCAGAGAAGCAAAAGAATACAGAACTAAGTTGCCATTGGCTTTCCATTCCACTCACCATAGAGAGGAACCATCTGGACTGCTGTGAGGACGGGGCAGAGAACTCCCTCTAGGCACAGATGAAGCTGTTTCTCCAGGTCCTTTGCTGGTTAAAGAAATCAAAATGAGACCTTGAGACCTGCTAGTTGCATTGCTAGACAAATTGCAATATGTTTTCTTGCTTTTGAAAGGAGGGGCAGTCCAGTACACACCAAAACCAAGTTCTCAGCACAAAGGACAGGGAATAAGGGTCAAAGACAGAAGACAGAGGACAAGGAAGAAGAGGAAAGGAACAAGAGAGACCGGGCAGGGGTATTTGCCGTGAAGGCACAAAGGACTCCTAGATAGAGATGAGACCTATGTGGCCCATAGGCAAATGGCAGTTAATAAAGGAAAAGGAGAAACCCATGATAGGATGAGTTGGTTAACTGATTGAGCGTGTTAGAGTAGCCAGAAGAGAGCTTTTGATTTTAATACTTTAATATTTTGGTAGCTGGGCCTTAGTGGTCAGCCTCAGGAGGAGAAAATGGCCAAAGAAGGAAATGGACCTTGGTGGCTAGCTTTAGGAATGTAACTTTAGAGATTAACAAGGTACTGCAACGTGCGCATGCTCAGGCTTATCTGTGATAAAGTTACATGAAGAAGCAATGTGGTAGAAAGTTTGAAGAGCTTAAACTAGAATCAAGTGTTGTGTAGCAATATTAAAAATTGTGAATCTTCTTTAGTAGAAAACTAGGAGCCAGTCAGATACTTGTTAGGGTTTATTACATTCAAGTTCTCCTCATATTCCTTCTATATTTACAGCCTACCTTTATATACCATTTCCGGTAAATTTTAGCTTCTCCTTCCCTCCTTCCACCTCTCTTTGTCTCCCTCCCTCCTACTCTCCCAGCATCAGATAACCATATTTTAAATACATGTACAGAGAAAGTCTATAAATCATCCATCTGATACCAGATAATCTCAGTAGATGAAAAGAGCCCCACGTAAGAGGTGAACTAACATACCACATCAAAGAGAGACACCAGTCAGGCACTGCCCATTCTTGGATGCCAAACCTATTTGATTTAGTTATGTACTTAGAATGTGATGGGCTTTGTTTCTTTAGCTCAGCTCAGAAAGTCCATTAGCTTAGTTCCAGGCTCAGAGGACAAGCTGAGGCTCGCATAGAGAAGGGGAAGTTAAAATCAGGTACATTGAAGAGAAGCCCTATGCCTAGGAGGTGAGCACAGAAGCCTGTAGAAGAGAGGAAATGCAGGTCGCTGGGCACAACAGCTTCCTATTTTGTAGAGGCAAGGAGATCCTGAAAGTCAAGTAAATTTGCGTTACAATACAGTACAAAAGTAATTGTTTCTTGCCAGAACTCCACATTATAAGCAAGTCAAATCGCATCTTGTATTCAGAATGCAGAGGAAAACATGGAAGCTCATCTATCAAACTATCCTGTGCATAATTAAACCTTTGTATACCAGACTTAAATTCCAGTGATCTAGGAAATGAACTTATATAGAGTAGTTACTCGGCCTTTTCTAGTTACATCAAGAGGAAGGCATAATTGTTTTATGTTTTAATATTCCCGTTGTATTAGCGTGCTCTAGGTCCAACTGTTGAGAAGTCTCCTGTCTGATTCATTTCAGTGAAGCTTGTATGGGTGCTTTGGTTTGGTTTGGTTTGGTTTGGTTTGGTTTGGTTTGGTTTGGTTGTATATGTGTGCATGCACATACATGCATGTTGGTGCTCTTGGAGGCCAGGGGCATTGGAGCCTGTAGAGCTAGAGTTACAGAAGCTTTTGAGGCTCCCTAAGTGGGTTCAGGAAATAAATTTCAGCTCTCTGGAAGAGCAATCTGTGCTCCTAACCCCTGCCCTCTCTCTCTCTCCTGCTCTTTAAGAAGGATTTTACAAAGAATGTGGGCAAGCATGGCAGCATTCATCTGTAGATCTCACTACTCAGGATTCTAAGGTAGAAGGATCAGTTGAGCCCAGGAGTTCACAGCCTACTGGGAAAACATCAGACACACATGGGTAGACCCTGTCTGGGAAACAGAGAGGATGAGGGAGAAAGCAAGTTTGTTAGGAAAGTGCAAAGAGTGTACCTGGAAGGATGGGTATGATCAAAGTATGTTACGTAAATGTATGCAAACATCACATTGAAGCTCATTATTTTGTACAATGAATATACACTGGGAAAACTTACAAAAAGGATCAGAAATACAAAGAGGAATAGATTTGGGACAGAAGGAGAGTGTTTACTAAACTTGAAAATAATTAGCAGTTATATAGGCTGTTATATAGACTGCATGAGACTGGAGACCACCTGGCTTGAACACCTTCCCGACCAGGCATATCCTTCCTCTATTTCCCTGTCTACCCAGTGCTGCCTCTCACTTACTATCCTGTAAATCAGGCTAACCAGTTTGCATATCACTTTAGTCACTTTTTGGTTGTGCAATTAAGACTCCACTAACAACTTAATTCTGGCCAGTGAAAACCTGTTATGGCTTAGTATCACTAGGGCACTGACTCGTAAAATCCCTCACATTTGAATCAAAATGAAGATAATGTTATGCTAAGTAAGATTTTTCTCTTTAAAAATCAGGATTAATATTGTCACAGGCTTGAGAAATGTACATTAAAATGTTGATTTTTTTATGAGAGTTTGAAGGAATAACACTGGATCTTGATGAACATACAATGATTTGTAAAAGTGAGAAGCAAAAGAGCACACTGACCTCTAGGAAAGACAATGCCAGAGCATCCCTGATTAGAACAGATCCTAGCAGAACATTAGAAAACCAATTTTGTTGCAGCCCGACACAATAATTGTACAAAAAGCACGTTTAGTAAATGTTTTCTCCCTTTGATAGAAGTATATGCGAGCATTGCAATCATGGTAATGCTGATATTTATTTATAGCAATTTCATAATAATTCACTAAAATCTGGACTCAGGGTAATGTTATTGGAGATAGTGGGAAAATTATCAGAACTTAATTACAAACTAAATAGAGATTTAATGATAAGAGCAATCAAAGAACCTAGCAGATTCGGGTCTGATGGGAAAGTAAGTACAGGAAATGACTGACACAGGTTCAAGAAGATCTTCCCTGTTGGCTCAGACTTGCATCCATTGCCATGTGACTTCCCATGGTCTACTGTTATGTGCAGACGTAGTGTTTGTTTTCTTTCCTGACAATAAATGGTTTTCATACAATTCATTCTGATTACGGTTTCCCCTCCTCAACTCCCAGATCCTTCCCAATTCACTACTCACCCAAATCCATGCCGTTTCTCTTTCATTAGAATATAAACAAGCATCTAAAGAACTAATATGATAAAAGAAAAACATCAGATTAAAACAAAATAATCAAGGCAAAACGGAGTAAAAAAAAAAGCACATAAAACACAGAAATGCTTGAACACACAGAGTCACACACAGAGAAAACCTAGAAAACAAAATCAGAAACCATAATGTATAAGCCAAAGATCTATACGGTTAAAAAGATATGTGCAGACAAAGCCATGTGAGACAAAATACTTCCAAAAATACCATTGAGTTTGTTTTCTGTTGGCCACATACTGCTGAGCATGGGCCTGCCCTTGACAAGGCTCGAGGACCAGTGAGACTCCCTTGGAGTGTTTCAATGCCAAGACGAGAACAAAGAAACCGGCAGTCTGAGCAACTTTCATATATGACCTTTGTACTCTTATACGCGCATCTAGACTGGCATTGCTCAGCGACTAACTGCAGACCCTAAAGAGAAACTCAGAAGTCCTTTTATACTTTACAGAAAGAAATTCTGGATCAGCAACAGCGAGAGCGAAATGATACAAGCTTTCATGGTGTGTGCATGTTTTGCAGTGAGGAATTTCGTGGAAACAGGTTTGCCATTCTCTATAACCTTATATCCTCAGCGCTGTGGGACAATATATCAACTCTGTATTAAAGGGTTTTCTACTTGGGTTGGAGCAAACCTCAACGCTACATTGGATCATAACTCATCTTAGCCTCCATTTTGTGGTTGTCTTGGGAATTTTATGGGTATTCACATAGCCTTACTCTTGTGTATGGTCTTCTATACCTCTGTATTTCACAATTCTCAAAAGCTTTCATAAGATATCTTACTCCCAGATTGTCTTAGATGGTTATCTAGTATATTATTTGCTACAAATGATGCTTTCCTCAAGCAGCTCTGGTATCTTTAAAAAAAAAAAAAAAGTCATTGATTATTTGGGACAAATGCTCAGGGGATGAGATTTGGTTCAAATCAAAGCTAGCTCTGTGAGGAAAGTGTGGGCAGCATGTGCCAGGCAGGGACAGTAGGGACAGACTCTAGGGGTGACTACTCCCTCTGGTGTCTGTGAGGCTACTGGTGTGAAACCTAGAGACCAAACAGTGAACGAGATGGAGAAGGCCGGTTAAGACACCATGAAGCTCACAACTCCTGCCAACACTGAGTCCTTTTTCCCAAACAAGTACTTTGAATCACTGTGAATTTCTAAGTTAATAGAACTAAGTTGTTTTGTCTGAGCCAGTGTCAGGGAGGGGCACCTGCACAAAGCTCACCCCGTCATGATTCTGCGGCATGACCTTCTCATACAGTCGTACTTTAAACTCAATGCCATTCGTCCAAACCACAGAGCTGTAAAGAAAGATCTGACTGTGTCCAATATGCAGCCAGGAGAGATGGTGAAACCCAGGAGAAGGAGGCATTTTAAAAAAAAAAAAAAAAAAACTTTTCACAGTGTATAGGGCAAAAAAACTGAGAAGAACAAAATGTTTGAAATAATATTTTAAGCAAAACTTCATTCCTAACTAGAATGTCTTAATTATATATTTGTAATTATTACATGCCTTTAAGGACCATTGTGAATATGGAAAATATAATAATTATGAACACCAGAAGTTTCTCCATAGCTTCTAATTTGAAGTAAAACTCTGTGATTAATGATAAAATTAACATTATAAAGAAGGTAAGAAGTTAAAATACTAGTTAAAATTGTTGTGCATTTAATTTCTTAGAAATTAAGGCTAAATTGATGTGAAATTAATTTAACAATTTTAATGAATCATCTTGGCTGGTCTTTAAAAACTTGAGATACTGGGAGATAAAACAGAAGGTATCATCTTCCTCCAGACTACAGAGACTCCCCTGCCCTTGCCAGCTAGCTGTGGCTAGAAGTATAAGTACAGTTGGTCCCAGCCCACTCTGGCCTTCTTGTCTCAGATTCATAGGTTGAATCACCCAGTTTTGAATTAGCTAGTAAACCATTTAGGTACCAATAGAATTTATAAAAGAATATAAATATGGGTTCATATAATTAAGAGGATGAAAGTTTATAAATAGATCCTTTGCAATATGAGGACCCAAGAAAACTAATGGCAAATTTAGTCCCAATCTGAAGACATAGGAGCCCCAAGGACCAGAGGTGATGATGTCTCAGGGTCCTAAGGACAAGAGAAGATAAATAGATGTTCATTTCTGTTGCAAGATATTTGATCACACTAACCCCAAGATTGTGCTATTTACTGGGAAACCCCATTTCTAGTTGTGGTGTGGTTCAGCCCTAACACAAAGCTTTAATCCAAGAGTTTTCTGTTTATTCTAAACAGGATTAAATAAAGTCAACCATAGGTCAAGAGGTAGAGTAAGCAACCAATTTAAAAGGAGTGAACAGAGGATAAAAACCATAGAGAGGAAGTCAGGAAACAGATGCACAGGAAGTAGAAGGGAGTTTGACTGGGTGTTGAAACAGCATGGATAAGGAGAGCTTGCTTTTCCTTTGGAGAAATCACCTAAGGAGAAAGGCCAGCTGGGTGCCTTCTCTGCCTATCTAATCTAGCATGCTTTCACTGCAGCATCTGGCTCCTAAGTGTTTATTTAAAACAACATACCTCACTCTCCAAATCCTTAATAGATTGGGCTATACCTGCTTATTTTGGTGAGGATATACGTGTCTTTATTCATCATTCTTATTTCTGGACCAGTGTCTTCCAGAAGCATATCCTCACAAATATAATCACAAATAATGCCTTACTAGTTACATAGCCTTTCCTTAACCAGGCAAGGTGACTCATAAATTAACCATCACAGTAATGTAGAGCAAAGCCCCTTCTTGATAGCTCTACCTATCTGTAGTTCCCCTTTCACTGACTGGATGTCAAGTATAGAATTCCCAGGAAGTCCTGGTCAAGTTGGGCTACTTCTAGGTAACCTAATCAAAACTAGAAGGGCATTAATCTGTTCAGCAGAGCAGACCATGGGGCCATGTAGAGACTTTTACCTCCATGATAAGCTCTGTTCATCTCCTCGACCCCCTTCTAAGTCTAAAGTGGGTATGAAAACCTTAGGAAGATACCAGGGTGGCAAGGTGGAGAAATCTTTGAGCTTTCTGAGCCTACAGAGTAGACCTCATACTGAGTGCTAACCTTCAACCACTCACCTTCAAATCTAGATACCTCTCTGGCAGGACCCCAGAAAGTTAGAGGAAGACTAGGAGGCTTCAAGAACATGTTCAGAGTCAACAGTAAAGTAAAAACCAATGGGGAGCATCCCAGTACCCTTGCAGCTCTTCAGCCAACTGCTGAATCTGTGCCTATTTCAAACCTTGTAAGTAAACATCCTGGGTAGATCTGACTGAGGCCTTCTACTCTTAAGAAAAAAACAAAACAAAACAAAACTTAGAGTGAAGATGGCATGGGGCTTGGCCCAGTGGAACCTATCTCTATACACAGGTTCTAAGAACAGTGCTACCCCAACTCCCCTTGAGTCAGCTCTCTTAGACTCTGGAAGCCACTATTCACAAAGATTGGGATATCTCTTATCTCACACATTCTTTGAACCAGCCACAGGTTTATATCCCATCTCCTGGCTTTCAAACCTTATTCTACAGGCCTTTAATCTGCAGAAGTTGAGGGAGGAGGCTCCCATGAATGCATTCTGTATAATTGGTAACACCCAGAGATCTTGGATACTTAGCTTGGGTTAGCAGAAAAACTGCCTACTCATCTATGCTTGAGCCAGCTGTTACTTCTGACTCAAGCTAGGAATAGTTGGCAACTGCATCTCATCCTAAAACCCAACACATGTCCCACTGTATTTTAGCGTCTCCATGGATCCTAAGGTCTCTGTCCTGCTCTACTGTGGACTTGGGCTATAGGAAGTTTCTTGACTCTGCATCATTCTACTGCTGTCCATCCATCCACCTCGGTTGCTATAAGAAGTTCCCAGTGTCTTTCTGTCTGGAGTCTTCTATAGCATAGGTTCTGCCCTGCAACCTATGGGTAGGATGTCCTGGGAAAACTCTGAAGGTCTGACCAGCAGTGTAAAGTCCCCACCAAGTACTTTAGTTGAAGTTATAAGTTACCATTAAGCAGTTAGAGAAGACAGCTTATTAACCACAGATTAATAAATGTGCCCACTAGATCATGAACCTAAAAAGATAGCATACATTTATGGAGAGAAGGTTACTTTATTTTTGTGAAAAACTAATTCAAAAACACTTTGAAGGAATCAAAGATATGTAAGATAAACATCTTATGCAGCAATTATGCACAGTCTCACAGTGATATATACTCCTGCACCCCTGAAATGCTCACCTTTATTTATGAGAAAGTCTTATTAGGAGATATTACATATATATGCTTCTTGCTATTTAAGTTGTAGAAATAAAGATTTTCACGTAATGCATATATTCCATAAGATGCTACTCAACTCTATAAAATAGTTGAGTCACACCAACAGGGATATAATGTGGGAGACATGATACCAAGTGAAATGTGCCTTGCACAAGAACACAGGTATTTCATGATCTCACTCATATGTGGAATCTGAAGAAAATTGAGGTGGTAGGAGTTGAAAATAGAGTGGTGACTACTGGTGCCTAGGAAGGGTTGTGGAAAAGGCAGAGTCGATTGGTGCATGCGCAACATAGTTAAATAGTAAGAGGTTTGGTATGCTGGTGTTGCCCAATAGGGTCCCATTAGCTAGTGCTAATATACCGTATACCACAAAAAGCTAAAGAAAGAAGTATAAGTGATCCATGTTAGAGCACATATGACCTAAGCACTCTACAGTATCTATGTATCAAAATACCATATGATAATTAATAAATATTTTCATTATTATATTTTACACATAAATTAAAAATAAATTAAAATGTTGAAATAAAGTTTTCTTTTGAGTATAAGCTAGTCTACAAGCTGATAATTGTGCTTCCAGGCTGTCATGATCCTTGTATATAGCATCTATTAACAGTAGGTTCATAATCTCTGATACTGTGCCAGGTGAACATCCATGATCTCATGTCACAGAAAACGCCATCTTGATAGTAACCAATTGCTCTTCTCCAGAGGCAGAATTAGTCAAGATTTTTCAGAGACCAGAACCACCATGTGTGATAAGGGAACACGTAAGATTTAGTAGTAGAGTTGCCTTATCCATTTTAGAGGCTGAGCCCTCCCACAGTGAACTGTGTAAACATTAGAGACAGCCATGCTCCATGCAGATACACAGGGATCAGAATCAGGGGAGTTCATTTCAAGTCCTATGGCCTGAGAGTCCTGGGACCACTGGTGTAAGCCGGAGTACCAAGGCCAGAGGGCTTGAAGTTCCAGTATCTGAGGGATAGAGATTAGTGGTATCTTAACTCCAGGCGACAGAGACCAAGCAAGCAGCATCTTCCTGCTTCTACTCTCAGATGCCCACCACTCCTCTGTGAAAACATCCTTACCACCACACATGCCAAATGCTTTCCTTGTTCTCTTCTGTTCCTTATCCCAGTAAAAGTTAATGCCTAAAATTAACCCGTCACTTTCATAGTGAGTTGGGAAAGCAGAGGCAGCATCATTTATTTACTAGATTAAAGAGTAGAACCCCTGCCAGGCAGTGGTGGTATGAGTCTTTTGGAGGCAGAGGTAAACAGATTTCTGAGTTTAAGGACAGCCTGGTCTAGAGAAACCCTGTCACAGAGAGAAGCAGAGAGAGAGAGAGGGAGAGGGAGAGGGAGAGGGAGAGGGAGAGGGAGAGGGAGAGGGAGAGAGAGAGAGAGAGAGAGAGAGAGAGAGAGAGAGAGAGAGAGAGAGAGAGACAGAGACAGAGACAGACAGAGAGAGAGAGAGAGAGAGAGAGAGAGAGAGAGAATGAGAGAATGAGAGAATATGAATAGGACCTGATGCTTCAACAGAGTCTAACCCTTCCAATGGTAGAAAGACAGCATGTGGCTTTGCATTTTATTTAGCATATCCATTTTAGTGAGGCTCAAGTGTTTATGTCTGTATCTAGTACTTGTTTATCCTCTGATTAGTTGTTGTCATATAAATGTTATTCCTAGCCTGATTTGCTCCTGGATTATTTATAAATAATAGGAATTGTTCATATTCCTTTGCAGATCTGTTCTGTTGAACCACATGGCCAGAGAGCATGCTTTCAACATTGGTTTGCCAGACAACATTGTAAACTGCACTGAATTCTTATGCACATTACAGAAGAAACTGGACAAGTAAGTATTCCCTGGCAAAACACAGATACTTCTGGATTTTTAAAAACTGTTTTAATGGCGGTCAGTGGTGGTGCTCGCCTTTAATCCCAGCACTTGGGAGGCAGAGGCAGGCGGATTTCTGAGTTCGAGGCCAGCCTGGTCTACAGAGTGAGTTCCAGGACAGCCAGGACTACACAGAGAAACCCTGTCTCAAAAAAACAAAAAAAAACAAAAAAAACAAAAAAAAATTGTTTTAATAAATTAATTTAACTTAGAATCAAATGGAAGTTACTCCTTTCTTATGCTGTGGGACTTTACATTTTTGGTATTATGTAGATTTTATCTAGATTATATTGCCTTCTAGTGAGTTTTGAAATTATTGCATTAAAATGCATACTTTATGCCAAACATTGACGCTGTAAGTTATATTGTAAGAAAATGTACTCATCATCAATATTCTGTACTTTTCTCATTGCTATGACCCAATACCTAGCAGGTCACAACTTCAGGAAGGCAGGGTTTATTTTAGCGCATAGTACCAAGGGATGCCAACCACTGTGGCAGGGAAGGGAGGGCTTGAGGAGCAGAAGGAGACTGGACTGGCCACGTTGCTTGCACAGCCTAGAGCAATCCTTGCCACAGTCTGAATTAAACAGCAAGTTGGCCAATTTAGACTACTACAAAGCAAACCATACCATTCCATGCTTTCTACAAAGCCAAGTGGGTAAAGGGATGGGGGATTCACGGAGGGACCATATTACTCTAGTTTATTTTGTTTAATCCAAATAAATAAATGTAAAATTAAAAATAGGGTTCTTGCAACAGTTGTCCAAGGGATGTGTTTAGCAATGTGTGTGTGTGTTTCCTTTAGCTTACAATGTTTGTACTGTGAGAAGACCTTCAGAGACAAAAACACACTTAAAGATCACATGAGAAAAAAGCAGCATCGTAGGATCAATCCAAAAAACAGAGAATATGACCGATTCTATGTCATCAATTACTTGGTAAGTCTTGCTGCTTATAGTTTAAAATTCGGCTACAATACCACAATCAAAATCCACCTACAAGCCAACTAATGTCTGAATAATGAATGAATTGGCACAAAGGTTAAAAGGTAATGAGAGGCGTTATCAAGAAGTAGTTAGCAGTGGTTTGCGAAGCAAATTTGATTCGTTGTATTTTGGTTTGACAGATGTTTCTGCAGTAAAGTTGACAGATGCATCTCTAGAATGCAGTGTGATAGCAACTGGAAAAAACAAACAGTATTTCATTATCTACAAACCATTCCCCATTTGGTGTTATCTGGCAGCTTGAAGCCAGGGCTTTATGTATTCTGCTTTTAAAAGCTTTTATTGAGCATTGGGTGTGCTAGATGCCACACAAGATAATTGTTTAAAAGCAATTTCTTTACTCTTCTCCCATCTCTCCACTAAATGGTCCTCCCTTTATCCTCAAAATAAAAAGTGCATCTGTATCATTGTCATCTGCCAGCTTCTCTTTAAGAGACATTTCAGAGAAACTGTTCCATTTTATTAAGCAAGTATTTTTGTTTAGTGACCCATGTCACAGATTTTAAATGTTTAAGGTACAAAGTCTCTGTCCTGTCTGTTGCCTACTGTGGATTCATCCTTTTGGGACAAGCAGTGGTATTCAGTTAGAGACCGTACTGGAGTTATTTAAGATTCTGGGAGGGGATTTTGGACTGACATAATGACTGGAGAATGCCACCAGGCCTGCCTTCAGTCCCCCAGCTTTTTCATTGTGTGTAATAAGGTGTCCTACCCATACATAGAAAAGGCTTACAAGTTCTACAGAACGATGAAAGATGAAAGTTCTGATGCTGAAATTTCCTGAAGCAAGAGATGTGCCCCCCCCCCCCCCGTAATATAAGTACATTAAAATTCAAGCCTGTTGATCTCAAAAGACTGAGGGAATATTATCAGCCCCTTCCTGGGTTGGGCAGAAAGAGACACAGGATCTGTGTTAGAAGTCTCTGCTCTCATGTGCACATTTTATGTGTTTTAACTTAGTCATACAGTGTTAAACTGAAATTCTCTTCAAGAAGTAAGTTTAGCATTTGCTTAAAGATTGGCTCTGGGAACTTGCCAACGTTTACTACAAATGTTTTACAACCAGCTCAAGGCAAAGACACCCCCTGAGTCTTTCCATCTTCTCTTTAAATCATTCAGGCATGACTTCCTAGAGCCAATGCTGCTTCAGGGCCCAGCCCACTCCAGCAGGGAGTGGACACCAGCCATGAAAGCAATTTACTAGTTCTCCTTCTGGGGCCCCATTAAACTAATATGCAAGAGCTGCGAACTAGCAGGACACTGTATAGCTGGAGACTTTACCTTGGAGGGAGACTTCAAAGGATCCACACACTCATAGTCTGCTAGCATATTAGAAAAGTGTGACTTCAATCCCCGAGCATCAAGTAGTGTGCCTGGCTGTCAAGCTGAAATTGTTTATGAGTCCCAGCTGTCCCTAGGGGGAACACAATAGGTTATACTAACCACAGATTTGTTGTAACACTTCAAGGCTCAAGAGAATATAATGGTCTTAGTAAATATGAAATGAAAATGAAATCACAACTAGAGGATACTATTGACATAAATCCCATTTTTAAAATAACAACAACTGAGGTCTTTCTGTGGCCCAGGCACTGTCACAGGTATTTATATACTGAATCATTTAACCACATTCCCAGGACATGAGCATTATGAAAGCCTTCGAGACTGGGACGTAGTGAGGTTTAGTAATTTCCACAAGTCCACATAGCCAGGGTAAACTAGTTATCTACTGCATCCGTTTTCTCCATTCACATGGTCAAGATAATGTTGGCACCTCCATTGTATTCTTTAGCTGAGTTTTTTTTAAGAACTCTTGACTTTATGATGACCTGTTCTCTTGTAAAAAACCAGAAAGTGCAACTGGCTTTAATCTGCAAGAATGTGATGATTCTCACCTACAACCATAGCGCTTTTAGCCCAAGTATTAAAATAAATAGTTAGAAAGCCGAGCAGTGGTGGCACATGCCTTTAATCCCAGTACTTGGGAGGCAGAGGCAGGTGGATTTCTGAGTGGTCTACAGAGTGAGTTCCAGGACAGCCAAGCTACACAGAGAAAACTGAAGAAGGGGCCGTCTGGAGACCATTCCACCTGGGTATCCATCCCATGTGCAGTCACCAAAGGTAGATGCTGATGTGGAGCCGGGCGGTGGTGGCGCACGCCTTTAATCCCAGCACTTGGGAGGCAGAGGCAGGCGGATTTCTGAGTTCGAGGCCAGCCTGGTCTACAGAGTGAGTTCCAGGACAGCCAAAGGCTATACAGAGAAACCCTGTCTCGAAAAACCAAGAAAAAAAAAAAAAAGCTGATGTGGATGTCAGGAAGTGCATGCTGACAGGAGCCTAATATAGCTGTCTCCTTAGAGGTCTGCAAGAGTCTGACATATACAGAGGCAGATGCTCACAGCTAACCATTGAACTGATCATGGGATTCCCAATGGAGGAGTTAGAGAGAAGACTGAAGAAGCTGAAAGGGATTGCAGCCCCATGAGGAGAGCAACAATACCAACCAACCAGAGCTCCCAGGGTCTAAACCACCAGCCTGGGAGCACATAGGAATGGACCCATGGCTCCAGCTGTATATGTTGGGGAGGATGCCCTTGTCAGGCATAGATGGGAGAGGAGATCCTTGGTCCCATGAAGGCTGGACACCGAGTGTGGGGGAATTCGAGGGTGGGGAGGTGGGAGTTGGGGGGTAGGTGGGGACACATCCTTATAGAAGCAGGAGTTGGGGGGATAGGATAGGGGGTTCCTGGGGGGATGGGGTAAGGGGATAAGATCTGAAATGTAAATAAAATATCCAATTAAAAAATGATTAGAAAAAAACAAAATGTATCTGATATATTAGGATTTTTTAAAATGATGCAAACACTTTTGAAAAGGACAGAAAAAAGCAATAAAGTGCCTGATATATATGACAGCCCTGAAATATAGACACCACAGCATTAACAACATCCCACGGTGTTTAAAGAGTCTGATAATTAGTAAAAAGCATAATGCTTAGGATATGCATATGAGAGACTGTTCCAAATAGTATTAATACATCATTGAAGAAAAAATTAGAGCCAACAGCTTCTCAGCATCATTATAGTCTTATTTTAGACATGCTAATGAACAGTATTTAATGTGAAGAACAAGTCATTAACATGAAGAATAAATTCTCTAAAATTTTGCCTAAGTAATAACTAATGATAAAAACTTACTTTTTAAAATAAAAGCAAAAGAGTGAGGGACATCCATGACTAATTCCTCACAGGGATGTGGGCAAATGACAGCGCCATAGTGGTCGTCTGTCCCTTCTGTCCGTTTCAAGCAATCCACATACTTTGTAGCACCCTCCAGACAGCAGACTAGAACAGAAGGCAAGCAGAGTGGCTCGTCAGGTCTCTACTCAGAGTTTAAAGGCTAGAGTGGGAGGCTGCTGTGAGCACAGTCAATGAGAATCTTGTCCAAAACCAGCATCCCACTTCCTCTGTGGACTGTATCAGCAGTAACTCGACCATCTACCATGGGGCTTCCAGCTCCATTTCAAACTCTTCTAGCACCTCCAGAGCATCCTGGGTCTGGCAGGATGCACTGGAGCAGTCACCAAAGGTGGAAGAACAAGGGGCAAAGGGGCTGTTACCAGCTTCCCTCCACACTGAGCAAATTGGCAAATGCTTTGCTTCTTAGGTGAGATAATTTCCATGTCTAATAACTTATATTAGTTTTTTTAATGTAACACACTTACAAACACATTGAACTCCTTTGCACAGTCTGGATCATTTCCCCAAAATCTTGCTTTATCCTCACCAACAAGAAATAAGAGTTCAGTGTCTAGTAATAATTGTTAAGAGACAAGATCTAAATAGTTTCACTGTCAGATACTCTAGCCTCAGATAAAACAAACTGCTTAACATCACTGGGCTTCAGCTCTGTGTTCCTAAGGCACTCATGATTCAAGCCCAGAGTTTTCTAAAGGAAACTGTTTCTGCTGTGGTTTTATCATTTGGTCTGTTTTGTATTCTTTCATTTTCTTTTTCTTTTCTTTTATATTATTTTGTCTTAAAATATACAAAGCCATGTAGATGTAGGCTCCTAGACTAAAGAGTTGTTATAGTCCTATAAATCCTTCTCATTAAACAAAGTGTCTCTGCCTCTGTCTCATGTGTGTGTGTATGTGTGTGCGTGTGTGTGTGCATGCGTGTGTGTGTGCATGCGTGTGTGTGCATGCATGTATGTGTGCATGTGTGTGTGTTCGTGTGTTGTGTGTGCGCATGTGTATGTGTGTATGTATTTGTGTGAGTGTGTGTGAGTGCGTGCGTGCGTGTGTGTGTGTGTATGTGTGTGTGTGTGTATGTGTGTGTGTGTATGTGAGTGTGTGTGTGTGTGTGTGTGTGTGGAGGGGGGGTCCTGCTTTCAGGAAATCTTTCCCTTTTTTTTCTTCATTCTCTCATTGATGGTTGAGGCCCATCTGATACAGAGGCTTGTGGAGATGTTTTGAACATCTTTACAGACATACTTTCCAAACTTTTTCTTGTGTTCTTAGCTTTCCTGACATGATTCACTAGCACAGTGTCTCAGTTGGGAGTCATGTGCCTTGTTTCTTTGTTTGTTTCCCATGTTTCCCCCTTTAGTTCTTATCCCCAAGCAGAGTACTTTAGGAAAGTCTAAGTCACTGTCAAGTGCATATTGCTGATTTCCTAATATACTAATGAAAATAGATTTTTCTCTTCTCTCAGTAAATTTTAAAGGTTGTGTTACGAAAGTAAATGGATATAAATGGGTATAGGTTATAGTGAACACTCAGAAAGTTGCAAAATTACACTTGAGTTACAAAGTTTGACAGTAGAAAAAAAAATCCGTTTTCCCTTTGACTCGGAACATTTGTTGATGGCATCATTTACCCATTTCACTTGGAATGGTAACATCACAGATGGCCTCTCCTTGAATGTCTTGCAGCAGTAAAAATATGACCATAAATCCTAGTCCAGCGAGACCAAGTATGGCATGAAAATTTTAATGTATTACCAAATGTTATTACAGAGATCCTGTTTACAGTGCTGAGCCATTTTTGGATGTCCTATAATGAGGTTCAACACTTTATGATGGTTCTAGAAAGTACATTATAGAGTTCAAATTAACTGTCTCTAACGACAGTATGGTGGATCTCGGCATGTTTGAGCTCATACTTCATTTGGTTGATAAATAATGACAGTTGCAAAGCTTCTCATTAAGCTGATGAGCAACAGATATTCTTGCTCTCTTTAAAGCATAATGATGCACATAGTTCTTTGTGTTAGCTAAATGAATGCCTTTATTTTAGGGAGAGGCACATCCATAACTGAGAAAATCTTGGTTACAGGCTTCCAGAGGAAAGACACTGAGTGAGAAGGAAAGTGGTGCTTAGTACCACTTGACCCAGCCTAGGTCAGCTCCTTGGAAAGATGTTCAGTGGTAGGCCTCCATCGGCTTTGGTATCTGTCTGCTTTGGCAGATTTGAGTGAGAAAAGACATGTCATTAAGGGGAAAAAATGTTCAAAGGAGAAAATATAAATGACTGAACTAGAATAAACCACCCTCACCATCCTTCTGTGGTGTTTGGCTGACACTGACATACCAAACAAAAGTCCCTTAAAGTGGAACTTATGAACTGACTGTAAAAGGTAAAAGGTTTGCATAGATACTGAACACCTATTCATACCCAGCGTGTGCTTTATAGACGTTCAATTACCTCACATTTTTTTTTCTGAAATAAGATCTAAATTGACCTCAATTTTTGTATTTTTAAAGTTACATTTAAAAACAAACAAACCAAAAAAACAAACAAACAAACAAACAAACAAACCTTGGTAGTATCTACTATGGGCAGAATCAGCAAATGTAACCAGGAACAAAGGCCAAGTCTCCTTGGACGTTCAAGGGGAGGAGATGAAGAGCAAACAAAGGGACAAGCACATTCACACCTGCAGCTCCTGCAGGACCATAAGTGGCTTGGAGCAGGAGGAGTGTTACTGTTTCTCAGGTTTCGTTGTTTGAGCCTGTCCGTTTATATAATGAACTTTAGTCATTTTCACCTACTCCATTCCTGTCTTTCTCTCCCTGAAACTTCTCTTCTTGTCAGGTCTCCCTACGCCATATTTTTGCCTTCTTTTTGTGTATGGCCAATGACCCCAGAGTTTCTTGACTGAGCATGGGTAGGAGATCATTTATTGGAGCAAGAGCAACTCACTAGTGGCTACAGTGACAGCCCCTCCTCCAACAACACTTAACTGCCTCAGTAGGGGTGGGGCCTCGTATTATGGATATCACAGCAGACAACCACCACTACAGTAAGGTCACAGATACAACGGCTGTGCCATGCCCAGGGACGTCTTTTTTTATTATTAGAAGACCAGTCAGAGGAGAACGGAGCTGTTGTGTTCAAGCAGAGACCAGAATGACCACACAGAGATGTGAAGGATGAGTGGTTCAGACAGAGTGTTCAAAAGGGAATCGGGTCTGCTGTGTTGAGGATGCAACAGAAAGACCAGCCTGACTGGGACATCCTGAGGAAGAAAGGGGCAGCAGGAAATAAGGAAACGGAAGGAGCCCAGGAGAGCATGGAGATATGTAAACCGTGGTAGGGAATCTGTACTGTTTTCCAACTGTGAGAACTGTCCTTCAGAAAGATCACTGTGGCTGCTGTCTGGGGAATAGGCGAGCAGAGAACAAGAGTGGAAGCATTCCATGTGAGCGGGTCCAACCTGCAGGCTGCATACCGAAGCATACAGCATGCAGCCAAGGGCAGCTAAGAAGACAGTCAATTATAAAAATCATAAACTTCCTTACAATGTTATGAGGGATGTGTGTGTTGGGGGGGGGGTGTTTTTGTTGTGGCTGTTGTTGTAGTTCTGGTTTGGGGTCTTTTTTTTATGTGTGTATGGTGTGCATGAGGGCTTATGTGTACACACATACATGCAGAGTCCTGAAGTTAATGTTGAATGCACTCTGCTTCCCAAGTGCTGGGATTACAGGTGACTACCATGCATCCTGGCATTCATGTAGGTTCTGGGGATCCAGAGTCTGGTTTTCACACCTGTGCAGCAAGTACTTTATCCCCTGTGGCATTTCCTCCACTTCGAGTGGCGACAGCGGTGGCGGTTCTTAATGTTTGGAGGAAGGGGAATTGTAACTTGATTGTGAGGTTCTCAAGTGTGAACTCTGCAGATGATAGCGTCATTTTGCAATGTCAAAAGGTTGTACATACTGCTAGGCAATATTTCAGAGTCCTTTCCAGGAGCCCTTGGTGGTTTTCTTTAAAAGGAAAAAAAAAAAAATACAGATTCTTAAGTGACACTAATATATATCCAGGGTAGAAAAACAAGGATTTAAGATTAAGAAAGTGGGGTGGGGGGTGGTAAGAAACACGTAATTAAAAGGCTACTGCTGTTTCTTCAGAAACAAATAGTTTTACTTTTTTAGTTTTTAGCATTTTAGGATTTATTCACCTTAATCTCGGCAGTGAATTCTTAAATGTATCTTACTCGTACTGCTTCGAAGCCATCTGAGCGGCTTTGTTTTACTGCTGGTGGTATTCAGGTTCGGTGTCTGTTTTCTCACCATTTGCACCTCTTCTCCTTACTCTGTGTGAACTCTGCCGTCTTCCTACAAAGGAACTTGGGAAGTCATGGGAAGAGGTGCAGTCGGAAGATGACCGGGAGCTGCTGGACCTTCAGGAAGAGTAAGACACAGCACCACTGCTGGTTAAGAACAGTGTCGAAGAGCAGGCAGATGATTCTTTAATTTGGGCTGTAATTACCATTCCAAAGAGGGGGAATAAAAAGAAAGTCTCTGAGCCATGCACCCTTTCATGAAAGTAATAAGGTTTTTAAATTAAAATAATTTTCCCATAAAAATCACTAAAGATACATTTGAGTGAGATTAGTTGGGGTTTGAGCTTGTTTTTTGTTTTGTTTTGTTTTGTTTTTTTTTACTTTTTCATACACAGAGCAGGACATAGAAATACAGAAATTATGTTAAGAACACAGATATGAATTGTCAGTGTCTTAGACAAAAACGTGCTGAAGATACAACAGTGAGGACAGATGTGACTAAGGCTTTCTGATTTCCTCATATTCTTTTCTACCATACATAAAAATATCATCAAAGGGAACTTAGATAAAGAAAATAAACTCATACTTGAGTGATCGTATGTACTAACAATACATGTTAGACAGTCTGTTACATGATTCTTCCATTCATCCCTTTGAAGAGGTACTGGTTGAGTCTCGTAGTGACACTGCAGATAGGTTAGACAGCTTGTCTCCGGTCACACTTAGACAGGAATGTCACTGAAAGAGACATTGCACACCATACATTCTGTAATGGGCATTTCCAGTTGTCTCTCTCTATTGCCCGGTCTCCACTTCTTCCTTAGTAATAAAAATCTGATAATTCTCAGGATGCTTTCTAGCATGTAAGTAAAAGACTTCCACAGCCTTCCTTGCAGCTATGTGTGGCCATATAACTGCACTTTGACTACAGAGATTTCAGCAAGTGAGAGTGCATTGTAAGGTACGGAAACGGTGTTTCAGCACTATGGTGTGCGTAAGCACTTCCTATCGCTACAGTCTAAGTACCTGACAAGAGGACACGTAAGAAGAGAAGGATTTGTCTGGGCTAATGGTTTCGTGGTGAGGCAGCCATGGAAGCCGGGTTCCATCACTGCTGATGGAGTTTACAGCATCACTCTTCCATCTTCAGATAAGAAAGCAGCAGCCTTGGGCCAGAACCTGAACAGTTACAGCCTCTACCTGCCTCCATGCCTCTCAGTTGGCCAGCTAGATCCCACAGTTCCCAGAACAGCTCCACAGTTAGGGTTGTGAGCTGCCTCATGAGTGCTGGGAACCAAACTCAAGTCTTCTGTAAAAATAGTATGTGCTCTTAACCTCTTAACCTGCACGCTTTTTGAATTATCATTCTATCACAAGATATAACATTTTCCACATTTAAAATAATCAGTGTTTCCCTCTTGAATATATGTGTAGGCTTTGTAAAAAAAAAAAAAAAAAAAAAAAAAAAAAAAAAAAAAAAAAAAAAGCACAATCCACTATTCTGTAGCACAGTTGAAGCACCTCAGCTCACATCCTGTGTCTTTAGTGCTTACAACTAAGAAGAGAACATCCCATCTCTTGGTAGGTGTCGTTTTGGAATTAAATTTCTCTGTCTCTGGAAAGTATCACACCACTTCCATTCTCAAGTCACTGTTCAAAAGAGTGGCAAACAGGGAAACTGGGGATGCACCTCTTGGCTGTTTGTCATCTCGTGCTTGGAGTTCCAGACACTGTATCCGAAAGTCATAATGGGACGTCTTTCCCAAAATGTCAGACTCAGGGGTCAGTAGCATTTGCTAGGAAAGAGACACTAATGCAGCTCTCCATGAAGTGCACTTCCGGTGAAAAGATGACCATGCTTTCTATCTTCTATTTAACCTAGTGACTGGTCTGATTGGCAGGAGTACCCTGTCTCCGCTGTCTGTCTATTTTGTGAAAAGCAAGAGGAGACAATAGATAAATTGTATGTGCACATGAAGGTAAGATGCTTTTATCCTTCTTTAATTTAGTTTCATTCTAACAGTGTAGACATGGTAATCACTGGGTCCTCATTTATTCACTGGGATGGTTTATGTTAAGCTGACAGGACTTTGAATCTCCTAGGAAAGGAGCCTCTGGGCATGCTTGAGGGCTTCTCTTTTTTGTTTTGTTTTGGGTTTTTTGGGGGGGAGTTGTTTTGTTTTTTTGTTTTGTTTTGTGATAATTTTTTGGGTTTTTTTATTATTATCAAATCATAATTTTTACTTTTTAACACAGGTTTTATAAACAGAAAAATGCAGGATGTGGGGAAGGGGATGACACAGGAGCATAGGTGTTTGGGGGAGTACAGATATCTTTCAGAACAGGGTATCAGCTGGGTGAAGGTTCAGGGGACAGGTCACTATGACTCTGCCTATGAGTCACTTGTCCTTATCTAATTTGGTACTATCTGCCAAGGCTGACTATTTACAAGGTCTATGACTACTCAGGCTGGTAGATTTTCATAAAAGCTGCCTGTTTACAATAGCGTATAGCCATCTGTTTCAGTGTTTTTTCCACAGAGACCCAAGACTTCATGTTAGCAGGCATGTATGTCAGGCCTATTGCTGATTTTAGGCTTATGGCTGATTTTAGGCCTTCAGTGTATAAGCAGGGCTGCCCCTGACATCTCCTCCCTTCTCCAAGTATAGAAGGGCCTTGGCGATTCTAATCTTGCCAAGGCGGGGATAAAGGCCTGACCTCCAGTAATTAAAGGGGACCTTGTAATGGCTCTGGTCCTCCTGTCGTTGTCCAGTGAGGCATGAGGGCCATACCTATCCTGATGTCTTTCTCCTGGAGAGGGAACACTTTTGACATCAACCCCTGTGCAGTCAGGCTTGTCTTGAGGGCTTTTCTTGACTGGGTTCATTTAGGTAGGTGACTACTAAATGCGACTACACCAGTCCATGGACCGGTCCAGAACTGAGTTAGGAGAAAGAAACTGAGCAGTGGTGCTTGTTACTCTTTGCTTTATTCTTTCCCCATGAAGATTTGTTGTTGTGTCATTGTGGTGGTGGCGGCAGTGGCAGTGGTGGTGGTGGTGTTTGTCAAGGTACATTAATCTCATTGTAGAAACAGTCAGGAAGCACACATCCTCCGATCATTATTCCATTCCTGAAAGTGCATTGGACAAACAGAAGAGACAGGCCAGGTCCATCCTGGAGAAGAGAGTATGGTGCAGTGTAGAGGATGACTGACTGATGCGAGTGGCTGCAGCTTAGATGCCACAGCTCCCACCCTCGAGGTGCTTCCTTGAGCCTTGTAGCTCAGCAGTTGAGAGATCTGCAGCCACAGTGACAGTACCCAAATGTAGTGGGTTCTGGGTCTTCTTCCTGGTTGTTGCTGTATTGTTGACTAAGATAGAAAGAACAGAGATCTTGCTAGTCGCAAAGGTCAAGATTGGAACTGGACATAATGTGGCCTTAGAGTCACGTCATGGAAGATAAATCAGAAAGAAGAAGCATATAGGAGCATTCCTTATCTACTTTGCCCACTGGGTATCATGTTTATAGCAAAATGAAGCTTAAAGCTAGTAATTCTGAACCTTTATTCGCTTCAGTATACCCAAAAGATACTTCCTCTGTGTTACTCTGACCCTGCCTAGATGCTGGGGTAAAGAAAAGAATATCTAATGATATATGACATTATCACAACAACTTGGGAATAATAATAATAATAATAATAATAAACTAGTGATGAGTTCTGACATTCTCTGCCTGTCTCCTGAACTATGTCTGTCTATAGTTGGCATCTGTTTTTCTCTCACCTTCAGGCCTCCTCATTCAGAAATACTATTCTTAGTTCACCAAAATAAGGACCTGGGCAGAGCTAGAAAGACTATGGCATATATTCTTATGAATCTGATTGTCTATAATAGGTTACCAGTAGGATGCTATATGGCCATTTATAACTATATCACCATGTAGGGGTAACATTTTTGGTATCCCCACAAGGATCATTCATCCTTCTTAGTCACTTTCATTGGTAGCATATCATGAACTCCTGAGCATCCTGCATCTGGTGGTGCTGCACAAAATGCTACCACAGGGAACAAGATTTTTTTTCTGTGAGGTGATAGGCTTGACAGACAACTGGAGAAAGGTGACAAGCAGAATACCGTAAGTCTCTGTACTGTGGCAGTCCAAAGAAAGCATGGTTAATGTGAAAGTGGAACTGAAGAAGCACACACGTACACACACACCTGACTCTGTGAAACATCACTTGCTTATGGTTCTTGAAAACCTAGTTCTGTAGTTGTGGTCCAGATGCCTTGCATGCGAGAATCACAACTTACCACACACTTTTATCAGGCTAGATATTTCAGACATGTACATTGTCAAAACTGCAGTAAGCTGTAACTAATTAAAACCTTTCAACTAAGTGATGCTTTAGATTGTGCTTAAAGAACTGCTGACCATGGAGGAGGGTAGCAGTTAGAATTAGAAGATTTCAAAAGCAGATGATGAACTCAGGCTGCTTCTAATATACTCAAGCCCCTGTGAATCAGATGTCTGTTTATAGCTTTAGCCTGAAGGATTAAATAATTTATATGCTTACAAATATACTCCTTCCCTTTTTTAGGACACACATGAGTTTGATCTCCTCAGAATAAAGTCAGAGCTTGGTAAGTTTGGTTGGAAAGTTATTTTCTATGACGCTGCACTTTAGTGAACCACCCTGTAAGTGATGCTTGTGTTAGCCATGGCTGAGGGCTGCAGTCACATGAGCCATCGCTATACAGATGTTCCTGAATCCACTAAAGCAGGGATTCTCAGCCACTCTGTATTCTGATTCTGTTTACTTCTTTTTTCACATATTTTCTTCGGCTCTTCTACATATGTGAGCACTTTAATAACATGCAATAAGAGGCCAGCAGAAAGGGCACAGGTAGCTTGAGGCTTGGAAGTTTTATTTTAATTCATTTATTTGTTTTGTTTTTGAGACAGAGTTTCATTCACTATGCAGCCCTAGTTGACCAAGAATTTGCTGTGTCGATCAGGCAGGTTTCAGACACACAGAGATCTGCCTGCCTTTGCCTTCCTAATGCTGAGATCAAAGACGTGCACTACCACACCCGGATAAGAGCTCTGGACCTGAACTCAGATAACAGTAGTGTCTGACTCAAGCACATACTACGTATATGACACTATGCCTCAGGGCAGCAAACTGTGAACTGTGTATTCAACAATACATACTGCAGTGCATGGCAGAATAGCTACTGAGTGTTAATACAGATGTGACCAGTTATATAGCTCTCAGGGCGACTGCCATAGAAGGATTAGCAGTGTTGCGACATAAATTACTAATTTCCTAGTGGGTCTAATATACTGGGCTCCTGGATATGTGACTTTGCTGGTATTACAGACATGCATATGTATTACATACACAATTTGTTACTAGTCAGGATCATAGGTTACAGAACAACCAACCTGGTATGAGATTGTGAGTCCACCATTTGTTTCCCAGCTGTGAGATCTTAAACAGTTTCCTAATGAGTAATGTTGATTTCACCTATGTGATGATGGTTTGGAAGATGAAATGTATTAAGACATAAAAAGTGGTTAGCAGAGATCACAACATGTAAGCCCTATATCAGTGTCCATTATTGTATTTTAATTGTTCCATATTTTCAGGTTGGTTAATTAGGATAAGTGTTTCCTGTAAGAAATTATAACAAACAATTTTCCATATTTTCAACAGAAATATTGTAGATATTATAGAATTAATATAAGTTCTATAATATTGTAAAATTATAATAAATATTGTGGAATTATAGATCTTAAGACATCACATGACATCATACAAATATTTAAGTTTTTTATATATTAGTTTAAAATAAATTTAAAATATTTTAAAGAAAATAAATTCTTGACAATGCAGAAATAACGCTGATGGTTGTCTAATGATTTGCAGGATTAAATTTCTATCAGCAAGTGAAGCTGGTCAATTTCATCCGAAGGCAAGTTCACCAGTGCAGGTGCTACAGTTGCCATGTGAAGTTTAAATCCAAAACAGACTTAAGAATTCACATGGAAGAAGCTAAACACACCTCACTGCTTCCTGACAGAAAAGCATGGGATCAACTGGAGTAAGTCCTGCTGACCTGAGCATGAGCCTTGGGTCCTGTTGCTCTGTCCTCCAAATTGAGTCTCTTTATGTAACTTCTTCAAACACATATACATATATGAAACCAAGTACATACATGTATGTGTGTGTACTTATAAATGTGTGGTGTTTGTGTAGCTGGTAACACATGAAACCATTATTTTGGAATTTGAGTTGGCTAGTCATAGATAGTTCAGTGTAGAACTAGATATAAACTTTTAAATTATATTTTATTAGCAAAACATTTCAGGCGCCTTCACACATTTGATGTTCGTTTGTTCCATCTTTTTTAATGGCTGCCGTTGACTGCTATACCCTAACTTATTGGGTTATTTCTTACTTTTTTGCTATTGCAAGTAGTAATAAAATGAATAGCTATATGCCTGTGTTTGTGTCCTAATTAAATCATTCAGATAAAAATTAGTATGTCAATGATATGCACATCACAGAGCTCCTGGTGTACATTTTCCATGTTGACACCTTAAAAACATTAAGCATTCATTCTCTGACATGAACTTTTTAAAATAAATGATGTCAAATTTCCCAAGTGTCATTTGCCAGTCTAGTCCATCTATGATGGGTCTCACATCATTTTTGTTGACTTCAGTGGGGGAAGTGGGATGCTAGCTACCTAAAATTTTAGTATCCTCAGAGAATACTAAATTAGGCTTCCACAGAACTCTAACCAAAAAGCCTCTAGTTTTCCTTTTTGGAAGACTCCCAATTATGAGGGCCAAGGTCAGCCCTCTGTTTACCTGGTACTGGTCATAGTCCTCATGGAAACTAGAGAGGGAGGAACATGGTTGTGGTTTTGTTGGATATTTGAAATTTTTATTTTTGGAAAAAAAAAACTATTTTCAGCTCAGTTAAAATTTTGGAAGGACGATACTTTGAGTAAATAAAGGGGTTGCTGGTTTTAGCTGATAACAGACCAGCACAGTACTGGACCAGGCTGCCTGCCCAGCTGATGTTTCCTATCATTGTAGAAACTGAACTGAGTAGCCCACTAGCAAGACTCACGCCAGGCTCACGTCAGACAGGATGGGTCAGAGGGAAATCAACAGAGGGGTCTCCCAGCACAGCCACTGCAGCTTGTCAGAGTGTCATCAGGGGACATGGCAAGCCCGGTGCTGTGTGCAGCTGCTGCTTAGACGGTTTTCACGAGTGTTACTCATTTGGTCATTTGGTGTATCTGTGGTCATTTTCAGGTATTACTTCCCCACCTATGAGAATGACACTCTCCTGTGTACCCTGTCTGACAGTGAAAGTGACCTAACAGCTCAAGAGCCAACTGAAAGCGTTCCCATCATCAGTGAGGACACATCCAGACTATGTGCTTTAAAACAGAGCAGTGTTCTCAACCAATTGCTAATCCAGGGATGCCTGGAAAACTAGGAGAAGCTGCTGCAGACGCAGTGGACAGGCTGCCGTGGACACAGTGTCGCATGGTTTCCTCCTGTGAGACACAGACAAAAGAAGAGTTCAGAGTTGATCATCGACACAGCGCTATTCACTGCTGCAATCATGGTTGTTCTTAATGAAAATGTTTTCAAGAAATAAAGAAGAAAAATAAAATGTGTTGCTTTTATATTTGAACTGAGAAATTTTATTATAGGATTATCTTAAATGATTTGACTTCAGAAACTCGTGATTATCTACAACATGGAGAACGTAGAAGTCACAAACAGGCGAACGGTGAACCTGATCTTACGCCATTGTTTAGTCTCCTTCCCACGGGCCTGTCAGGCGTTCAGTGTGATTTCCGTACTAAATTGGGAACTTGTGAATGATTAAAACAAGACCCACTGAAGCAAAGAAAGATGGCCAAAGGTCTAGATAATGCGCAAACTAGGCTATTTAAAAATAATCCAAACCTGATTGTATTACATCGTTATTGTTTTCCTGTTACAAACCCCATAGAAATGGGCGTAGTGTAATTAGGCTTACTATTCCCCAAAATATATGTGCACCTATGTATGTGTTTTCCCGATTACATATTATAACAGCAATGGTAACAAAGGTAAGTACCACTGTCTGTTAACATAACTGCAGTGGTATTATAACACCTAATAAAAGGAACTTCTCAATATCATTTTTACTTTTCCCAGGTAGTCTCAAAAATGTCTTCTTATAGCAAGTACCAGCTGTGATGCACTTAATATATGAGGTCTTATAAGATGTCCTCAGAGGAGGGGGGGATGGAATAACGGGATCCTGGGTGGTGGGGGGAATAGGGTGAGGGGATAAAATCTGAAATATAAACATAATATCCAATAAAAAAAATATGAAAAAAAGAAAAAAAGATGTCCTCAGGAAAACAAAAATCACTTTTGTGGATTTCTACCAGAAATGAATAGCTTGGATAAAATAAACACCATGCAAACCTAAGTTAAGTGACAAGTCTGCAAAATAATTGGCTTTTATGCTTATAAAATGTCAACGTCATTTAAAAAAAAAAAGCTAAAATTGTTTTCTACATTAAGGAGGGCTAAAGATAGTGTGATGGATGGGTTGGATGAGGGAACAGGAAGTGCCATCTGACCTTCCATGAAAGGCAGTGGAATTATTGCAGATGTTTGGCAGGGTCTGTAAACAGTATGGTGTTTGCATTAGTTACTCTTCTTGCTGTGACCAGAAGCTGACAAAAAGCAACTTAAGGAAAAAGGGACTTATTTTGGCTCACAGGTTTGGGGAGCAGCCCATGAGGCGAAGAAAGCACAGCACCTAGGGGAGGAGGTGGCTGGTCATGTTGAAGCTGGTGAGGAATGGTCTTTCCTTTTAATCTGGGACTCTAGCCCATGCAATGGCATCACATACATTTAGCCTGGTTGGTTGGTATCGTCAATCTTCCCATGGGGCCGCAAGCCACTTCAGCTCGAGAGGTAGCTTTCTAATTCTGTTCTTTCTTTACAATTGAGACCCATACATATCATGTATGCTATACAACATGGGCTTTTGAGGTTCTAGGCTTTCCATGGTTAGTGGCAGCCTATGTGATAATACATTGCCTGGATTTGTAAATCATACCTGCTCTGACCATATCTTTGCATGCCATACATCAAGCTCTGCAGATAGATACCCATGTAGGCTTTTCACTAGAACCTAGCAAACACAGAAGTGAATTCCCTTATTGTGAAATGCCTAAGTAAAAGTCAAATTAAGTTAAATTGTCCTAAAAAACAAAGGTTAAAAAGACAAGTGTTCTCTTGTCTCTAGAATACTGTCTCTAGGAAACAGATTTGTTGGGGAAAATCAAACTGTGTCTGCAGTGTTCTCTAGATTGTTCTTCAGCTTTCAAACAGGAGCAAAAGGATGTAAGTTAAAACCAAGAATAGCAAGCTTCAGAAGGAGAAAGCTTTAGGGGTGAGAAAAGTGTTGCCGTGGAAAACAAGTCAAACATAACAGGAAAAGTGAGACCTAAGGAAAGGCAGTCACTGAAAGAGAAAAGCACTTGGGGTTTAACTCATAAGGTACTATTCTGGGGTTAGATGGGTCTATTTTAATGATCAAAGGAGTAACTTAAACCCAATCAAATCTAATAATAGAAGCAAAATTCCAGAAAATCACAGTGATTCTCTGAGAGACCAAAAATGCAAGCAACTACTGGCCAAGGCCTCTCCAAGCTGTAAAGACACCTTGCCAAGTAGCATTGGAGAGTTCTTTGTAAAAATGGACAAGCATCTGAATATGGAAGTTCACCAGTAATCCCAACACTTGGGAGGCTGATGTAAGAGGATTATAAATTCAAGAACAGCCAGGATACATACTAAGACTCTGTCAAAAATCAGAAACAGACAGGAAAGATGGTTCTGTACCCACATCCAGCAGATTAAACAAACACACAGAGACAGAGACAGGCTGGGGGCTGGGAGTAGGGGATGCAGCAATCAGCAGAAAGAGGGAACAATAAATGAAAAGAAACGGCTTGAGGCTTTAATGACTTTGTAGGTATCAGTTCAATTAAGGTAAAGCGCTGCTATGCCCAGGGGAAACATACCTGAGAAAGCTTGGAATTAAGACTCAAAATGGAGACAAGGAGAAAAGTAAATAACAAAAGGATCCAGGAAGCGTAGGGTTAGAGTTTTTAAAACCTACTTTAATTATGACTCTTTAATGCTTCAACCTCCCTTCTAGCCATCCCCGCACCAGAGGTAGGGGGAAAGAAAGGTTAATAGGAGACAAGGTTTGTGGACCTGTTTGGAAATAGTTTTTCAGGGAGATTCCAATCTTTGTTGTTAGCACTCCAGCCCACTAGCAAAAACCAAATGAATCAGCAGTGGCAGTCCAGTTCACTCAGCAAACACCAATCAGCAGCAGCAGCTTCACCCAGAAGAAACTGCAAGGCTCTGCCGGTCAGCAGGAGTCCCACCAGAAGTCCTTTGGTGTGTTTGTCTCTATGAAATCACCACAAGTGACGGTCAGCAAAGAAAGCAAGACAAACCAATGCAAGAGTGTCATCAGCAAAGACCAACATCAGTGAAGCCCACCAATGGCCAGCAAAGGACTACAAGATGAACCAATGCAAGAATGTCATCCATTGTCTGTTGGGTTATATTTATACTCTTTCCAAACATCACATGTCCTCTCTAGTGTCTGCTCCAGCAAAACATCACATGTCTTTTCACCAGACAGCTTCCAGAAAAAAACACTACATGTATGTTCTCAGCAAAACATGCTCTCACGTGTCTGCTTCAGCTAAACATCTTATTCATAAGACAGTTTCCAGAAAAATATCCCGTGACACAATTGAGTCTCCAATAAAACCAGAAATTTCCATGTCAAGGCATGATAGTGATAAAGATATCTGAGCCTGGATTGGAATATACAGAGAAGAGATCCCATTTATGTAGACATGTGGGAAGGATGCACTATTCACAGAAATGTACTGTCCTGGTAGGTGGTTGACCTCTTGCTTGGAAAGATAGTCTCACCCATGTTGAGTAATTGAAATTAATGGTTAAACCTAAGGCACAGATATCAAAGATGAAAAATGTGGAAAAGAAGACAAAAGACTCCTTTTCGTGAGAAAGAAAAACTTATTACTTAGCACAGTTGCTTTATCTACATCTTTCTCCTTCGATGGAGATGGTTGCATTTTCTTTTTCCTTCTCCCCTCCCCCTTTTTTTGAAAAGTATTAGAAGTATTATCTATATTTTGTATTGATTAGGTCATTTGTTTACTTAATATCCCCAATCCTCTCCTCACAGTTCGCTGTCCCATCCCTTCCCTTCCCCCATCTACCCATCCTCCCCTTCTCACAAAAGAGAAGGGAAGGCTCCCATGGATATCAACCAGCCTTGACATATCACTAGGCTCATCTTCTATTGAGGCTAGAAAAGGCAGCCTAGTTAGGGGAAAGGGATCCAAAGGCAAGCAATGTAAAGACAAACAGCCCTTTAGGAGCCCCACATGAAGACTTTGCTGTTAGACATGTGCAGAGGGTCTAAGTTCATCCTATGCATGCTCTCTGGTTGGCAGTGCAGTATCTATGAGCCACCATGGGTCCAGGTTAGTTGATTCTGCAGGGTTTTTTGTGGTGTTCTTGACCCCTCTGGCTCCTTCAATCTCTCCTCTCCCTCTTCCAAAGAATTCTCCAAGCTCCATTTAATGTTTGGCTGTGGGCCTCTACATCTGTTTCCATCCGTTGCTAGATGAAATCTCTCTGGTGACAGTCATGCTAGGCTCCTATCTGGAAGTACAGCAGAATACCATTAATAATGTCAGGGGTGGGCTCCCTCTCATAGCATCCATCAGTCTCAAGCTGGGCCAGTAATTGATTGGCCCTTCCCTCAAATTTTGCTTCATCTTTTACCCCTGTACATCTTGTAGGCAGGACAAATTGTGAGTCTACGGTTTTGTGGCTGAGCTGGTGTCCCAATCCCTCAAATGGAGGTCTTGCCTGGTTATAGGAGATGGCCATTCAGGCTACATGTCCCCCATTGCCAGGACTCTTAGCTATTTATTGGGTTACTCCAATAGATTTCTAGGAGTTTCTATTATCCTAGGTTTCTAGCTCATCCCAGAATGCTGCTCCCCAACCCCCCAAAAGTCCAGTTATCTCTCCCAGTACTCTTAGCCAAGCAAACTAAAAGGCAGAGAAAGAGTATACGAATTAACAAAGTCAGAAATTAAAAGGGATACATAACAACAAACACAGGAAAAAATACAAAGAGTCATTAAGTAAAAAACCTGTACTACACAAAACAGAAGGACAATTTTCTTGGTAGATACCATTTAACAAAGCTAAATCAAGATCAGGTAAATAATATAAATAAACCTATAATCTCTAAAAAAAAAAAAAAAATAGAAGCAGTCATTGAAAGTCTAAACTGGCGGGAGGGGTGGCGGGCAAGATGATTTTAGTGCCGAATTCTACCAGACCTTCAAAGAAGAACTAATACCAGTACTCCTCAAATTATTCCACAAAATAGAAACAGAAGTAATCCTGCCAAATTCATTTTGAGGTCACAGTCACCCTGATACCTAAAGCATACAAAGACTCAACAAATAAAGAATTTCAGACCAATTTCCCTCATGAACATTATGCAAAATACTCAATAAAAGCAAAAATACTCAAAAAAAAATACTCAAAAATTGAGTTCAAGAACACATCAAAAACAGTGCCCATCACAATCAAGTAGGCTTCATCCTCAAGATGCATAATCAACCATATATACAAACCGAAAGGAATAAAACAAAAACACATAATCATCTCATTAGGTGCTAAAAAGACCTTTGAAAAAATCTAGCACCTCTTCTTGATAAAAGTCTTGGAGATATCAGGGATACAAGGCACATATCTAAACATTATAAATGCAATATACCACAAGCTGACAGCCAACATCAAATTAAATGGGGAGAAACTTGAAGCAATTCCACTAAAATCTGGGACAAGGCTGTCCACTCTCAGTATCTATTCTGTATCGAACTTGAAGTTTTAGCTAAAGCAATAAGAAAACTGAAGGAGATCAAAGAGATACAAATTGGAAAGAAAGAAGTCAAAGTATTGCTATTCTCAGATGATACGATAGTATAAATAAGTAACCCCAAAAATTCTGCCAGGGAGTATCTACAGCTGATAAACACCTTCAGTAAAGCAGCTGGATATGAAATTATCTAAAAACATTCAGTAGCTTGTCTATACACAAACTATAAATGTGCTGAGAAAAAAAAATTAGGAAAATAACAATAGCAACAAATAATATAAAATAACTTGGTGTAACTCCTACCAAGCAAGTGAAAGACCTGTATGACAAGAACTTCAAATCTTTGAAGAAAAAAATTGAATAAAGTATCAGAACATATCAAACATAAGGTATCAGAAGATATCTCATGGATCAATAGGATTAACATAGTAAAAATGGCCATCCTACCAAAAGCAATCTACAGATTCCATGCAAATCCCATCAAAATTTCAACACAATTCTTTATAGACCTTGAATGCACAATATTCAACTTCATATGGAAAAACAAACAAACAAACAAATGAATGAATGAATAAAAAGCAAGAGAACTAAAGCAATCCTGTACAATTAAAAAAAAAAAAAAAAAAAAACTTCTGGAGGTATCACCACTCCTGATTTCAAGCTGTTCTACAGGGCAAAAGTAATTAAAAACTGGCATTAAAAACAGACAGATTGATCAGTGGATTGGATCAAAGTCCCAAAAGTAAATCTAGACACCTATGAACACTTGATTTTTGACAAAGAAGCCCAAATTATACAATAGAAAAAAGAAAGCATCTTTAACAAATGTTGCTGGTCTAACTGGATGTCTGCATGTAGAAGAATGTGAATACATCTGTATCACCCTACACAAAATTCAAGTTGAAGCGGATCAAAGACATCAACATAAAATCATATATACTTAACCTGATTGAAGAGAAAGTGGGGGAAAGCCTTGACCATATTGGCACAGGGGGCAGCTCCCTGAACAGAACACCAACAGCTCAAGTACTAAGATCAACAATTAATAAATGAGACCTCATGAAACTGAAAAGCTTCTATAAGGCAAAGGACACCATCAAAAGGACAAAACTGCAGCCTACAGAACAGGAAAAGACCCTCAACGACCCCATATCTGACAGAGGGATGATATCCAAAATATATGACAGACTCAAGAAATTAGACACCAACAAACCAAATAACCCAATTACAAAATGGGGTACAGAGCTAAACAGAATTCTCAACAGAGGAATCACTAATGGCTGAGAAACACTTAAAGAAACGTTCAACATCCTTAGTCATCAGGGAAATGCAAATCAAAACAACTCCAAGATTCCTCCTTATACCCATCAGAATGGCTAAGATCAAAAACTCAAGTGACAGCTCATGGTGCAAGGATGTGGAGAAAGAGGAACACTCCACCATTCAGCAATGGGATGCAAACTCATGCAACCACTTTGGAAATCAATTTTGTAGTTTCTCAGAAAATTGGGACTAGATCTACATCAAGATCCTGCTATAGCACACCTGGGCATATACCTAAAGGATGCATCAGCATACCACAAGGACAGTTGCTCTGTTCATAGCAGCTTTATTCATAATAGCCAGACACTGGAAACAACCTAGATGAACCCCAACTAAAGAATGGATAAAGAAAATCTGGTACATCTGCACAACAAAGTACTACTCAGCTACTAAACACAAGGACATCATGACTCTGCAGGAAAATGGAAGGAACTGAAAAAAGATCATCCTGAGTGAGTACATAACGGTATGTACTCACTTATAAATAAATTAACATCAGTCAGAAAGTACAGGATAACCATGCTACAGACCACATACCCTAAGAAGCTAAGTAACAAGGAGGGCTTAAGTTGCTTGAATCTCACCAAGAAGGGATATGGGTAGAGAGAGGAAACTTGGGGAGGGGTGAACAGGACAAGGAGGGATGAGGTGCAGGAGAGCAGAGGGAGGGTACTAAAAGAAATGGATGCATTTTCAAACTGTGAATTTGAAGACCAGAAACCAGTGTCTTTGTCCTTTCCTCTAACTATTGTTTGTGCCCTGCCTTCCTACAAAGAGAACACATCCTAGAGACTCGAGAGTCAGCCTGAGTTATATACATGCAGATAACATTATACAAACTGGGCAGGTTGTGTATATAGTTTAGGAATGCACGCATATATATGAACAACAGTTAAAGAAAAAAAAAAGGCCATAAATAACAAGTTCATGGGAGAGATAGGAGGGAGGAAATGATGTACTTACATTAATTTCAAAACAATAAAAATAATTATTTAAAAAAGAAAATATATATATATACCCTGGCTACTAGAAAGATCATCTTCCAACATAGAGAAAAACTATTCCAAAGGATATCCAGAGAGGATTTCTGATGCAGAAGAATCATCATCTAAAAACAGACCTACTATGGACTTTTGGTTGCTTGGACTAATAAAGCCACTTTATTGCTTAGAGCCTTTAAGTAAGTCTCTAGACGATGCAGTAGGCAAGTCTTGGGTGAAGTAAACATGGGAGTAACATCATGTCTCCAGTTGTCCCACTTGTCTGAGTGACAGCTCTAACTGAGCAACCACACACTTTCCGTCTATTAAATATAAAACCTCACTTCCCCTACTTGAGTGTTTTCACATTTGTATCTCTGTCCATTAACATCTGCTTGTCTTCCATGCACCAACTGGCCCAGCCCACTGTGTATCACTACACTAATTTGTTTCCAGCTGGGGAAGCTTTAGATTCACAGACTAATGAGAAGTAAAGGGAGGAAGGCCAGGATGTCCTTGGGTGCCACAGACAGACATTGCGAGTGGTCTTTCTCCATTCTCCCTTCTGAGAGAAAATGATATAGTAAATGAGAGGATTTGTTAGATGAAAATTTTAATTTATAAGAACCCCAGTTGGCTATCCCCATGAGACAAAAGCCATAATAAGAAGACAGACTGCACTTCTCTGTTTGGTATCGAGTAAAGAATATACTGGAAACTTGGGCAGAGTGGCGGGCAAGGAGAAAACAACGTGTGGCCAGCCAGAAAGGCAGGAAAGATCCAGGAGAACAGGAGCTAGAGAGACTGTCAGCAGGTCAGCACCTGAGAGGTGAAGGTTTGGAGAGTTGGTGTGTAATGTGCACATTTCTTCCTTCCGCAGGATGCAGTGGTGGCGCACGCCTTTAATCCCAGCGCTTGGGAGGCAGAGGCAGGCGGATTTCTGAGTTTGAGGCCAGCCTGGTCTACAGAGTGAGTTCCGGGACAGTCAGGGCTACACAGAGAAACCCTGTCTCAAAAAAAAAAAAAAAAACAAAACAAAACAAAACAAAAACAAAAAGTTCCTCAGGAGGTGGCACCAAGGTTGACCTCTGACCTCCACACAAGCATGCATCTGCATGCACAACTACCAGTCAGGACCAGATGAGTTCGTTTTCAAACCTGTGGCACTTGAGTCATGTGGTAGTTACTGTGCAGCTTCTTCTTCCTAGACTAAAACCGTCTCCCAGTCAGTGGTCTATTGCTATGAACAGACACACGACCATGGCAACTCTCACAAGAGAAAACATTTAACTGCAGACTTGCTTATGTTTACGGAGGTTTGGTGGCAGAATAAACTGAGAGCTCTACAGTCCATCAGGATCGGCGGGCAGCAGGGCAAGAGACTCTGGGTTTGGAATGGGCTTTGGGAAACTTTGAAGTCCATCGTCAGTTACACACTTCCTCCAGTGAGGCTACATATCTTAATAGTGCCACTCATGATGAGCAAGTATTCAAATCTATGACTGTTGAAGCACCATTCTCATTGAAACCACTACACCCCACTCTCTGGCCCCCATAGGCTTATAGCTGTATCATAATGCAAAATGCATCTAGTCTAATTTCAAAAGTCCCCATAGTCTATCATAGTCTCAAAACAGTTTAAAGGTCCGAAGTCCAAAGTCTCTTCTGAGACTCAGGCACTCTTTTAACTGTAACCCCCTGTAAAGTCAAAATTTAAAAGCAGGTCATGTACTTTGAACAGAATATACACCATAACAAAAGAGGGGAAAGGAAGCATAGTGAGGAAATATTGGACCAAAGCAAGACCTAAAAGGAGCTGGGCAAACTCCAAACTCTGCATCTCCATGTCTGATGTCAAAGCACTCTTCGGATCTCCAACTCCTTTAGCTTTACAATACATTCCTCTCTCATGGGCTGGTTCCTCACCCTGTTAGCCTTCCTTAGTCATTACCTTATTACTGACATTTCTAACATCTTGGGGTCTCCAATGAAATCCAAACTTCACTTTCACAGCTTCGTACAGTGACTTCTCTGTACCTCCATTTAAGGACACCCCTTACACAGATGCTTTCCTTAGCTGCAGAGGAAGATTCCACAACCACTTTTTGTGGCCTTGACTCTAAAGCCAGAAGCACAGGGCTAAAGCTGCCAAGTTCATCTACTTCCACAGGCTGGAATTCGGCCCTCCTCATTCAATTATGTCGGCATCAGTTTTCTCTCTTTGTTGGTTTCCTACACTACTTAAGCTCTTCTTTCACCTCTTTTCACAAGTTGGATGCTTAGGTGGGTGGGGTCTTACCCTGAGGTCACCACTCTCTTTATTCTATTTAACACCAGGCTTTTCTTTAAACTTTTTATCTTCCTGAGCACTGGACTTAGGTCCATCCACTTCCTGGTGCTCCTTCTCTTCTCAGACTACATTTTGGATTTTTCCTTGCTCAGCTTGGTCTTTTTTTATGGTAGATCTGCATAGGAGTGGCCACTAAAAAGCACATGAATACTAGACTGCTTTGAAATCTCTGTCAGTACCGTTAATGCAAGCTCTTCAATATAGCCTCGGGCAGATGTTTTTTAGACAAGGTTTATTCCTCTCAAACCTTTTGAGCTGGGCTGTCATAATCTACATTGCCAGCAGTACCCTCTCTTCCATGTTCCTGTTAGTATAGCCCTTTAAGCCCTGCTTAAAGTTTTCAGCTACTTTCCTAATCCAAAGTCCCCACTCTGCCAGCAAGCAGCATGGTCAGGCCTATCACAGCAATACCCCGTTCCCCGGTATCAATTTTTGTCTTAGTGTTCTATTTCTGTAAAGAGAAACCAGGACCAAAGCATTTCATTGGGGCTTGCTTATGGGGGCCATTGTCATTCAAACCACCACACCATCACTCCCCCAGCTGGCCTGAGTGAAGGTTGCTAATGATCCACAGATACATCTCTTTGTTGAAATTGTCTTTCATGGAAAGAAGCTGCAAAGGGTCATGGAGCCATGGGAGAGATGATTAATATAAGTTGGAAGTGATTGTAGAGCAGGCAAAACAGAGTTTTATTTGTATTTAACAATTTAGACAAAGATCCTGGTGACTCTGGCAGGAGACTGTGAAGAAGGTTGAGGACTGGATTTCTGAAGAGCATGGTTAAAAAAAAAAAAAAAAAAAAAAGAGGCAGGGAGAACGTGCAAGACCTGAGTCATGAAGTAAAAAACTATGGCATGGGAATGCTGGCAGGGAAACTGACATGAAGACAGGAACTCAGGATGGCAAAAACTTCTAGTTTGAATGAAGCCATAAGGATACCTAGAAAACTGAGTTGTGTCGGTGCATGGCTATCTTAAATGATACATTTGAGTGCATTCAACTATCTATCTATCTATCTATCTATCTATCTATCTATCTATCTATCTATCCACACACACACATATAAGTGCCAGTGAGATTAGAATATTATCCTTTAGTGGGAACTGGGCTTTCTGTCTCCAGAGTATAGACTGTGCCATTCACATTGGATTGGTGTTTAGAATCAGTTCATTGGACTCCATCCTTATGAGTACAATTAATTTCTGAAGGGAGTTCATGAAACCAGTTTCAACACCACGATGAGTTTCCTTTCTTCTAGGAGGGCAATGTAGATTAGGGCAGGCTGGCTCAAGAGGTTTCAGAAGAGACAAATATAAATAAGGAGCCCAGAGGCCATTCTTGTGGTATTTCTTGCTTTTGTCCTTAACTTTGCTAATATTATTTTGCAGTTTTTGATTCTGTTTGTAAGCATCGTGCAAGAAGAATTACATAATGTGCTAAATTATCTGTTGTGACTTCTGTCCATTTGAATTTCCTTTTGTGCTCAGCGTTTTTATAAAATCCTATAGCCTAAATGTATATTTGCAGAATTTAACTGTATCAAGACAATTTAATCTTGCTTTATCACTATGTGAGATTTTAATCATTAGTAATAATGAAGATCCCCCAAACTCAGGAGACCTTTACTCAAGTCTCGGGAAGTCATGGCCACCCACAAATTCACAAGACACAGTACCTGGATGCAATCAGCAGAGGTTTATTAGGAAAGAGAGCTGGCAGCCAACGGTCAAACTGCTCACCCACGCAGGAGTAGAGTTTGACAAAAGGCCAGCAAGCTGAGAGGCTTTTTTATAGCATGGGGTGGGGAAAGGGAGGAATTTTCACGCGGTTACACATGATTGGTTGCTTTACAAATTTTGAACATCAGTGGGCTGTAACACTGGGAAGACCTCAAGGGGGGAGGGGTCCTGCTTTGGGCCTTCCCCACCCACAGGTGGGTTTTCTTCCCTGAGGTTTGAGGAATGTTAATGTATCCCGGCCGTGAAGGCCTGAAATCTTACATTCAGTTCCGCTTTCTGGAACCTGCATTCTTTTTGCTCAGGTCTAGAGGTAAAGAAAAAGCCTGTATATATTTTATAAAATGGTCTTTATAATACCATTTTGGATTTTTTTTTCCCCATCTCTACACTTTCTAATAAGATTTATTGTGAATAGGAAAAAAGTCCTCCATGAATAACCGTCAATAAGGGGCTCTACAGTTAAGCCTCTCGTCTCTCATTTCTAGGTGTGCCACGAACTGGCACGCTTTGTGGCAGCCAACTTACACATGGGTAAACACCCACTTCAAGGTGAGTCTTACCCTTGTGAAGTTCTGAGGCACTAATGAAGTAGCTTTCTGTCTCTCCGCACTACTACCCTACAATCAATGAGCTCTCTGAGCTCCTGAGAGAACCCGGCTAATTTGTTCTATAGCTTTCATCTCCACACATTCTTCTTCTCCTCAGAAAGTGACAACATACGTCTTTTAAATCTCCCTGGAAACCACTGGCAATGTCAGCCATGGTTGAAAGGGTCCTTGGTTAGTGAAATTCCTTCTTTTTCTAAGCATATTCTTATCGTCAGGCACTAAAATAACCTGGGTTAACTAATTAAAATAAGCTCCCGAGCTGATGAATGCAATAATCATGGTTTATAATGGCGATGACTTCTGTAAAATTTCTTTAGTTAGAGCATTTGGAGCCTTAAAAATGGCAAATTTGTATGTGTCAAACTAAGATGATTAACTTTAAAAGAGGATAAAAATTATGTAGTAGCATACAATAGCCATGATGAAGGTGATCTTCATTCAAGTTTAAAATTAGGAATCCTAAACTCGAGGCAATGGATCCAATGTAACAGCCTGAAATGATATCAGCTAGAAAATGCAGAGAGGTGGGTGAGCCTGGGATCCTATACCAGGGAATCACTGCTCATTTCTAACCCATTTCCCCAGATTATTCCATTCCAATACACCAAAAATTTGGATCCTAGACAAATTATTTATTTTTTTCCAAGAGAAGCCAGAAACCTGCATTTTTATGTGAGATTTCCTGACTTTTCATCCCTATCTGAGAACTTACTTCAGCTTGACTCCTGATATTTGTGACATGATAAAGTAGAATTTAAAAATTCAAATCGTCAGCTGGAGATGTGTCTCAGAGGACTAGTACTTATTCAATATGCACAAGGGCCTGGTTTGACCCCAAGCACTACTGAATAAATGGATAAAGTTCAAGCAGTTTTACTAAAACTCACCCTTCTAAAAAGTAAAGTGAAGCTTATTCTCCACAGGCATCTTAAAATTTTTATTTGTATTATAATATACATAGTTCATTAGAATAGTGGCATTTATATATTAAAATACAAATAGAATAAAAACAATTAAGAACAGATACCAAGAATATTATTATAAAGAATATATGTACAGACTTACCTCTGTATCTGTAAGAGATATTTTTCCTACAACCCTGTTCTAGTTAGCTTTAATTGTATACTCGCTTTAACTGTAAACTTGATGTCTTACTTAAGGTTTCCATTGCTACAATGAAACACCATGACTAAAGAAACCTGGGGAGGAGAGAATTTATTTGGCTTATACTTCTATACCACTGTTCATCATTGAATGAGTCAGGTCAGGAACTCAGACAGGGCAAGATCCTGGAGGCGGGAGCTGATGCAGAAGTATGCTTACTGGCCTGCTTTCCATGGCTTGCTCGGCCTCCTTTTTTATAGGACCCAGGACTACCAGCCCCATACACAATAATCTGAGCCCTTCCCTATCAATAACTAAGTAAAAAAGTCCTATAGCTGGGTCTTATAGAGACATTTTTAAAAGTAAGTTTCCCTCCTTTCAAATAACTAGCATGTATATATCAACTTGACATAAGACTAGTCAGCACACTTGACCTATCCTGAATCATATGAGAAAAGAGTCTCAACTAAGGGGTTTTCCAGATCAGATTGGCCTGTGAATATGTCTATGTGGGATTGTCTTGATTATTCATTGATGTAGGAGTGCTATGCCCACTGTGGGTGGCAACATTCTCTACACAGGTGATCCTAACTTTATATGAAATCCAGCTAAGCTTGAGCAAGAAAGCCAGGGCTTGAACAAGTCAGCAAGCAGAGGTCCTCATGGTTTCTATTTAAAGTTCCTGCTTGAATTTCTGCCCTGACTTCCTTTGATGATAAGACTGTGCCCTTGAAGTAAAAGCCAAGTAAACTCTTTCCTTGCATAAGTTGTTTTTTGTCCTGGTGTTTACCATGGCAACTAAATAAAACTAGGGCAGACATCTCAAGGTTGTCCAAACCCATAGATCCTCAGTCCCTTCTGTAAAGTAGAACAGAATACGGTCATGACCTGTACACATGTGTCTGTACATTTTTTAAATAAATAATTTCCATCCTTGGTTGGTGAAACCTAATTGTGCAGAACCCACACAGGCCCAAGTCTAACTGTAAATTGGAGAGAAAATAAGAAAATACATTTAAAAATATTTCACAAATAAAGGATTAGGGTTACAAAAAAAAGTTCGGAGAGTATCCAGTAGAGACTGCATACCTGCAGCAAATAGCACAGAGAAGAGCTTCTCAAACTTGAAGGGACTTTAAAACATTGTTTCAAATATCCCCAGACTTCACACTTCACATCACTGGTATGTACAATCCAGAATGAGGGTCAAAAAAATCTGCCATTTTGCCTAGTGTCTTTAACTGCATTTGAAGGAGAAGAAGAAGAAGAAGAAGAAGAAGAAGAAGAAGAAGAAGAAGAAGAAGAAGAAGAAGAAGAAGAAGAAGAAGAAGAAAAGAAAGAAAGAAAGAAAGAAAGAAAGAAAGAAAGAAAGAAAGAAAGAAATAAGGTAGAAGCTCGTGGACTTGACAACTGTAGACTCATTGTTGATGGTAGTCTTTAGTGTCAAATGGCCTTGGATTCAACACTAAGTTCTGACAGGTACCAGTCAGAGCCATGAAACCGTGAAAACATTAAACTTTTTAAATCCTCAGTTTTCTAACCTACAGAATGGAATGGCAATGATAGCTACCTTGTAAGTTTGTAAAACACTGTCCAGCACATCCAATGAATAGGAACTATTTTAATGCGATTTTATTCTTAAATCTTGCAGGTGATATCAGTATTCCCAGGGCAAGGTAAGCTATCTTTCTTGCTATCCATCATCAAAAACACCTTTATCTGAATCCCTCCTTCCCTTTTCTCATACCCTTACTTATTCTTTTTAGAATTATTTACCTCTTCAAAGCTGTCCCAGTTCTCTGTAACTTGATTTCATTTATTTAAATGTATTTATGAATGTGTTCCAGCTCTAAGGAGAAAGTTTTCCCCATTGGAAATGTGGCAGGGAAAGGTTTCTCCAATGCAGTAGTTACAAGTTTGAAGGGAAAGGTATCCCAGCAGAAGTTGGGAACCAAAGAGTACCTCAGACTCACACAACACAACAAACCTCACACAAGAGATTTATTGGGAAAGTCACAAAAGGGTGGCTGCCTCTGCTTGGACAAGAAGGAGCAAAGAACTTAGCAGGAGGCAGACTTTATAAAGGATTTATGAGTGTTGGGGGTTCCAGAGTAGGGATGGGTGGATTTCAAGTCCTGAGCTTGGGGGACACTCAGGGATTGGTGGGTTTTTAAGATCGGAGATTGGTGAATTTTCAAAACCTGGAAGTGAGTCAGGACTTTTTAACCCTACAGTGAGCACAGGTCATACTAATCTCTCTACTTATGAATAGGCTTAAAGATTTCTTTAATGCAAAAGTTGTAGAAAGTCTGTTTGCACAGGCTCTGCTCTATATCATCCTTCCAGTGCAAGGTTCTGTTTGGCATTCTGTGACATGTTCATCTGACCAATAAAGCAAATAGCAAAGCATCAATCCTTTAAAAGAAAACGCTGGACACCTCACAGTTAACTGATTTCAAAGCACATCACATAGCTACAACCACCGCAGCCGCGCAGAGCTGGCACCAATGGAATGGAGCAGAGAGCCAGAAATAACAGCTCACAGCCTAATGACAGCACTTCTCGAGAGCCATTCTTGCGACCACCATCCTTTTCATCTTTAGTTCCAATTATAATCAACCAAGTTTTCTTTCCACCCAAGTCTATATACACTGTATATTGATCAGACTTAGTTCAGGTTCATTTCTTTGCTTCTTAAAGCCCGAGTTTGCCAAGAGTGTTGACTGGGTATTCAGAGAAATGTAATTTAAGGAAGTTTTAAGTGAGGGAAAACCAGGCTTTAAATTGATTAGGCATAAGGACCTCAGAACCTGTTCTACCTTGGAGGGATTTAAATAGAAATGAGGGCAGTCTAGGCCACGTAGCAAGACCTTGTCAAAGAAAGGAAGCTGGGAAGGGAAAGAAGAATGGAAGGATGAAGTGAACGGAAGGGGAAGAGAGAGGCCAAAAAGAGAGAGGGAAGGAGAGAGGAGGGGGAGGGGCAAGGAGATGAAAAATGAAAAGACGTAGTCTTATCCCACCTTAGGGAATCAGCAAGTCCATGGACAAAGCTTGCTTAGCCTAACTGTGGATGCCTCTGAGTAACTTCATGAAGCAGCTTCAGAGGGCGGTGGCCCTGTTGGAGTTTGTCCTTGTGGATGCCAACCACATTCTCTGTCTGCTTAGCCAGAAGATCTTATTGTGCAGGTGCTTGCAGAGCAGGCTTGAGGTTAGGGACAGAATGCTGAGCTGAGGACACAAGCTAAGATATCAAGGCACACATTCTCTTTGCCCCTCAGCCTCAACGGCGTCTCGAGTTTCTGAGAGGCTCAGCAAAAGCCATGAAAAGTTTCTGGGTGTTTACTGGAAACGCTACCAGAATGTTTGTGCAGACATTCTCTGAAAACAACTTTACTTGATGTCTCAGGTGGAAGCTTTTACCTCTTTCTTCTGTGAAATAATAGCTACCATTTATATATAGTAAGTGGTAATGGGCAGAATTGAGTTTAATTTTGTATTCTGCAAGTGTTGGGCCCAGTTTATTTCCCTCGTGATCCCATATTTCTGCTGCATGGTTTTGTTTAAAAGCCTACATCTGGAAAATAATGTTTCCAGTCCCATTTTTGTTTGTTCTAGTCCCATTTTGTTTGTCTGTTTTTAGAATTTATTTTTAATTACATGTATATGTGTAGGTATGTGCACTTGAGTGCAGGTACCTATAGAGGCCAACAGAGAACACCACATCCTTGAAGCTAGTGTAACAAGTGGCTGTGGGCTGCCTCACATGGGTGCTGGAAACTGAACTCAGCTCCCCTGCAAGCTCTTAACTGCTAAGCCATCTCTAAAGCCTCTGCAATCCTACTTTCTATCAAGAGATAATAATAAGTCAATCAAACTACAATGATGTGTGGTCCATATAACAACAGTCCAGTAGAGATGTCAGAGCCAAACGATGCTGTTAGAGTCACTCTTTGATTGCTTTTACCATGTCTGCGGGGGTTGGTGACTGCTTCCAGAGCTACACACTGTAAGAAGAAGCTGTCACTTTAAGGATAATGTTTTGTCTTCCAAGAATTTGGTCATGACTTGGGCCACTGTGGACACCTAGACGCTTGTATGGGCCCAGCACTATGTCCAGAGGAGTCCTGGGATGCTGTACATTTGGGTCAATAAATAGGCATCAGTTTTTGCTGGGAACAGTTCAACTTCAGTGAACATCAGCCCTGAATGCCTTAGAAACTGCTTGACCAATAAGGACCAGGGTCTATGCTCCAGTCTCAAGTAGGTTTTTTTTTTTTTTTAAAAATCTGGGCCTCTGGACTCCTCTCAAGGGGCCTGCATTAATTATTGTGATAAATATGCTAGAAAAACAATATAAAGGAGAAAGGGTTTATTTTATTTCGATGACTAAGGATTCAGTTCACGATAGCTATAGGAACATGGATCAGCAGGTCACGTTGTTTCCACAATCAGGAAACAGAAAGAGATGAATGTTGGGTCCACTACACTGGGGTGGGTCTTCCTATAGAAATTAAGATAATCAATCCCTCATGGGCATGCTCAAAGGCTAACCTAATCTAGGTAATCCTTCACAGGTGTGCCTGGAGGCTTGTCTCCTTATGATTCCATATACTGTCAAGTTGAGAACTCACACTAACAACACAGGGCCCAAGAGTCTGTGGGTGCAAGCAGGGAGAAAAATTGTATCTTTTTTTTTCTGTAGACTAAAATTTAGCATTTCCTTCTTCCACCGTGAATATAGTGATTTGACGATAGAATTAGCAGTGCCCTTGATGACAAGGACCATGGCAGATATATTCATATCAGAGTCAGCTGCTTCAGGCCTCTCAAAATATCATTGCAGTCACTGCCTCTTCAAAAATCACTGCACACCGCCAGACTGTGATGAATGCATTATAAATACTCATGTGTATTACTGAATTTGCAGTGCTTTGTAAACTTTTATACCTGCACTTGTATTTGCTTTTATTTTATCCTTTAAAATATTATTCTACAAAGGTCTGATGGTGTCTTAGGGTTTTACTTTTGTGAAGAGACACCGTGACCAAGGCAACTTTTAATTGGGGTTGGCTTACACAGTGAGAGGTTCAGTTCATTATCATCAAGGTGGGAAACATGGCAGCATCCAGGCAGACAGGGTGCTGGAGAAGGAACACCCTGAGAGCTCTACATCTTGTTCTGAATCCAAACAGGAAAAGACTGGCTTCCAGGTGGCTAGAGGGAGAGTCTCAAAGCCCATTCCCACAGTGACACACTTCCTCCAACAAGGCCATACCTACTTCTAAAGGCCACACCTCCTAATAGTGCCATTCCCTGGTCTAAACATATTCAAACCACTACAGATGAGTCCGATCTTTTCCTATTACTTGTTTTTAGGTTTGTCTACAAAGTGAGGGTATCATGATGTCTTCGTAAATGTGTCATTACACTTTGTTCCCAGTCATTCTCCTGCCCATGTGGCTTGGATCTTAATTGTTCCTTCCAGGCTGTGAGTTACAGGCTTGGCCACCAGTTGGTGTATTATTGGTGGTTGTAGGAAACCTTAGGAGATAGGGGCTCAGAGAAATCAGGCCCTGGAGGGGACATTGGGATCCTAACCCATTCTCATTCTCTCTTTGAATCCTAGTCCCCAGAGGTGAGTAGTTTTACTTTATTACATGTTCCTTGCACTGATGTTCCTCCTGTCTGTGGGCCCAAGGCAGTAGAGCCAGTCAGCCATGGACCAAACTCTCTGAAATGTTAAAGCATCCTTTAAGTTGATTTATTTCCAGTATTTTGTCAGAGTGATAGCTTGGGTGCCCGTGATCCTCACCAGAAGACAAACAACAAACAAAAATGTCTTCCAAATGTCACGTGACTTGGTCCAGAGGAACGAGTCCACCTTTGTTCTAATCCTGTGAATCTTCTGACACAGTAGCTAGAGTGACATAACTTTTAACCCTCCTGACATAGTCCGTCAGGAACACAAAACCAACTGAAATTGCTCTCAGATGAAACTCATTTACCATCTCTCGTCAGTGTCTAAAGAACTTACATAATGATGAATCATTTCCTGACCCCACACGGTTCAGGTCCCTTGGAGGTTAGGACAGTCCTGGGTGAGATCTAACCTAAGATGCTTCTGAGCTTAAGCTGTATGTTTGCAGCAAGTCCTTGGGGATACAGAAAGCTCTTGAGGGAATCTGGCCCCTGGCAGGGGCATCTAAAACTCAAGAGATGTCTCTAGTCGAAGCATCATACACATTTATCCCAGTGTTCTGCTGGAAGATGTCATGCCTCAATTTGTCACAACCAAGGCTGCTACAAGTTCAGTCTCAAACATCATTATTAGCAGAATTATTAAGATCTTACGTGCTCCCTCAATACCCAGACTGCCTCCATACACATTGCCCAGGGTACCCTGGTAAGGAAAGGTGGGAGATGGCCCAGCCACTGGCCAAGTCTCTTGGACATCCTGTTTCTTTTCTCACTTCCACTCTCTACCCTCTCACTGTTACCAAAGCAGTCTCAGACACCTCTACTTCTGAGAGAGAAGTCATCATGCAGGACAGTATGCCCAGTGCTATAATCACTTGGCCACCTCAAGACAAAGACACCTATGACCTTTCTTCAAATAACTATAAAATCCACAGTGGTGGACTGTTTTGAGAGATGGCTCAGTGGTTAAGAGCACTTGCTGTTCTTGGAGAAGACCCTACCTCCTACATGAGGGCTCACAACCATCTGTAACTGCCACTTTAGGGCATCCAGCACTTACTTCTGGCCTCTGTGGAAACCAGGCATGCATGCACATTTTACACATACATGTATGCAGGCACACATTAAATTAAAGAATTTTTTTTTAATCCACAATGGGCTACAGTGATTGAAATAGCTTAAAAATCCTAACAGTTACAATCATCCTATCTTGTCCCAAGATCTGTTATTGTTCATAGAGAAGTTCCCAGGGAGAAAATACACACACAGACACACAGACACACACACATACACAGACACACACAGACAGACACACACACACACAGAGAGAGAGAGAGAGAGAGAGAGAGAGAGAGAGAAGAGAAAGAGGTGTGTGTGTGTGCGCACACGTGCAGATTTGGTTGTGAAGGGGATAGTAATGTAGTTTCTGCACATGTTTCTCAAACTGTTACCACCAGATGAATTGGAATTCACCAATAAGGACAAAGAGGGGAGGCAGCTTATAGGCACCTGATCCATCATTCTCGGATTCTTCATGGAGTCCAGCCTTGTGATGAACCCAGAGCACCGAGGGTGCACACATCCTGCTGCATATGTGTTTGCATGTGTCTTAGTCAGGGTTTCTAGTCCTGCACAAAACATCATGACCAAGAAGCAAGTTGGGGAGGAAAGGGTTTCTACACTTTCCACATTGCTGCTCATCACCAAAGGGCAGGTCAGGAAGCAGGAGCTGGTGCAGAGGCCATGGAGGGATGTCACTTACTGGCTTGCTTCCCCTGGCTTGCTCAGCTTGCTTTCTTATAGAACCCAAGACTAACAGCCCAGGGATGGCACCACCCACAATGGGACCGTCCCCTTTGATCACTAATTGAGAAAATGTCTTACAGCTGGACCTCATGGAGGCATTTCCTCAAAGGGAGGCTCTTTTCTCTGTGATAACTCCAGCTTGTGTCAAGTTGACACACAAAACCAGCCAGGACAGCATGGAAGGTCAGAAGACTACCTCAAGAATTGTTCCTTGGGAAATGTCCAACTTGCTTTTGGATACAAAACGTCTCTCTAGCCTAGAGCGTGACTCTATAAGTAGGCTAGGCGGGCTGGCCAGCTAGTCCCAGGGAGTCTCTGGTCTCCACCTACCAAACTCAGAGATCACAAGCACATGCTCTCATAACTGGCGTCTGGAGATCAAACTCAGGTCCCCATACTTGCCTGGTAAGCATTTTACCAACTGAGCTATTTCCATCAACTCCAAGTACACATCTTAAACGACTGCCAGTTAACAGCGACTCTCCACCACCACAGATGATATGCCTGGCCACGGTGGAGTACCTTTTTCCCGAATTCACAGCACGCACAACACATAGATGCTTTCATTGTTGGTTGAAAACTTGGGTAAGAAAATGACCGTAAAATTTAGAAATTTCCCTTTTGACCCAAAATGTCTCACCTAAACAAAACTTTGTTTTGTTTGGTGTATTTATTCTTCCTGGTCCCAAATGAACGAGGCCTTTGAGGACTACCCAACAGTGACACTCATCTTGATATCTGCGGCATGTTGGTGAGCTAATGGCAACCGGAGTTATGTGCCAGCTGGTGGCAGCTTGTCTTCTCTTCCTGTGGGCTGGACACTTGGAATCAAAATAGATGAGTGGATTTTTCTCCCTCTGTCATTTCCAAAGTGCACACCCTGCACAGAGCCAAGTCAGCTCCAAGCCTCAGCTATTTATCCAAAACAATGTTGCCATGGGGTTTCGGGCCATGTAGAAGGCCTAGCCCCATGAGTGGCATTAGCTGAGACTCAGTCATTTGTTACTTTTGTTGGTATTTTGCACTTGAGTATATGAGTAGCTCAAGCGGGTGGGAAGCATCCAGGCAAAGTGATGAGGGGAGGGGCTCGTATGAGCCTGGAATGGACAGGGGAAGGCTCAATCAGTTTTATTATCTGCCAAGGCAGTGAAGTTCTGTTAGAGCAGCATGATTTTAAGATAAGTTCCTCTTTTAATTTTTGAAAATTTGACAGTCTCATATCCATGAACAATGTCTTATGCTCCTGCTCACTATCATTACCCCCTCCCCTCCCACTCCTGCTGACCCCTCCCCTTTCCACTCCTGCTGACTCCTCCCCTTCCCACTCCTGCTGACTCCTCCCCTTCCCACTCCTGCTGACCCCTCCCCTTCCCACTCCTGCTGACCCCTCCCGTTCCCTCCTACTTCTTTCTATGGTACCTAAAGCAAATCATGTGCAGGTAGCTGCAGGTAGCCACAGCTCATGAATGCAGTGGCCATCCCAGGATACAACGTTTCACTGCATCCCTCTCCATCCTCCGGCTCTTTCAATCTCCCCACACTCCTCTCTTCTATAGTGTTCACAGGGCCTTGGAGAAGTGAACACAGGCATTTATTAAATTAGCTAGTTTTTGAAAAATGTTGATACTTCTATAGCCTTTTTCACCTGAGCAATTTTTTCTGGCCCATGGTATCTAGGTGTATAAAATAGGTAAATGAACTGTCTTAGGGTTTTACTGCTGTGAACAGACACCATGACCAAGGCGCCTCTTATAAGGGCAACATTTAATTGGGGCTGGCTTACAGGTTCAGTCCATTATCACCAAGGCAGGAGCATGGCAGCATCCAGGCAGGCATGATGTAGGAAGAACTGAGAGTTCTACATCTTCATCTGAAGGCCGCTAGAAGACTGGCTTCCAGGCAGTTAGGACAAGGGGATTAAAGCCTATGCTCACAGAGAGACACCTACTCCAACACGGCCAAAACTCCATATAGTGCCACTCCTGGGCCAAGCATATACAAGCCATCACAAGAACTAAACTAATAGTAAGCCATAAAGAAGTTGTTTTAAAACACTGGTTATATATGTAATTTTGCTGTCTATCAAAGATAAATTTGTGTATCAGTGATGGCTATTACTAGATGTTGACTACATCTAGAATCAACTAAACCTCAAGTGGCTACGTACACCTGTGGGGGATTTGTCTTAATTAAATCATTTGAAGAGGGAAGACCTACCTGTAATCCAGATCCTCCGATGTAGGAAAAATCCACCTAAAATCTGGGCCATATCTTCTGGTGGCAGCCTCTATAAAGGACTTGGAAGAAGGCAGTTCTTGCTCTTGCCTGATGCTTTTTCCCTTTATGGCAAGGTCACCCCTCTGGTGGCACAGAGCCAGTTCCTCAGGATAGCTGGTTCCCTCTTAAGCATCTTGGTTCCATCAGCACCGTGCCTCTTACACACAAGTATGTCCCATGGAATATATCCTGGTCCAGATCTTTTTCCAGTATATCATGGCAGAAAGTAGAACCGCACACAGCTCTGAGGGCAAAACCAATCATGTATAGTGTTGTTTTGTGATGTGAATATGGACCATTCCTCATCCCTCCCCTTCCCCCTCCTTGAATATGACAGAGAGGCGTATGTTCAGCAAAGGAATGACCACATACTATGTAGCTGAAATTACAGGCTTTCTCTAGTCAGATGCCATATCCCGCCTGATGTAACTGGGATGTGGTAGTCTCTAACGAGGACTGGCAAGCTCAAGCCTGAGGACTAAGTCACCTCCCTATCTGCCTCTGTAAACAAAGATTTATTGGAACATAGCCACGCTTATGCATGATGTATGAATAGTTTTTGTTAGTTGCTTTTTTTGTTGTGAAAAAAATGCAGGTGTTGCTAAAATCCCTCACATGGGGAGACATAAGCAGTGTCCATCCCTCTTTTTAGGGCCCCAATGACTCGGGTCCTCATGCTTAAGAAGCAAGCACTTTCCCAATTGTGATAATACTGTCAACTTGCAATATCTAAAATAACCAAGGAGACAAGCCCATAGGCATGTCTGTGAGGAATTTTCTTAATTTCTAATGCTATGGGCGAGCTCAGCTTACTATAGACAGTGCCATCCCTAGGCAGATGGATCTGGATTGTTAAGAAAGGTAGCTGAGTAAGGCAGTATGAATAATTCCTATGTTGCTTGCTGTTTATAGTTCCTGTCTTGAGTTACTGCCTTGGCCCCCCTCTAGAATGGACTGTAACCTATAAGGTAAATAATCCCTTTTCTCCCCCAAGTTATTCTTGGCCATGGTTGTTTATCACGGCAACAGAAAGCATGCCAGAGCAAAACACGAAGACCCACCTCAACGAGACTCAATGAAAACGCAGAAAGGAGCTGGGTGGTAAGGGCAACGGTTGCTCTCGCTACTTCCTGTCTGCAGGTGAAGTGTGTCCAGCCGCCTTCGGTTTCTACTGCCGTGATGTCCCCACCATGATGGAATTCCTCACAAAGTAAACCCCTCCTTTCCAGCTGCTCTGGTTATGCATTTGGTCACAGCAGCAAGAAAAGTACAGAAAATTGGAAGCAGGTGAAGGCAGGGTTGCTGCTGCTGCCGCCTTAAGGCTTTGGAACTGGCTCACTAGAGAAGAGTTTGAAACTCTGGGCTAGAAACCCCCAAGAATGCTGTAACTAGGTCTTTTTTTTTTAATTGGATATTTTCTTAATTTACGTTTCAAATGTTATCCCCTTTCCAGTCCAACCCTCTGAAAACCCCTATCCCACCCCCCTTTCCCTCCCCCCCCGGCCTCTATGAGGGTGCTCCCCCCCCACCTACCCACCCAATCCCGACTTCCTGCCCTGGCATTCGCCTACACTGGGGCATCAAACCCCAACAGGACAAAGGGCCACTCCTTCCATTGATGTCCAATAAGCCCATCCTCTGCCCCATACGCAGCCAGAGCCATGGGTCCCTCCATGTCTTTGGTTGGTGGTCCAGTCTTGGGGAGCTCTGAGGAGTCTGGCCAATTGGCACTGTTGCTCCCCCCACGGGGCTGCAGACCCCCTCAGCTCTTTCAGTCCATTCTCCAACTCCTTTATTGGGGACCCTGCGCTCAGTCAAACAGTTGGCTTTGAGCATCCGCCTCTGTATTTGTCAAGCTCTGGTAGAGCCTCTCAGGAGACAGCTATATCAGGCTTCTGTCAGCATGCACTTCCTGGCGTCTGTAATAGCGTCTGCTTTTGGTGACTGTTTATGGGGTGGATCCCCAGGTGGATCAGTCTCTGGATGACCTTTCCTTCAGTCTCTGCTCCACAGTTTGTCTCCATATTTCCTCCTGTGAGTATTTTGTTCCCCCTTCTAAGAAGCACTGAAGCATCCACACACTTTGGTCTTCCTTCTTCCTGAGCTTCATGTGGTCTGTGAATTGTATCTTGGGTATTTCTAGCTTTGGGGCTAATATCCACTTATCAGTGAGTGCATACCATGTGTGTAACTAGGTCTTAATGGGTCAATCTGGTGGGCATTTGGAAGACCAGAATTGAATGCAAGAGAGGCAGGGCAGGTTCATCTTGTGTGGTTTCAGGGAACAAGAATCTATTAGAATTGGGGCTAAAGGACGTTATTGCCACAAAGAGTCTGGCTGCAGTCTACTTATGACCTGGGGGCCTGTGAGGCTAAACTGAAAAGTATTGGATTGATTTGTTTGTCCGAGGAAATTTCAAGACAGCATAGCATTCAGGTTATGGCCTATGCTCGTATTTCTATCTAAAGAGGGTGAGGTAGATGCAGGTTATGAAAGGAACAAGATCAAATATCTTTAAATTTCAACCAAAATGTTAGAAAAGAAGCTGTACTGTCAGAGCAGGCCAAGCTCCAACTCGTGAAGATGCAAATTACTTTGAAGGAGAGAATCTAAACTTCTCTCCTCTAGAGAAGTGTTCCCCCAAGGCCAGTACCTGGAGGAGGCTGCAGCAATGATGGTCAGAGGCTGACAGACTCCATCTTGAGCAGACACGGGACGTGACAGCATCCTCCTCCCGCCATCTTGTTTTGCAGGTGTGAAAGATGCAAGATTAAGGAGGCCGTGGAATCTCACTCTGTGGTTTCAGAGAGCCCCTGACATGCAGCAGTGTCAGGGTCTCTGCACGGAAGGCCTGGGAGACTGTCTAATGAAGTTGGGAGGGTGAAACCCAAGTTATGACGGAGACCCCAAGACGTTGAAGGTGCTATCCACCGAGACAAGGCACATGCACGAAGTAGAAAGAACCTAAGAGAGAGGTTATGGGTGACGCAGGTGGCAGAGCTTCTCTGTAGCTTTTCAAGTCCAGACAATTTCATGGTGAACCTCAGATGCCTAACAAGGAGTTGCAGGATTTGCTGTTTTCTGTGCTGTCTTTCAGCTTTGCTTTGGTCTGATTATTCCTTGCTGCTACTCATCCCACCCTTTGAAGATGTGTTGCAGGTCCATACCTTGTTCTTTGATTGCACATAAAGCTCCCAGCTAAGCAACTGGGCTTTGGACTTTTAAACAGTATTGGGACTGTTAAAGTCTAAGGGAAATTTTAGAGACGACTAAGTGCTTTGTGAGTTATGAGATGGTCGTGAGCTTTGGGGGATGATGAAATGTTACAGCATCAAAGCGACATGTTTGCATGTCAGGTTGACAGAGGAGATTTGTGACACATCATACAGATTGTAAGTTTGGCAGGATTTATAATCACCAAGGAGACACGTCCTTGGAATGTCTGAGAGTTGTTTTCTGGATTGGCTTGGTTCAGGTAGGAAAATCTGCTTTAACCTGAAGACTGAATGAAGGCTAAATGAGCTGTCTACCAGCATTCATTACACTGTTCTCAACAGCAGCCTTCTATTCCTGAACGAAAACCTCCCCAACATAGTGGACTGCATCTACTCATACTACAAACCAAAACTAACCCTTTCTTCCTTGAGCTGCTCTGAGCAAGTCTATTACTGAAGTAACTCTTTCCACACCCCCCAAATTGTAGTGTGTGAGCATGACGTGTAAATTCTAAGGGTTTGTTTCCAATCTAACTGTTGTTTGAGGAAATCGGTGTCAGTTCTAGTTGTTTTCCCCTCAACAGAGCAATTTCTTCTGATTGAGACTAAGAATCCTAAAATTTTAATCACTCAAGAAATGTTATGTAATATAAAATTGCTACTATTGGTAGAACTCAATTATGTGGAAAATAATTTTTATTATGAAATGGTGATGTGAAATGAAGACAAGAGAAGGAACTGTATGGGATGAGTGTAAAACTTTACAAATGACATGGCTTTGTGCTATTCTCACTATTGTATATCAACAAACCACCCCACCCCACAACACACACACAGTTCTGTCAGGTGTGATGGTCTGCTGATTATCACATTTTATAGTTTTCTATTTTGTTATTAAGAAAATTTATCAGCCAGGCAATGGTAGCGCCTCCTTTAATCCAAGCACTCAAGAGGCAGAGGTAGGTGAATCTCTGATTTCGAGGCCAGCCTGGTCTACAGAGTGAGTGCCGAGACAACCAGAGCAATCCAGACAGAGAAACCTTGTCTTGAAATACCACAAAAGAAGGAAAGAAAAAGAAAGAAAGAAAGAAAGAAAGAAAGAAAGAAAGAAAGAAAGAAAGGAAGGAAGGAAGGAACGAAGGAAGGGCGAGACGGAGGAAGGAAGGAAAGTTATCAAATTAAGAGAAGAAATGAGTTTGCTATCTTGATTTACAACTTTTAAATGTTTAGACCTGGTATGCGATGTTCATTTTATATTATTTGTATCAGTTTGGCCTCAGATTCTACAAATGTGTGGGCAAGGCCGATTTCAATGCCATAGGCATTTGTTTGTCTTGTATTACAGTACCAAAACTGTCTTTAAACATATAGAAAAAGTCAGAAGACGAAAGGTTAACTGCTACAGTCGCTCCATCCACTCCATTCTCGCTCTTGTCTCAAAACTGTTTTCCATATAATCATGTTTATTAAATAATTTTAAATGTTGTTATCCCCCTTGGTTTGTTCCCAATGGAGGAGTGAGAGAGAAGACTGAAGGAGCTGAAAGGGTTTGTGGCCCCATGAGGAGAGCAACAATACCAACCAAACCAGAGCTCTCAGAGTCTAAACTACCAGCCTGGGAGCACATAGAAAGGGGCCCATGGCTCCAGCTGTAAATGTAGGGGAGGATGACAGTGTCAGGCATAGGTGGGTGAGGAAGTCCTTGGTCCAGTGAAAGCTGGACGGCCCAGTGTGGGAGAAATCGTGGGTGGGGAGGTGGGAGTGGGAGGGTGGGTGGGGGCTTATCCTCATAGAAGCAGGAGGAGGGGAGATGGCATAGGGGGTTCCTGGGGGGGAGGTGATTACATCTGAAATGTAAATAAAATATTTAATAAAAAAATTTTTTTAAAAAGAATTGTTAACATTCTTAGTATACTGACCTATTCCTGTTTCCATTAAGATATTGTAGTAATTTTCACATTAGGATATGAGTGGATATACTATAAATAAATATTTTAACTAGCCCATGTTAAGAAGACTACCTGGATTATTTTCATTCTGTTACTATCACTAACAAAATGGAATTGGGGGCTAGAGAGATGACTTAGTGGTTAAGAGTATGTATGGCTCTCGCAGAGATTCCAAGTTCCCAGGACCCATATCAGGTGTCTCACAACCATCTATGACTCCACCTTCAGACAATCGCATGCAGCCTGCCTCTAGGAGAGAGTAAAGAACTGATACAAGAATGATCTTGCTCAAAGCATCTCCTTTCCATTCAGTCCAGGTACCAATCCATGAAATGCTACCAGCCACAATTATGGTGGGCCTTCCCACTCAATCAACCTAATTAAGAAAATTGCAGGCCAGTAAGGTATCTTGGTGAAAAAGATGCTTGCCACTAAGCCTGGTGGCCTGAGTTCAATCTGTGGGACCCACAAAGAGAGAAATCTCTCTTGCAAGTGTGTACACACACACACAGAGAGAGAGAGAAACATACATACAAACACACATACACACAGAGAGACACTGACACATACACCACATACATACACAGAGACACAGATACATGTACCACACACACACACACACACATATGCACACACAGAGACACAGACACATACACCACACATACGCACACAGAGAGACACAGACACATACACCATACACACACACACACACTCCAAACAAATAAATAAATGTAAGAAAAGTTCCTCAATGGCAGTCCCACACAGCAGAGCAACATAATCTAGACAATTTCTCATTAAGACTCCCTTCCCAGGCGACTCTACATTGCGTCAAATCAATCACCAAAGCCAACCATTACAATGTGTTAATACCACAGGGTTTGCCTGCTATTGCCATTTTGAAGCATTTCTTGACTTCAGGAAAAGATCATGCACTGCCATCGATGGAGTCTTGTGCCTAAACAACTGTAAGGGACTCAACCAGGTTTGCATCTTTTTCTTTTTGTGTTTTTTTGACCTCTGAAAACTACCGTTCATGGTGTTTACAAGCATTCACAGGGATGCTTAGCATAGCACGCAGCCTTACCCAAAGGCCCCAGTACACAGTACATGAGGTTACTACCACTGAGGGAACAATATTTGGGAACACATTTGTCAGGCTTTTATAGGTGTGTGTTTGTCACTTAAAAGACAATTCCCTTAGATAGCATTCCAAGGGGAGGCTTGCTAACATTTTGCCAAGCCTGATCAATTTATGTGTTTAAAAACAGGGAAGGGTCTACAAATTCCAGGCACCAGTGAACACGAAGAGAAAGGCAGCAACAGTAGTTACTGGGTGTTAATGTCCATGTGAGCGGTGAGCCATATCTGGGAAGGAAGGACATTCTGAACCAGACTCCTGGAGTTTTGACTTTTGGATTTTCTCTCTGTGGTGTTATTCTCTAGCCCCTTGACTTTCTGAGTATTTCTCCTTCATAAAAGTTGTGTGTTTGTGTGTTTGTGTGTTTGTGCGTGTACATGTTGCTTTTGCCAACCGACAGTACATTGCTAACGTGATCAATAAAACTGGTTTACTTTCTAGTATTTGACTAGTGTCTATTAGTATAGATTCATTCAAACACATGTTGCCATGACACTTTCTAGAACATTCTTAGACTGTGATGTGCATTCATTTACGAAATATAGAGCTCTATGACTCCTTAACATTACTGTCCACATTGTTGGAGAAAATATAACCCAGATTACAATTAGAGCAGCAGATTGGGTCTAGAGAGATGCCTCAGTTATTAGTTAGAGAGATGCACTGCTCTTCCCATGTTCAAGTCCCAGCACCCACATGGATGCTCATAGCTGTCTATAGCTCCAATTCCAGGGGACCCATCCGAGCAGTGGAGTGAATATTTCATGAACTACATAGCATAAAAATCTCATGTATAGATATTATTAATTATAATTAAACAGAATTAACTCTACATCGTTGGTTATGATTTAGTTGAAAAGAAAGCATATTCTGATGCTTTTGTCTCTTTGCCCAGGCATTTTGGAGAGGATGATAAAATGATGCCGAACTGGGAAGTACAATGTAATTATATGTATACATGCACACATATTTAAGTCCTTTTTATGGACTCCCTCCCTATGCGAAGCAAATGTTCTACCTTATCAATTAAAAGTTGTAAGTGAAACTGCTTGTTTGAGTAGAGAAGTCATGAAGTACATGGAATGCCCTGAGGTTTAATAAGCAGGTTCTGGGGTCTTGCTGGAGTGCTGAACTGCAACTGTTACTACAAGCTTGTGATTATTTGATTAGCCCGCTACAGAAAAGGCTTCCAAGATTCCGCCATCGATTGCTGTCTGTGCTTAACTGTTTCCCTCCTTCCTGGAAAAAGTAAAGTGGCAGGTGTTCTGGAGTGAGCCATGGTGGGCGCTCAGGAAACACCCCAGGTGTGAATAACAACCATTTCCTCTAGTCCAGAGTGAATTTCCCAGCCTAACTGGGGCAAAGAAAAATATTAATTGTTCCCCCTACTTAATGATCTCCAAAACCACTCACATCTGTGTAGACGTATAATAAATTTCTTGGATGGCTTGAACCTGAGTTTAAAAGTATGTTTTGCCAGCACAATTCTATTGTTACCTGCAACCCCTTTCAAGTTCTCTTTTGCCTCTGATCCAGCCACAGATGCACCTGCAGCGCAAAGTAGACTGGGTGGGAAGAAGACACCAGATGATTAAGGAAGGCATTGATGAAGAAGATGAAAGCTGCACCTTCCTGACTGAATAAAGGTTTGTTTTTGTTTTAAGAAATAACATTTCCAGGCAGGGAGATGGTTAAGAAGGTAAAATGCCTGCTGCTCAACAAACATGAAGACCTGAGTTCAGATACTTAGTACTAATATAAAATTAGAATACAGTTGATTGTAGTAGTTACAGTGCTGTAACTTCAGCCCTGGCCAGGGGAGGATACGAAGTATATCAGGGAGTCAGAGGGATTCTGGAGGCTTACTGATAGGTCAGTGGGATCCTATCTCAAAAGTAAAATGGAGGAAGACATCCAATGTCAACCTTTGGCCTCTTGCTCACCAAAAACAAACAAACAAAAACATGTGCAGCTGCACACATACATACACACATATGCATACAGCATACGCACATGCACACACACACACACACACAGGCACACACACTACATATACATTATCCAAAAAAAGGTCTTCTTTCTTCTGCCATCATGTGACAGTCACCTGATTAAGCTTCTTGCCATGTCTTCTCTCAAGACTTTCAGAATCAATTGATTACTGGTCAAGAAACAAAAGCAAAATTGTCCTATTTTCCAATGGGTTCAGATGAAAATTAGTAACAAAATCGGGTACAACTCCAACAGAAGACTCTGGAGGAGAATGAATGGGTCTTTAAGGATTTAGACCCAATGGTATGACTGAGGATTTATGTCGAATCTATCCTGTTTGTTAGATTTTGGAGCACAGAGTAAAAAGACAAAAGTCAGGAAAGTAACCAGAGTCTGGCCTCCACACATGACTACATTTACTAGCACACACAGTAAGGGGCAGCATTTCTCCCATGGGAATGATGTGAGTAAAGGCAGGTGTGATGTTTGATAGAACAGGGTAGGAAGTTTGCTAACGAGAGAGCAGGAACTACAGTGGAGGGTGTATGCAGATTGCAAGGGTCTCCTCTTCCTAGGCCTGTTGTACCCAACCAACATAGACTGTCTTGCTAAGGCTGTGTCAACAAACATCCTCCCTGGATTGTGGCCAAGCAGTAATGGTTGAGCAAGGTCATCGATAATCTCACTGGAATCCTGTTTGTACAACTGAGGCACCCCATCAATGGTCATCCATCAGCCCTACGAGACGGAGGTGAGTGTTTTTCACCTCTGGAGATTTGATCTTGTTTAAATTGGGGATCTGATTTGCTTTTATTTGTTACACAGGAGATAAATGGTTTGACCCATGATAAAATGTGTAAAACCTTTTAAAAAATCAATAAATAGTATGGGTTTGAAGAGATAATTTGGTGATTAAGGGCTCATAGTGTTCTTGCAGAGGACTTAAGTTTAGTTTCCAGCACCCACAGGAGGAGGATCACAACCAGCTGTAAATTCAGCTTCAGTGGATCCAGTCCTCTCTTCTGTCCTCTATAGGAACTACTCTCACATGTACAAATCCACAGAATTTAAAATTAATCTTAAAAAAAAAAGAATAATAATTATTTTGAATTGTTTTAGCACATAAATGAACCACCAGAGATTATTTGGAAAGTGTAAAGGGAGCAAAAAGCTTAAGGATTTAGTCACTGATAATATAAGTACAGGCTGAAGAGATGGCTCAGAGGTTAAGAGCACTGGCTGCTCTTCCAGAGGTCCTGAGTTCAATTCACAGCAACCACATGGTGGCTCACAGCCATCTGTAATGGGATCTGATGCCCTCTTCTGGCGTGTCTGAAGAGAGCTACAGTGTACTCATACACTGTAAATAGATAAAATAGATAATTCTTTAAAATAATAACAATAGATTTACCTAAGACCTGCCGTCTGTGACAAAGTCAGGCAGAAACAGCAGAGAAAAAGCTGTTCCAGCTCCAATGGGCCCCTGAAGGTCATTCCCTCCTGAAGCCACAGCTTCAGTTGAAGTTCCCAGTCATCAACTTCTGGAGGCACGCCAGACACTTCATCTTTTTCTAGTCCAAAGGAAAGCATGATCATTCCAGGCCAGAGACCAAGCTAGAAGCAGAGGCAAGAAGAGCCATGAAGAAATGCACATGGCATCTACCTCCAGCTCCTTATGGATGAAGGGGAGACCAGAAACGAAGGCTCTTCCAGGTGAAATCCCGAGTAGAAATGTTTACCTTTAGCTTGGTCATTCCAGGAAGGCGCCCAACTGCCCAGCAGTTACAGCACACCTTTAATAGCTAACACCCACCCCAGCAGAACTCCCTGAATGATTGTCTGTCCTTCCCCAAGAGTTATGATTGGGGGGGGGGGAACTAGAAGATCCAACTTTCACCTTAGACTCCACAAAGCTCTATGAGAGATACAAATTCTCCAGCTGTAGGATCTACATCAGTGAAGACCAGTTTCAGCCTCCTGTCCCTGGGGTGTATGGAGATTATGATGACCTGCAAGCTTGGAATAACACCAGTGTGTTTATCCTTAATAAAAAATAGAAAGTCACCGTGTCAGGTGTTGACAGCACATACTTCTAATCCCAGCACTCAGGAGACAGAGGCAGTTGGATCTTTGTGAGTTCAAGGCCACCCTAGTCTACATAGTAAGTTCCAGAAGAGCCAAGACTATGTAGAAAGACCCTGTCTCAACACCCCCACACACAAAAAAAATAGGAAAAAGAAAAAAAGAAGAGAAAGAAAGAAAAGGGAAAAAAGAAAAAATGAAAAAGTTTTTTAAAAATTGGTTTTTAGGCAAAATGGTCTCTGATACCCCTGTCCAAGTGCTGATTCAGCCCCTCAGCAGAGCTTTCTGGAGGGGACTTATTGTGGCTTACACATGTCAACCTAGAATGTCATCTCTGCCTTTTTGGGAGCCGAAAATGAAGGAATGGAAAAAAGACAAAAGCGCTGTAGATGTGTAAAGTTGAATACTTTACCAAAGAAGTGTTTAATGCTTTGTTTAGTTTTATTTTTTAAATGGCTTTTCTAGATTTGTGACTTGTAAAAACAAGAGGCATGACCTTATCCTATTTATAAAGAACAGAAAACAAATGCTCACAGGATGAGAGTCGGATCCACCTCTCCTTCTCCTCCTGAGTGACTTCTTCCTCCACAAGGGCTAAGATGCTGTTCTATTCATTTTTATCCTGTATGGTGTCTTTATGTCAGGTTTTTATATGAGGAATTCTTGTTTTAAAGTCTTTGTGAAGGGCTGGAGGTATAGCTCAGTGGTTGGGAGTGTGCTTAAGATGTTGAAGGCCCTGGGTTCAGTCCTCAGCAACACATTTCAATAGCAAAGCTTTGTTGGGCATAGCAGTGCACACCTGTAATTCCAGAACTCAGGAGGCTTGGATCTTGAGTTCGAGGTCAGCCCAGGGGACATAGTGATACCCTTTCTCAAACAGACTTCGAATATTCTTTATGGATGCTAAAAAGCATGTCTACAGTGTGTGGTGCTGAGTGGGGCTTTTGCCTCAGTACCAAAACCCCAAACAGCTAAATAAGGAACTTCCATTCCTTAACTAGCTCCTCAGTCCCTATTCTTTGCAGAAGTACTTCGCAGTAAAGATAGCCCAACACAAACTCTGGAATGAACCTTGCCATAAGCAAATTTTCAAAAATAATCTTCGCCATTTGATTTGTAACTAATGTGTATGATACAAGATTAAAAAATGAATGATGTCTCTTGTTGCTCTGCCCCTCTGCAATACCTAAGCTTCCTTGTCTACTCCATAGATTAACGACGTTTTCTAGAGACATACTGTTATACATAAGATATAAACTATATTGTTTCCTATATGAAAAAATACAGTGATGAGAATTCTCATGAATCCATTCTGAGTGTCTCTGCTTTCTTTAGATAAATTCTGAGCTGAAGTAATTGGACTCAAGGCTTCTGAAACATAATAGCTAAGCCATGCTGTTTTTATATGTGTCTTATATGAAACCCAAAGTTCCCGTGTCACCAGACAAACGAAGGGACACTAGTGGTGCCCTTCCACATCATTGCATTGACAACCATGTTCAGGTGACAATGCCACCATTTCTTGAGATTCTTAGGGAACAGCTATTTGGGAAGATTTTGTATTTTAATAACATGCAACACAAGATTTTCTTCTTTGCCACCAATCCTTAGGGTTCCACTTGTTTTGTGTTGTTTTTATTTGTTGTTAATTTTTTTTAATTTTCTTGAACATGTCCTTAGATGGTGTAGTAGCTCGAATGAAAATGGCCACATAGGCTAATAGGAAGTGACACTATTAGGAGGTGTGGCCTTGTTGATGTGGGTGTGGTCTTGTGTTACTGTTACTTCTTACTGCCTCCAACTCAGATGTAAAACTCTCAGCTCCTTCTCCAGTACCATGTCTGCCTGAACACTGCCATAATTTCCACCATGATGAAAATGGACTAAATTTCCAAAACTGTAAGCCAGCCCCAATTAAATGTCTTTCTTTATAAGAGTTTCTGTGACCATGGTAACTCTTCACATAATAGAAACCCTAACTAACTTGTATTTCACAACAATACTCCACTCTTGGCACAGAAATTTGGTGCCAAGAGTGGAGTATTGCTGTGGAAGTCCTGACCATGATTTTGTTTGGGGGAATGTGGACTTCAGGACCTTGGATTAGAAAAACAGTTTAATGCTTTAAGTGGGGCCCAATGAGCCATCCTAGTAGACGCACGGAGGTCAGCGGTGCTGGTGGTTTGAACTGAAGAAGCCAAGGTCAAGAGGTTTCAGAGGAGAAGAATTTTAGTATGTGGTCTAGAGACTGTTCTTGTAATATTTTGGTTAAGAAATGTGGCCAATGTCTGTCCTTGTCAAAAAAAAAAAAAAAAAAAAAAAAAAAAAAAAAAAAAAAAAAAAAAAACAAAAACAAAAAAAACTGCCTGAGCCTAAATTGAAGAGTCATGGATTAGTGGCATTGGCAGAGGAAATCTTAAAACAGTCTAATGTTGACTCTGTTGTATGGTTGTTAGTGGCTAGGCTTATGCTTAATGAAAAGAAAGCACGATGAGAAAGAAAAATTGCAAAATATACAATTTAGGGAGAAAAGGGCTTTCAGGAAGTGGAATAGAGCTAAATTCTTTGTTTAAGGAGATAAACAGATTAAAGAATGTCCTGATGTTAGTGAAGAAGCCGTGACCTCAGGGCAAGATCCTACTCAGCTGAGCTTCCAGCCTGTGACAAGGAATTAATGAAACCTTAGGGGCCACATGTAGTGGGGCACACCTTTAATTCCAGCACTGGGGAGGCAAAGGTTGACAGATTCTGAGTTCAAGGCTAACCTGGTCTACAGAGCAAGTTTCAGGAAGGCCAAGCTTAGGCAATGAAACTATCAAAACAGAAAGCTGGTGAAGATGTAATTGAATGAAGGGTCCATGTTCCAGCTCCAACAAGCAGCAGAAGTTAGCAGCTTCAGCCTTGTGACTCCGGTTTTAGAGTCAAAAATACAAGAAAGGGGTTATGGACTGTCCCTCCATACAATGACTCAGGAATGTCACTGAGGCCAGGCATGTGTCAGGGGTATCTCTTCATGGAGGCCTAGAGAGGCCATTCGAAGCTGTGAAGGGGAAGCCTGGATTGCCTTGGAGACTCCAAAATGTTGGAGATGCCAGAGCTGTGGGATACCTGCTGGGAAGAACTGCTAACAAAGGAGTGGAATTAGCCCAAGAGAAAGAAATGTGTTGCAGTCAACAAGGCTGAAAGGACTTGGAGATTTGAAGGATGGTTTCACATCAGAAATGTAGATGCAGAGATTGGAGTTTGCCCAGCAGGTTTTCAGTCTTGCTTTGGTCCAGTATTTTCTCACTATGCTCTCTTTTGGAATTGTAATGTATATCCTGGACCATTATATGTTAGATGTATGTTATTTGCTTTATAATTTTGATTTTTTACAGGGAATTACAGTTAAGAGAGCGTATGAATCTCAGAAGAGACTTTGAACTTTGGGCTTTTAAACAAGTTTGAGACTGTTATAGACTACAGAAACTTTTGAAGTTGGACAGAATGCATTTTTTTGCATTATCATATCTATAAGCCTATGGAGCCAGGGAGTGAAATGTGGTAGTTTGAATGAAAATGGTCCCATAGACTCATAGGGAGTGGCACTATTAGGAGGTATGGCCTTGTGAAAGTAGGTGTGCCACTGTCACTTCCTGATGCTTGCCAACCCAGATGTAGAATTTACAGCTTCTTCTCTAGCACCATGTTTGTCTGCACACCACCATGATTCCTGCCATAATGGTAATGGACTAAGACAATAATGGACTAAAATCTCTGAAACTGTAAGCCAGTCCCAACAAAATGATTTTCTTTATAACCATGATCATGGTGTTTCTTGACAGCAATAGAAACCCTAAGTCAGAAGTCTACTTAAAAAAAAAAAAAAAGAAGAAGAACTAAAGACAAGAAGTGTTGTCGAGACCGTCCTGCAGTAACAATGAGAATGTAAGATGGTACTGCCATGCTGAGAAATATATGAATAGCACCTCACAAACTTAAACTTATAGTTTGTACATGACTTGGCAAGCCTGTTCCTAGAACTACATCCAAGGGAACTAAGAATTTAAAACACAAGTCTGGGAGAAGCTTCTTGCAACTGGTGATAGCATTGTTCATAACAGCTACTGACAAATAACATCGGTACATGCCTGTACTCTAGGACTCAGGAGGCAGAGACAGGAGGATTGCTGTAAGTTTGAGGCCTTCCTGATCTACATAGCAATTCTAGCCTTGTTAGGTTAAGACACTGCCAAACAAACAAACAAAAATAAAAACAAACAAGCAAGCAAAAACCACCCCAAAGGCCAAATGGAAACCAACAGAATACATTTGACACTAGGAAGAGTAGAATCACACAGTATGTAATGAATTTTTTTTTCCCCTTCCCTTCTCTGTCTTGCTTTGGCCCCGCTGGCACTAGTCCAAAGGTTTTTATTTATTTATTATATGTAAGTATACTGTGGCTGTCTTCAGACACCTCATAAGAGGACATCAGATCTCATTACCGATGATTGTGAGCCATCCTGTGGTTGTTGGGATTTGAACTCATGACCTCCAGAAGAGCAGTCAGTGCTTTTTAACTGCTTAGCCATCTTCATACATACCCCATATGTAATGAATCCTGAAGTAAATAATGCTAGATGAAAAAAAATCTTTCACAGAGACTACATGTGGTTGGTTTCTTTCATTCCCAATAAGGACAAGAACACAAACTACATCAAGAAAACTACCAGGACCAGAAATGTCCCAAATAGGCAGCTCATTAGAAACAGAAACTGGCTTAGTGGTTGCCAGGGGAGGGAGGAAGGAAAATTAGGGAGTGGTTGCTAGTGGGAACGGGATTTCTCTTTGGAATGACAGAAATGCTCTGGATTTAGATGGTGGCAATAGTTGCAGGACTCTATGACCATACCGAGAGCTACTGAAGTAATTTTATACTTAAAAATCTCTATTGACAAAAATGAAAACACAGCCATGCACAGACATGCATGTGCCTGTTTATAGCAGTGCTGTTCATAATAGCCTCCAGCAGTTATAAAATGTCCATCTAGGAATGAGGGGATTAACAGCTTATATATACTGTGAAATTCTGTTCAACAATAAAAAGAAGTACACACACACACACACACATATATATATACATATACATATACATATATATACATACACACACACACACACACATATATATATATATATATATATATATATATATATATATATATATATTACAACATGAGTGAACTCAAAGGTATGAGAGCAAGGAAAAGAAGCCATATCCAGCATGAGTCCATTCACACCAGATGTCTAAAAATGACAACTTTATAGAACTGAAAATATATCAGAAATTGCCTAGGGCAGAGGGTGGGAACAGGAAAAAATGTAAAAGGCAGCAGTGAGCATTGTGAGTGAGATAAACATCTCCCAACTGAGTATTGGCATTTGTCTTAGTCGGGGACCTAGAGTAGCAGAACTTACGGACTGTCTGTATATGTTAAAGGGGATTATTGGAGTGACCTACAGTCTGCAGTACAGCTAACACAGCAGTGGGCAGCTGTGAATGGGAAGTCCAAGAATCTAGTAGTTGCTCAGTCCCATGAGGATGGGTATTTTAGCTGGTCTCTTTATAAGCTGAAATCCTGAAGAAGTAGGTTCCAACAGATATGCTGGCAAGCAAATGCAAGTAGGTGAAGAAGAAGAAACCTTCCTGCTTCCATTGTCCTCATATAGGCTTTAAGCAGAAGGTATGGTTCAGATTAAAGTTGTGTACCACCATGCCTGTGCAGGCACAAATTTTTTGCAACCTACTTTCAATAAAGGTTCAACCTCTCCTCTAGCCTACACAATAGAGGTAGTGGAAGAGGAAAGTTATTAGGATGTGGGGGAAATGAACCTGTTCAGCAATAGTTCTTTGGTGGTGAGCTTGATCTTCTTTGGCAGCAGTTCAATCCCATAGCAAACACCAAATATGACTCAGCAGCTACAGACACCAGGCACGAACCAGCTGCTGTAGTTCAATTTTGAAGAAACTGCAAAGCTCACCAACCCCCAACCCCCTGTCCGCTTTCCCTCTCAGGTCTCTCCCTCCCTCCCCACTTGTGATTGCTTTCTTCTCCCTCCCCAGTGGGACTGAGGTGTTCTTACTTGGGCCCTTCAGCTTGTTGACCTGTTTGAGTTCTGTGGACTGTATCTTGGGTATTCTGTACTTTTTTGTTTTGTTTTGTTTGTTTTGTTTTATTGGCTAATATCCACTTATTAGTGAATACATACCATGGATATCCTTTTGGGTCTAAGTTACCTTACTCAGGATAATATTTGTTAGTTCCATCTATTTGCCTGCAAAACTCAGGATAGCCTCGTTCTTAATAGCTGAGTAGTGTTCCATTGTATAAACTAACTACATTTTCTGTATCTGTTCTTCTGTCGTGGGACATCTGGTTTGTTTTCAGCTTCTGGCTATCACAAACAAGGCTGCTATGAACATAGTGGAACACATACCCCTGTGGCATGGTGGGGCATCGTTTGGGTATATTCCCAGGAGTGGTATTGCTGCGTCTTCAGGTAGATCTATGTCCAATTTTCTGAGGAACCTCCAGATTGATTTCCAGAGTGGTTGTACCAGTTTGTAATCCCACCAGCAATGGAGAAGTGTTCCTCTTTCTCCACATTCTCTCCAACATTGTCACCTGAGGTTTTGATCTTAGCGATTCGGATTGGTGTGAGGTGGAATCTCAAGGTTGTTTTGATTTGCATTTCTCTGATCACTAAGGACTTTGCACATTTCTTTAGGTGCTTCTCTGCCTCCCATAATGTTTTAAAAGCAACACATTGTTACTTAGCTCACACTTGAACTGTCTGTAACATGAATAACTTATTCAATCTACTATTGAATTCATGTATTCGGTGTCTAAATTTTACTTTTTATTTTCTATTGACTCTTTCTCTTTATTATTCAGTTCTGCACTGTTCCTTAAGCACACCACCTCAGAACCTTCCCTAGCTCCTTTTCTTTTTCTAGGAACACTATTCTATGTCCACGTGGCCTGCTTCCTCATCTTCCTCAGCTTGCTCAAATAATCCATCTTTAGTCAGCTTCTCCATCTGAAATCTAACTCATTTCTGTACACATCTGCTTCCCCTCCTTCATTGCAGGCTTTGTCAACTTGACACAAGCCACTCATTGGAGTGGAGGGAGCCTAAATTGAGATAATGCCTCCAGATGATCAGGCTGTAGTCAGAACTGTAGGACATTTCCTTAATTAGTGACTCATGAGTGAGAGACAACCCAATTTAGGTGGTGCCATCTTTAGACTGGTGGTCCTACATTAAGAAAGCAGGCTGTGCTAGCCACGAGGAGCAATGCAGTAAGCAGCATTCCTCCATGGCGTCTGTATCAGCTTCTGCTTCCAGGTTCCTCAAACTCTGCTTGAGTTTCTATCCTGACTTTTTCCAGGGTGAACAGCAATGTGGAAGTATAAGCCAAATAAACCCTTTCCTCCCCAAGTTGCTTTTGGTCATGATATTTCATCACAACAGGCTCCTTAGGGAAAGAGGTTCATCTCTTTCTAAACCTCACTACCATGAACAGCATCTAGAGACTTTAAAAAGTATTGAAATGTCAGCTAGACTGACCTTCAGAGTGTGGAATGTAGGGGTGACTGATTTTGTAACACCCCCATGAAGAGAGGACCTCACTCAAGCCTTGATGCAATCAGCAAGAGGTATATTTTGATCAGCATGCTGAGGTCAAGACCCGTAACCCACGCAGGGGCAGTGGGGTCTGACCCTGGGCTTTGGAGACAGAGGGAATTTAAAGGCAAACCACAACCCAGGGGGAATCAGGGGAGTCATTGGAAAGCACCTGTGGAAAGTACCAGCCCATTATTCAGTTTGTGACAGGGTTCAAGGAACAGTCAGGGAGAACATTTTATATAGGCTATTCTCATATTTAACCATCTATCTTGTGGTCAGCGAAGTTCCTAAAATACAGAGCTCATGACCAAGCTGACCTGCACTCTTGGTTCCACTCAGCCTGCTAGGAGTTTTTGAAAGTTTTTAACCCTTTCAATTTCATCTGTTCTGTTGTGTGTGGTTAATGCCCTTAGCTTGCTCAGCTCCCAGGACCAGAGGATGTCCACAGACTGGTGAGGTGCAAGCTGTAGCTCACGTCCTCCATCTCTTCCCCCTGCAGGCTCAGATTTCTAGCAGCCAATCAGCAATGGACTAGCTCTCAGTAGCTCCCTGGTCCTTTCTCTTGGCCTCCCTTTCCGCAGCTCCCTCACCCCAAGGCAGGTCCCCTCTTCATTTCACCAAGCCTCTTACCCTTCTGGCATGCCCTTCCTTTAAACGTCTCACTTTTTTCTTCCATTCTACTTTGAAAATCCAACAAAGTTATACTTTTAAAGAAATCTTAGGCTATTGGAACTGAACACACACATACCCTTTTTTTTTTTTTTTTTTTTTTTTTTTTTTTCTGGATACAGGACTTCTTTGTGTAGGCCTAGCTATCCCAGAACTAGCTCTGTAGAGCAGACTGGCCTTGAACTCATAGAGATCCACCTGCCTTTGCTTCCCAAGTGCTGGAATTAAAGGTGTGTGCCACCACTGTCCAGTGACTGAAGCACTATTACCATCAACATTTACAAACTTCTCACATTTCCCCACATCTATCTACTGCCTGAGTTACTTACTTATCACACCTGTACACACGTGCACACACACACACATACACACAAACATGTATATAACTTAAATAAGTTTGCTTTTCCTATTTACTTAACAACAACAGCAAAAAATACTGTTAATATTACCAAGATGTTGCTGTGCAGTATTTTTATCTAAAATACATTAAAATTAGGGGTTTTCGAGCTGGCAAGATGGTTCAGAAAGGAGAAGTACTTGCCACACAATCAGGACAGCCTGAGTTTGATCCCCTGAATTCACAAGGGAAGAAGAGAACTGACTTCTGAAAGTTGTCCTCTGCACTGCCCATAATAAAGAAATAAACAAATAAAAAAAATTACATTAAAATTAGGGACTGGATTGGTCCCATGAAGGCTGAATACTGAGTGGGGGGAAATTTGAGGGTGGGGAAGTGGGAGTGGGGGGTAGGTGGGGGCACATCCTCATAGAAGCATGAGGGGGGGGGATGAGATAGGAGGTTCCTGGGTGGTGGGGGAATGAGGTAAGGGGATAAAATCTGAAATGTAAATATAATATCTAATAAAAAAATTTAAAAAATAAAAATAAATAGGGACTGGAGAGATGGCTCCATTTGTATCATGCTCACCATGAAGCACAAGGACCTGAGTTGAGATCTCCAGTATTCATGTACAAAGCCAAGCTGGCAGCACTCACTTGTAATCCCAGGGCCCAGTAGAGACAGGAGGGTTTCTGGGATCTGCTAACAATACAGTGTATCTGAATCAGTAAGCTCTGCTCTGTGGGAGACCTTGTCTCAAAAAATAAGATAGCATTTGAAGAAAGCACCATGTTGAACCCTGGGCTCTACAAGCACGTACACACATGTGAATGTATGCATATGTACATATATACATGAGAATGTGTACCTGCACACAAATCAACACACATAAAAATATTTAAATTAATACAATCCAGCAAGAATCTAATTTTTCCATCGAAAATCATCACAGACTAGTTGGCACCCATGAACTTGACCTGGTGTCTTCACTGTGCAGCTTAGGAAGCTGAGAATAGGGGAGGTTGAAGATCACATGTCCAGTTGAAAGTGGAGCTTTTGCACTGGCTTGCAGGCCAAGAGAGGCCTTTGGCCAATGCTCTCTACTGAGCCTGAGACAACCTTTCCCAAATACTTGCTTCCACTTCTCTGAAGGTTTCCCGGCGATGTAGCAGGCTCAATCGTACATTGAACTCTCTCAAGAGCAGAGCCTCCTTGGCTTCCTCTTTCTGCTGCTGCCCAGGCTCCAAGCACTGCTCATCCTTGGACTCCCACCTCCAGTTGTTGAAGAGTTTGTTTCATTCCCTAATGAGCTGAGTTGTCAGAGGCAAGGTTGCTCTGTTGACACCAAGTGGCAGCTCCAATGCCACCTTGAAGTACTCTTAGTGTCTTTTATGTTCACGTTTGGGGCAATCTTGCTTACTGTGTCTATTTTTTTTTCCTGCCTGATTTGTAAACCTCTTTTTAAAAAAAAAAGATTTTTTTTTATTTTTGTTTTATGTATTTTGCTACACATGTGTAAGTGAACCACGGGCAGCATTACCCATTATCCAGCCAGAAGAGGGCGTGTGACTCCCTAGGACTACAGTCACAGATGGTTGTGAGCTGCTGTGTGCATGCTGGGAACCAAACCCAGGTCCTTTGCAAGAGCAGCCCGTGCTCTCTTAGCCACTGAGCAACCTCTCCAGCCCCAACTTCTTTTTTAAGAGAAGTATTTCAGTAAATTGGACTCCACACAGCCTGCCTTCAAGACGTAGCATGGGATGCCTCCATAAGTGACTGAGAAAACAAAGGAACCAATGAGTTGTCTATGACTGAGGCAGCATGAGGATTTGTGGTTTTTAAAGGACCCTGTTAATATTTATGTTGTAATTAAAAAAAAAAAAAAAACCACTTAATGTAAATTTCCCTCCTGTTTCATGTCTCAAAGGTAACAGTACACCAGAATCTGCTGAACCGCACTTCAGTTGTGCACATATTCTCAATTCACAACAGCTGTGAAAATCCAGCTGTGTTTATTATTGGCCATAGATAGCATATAATGGAGACATAATTTGTTAGCCAAACAGTCTGTCTGAAGGAGAAACAAGAGGGTAATAACTCTATCAATTATTCTCCCAGGCCACTGACTCCTCCACATTCGGCTTTAAACTCCTGTATGTCTGTCTACTCTTAAGGTGGCAAAAGTGCAAATATATAATATTGATATTTTGGTATATTGTTTAAGAGTGGTAAGGCTAGAGCCCTGGGATCATGTCTTCAGTGCTTTTGTTTTGTACAGGCTGGAATGTCTGTCACTTTGCACAGATGATGCATTAGACTATTCAAGGTCAAGTTTTAGTCTTCTCGGTTGTCTTCCTGGGTTCTGGGATGAGGTGGGGGTGGGGGTTGATCCAGAAATCATCTTTTCACAGTTACCTCAGATGACTTGAATGTAGGTGGCCACAGACTACTTGGAGTACCCACACACAGTAAGATGATTCAAGAATGAGAAGTACCTTCATTCATTTGAATGCCTGAGACATGCTGGATACTCAACACATGTTCATTGGTTGATGATATTGGCTACTGTGTGGCTTTGTGTGTGAGTGGTCCCAGTAGATAATGTGAGCATTCCTGGAAAGGCTCCTTTGTATTGTCCTCTGACACAATTCTGCAGTTTCTCTTTTTGCTGTCTTGGCATATGATGTGGCACCTTCCTTACTGTTATTTTAGCATTGATACACGGTTTATTAAACTTATTTTTAAGATAGTATCTACTTATTTTGCAAAAATCTAGTTGCAAGAGTGATGTGTACTCACTCACACCATTTGAAAACTTGGGACCAAAGACAAAGATGGAAGAAAGCGACCTTTAAGCCTTCCCCCAGAGACCCACTGTCAACATTGGCATGGGATTCCATTCAATCACATGTAGCAGCCTTGCATGTTTCAATTAATAACATTACCTCTCATTGCTCCATTTTGGGTTGGGAGGGGATATCTATAAAATAGAGAAGTTTCCATAGTTTATGAAGGGGGATGGCATGTTTAAGGAGTAAAAATACTTACTAAGCCAGGTTTCTAGTTGACATTTTTTTTTTTTTCTCATTAAGACTCTTTGATAAGTGGCAAAAACTAACTTTCACCAACACAGGCAAAAGGAGGCTGTATAGCCAGGAGCTAGGTAGTGCTCACGAACTGATGGGAGGCTATAGGAGATCAGGGACCTCCAATAGCCAGTGGACTCCATGAGAAGGACATCCAGAGCTTCTGCCCTCAATGGTCCTCTCCACTCAAGACTTCAAACCCTGGGAGACAGTAGCTATAATCCTTGTATTCTTGAACTTGACTTACACAGTATTCTTGGACTGTGTTGCCGCTGATGCAAATGAGGTGAAGCAGATGTCCAGGAATCCCTTCCATGCTTCTCTCTCTTTGTATAAGTCAATCGGCGCATGGGCCACTTCGTAAGATCGGGAACAACAGAAGGGACCAGTCTGGCTAAGACTGGGGAGCGGTTAGATGAATGCTTTGCTATGAGGTATGCTGAGTTTGAAATGTCACAAAATGTATTTGCTAGGTCTCTGGGTGCCCAGGTCCTAGGTACACTCTCTGCCTCAGCCTACAGACTCTCCCTTCCCTCTGACCTGGGCCTTGTGAGGCCAGTGGAGGAGGTATGGTGGGTACCCATTTCCCTGAGAGGAATTCCCTACAGGGCTGCTGAGGGCTGCTGAATCCCTCAGCCGGCTCGGAGCATTTGTTTTCTCTGTGTCCCCCTTCCTTCCTTCTCTCCTCCTTCTTAAATTCTGACTAGGCTTTTACTTGTTCTAGAATTGTACCCAAACCCATATAATTTCCCTATGCTCTGTCCACCCTTCCTATTAGAATTTGAGTGTATCATCAATTTCTACCAGGGTCCTGAAAAACCACTGCGTTCAGAGCAGAAGCTCACTGGAGACCTATGCTTCCTGGGCCATCTTCTTACAGGTGTAGCAAACGCTAAAAGAGATGGTGAGTTTCTTCACGAGAACGCCGCAAGACAAGGGGATTGAAACCGTTAGGGAACTCTCTTGCCTTCCCCTGGAACAGAGATGGGCAAAAGGGATTCCGAGAAAGAGAACTCCAGGAAAGCGGGCCTGGTGGCACGTGCCTTTACTCGCTGAAGTAGAGGTGAGCCTGGTCTACAAAGTGAGTTCCAACACAGTGAGAACCACACAGAAAATCTGTCTCAAGAAACAGAGAGGAGAGAGAGAGAGAGAGAGAGAGAGAGAGAGAGAGAGAGAGAGAGAGAGAGAGAGAGAGAGAGAGAGAGAGAGAGAGAGAGAGAACGAGCTCTCTCCAGGAAGTCCTATTAGCCCGCCAGAAAAGAGAATGTAGGACTTGAACTGCCCATCTAAGGACATTAAATCGTCAAGCGAGAGAGGCAACCCCTTACGTGAAAACCGGTGAGTGAGTACAGGCCAGTGGCTTGTCTCATTCCACACAAGCAACCTACACAGCTGTATAATTTTATTAAAGTAAGATAAATGTAGATTCTTTGTTTATGATGAAACTCCAAATATATATAGTGGTGACATAAAAGAGCACCCTGCCTGTTTGTTAAGTGAATGAAGCCTGGGAATAATTCGGCTCTATTCCGCGGTGTACGGAGCTGCCTGGGATGCAGGCGGCTGGAGCAGTGTAGCTATACCGGACACATAGTCTTGATTTGGGGCGGTTACCTGTGCTCCAGTCATCTTATCTGCATCCAATTCAACAGACTCTTCCCAGGTACTAAATATAACACATCTCATTGTCCAGAACTTCGATGTGTAACCAGAAAAATACTGTTGCGCCTGATGATTATGTGATGATTGTGATTAAATAGCAAAAGTTGAAATGTAAGGAAAATTAAGGATGATAGAAATCTTGTCACCTCTGCCAAAACATGTCTTTCTTGTAATCTGTTTTCCTGTCCACTCAAGTATTTTCTTTTAAAAAAAAAAAAAAAAAGATTGTGTGTGTGTGTGTATGTGTGTGTGTGTGTGTGTGTGTGTATACACGCACACATGTGTAGAGGACAGAAGAGCCCCACTAGATCCATTAGAGCTAGACTCACAGGAATTTCTGGGATGCCTGGCATGTTTGTCAGATGTTTGTGGAATGCCCAGCTTTTTTTTTTTTTTTGGTGCTGAGATCTGAACTCCAATCCTCACGATTTTATAGCAAGTGCTCATAACGGCTGTGCCATCTCTCCAACCCTCAAGTATTTCCTTTTTTAAGGGAAATGAGTTGATAACTCCTTGAAGGTCATAGGTTCTCTCTTTTGGGTCTAGTCCAAAGCACCAGTGAAAAATATTAAATGATTCCAATAATCCAACCCCAGATTAACACAGTTTGGGAGATTCCCCCAAACCAACCCAGGAAAGGAAGCAGTGACAGGCCGGGGCATATATCTGAGGGAAGCCAAAAACGGGCCTTTTACAGCAGGTGTAAGACTTTAGTGATTTCAAACTACCAGCCTATGTTTGATTCATAAGCACACTTAATGTCTTGCTTTAGGCAGATGTGAACATGCACACCAACGGGCTACATATCAATTTCCAGATAGAAATAAACCACGGACTGTTTCTCTCTCTGGGAGCTTGTCTCTACTGTGGTGAAGGGGGCCATACATTTCTGTGGGCGATGAGGTCTCCACAGCAGGCCCTCATTACCACATCATCAAGTTGCTTTGTCATCACAACAAATATGGTCAAATTTGTTTCCGGGCCAGTAGGAAAGGTAACCTTTCTCTCAGAGAACGTGGCTCATTAAGCAAGACTCCAACAACCAAAAGAAAAAGTCTCCGGAATATGAAATAGAAACAAGTTTGAAGTCCAGCCAAGGGTAGGTTGGGAAAGGACAGTAATAGGACTTTCCTCATTGGAGGTAGTTCCTATTTATGCAGAATGCTACCGTTTAGAGGACCAACTGCTACTCTTTCTGGGAAACTGCTCTTGAATTCTGGAGTCATCGAAATCCTTTTCTGGATACATGGCAAAAGAAGGGAACATGGTGAGAGGGCTATAACAAAAATAGCATCTGGAACGTAAGATGCTTGGTAAGAAACAAATGTGACTACAAATGACAGACAATGCACTACGTTTTAAAGTGTTCTACCCATGTTATTTAAATCAGTATCTCCTCTGTCTCACAGCCCTGGCACAGATGTAATTATTTAGCCAGCAGAAGTTACATGTATTCTTCTGTTATAATTATTAGGTCCCAGAGAGCCCTAGGTTATTAGTCGCAGAGGTGTTAGCTTAGCCAGATGGCCTAAGAGTTGTGCGCAGCTCTGCTGAGTGGGAGAAAGAGTGAGTCACCGTGTGAGTCTACCCATTTGTGTGGGTAGAAAATTGCTTAACTTGAACCTAACACAGGGAATTAAAGAGACCACTCTGGAAACTTACAGAACTGAGAGTTCCCTATGACTGTCAAATGGTTGCAAGAGTTGGATTATGGAAGTGTTCATTCGGTTCTTGGTATCAGTAAACTCTGTCCTCCAGATTGGATCAGTCATCCGTGGCAATGGTTGAAGAACTCAGGCTGATACATTTTGAATGTAGGAGGCTGCAGGAAACAACATGCTTCTTGGATGTTTTTCCCAGTAGAAGAAATTCTGAGGGATGGTTAGTAATAGTCATAACTTTCTGTTTTATATATAAAAAAACATTTAGTGAGATTTAATAAGTTTTAAATAGCAAGTAAAAATCAACTTTATTTATAACGTTGGTTGTTGATGGATATTAAATTTTTGATAATCATGCTGTAATATGGATGACCCTTGAGAACATCATTCTAAGTGAAATAATCCAGTCACAAAAAAAAGCCAAACACTATACTGTTGTATTAATTGTTTAAAGTATGCATGCACACACATGCCAGGACATCTGTGTGGGGGTCAGAGGACAACTTTTAACAGTGGGTACTCTCTGCACTTCCATCATGGTTCCAGACAGTGAACTTGGGTCCTTGATCAACAGTCTGATCTGCTGATCCATCTTACCGGCCATGCTCAATTTGTATAAAGGCTGTAAAGCAGCTGAAGGGGTGAGTAAAGATGTTCCTAGGGGCTCAGTGGAGTAGGGGAATGAGCCCAGAGTTCCAGCTTTGTAACCTGAAAGCGTTTCAAGGAGCTTATTACATAGCGAGACACACGCAGTTAACACGTCACCATATTCTTCCGAAGGTTTGAGATAGTATGCGTAAGTTATGCTTCTACCATAACACATTTTCATAATCATAGCGTTTTTCTTTCAAGTTTAATAGAATCCATTAAAACAATCATTGTGTATAATCTAGGTTCTGAAAAAGAAGAAAAAAGAATAAAAAGTTTTCATTTTCTTCTGACCTGCAGAATGTCAGGTTCTCCATGGCCCCTAGTCTTTCTCTGCAGTGCTCGGATACCAGTACTTACGATCTGTCTAGTTTTGGAATAGCTGCCACTCTCTTTAAGTGATGAGTTCCCTATTTTTGGCAAGAGATGGGGAGATGCAAGTTCATATCTCAGTAAACTTTCCTGGTGATAAGATGCAACTATGTGTGTGTATAACTAGGACATGTCATGTACCTGAATTCAACAGATATTATTTACAATGATAGTTTTTGAATTATTGTTTTGTTTGAGATAAGGTTTCTCTGTGTAAGCATGGCTATCCTGGAACTCTCTCTGTAGACCAGGCTGGCTTCAAATTTATAGAGATTCTTCTGCCTCTGTCTCCTGGGTGCTGGGATTAAAAGGTGCGGAGCCACCACCACCCAGCCCATAATTCTTTCTTTATCCATATGAACTTAATCTCTTCTGGAGTTTATTATCCTTCTAAGCTTAGCTGGATGCTTTGCCAAATGTGTTCACTATGAATGTGTTCAGTAGATTTGTTTAAACTTATCATCGATGCCAATAAACTACTAGCAAGTCACTTTTGCCCCCTTTGAAATGGACAGTGTGTTTTGTGGTGAGGCTATACGTTTCCCATACAGGTTTTGAAATGATTTTTCTAAAGGGCATGAATGGAGTTTATTCTTCATGCCTACTCTTGAAATATGCTACAGATCGCTCTGAGAAAATAAGAACAAGAAGGTGGGAGGCAATGTTCTTAGATGAGTGTGAGATTTATGAGATTACTTCACAGACATCACCAGAGTCTTGTGCTTGTGTTCTTACATTTTAAAATCTCATGCCACGCATCCTAGTGCTAATGCTTTGTAGATCATTCCATCCAGTGACGAAAAAAGAAAATGACTCTTGTTTGGTACTCTGAGACCCCTGCTTTGTTATTCTTGATATTATTTGCCTATAGAGGTCAAGAAGACATGAGGCCAGAAGCCCCCATAACCCTTTGGAGTTGCAAGTTGATTTTATCATCGGGGTTAGCTTTCAGATATTGTAACAAATATCTGAGAAAATTAACTTAAAGGGATTAAAATCTGGCCTGGGAATGGTCAGTGATAGAGTACTTTCTAGAAGCCCTGGGTTCAACCACCAAGATTCAGAAGCAGTTGGCTCAGGATTTTAAATATATTGAGTCTATGGTGGGACAGTATATCAGGGTAAGGGTGAGCCATCTTTGAGTTCTAGTTTCATAACTAAGAAACCATTTCTTGGCGCTGGACATTTCTAGAGGGGGCATTGCACTCCTCTAGGGGAAAGAGGTTTCCCCCACAAAGCCATCTGGTAATCATTTCCACTAAAAGATAATTAGAAATCCTTTAGAAACAAAAGGAACCAATGCAAAGTTCTCTAGTGCTCTTCCGGTGGCAGGTGTGCCCCTGTATGTGTGCGACTTGACTGCTACCAACAGGTCATAGCAGACCTTGAAACCTCCTTCAGAGTCAGCACCCTCCCCCACAGGAGGAGTTTCTTTCTCAGGACTCCAAATCTTTCCCGTTTTGCATATGTTGTGTTACTTTTGGGCCATGTGCTTCTAAGGGTGCTGCCCCTAGAAACTCGAGTACGACGTGACACAGCTGGGAAAGAAGTGATGATTAATGAGGCAGATCATCCTACCCAAGACGCTTCTGGGGAGAACCTAGATTATACCCAGGGCTCGACCATCTTAGGATGATTAGGATGTCCAAGCTGTCATTTTAATCTTTCTAGCTTTGAAGTTTCAGGGAGAACTTGATAGCACCCTGCTATAACCCTATGATTTTAATTTAAAAGCTTGTCTGTCTCACCCAAACTCCTACTCAAGAATCGAAAATGTTCCCAGGCTAGAGATCAACTTTTGATAGCCAAGAGACTTTTTTGCATAGACTATGTATATTCAAAGTTATGTCGCTGCTTATGAAATGAGCTGCTTCAATCACATCAGATTGGGCTTCCTTTGCTTGCCCTATGGCCATCCTCAGGACATAACATCTGTTTTCAGTCTCTTTCTGCCATTACAGCTAATACCACCTCTGCCACCTTTGCACTCAAGCCTGAGCTCACGATACCAGACCAGCAGCAGAAAAGGAAGTTGTGGTGATTGTCAGCTTGATACACTCTGGAGTCACCTTGGAAACGAATATCTGGGCCTAGCTAATTGGAGTAGAAAAACCTGCTCTAAATGTGGACGGCACCATTCTATAGTGTGGGGTTTCAGACTGTATGAAAGGGAGAGAGTTAGCTGAGTTCCAGAGATCACCTCTTTCTGCTCCTCAGATTTGGGTGCAATCCGATTATCTGCTTTCAGCTTCTGTCTCTGTGTTATCCTTGCAGTGATGGGTTGTAGGTATCAAACTGTGAGCTAAAATAAGTCCTTCCTCTGTTAAGTTTCTGGTCAGATATTTTGTCTCAGCCACAAGAGAAAGAACCATCCAGAAAACTGATTAACAAGAAGTAGGACCATTGCTCTGATCACCTGACCACATGGTTATTAGCGCTTTGAATCTTGTGGGGTGGGGCTCGGGGGAGGAAATATAGGAGAGTTTGGAATTTGGGGCTAGAAAAACTGGTATGCTGAGCTAACAGACCATTCCCATGGGAACCCGGAAGGTTAAAAAAAGCTGAAAGAAGGCTGGGAGGTGGTAGCACACGCCTTTAATCCCAGCACTTGGGAGGCAGAGGCAGGCGGATTTCTGAGTTCGAGGACAGCCAGGGCTATACCTGTCTCGAAAACAAAACAAAACAAAAACAAAAGCTGAAAGAAATGTAGACAGTGGAGATCTGACCCATCGGACCCAACAAGGATTCAAGTTGTTTTATTTCACTTTCTCAGAAATAGGGAAAAGGTAGTTGAGTCTTCAGAAAGCCAGTGGAGCCGGCAAAATGACCCTCTCTGCTCCAACCTCTACCAGCAAAAGAACTTAAAAACAATCAACCTGCTTTGTGCGTTTGTATTCTTTCTTTCTTCAGTTCCTTTTCCCACATAACCTCCTCTGTTCAGCTCTTTGAAACACTACTGTTTACAGACGAGGCAAGCACCCATAGTCATGAGTGTTCTGGGGACATGTGTCAACTGTCTTACTTGGTCGCTTAGCTTTCCCTTCGTGGCATCTTGTCACCTAGAACATTGTGTTGTTAGTAAAAACCTCTTTGATTAATCTGTTCGATAGTGTCTCTTTGCTGAACTATACTCATGGTGTACTCTCTTTGTGTGTGTGCGTACATGTGTCCACTGTGTTTGTCTAGACTATAAGTTGACCTCAGGTGTCTTCCTGAATTGCTCTCTATCATAGTTGTTGATGCAGGGTCTCTTGGTCAATCTGGATCTCACTAATTTGACTATAGACTTGGCTGGCCAGGAAATGCCAGGGTTCTTCCTGTCTCTTTTTTCCAATACTGGGATTACAGGCCATCTCTAGCTTTTTACCTGGGTGTTTGGAGATCCAGATGGAGATCTTTCCCAACTGAGCCACACCTTTGGCCTCTAACATTCTTTTTTCTCTTTTTAAAGAATTATTTATTTTATGTATATGAGTACACTGTAGCTGTCTTCAGACACACCAGAAGAGGGCTTTAGATCCCATTACAGATGGCTGTGAGCCACCATGTGGTTGCTGGGAATTGAACTCAGGACCTCTGGAAGAGCAGTCAGTGCTCGTAACCACTGAGACATCATCTCTCTAACATTCTTGTACTTTTCTGTATGTGTGCTAAACTCCAATAAAGAAGCTTCCTTAAACCTCTTCAAATTAATCTTGCATGGACAATACCACTTTAAGTTAAACGTAAAATACCAGCTACAAGTTGCTTTACGATATCTCATAAGTCCAAGAGAGCCTAGACATGAGGAAGCTTCTGTATGTCCCAGGGTGGGACGTAGAGAACAGAAGGAGGCTGAGCCTGTAGTGTGGGGAGCCGAGCTGGAACAGGCCCTTCTCAAGGACTCCCAGCTGCACGGAAAGGACATTCATCGGCTATGGGCCTTGAGATTTGACCGTGCACCTCATTTTTTTCTGTTTTTTTTTTTTTTTTTTTTTTTTTTTTTTTTTAATTTAGATTTGTTTATCGTGTCTTGAGAGTTAGAGACAGATATGAAGTCTGCTGGAAATCAAGAGAAGAACACTAGACACTGGAGCACCACACTCTGATGTCCAGCGAGTGGACAGTTCCTGCATTTTCTGAATCCTTACATACTGTTTAAGGTGGTAACATGTGCCTGCGACTTTTGAGGTCTTTCTGTTCACCAAATGCTCCCTCTCGGAATGTGTCTTAGCCCAATAGAAAGAAAACCTTCCCACTTCAAAAAAAGTTATTTCTAAGTTTCCTACTGGTCCCTTAGGATTTGATTTAAAAACCCTGAAGCCTCCGTCCCCATAAGTCCAGGCACTGAAGCCTCTGTCCCCATAAGTCTAGGCTTATGGGTTACCTATGCTGCCTTGGTTGAAAAACCTCTGCCTAACCTGGGGAAAACTTTTTTTTTTTTTTTTTTTTTTTTTTTTTTTTTGTCTTATTGCTAGCCATGAGAGTCAAGCAGTATCCTCTATTGTGTTTCCTGGGCATATATTTCTATGATGGAGGAGACTGAGAAAAGGTCACCTTCAGACACCTCCCTTCACGTATAACATGAGGCATAGCAGCTGTGTTCTGTGAAATTAGCAACTTTTCCAAACAACCGCCCTTACTCACCATTAAAAATTTCACAGGGAGGTGAAAAACAACAGCAAAAAATAACACCCCCCCCCCCATAGTTAAAAATGGGTTAATGGAATCTGAAGACCATCCATTTTGGCATAAAGTATTATTATATAATCCAAAGGTAGGAAGGCACAGCCTAGTGACGTACAGAGGAGATTATAAGAATTTCCTCACAGGCTGAAGCTTTTCTAATGAGTTACAAAATGAATTTTGCTCACAGCGGCAAGCCTGTCTCCTAATCCTGAAGGCATTGTTTAAAAAGTTATTTTTTTTAAAGACCAGTTACTTCCTGCACAATAGTTTTGACGTTTTATCGGCATGCAATTAAAGATCCTTTGTCTAAAGTTCTGCTCTAAATTCTTGAGCAGATAGAAGCTCAGAGAGAACCCTGTTAGGCTTTTCAAAACTGAATTCCTTTTGACAACCGCGGCAGCCCACACGGGAGGAGCCTGCAGTGCTGTGCTGCCCTCTGTTGGGCTACTGAAGAAACGCATGCGTGCAAAACTGGCCCAGCGCCGGCACCAGTGACATTCTTAGGAATAACCTGGGAGTCTGTTAAAACAGAGTTCTCTTCACAGAAAAGCCAGCGAAGCACAACAAGCTAAGCAATGAGAGAGAAATGTAGAGATTAACTTTGCGGAGGCTCATAAATTGGTCGATGCCATAGACTAAATAAATGTCTGCCCAAAGCTTGCTCTTTATTATGCAGGATCATTTGGAAGACAAGACTCGCTGAAAAGAAAGACTTTCCTTCATTCCCAACGGTGTGAGGATACCTGTGCAGCCCCTGGTGTGGAACCACGACGGACCTAAGCCAGAATTGTCTTGGTGAAGGTGCACAGCCTGTAAGATTTAAGAGCAAGTATGTTCAAGTTTATTGGGCCAAGACTTTTCTCTTACTTGTGTGTAGAGCTACACGAGAAGAAAGTTTCGTGTGCCCACCCATCTCTTTGTGCTTATGCGGGGCTGCCTGCTCATCCTTTTCTGCTTTCTTGAGGTAGTCACTCTACCATCAGGTGGTTTTTTTTTTTTTTTACATTCCAGTCGTTGCCCCCCCCCCAACAGTTCCTCATCCCATTCCTCCTCCCCCTTGCCTCCAAGAGGGTGCTCCCCCCCCCCCAGGCCTCTCCCTTCCCTGGGGTTTCAAGTCTCTCAAGGATGAAGCACATCTTCTCCCATTGAGGATAGACCAGGCAGACTTCTGCTACATATGTGCCAGGGACCTTGGACTAGCCTGTGTATGCTCCTGGTTGGTGGCTCAGTCTCTGGGAGCTTCCTGGGGTCTGGGTTTGTTGAGACAGCTGGTCTACCTATTGGATCACTCTCCCTTTCAACTTTTTCAGTCCTTCCCCTAAGTCAACCATAAGGATCCCTGGAAAGAAATGAGACCCAGTGACCGGCCCAACTTGTGATCCATCTCATGGCACGGGGGGGGGGGGGGGGGGGGGGCACCAAGACCTGATGCTACTATGCTATGTTGTGCTTACAGACCAGAGCCTGGCATGGCTGTCCTCTGAGAGGCCCTACCAGCAGCTGACTGAGACAGAAGCAGATACTTACAGTCAAGTGGTCTTAATTCTGCCCGGCATGACTGCTGCGTGAAGGCCAGATCTGGAAAGGCCTGGTTTTCAATATCTTGCCCCTTTAAGCGGAAGTCTCTGTGACTGAACATTTATTTCATTTCAGCTGTTGCAGTCTAACACCTGGTAACAGGTAACGGCCTCTAATACCTGAAGAAGTATTATTAGAATTTGGCCATCCTGTCTTTTCTCAAGAAACCCCAAGGAATAAGGCTGTACACAAGCAATATGGCCTTCCAGACTGAAGCAGGTTAAAGCATGCACAAACCCATCCACCTGAAATAAATAAAAGAATATTAATTTCTTCGTGTTTTCAAATCAGAAATTCCTACGGGAAAGACTTATTAGAGTCTCATAGGAGTCCTTTCCTAAATTACCTGGTTTGTTGATGTTGCTTTGTTTTGTTTTTGGAGAAAACCTAACATCCTATTCTTTTATGACTTCACGTGTTCACTGAGTAGGGGAACGTTAAGATGGGAACAATAGAAGTATAATCACAGCGTCCGGGAGTAGGAAGGAACCTTGGGGATCCCCTCGTGGCAAACTGTCATTTAACACTTGAAAATGTGGACTGGAGGTGTAGCTCAGTGTTTCAGTACATGTGTAGTGCACACAAGGCTCTAGGTAAATGGCTAGCACAACACACAAAACGAAATTTAAAAAATATAAAAACAAACAGAGGCAGGAGATTTCATCCAGATAACGGCTACGGTAGAGCCAGAATCCCAGGCCTTTTGCTCAGCTGACTTCCCCCTCTGTCACCACCTCAAACTTACCACAATATTAACACCTTTCCAGTGGCCCCAGGTGTCACACCTCGGTCCCCACACATGCTGTGCAACGCAAGGGCCTACCTACCACCCTAACAGCTCATTTGCAACACATGGAGGACTGTTGCGGGAAGTATTAAAAACGAATGGCAGTTCCAGCACTAGGCCCAGCACCTGGGGGCCACACACAGCCCTAGCGGGGTGTTTTCATCTAGGCAGACTCTCTGGCCAGGGGTCCCCCCCCCCCCCCAGACTTCAGCCAACTCGCTCATTTCCCATGGCGAGATCCCCCACGCCAGCCCGTCCGGAGCTTCAAATCCTCCACAGCCTTTGTGGCGTACATCAGGCAAAACCACGCTTTGCCACCGCCATACTTTTCTCTCTTGAATCCAGTTGAGTCGCTGTGAGAAATACCACACAAACTTAGTTTAGAAACAATGGCAACTCAATCTCTGGGCGCAGCAATTAGAATGTTAATCTTGTAAGCCATATAAATCTAATTCCTCCAGTGGTGAATCCTGGCAGATCCACCATGAAACCGGGAGACACTAGTAGCTACATCTTGTCCTATCGCTATCCTGTCAGGACCGCCTCTAACCGCTCTCCTGCTCCTTCTCTTCCTCTGTCCAACCCTGCCTCCTCCTCACCCAGTGACTGGCTTCTTTATTCATTAGGTAATTGGTTCACAAGAAGTCACCTCTCAGGAGAGCGGAATTAGCATTAAAATACAAACAGCACCAAACCCATCCACAACAGAGGACCTATGCCTACTCCTCCAGCTGGGCCTGTGTCTGTGGGCTTGAAGCCGCATTAGAACAGCAAATATACTTCTGATGAGCATTGGAGAGAACAGACACTTGGCCAGGAACATCAGAGATTCCCTGAGGTCTAATCCTACGTTTGTCCTCTGCCTACTGAAGGACCTTTCCTTTCTCCTTCCCACCTACCTTTGGCATGTGTTTATTTTCAACATTAGTCTCCTCCGTGCATGTCATTGCATGCTTCACATACTTTATGGAAACTTAGGGGTTTTTTTTTTTTGAGATTTATGCAATAAATCACTGCCACAGATGTTTATTAAGGTTTTAGGGACATTGTTTTTACAGGATCTTCAAATAAATGTGTTCCTCAAAACTACCGGCTTACAGTATTTTGAAATAGTCCCATACTTGTGTCAAGCATTAAGGATCTATAATGAAATATGCACACCATTTAGAAAAGTTCTTTTTTAAAGTAAAAATTATCAGTTGCGATGCCAATGGGGATTCATTTCTGATATTGACGTATAGTTTCCAAATACTTTTTTTCAGAGGCACATGTTGATATTGGTTATATAACTTGTTTTTGCAAAGACACCCACACAGCCCTGTTGCAAACCTGGTCAAGGCCACAGTTCTCGGACAGGTAATTATTCACTTGCCCGCTGCTGGCAAAACTGAAACCTCTCAGGAAACATGCCAACTAGATATCCATGTGGATCTCAGATATATATTCTTTATCTTGCTTATTTTGGGTTCTGTTTAGCAAATGCCTCCTTGACAATGTATATACCAGGGATGGAAATGTCTCTGTTGAGCCCTGCTTCTTATTAAGATATCAGTAAGCCAGGAGCTCTGTTTCATTAGGAAAGTTGTTGCCCAGTGCACCGGGAGTGCCGTTCTGCATTGGTTATTAATTGATTGCGTTGTCATCTCTTCGGTCTTACATTCAGCACCGTCAGCCGAATACAAATGCGACCACAGCCTGAGGAATTAGGGGCTCACAGCTCCCGATCTTCCTTGTGTGAGAAGATCCCTCTGAACCTGCTCTGCATTGCCAGGCATCTCTGGCCCATTTACAGTGGTCAAGGCAGAGCACACACACTTGGGTAAGGTCAGGGAGGCCACCCCTTCTCTATGGGGCCAGTTGGAGGACTGAACTTCACACAGGCCCAGACTCATCCTCACACTGTCGGTGTGGATCCCACGTGGGGCTACGGAAGTTTTGCTCACAGCTACCATCTCCTCTTTCGGGATCCCAGAAGTCTAGTGTCCGGAAGAAGCTCTGTAGCAACTGCTTCTCTTGGATTTTAATTTCTCCACTTAAAGCTCAAGTGAACTCTGTCCACTTGGCCCTTCATGTCCAGGCTAGGTGCTTGTAGTTACTGTCGTATGTTCAGCAGATGCTCTGTTGGTTGTCCAGTCTCTTTGTACTGTCAATGAGGACAGGAAAAGATGGGGGGGGGGTGGGGGGGAACGAGCACTCTGGGAGAGCTAGAGATAACAGATGAGGCCGTGTACGGAACAGTGACACTGAGGTCATACTTGAGGATTGTGGGACTAAGATTAAAGTAAGAAGAGTCACCGTGATGGTGAGCTTTCCTCCGTGTGTCCAGCTGCTTCCTGCTGTAGCTCTGCTACGCGAGTACAGAAAAAGGTGCAAAACAGATACAGAGAGGAGTCTGATTCCACCAGTGACACACAAAGTAGCCTGTGTGACTCTGGACAAGGGGCTGCTGTACATATAAATCTAATTAGCACATAACAGTATTCAGAAACTCCCCTGAAAAGCAGGGTAGCGGACCAAAGATGGGAACTAGTGGTTCAGAGAAGAAAAACATAATTTAAAAGGTGGCCCTAGCCAGGCATGGTGTTGCACGTCTTTAATCCCAGCACTCTGGAGGCAGTAACAGGCAAGGTTAAGATGTGAAAAAAACACCATGACCTGTGCGATTTATAAAAGAAAGCATTTATTTTGACTCATGAATCCAGAAAGAAAAAAAAGATTCCATTATGGCAAGGAAGCAGCAGGCACAGCAGCAGGCATGGTGGCTGGAGGAGAAAGCTGAGAGCTTATATCGTACTGTAAGCACGAAGCAGACAGAGGGAACTGGTGGTGGCATGAACCTTTAAACTGGCAAAGCCTACCTCCAGCAACACACTTCCTCCAAAAAGACCACACCTCCTAAGCCTCTCCAAAGTGCACGGCCAGCCAAGGGCCAGTTCAGGTGCTGGAGACTGTTTTGCATTCAGCCAGGGGCCAGATGTTAAGTTGTTGGAGACTGTTTTTCAGTCATCCAGGGGCTCAATGTTCAGGTGCTGAAGACTGTTTCTCATTCATCCAGGAGCCAGATGTTCAGGTGCTGGAGAATGTTTCTCATTCAAACACCTTGCCTGGCGGATAGTAAAGAGAATAAGCTAACCTAGTTATCTGTCTGAAGAGGACTTGTTAAATACGCTGTTCGGCATTCACAAATGAGAGGGTGGAGCAGCTCTGAAAGAGAAAAAATATTCTCACAACACCAAGATTCAGAGTAAGACAGTAGACGGGTATTTGGACAGAGGTCTATATAGAGAGAGTTGTGTATAGATACAGAGGTATGCGTAGATGTAGAGGTGTGTATAGAAGTATGATATACAAGTATGTATAGAGGGCTATTTTTTTCTGTAAGAAAAGGAGAAGAAATAAGAATAATAATTATCAAAATCCCTGGAAGAATAAATTTTAAGTATTTACTTTTAAATTTAAAATTTTTTAAATTTAAATTAAAAAATAAAATATTTTTAAAATAATGTAAAAAAATATTAAAAGTGATTTCCTGGAGGGGACAGGAAAAAGAAGATGAAGAGGCAGACCTTCGGAGTGACACTTCTTTATCTCGATTGCTCTGCAATTTTGGAGAGTAATAATAAAGTGAAGTGGAGTAGGGCAAAGGCCAACCCTGGCATTGGAGACATATAAATTTAAAAACTAATACCAAACGGCAGTATTAGTATTAGTAATGCCTCCTGTTGTTGATCCTCTTCCCTGAGTTTCCACTGTAACCCCCCCTTCATACCTCAGCCACGGGAGGATCTGGAATCTGCACAACTCATTTCAATTACATTTCTTGCCTCTTGTGCACCTTCTCTCGCTAACTGGTCAGCTCCACACAAGCTGATTCTTTGTTTTGTTCATGGAGTTATCCACACAGCCTACACAACGTCTGGAACATAGGTCCTCAAAAACTATGGGCTGAGCGAACCAAACTCCCGCAAGCAATAAGCTATCCTCTTATGCGTTTATTTCAGTGACTAAAGCTGGCATCAGATGAAGACAGACATAGCCTGATATATTTTTATCTAAGCCCAGATGTTTTTAGTAGAACTACACCGGCAACCCTGTCTTTACTCATATTTATTCATGTCTGGACCACAGCCCGGGCCCCTCTTGCTGTGGCTTGAGCTGCAGCTGGCCGTCCCCAAGAGCCTAGACATTACTCAGGCTCATGCTGTGTGGAAAGTGGCTGAAAGGGCCAAGGATTTACTCCCCTCTCTTAGTTGACTTCCAACCAGGCTGCTTTGTGGAGTTTCCCCCTTGCTTTCTAGTCAGATTCTGTATTTTGAATGCCTGGAGAAATAAATCTCTTTTCAAAAACGTATCTGTACACAGACAGAGAACTTTCTTTCTGTAGCTTTAAAGGCAACCTGGGGAGATCTGAGTCAATAAAACCAGCATCCATCTTCCAAACACTCTTCAGTGTTTCATATCGCAGTATGAGACGTCTAGGGGAGCTGTACTCTGGGAATGAGACAGAGTGGGGTTGGGGCCTCCCTTGCATGAGTGACAAACTCACCTTCCAGGGACTCAATTTATATATTGGGACCGTGTATTCATTAAATTAAAAAAATTACATTTATTTACTGTGGATACACTTGTGTGGGTGCATGTGTGCGTTGTTTTTGTGGTTGTATCTACATGTGTGTATGCATGGAGAACAATTTTTATGATTCTGTTCTCTCTTTTTACTATGTGGGTCCCAGGGACTCAGGTCATCAGGCATGAGAATTGCCTTTACTTGCTGAGCCATTTACTGGTCCAGAACACCTATCTTTTGATGTTGAAAATGTGTATTCTATAGCCCTAACACATCGTACTAAATGGAACTTCTAATTTTTTTTAAAGGCTACTTCTTTACCAATTGTAGAGAAATAAGATTAGTGAGAACATGTGGACAATTACTACTCTTTACAAAAAAAAGATTTGTTTATTTTTTTTTTATTTTTATTTATTTTTATTTTTTTATTTTTTTATTTTTTTATTTTTATATATATGAGTATACTGTAGCTGTCTTCAGACACACCAGAAGAGGGCATCAGATCCCATTATAGGTGGTTGTGAGCCACCATGTAGTTGCTGGGAATTGAACTCAAGACCTCTTGGAAGAGCACTGAGCCATCTCTCCAGCTCCAATTACTACTCTAGGATGGTGAGATTATTGTGCATTTTATGGTTGATGATTAAACTTTCTTGAATTTTTATATAAGATGACTTTATAGTAGTTTTGTAATTAGAATTGTTAATAAAAATGCTTAATACACTTTTACAATTAAAAACTCCCAATTCTTCTTTCATGACTCTATCTGGATTCTCCATAATAACAACAACAAAAATTAAGCCAAATCAAGGGAATAGTATCTGTTTACTTCATTGACAAGCAGAACAAGGCATGGCGGCCTACAGACAAGAACTTAAACTGAGGAGAGAGAGGATCTTAGCACAAAGGTCAAAGGCAAGAACTTTTAAAACCTGGTAGACATGCCTTTGAAAGTATGGGTCAATAAAAGGAATCTCACTATCAGGGAATGGGAGTTTCTGGGAACCATAGTTCCACACACTGTGCTGGGAAAGGAACCCCTTCAAAGGAGCTGGACTGATAGGCTTGGAGTAGGAAAACCCTCAACAGCCATGGTAGCACCTCGGAGACCAGTATGGAGAAAGCCTATGGGGTGGGGTGTGATGCTGGGGTTTCATATGTCACCTGCATTATCACTGGAGAGGCTGGAAGCTCCCTCTTTCAAGAGTACAATCTCAGAGACTGGTATCCCCAGGAAAGAAAGTGGCCGAGGTGGTGGTTGCTCTTTTCACAACCACTAAGCCCCTACTGTGTTCCGTCATTTCACAGGTTTGCGGCCAAGGTTGCAAGAAAAGTGGTGACAGAGGTGGACTTTCTGACAGCTGAGTCTTCACACCCGGGTACCTCTAACCACCCTGTATTTCACAAAGGAGGAAACAGGAAGTGGAGTTAAAAAGAAACATGGGGCCGGGAGTGGTTAATTTAAGACCTGAGAAGGCAGGATTCTTTACAAATGCATGTTCTCCTGCGACTGTAGATGCTAAGAAGTCATTTCATTGTCATCTCTAATAGCATCAATCGGATCTACTGATGACATCTGAATCTGCTAGAGAGCTGTGCAGCCTGCAAACCAGAACTAGCCTTTCATAGTTGCAAGTGTATAGAGTAAGGGCCAATTAACAAGTGCAATTAGTTCTTATTATAGAGATAATCTGGAACAGAGGAGAGGTGGCAAGACATCTTTAAACCCTGGCACCTCCCAGAGGGCACAGATGGGTGGTGCAATTAATAAAGGTGGTGTTCCGTTCTCTCATTCTCCCTTAGATATGTTTTCATCTGTTTCCACTTCCCACAAGTCTTGTCCCTCCCTCTCAGTTAACACTTCTGAGAACCCAAGCAGGGCTCTTAGCAAAGAAGTTGGCACGAGGCCCTCCTCTCCTGTGAAGATGGAAATTCCCACGTGTCTGTAAGGGCACCTGCCTGTTGAGTTCAGCCTCAGAAACTGAGCTAGGAGGTTTGTGTTTGGAGCAGGAAAATAACCAGTTGGGTGAGAGACTCAAGGGTAAACAGGGCAGAGACAAAGAGAAGGTCAGCTTTAAATGGGTCAGGAGACCAGAGTGGATGGAGTAGGTCTGGGCAGTTCTCTGGGAGGCCTGCCATGGCCCCACCTTCTCCAGAGGCAGGGTGACTCAGCACTTCCTATTATTACAAAGACCAAACCCAGGAGGCCCCATCAAGGCTGACTGCTGCAAAACTACACTGTTCTCCTTCTGGCTCCTGGTACACTCTCTGTCTATATTGTAAAAGGTTGTTCCAGAAGGGATGTGTGCAGCTCATCCCAGCATTTGATGGTACTTTATGACTTTTTTTTTTTTAAACTTGAACCAACATCTGGGATTGGCTAGGCTTTGGGCTAATGCTAGCTTCTTTTGTCGGTATTGTCTCATAATAACTACCATTTATTGGTGATCCCTAGGTGCCAAAGTAAGGTGAACAGCTTTACAAGGACATTTTGTGTACCTTTCAGAAAGAAGCTGATGGTAAGGTAAGAATTACTATGTCTATTTGCAAATAAGAAACTAGAGGCTCAGTGATGTTATGTTATGTGATATTTGAAGAGAAACCTCCACAAAAGGCCTGAATAAGTCAAGCAGTGTCTTTAGTAACCATTGGTGGGACTGTTCCAAGCCAATTAGATTAGCAGGAAGCAGCCCTGACCTCCAGTTGGTTATTTTGAAGGGCAAACAAACAAAACCCAGCAATTGTGCCCAATACACCTGCAACAAGTCAGCGTTGTTTACAGAAGCCAGCAACAGCAGTTGAATGGTCAGGCAGTTACCTTTAGCTCAGGGGCACCTAATGTAGGAATTTAGGGCTGGTCCAGAGACCAGTTTAACTCAAGATAGTTTTAGCACTATCTTTAGGAATACTTCCATGAGATGGCATGACAATAATTTAATGCCCACTACAGTTACATTGTTCAAGGACAAAGAGAACTGACCACACACACATAATAGCTCTTCAACATGAACGTGTTTTGTCGACTCCATTTTCCAAGAATGGATTCTATAGATTAATTATCTAGGTCTAGATTCTTCCAGTCACTTAAGACAGGAGGGTATTCACTGTTGACTAGAGAAGCAGATAGCACACTGTGTACCCTGTCTCTTACTCTCTGAAATTAGACTTTTACAGTAACTGAGTGCAATGGTAGAGGCAGGGCATTGCTTCCCAAAAGTTAGCAGCTGTACACATTGTCTTCAGAATCAAACTCATTGACGGCTAAGGTTTGGAATTGCTTCTTTCCTTATCCTTAGCTGTAGGTCTGTAGAAAGCAACCTTTAAGTACTGCTTTGGGAATGTGTAAATACAGAGGCAAGGGTGACTGAGGCTGAGTCTCCTTTGAAGACTGACACTCTTTCTTATATAATTGATGTCTTTGACTTTGCTGACTGGAGAGTAGGAAGGAATGGCTCATAGATGAATGTAGACTGGGGGTGTAGTCAGGGCAATGTGGAAAGCTCCAGTGCTTGCAAAGCTGGTGGCTGGCTACTCTACACTTCCCAACCCTCTTTCTTTCTCTTCAATGTCTCTAAATGGCCTTTTTCCTTTCTTCCAGCTGTGTAAGCAGATATATCCTGGATTTAAGACTAAAATCTAAAGATTTAAGCCTCCAAATGTAAGAGAATTTGTTTCTCTGTTGCTGGTGTTGTCAAACAAACTAGATAGTCTTCCCTCAGGAAAAACAAAGTGAAGCAAAGCATTCTGCAGTTCTAAACTTCTTCATACTTACCACTCTAATCTTATGACTTTCATTTACTTATTTTTATTTTTAAATCGAGGGTGGAGGTAGTGCTGAGAATGGAACCCAGACTTGCTAAGTAAGATCCTTACCACGAAGCTACACACCAGCCCTAAATTACTGTTAAACTTGATGAACACTCTGCTTCAATCTTCATTGGTTTGTTCCCCAATGACTTTCATGAAACCTGTTTTCTGATTCTAATTCTACTTCATTACTACCCCCCCCCTTTAATTTAGCTCTCTGGTTATTGAGAGGAAAAGTATTGGCTCAGGACCCTCAAGACCAAGTTCACAGCACAAAGGAGATTCATTTGCCCCAGAGGGACAAAGACAGAAGATAGAGGATGAGGGAGAAAGAGAAGGGAGCACAGGAGAGAGAGGAGAGGTGTTTGTTCCCTGGAGACAAAGGACTGTTTCTGGATAGAGAGGGGTCAAATGTGCCCCATAGGCAAAAGGAGGTTTATAAAGGTACAAGGGGGAAACACTGTTAGGACAAGGTGTTTAATTTAATCAGGCATGTTAATGAGGTAAGCCAAGGGGGCTTTTGATTGCTGGAGTTCAATACTTTGGTAGTATTGGACCTTGATAGTCAGCCTCAGGAAGAGGAAAGTGACCAAATAAGGGACTAAACCTTGGCAGCTAGCTTTAAGAATGTAATTTAATGATTTTTAGCAAGGCAGAGGGAATGGAGAAGAAGGACAAGGCCCACAGGAGCCATGCTCACCACATGCTGGCCACACGGGCTCACCACAGGAGCTGGCCAGGGTCCCTTCAGTTGTTCTTTCTTCCTTTTATGGCTAAAACTCTTCCAAGCTTTACATGGCTGTGTAGACACACAAGCAGAGGTATCATCACACTCTAGAGGCAGGTGTGTCTGGGGGTTTAGGCAACTATATGCTTTCTTTTCTTCCATCTCCCTATATACTTGGGCACACCACAGGCACAAGTTCTTTGCTTTTTGTCCCTCTGTGTTTTGTCACAGAGGATGGCTTATGTGTTGGACTGGCTCAGTCATTCATTAGTTTACTCATTCAAAATGATCTGGTGAGGGACTACATTCTGCTAAGTTCTGGGGATACGAAAATGAGCGAGATGTGGCTCCCAGGTGCAGGGAGTCCATGGGTGAAATAGCAGAAAAGGGAAGCGGCCCCAGACAGGGACTTTTATTGTGATATACTGAGTGCCTCAATGGAGAACTGAGTGTGTGGTTACAGAGGAAGACCTGGCTTGAGGGTAGAGGGGTGGGTGGGTGTTAGAGAAGGCTTCCATGTTATGGGTCTGGGGTCATTCAGACATTCCCCAGTCTGAGCATTAATAAATATCGACAAAGAAGAGGCTTTTATTCAGATATTGGTGCCAGGTCTATATCTGGACTTTGGATTCTCCTATGCTGGGCCCATCCACCTCAATCAGTGATTTATAAAGGCAGTGATTTATGTATACAAAGTTACAAGGTTTTGTTTGGATAATAGAAACAGCAGTAAAAAAAAAAAATAACCCTTAACATTTAGAGGTCTAATTTTTCTTGATAACTTTCTTAAGCATAGAGATTTTGAGCTTTTAAACATAAAGTTACCCATCAACATAATGTTACCCATCATACCTGAAAAGGTAGTACTCTGAAGGGAGCTGCGGAAGAGGAGGGTTTTGGTGAAAGAATCCAAGCAGGAACTTAGATGGGAGAACTTTCAAAGAATTAACAGAGGTTTCTGGGCGGCGTGCAAAGGCTAAAGCCAGGTCCTGAGAACTACAGATATAAGGTACAAAGGGGTGAGGTAATAGAGCGCCCTAGAAGTGTCTATCATAGAGTCATATCTGCAGATGGAGGATTCTGAGCCTTGGGATGAAGAACTTAATTCCAAAATGTCTGTGAGAGTGGAAAATGTACCAATTTGGAGGGTTTTATAAGTGGAGCAGTTACGAAGCAAAAATAGTCAGGTCTCAGGTCCTAACAGTTAAGAATGAAGAAAGAAAATGAGTCTGAGAAATGCTTAGGAAATAGAAAGACCTGGTGGCTAAAGAGAAAATAAGAGAAAGAACTGGAAGTTCAGCCTCGAGTTTACAAAAGCTGGACCACTCCCGAGGCTCTGGCCTGGGGCCGGCCTGTGAGGGCAACAGTCTTGGAGGTTCTGTTGTTACTGTCCTGTCTAATCTTTGTTGTCTTTGAAATCATGAAGAAGACACACCTCTAGGTGAGTCAAATCTCACCTAGATCAACTGATTTACCTGATGAGGGAGGGAAGGCTTACCCTGAGCGTAGGCGCCATCCACCGTAGGCAGCACCATCACCGGGAGAGCTGGGTGGGTGCCAGACAATTAATAACAAGAACAATGTACAAAGTGATCTGAGCACGTAAATCCTTCTCTGTGAGTTCTGACTACTGACAGAATGTATCATTTTCTCAAACTCTCCTCCATTCTGATTACCTTCTTAACTCATGAGAAAAAAAAAATCCTCCTTCCACAGGTGGCTTTTGTCAAGCATGTTGTCACAGTAATGAGAAAGTCCTAGTGACTGACCCATAAGGTGGCTCACCGGGAAGGTTGAGACTTAATGCCGAACCTTCTGCATGGGTCTTCTTAAAGGCTCTGGAGGAGAAGCGGCCCGGAAAATTTTGTTTTCTAAAAATCTATATTCTTTCTCTGAAAGAGGTCCCAACCCTGTTTCAGCTGATATTAGCTGATGACACAAAACCTGAATCCACTGCAGCCCAATCCACTCCCAGCTTGTCTACTGTAATCACCTGTTCCTCCTCCCCAAACAGCTGCAGTTGTGTCAGCCCATAACTCAACACCTTTGTCACTGTGCCAGTGGCTTTTACCAACTTGACAGTGGAACCTTGGAGTTTCCCTTTGCCGCCTTTATCTAAAATTAACTTCCCAGCAGGTGCTTATTGTCTCAGAAAAATAACCTTGACATGTTGGTTAAAGCCCTTTGAGACCTATCTGCAGTAGAGTGCTTTTATGTAACTGTTTTGTGAACTCTCTTGATTGCTGGTCATTTTCCATGGAACCTCCAGCTGTCAATCAGCAGTGACCGCAGTCTCGCCAGTCTCCTTCCTACAGAACCCACCTGACATCGGGCAAACATCACCCTTAACTGTGGCATGTGACCGAACTTCAGAATTCTGTTTATTGATGTTGAATCAAAGGCAACGTACATTTTAGAATATAAGCCTTTGGAAATTCATTATACTGTAGTCCCAATATCTGGAATACAGCCCGTTGTCACCTGCAGTCACAGGGCTAGTCTGACCCATTCGTTCATCGATGTTGTTAGCGACATTGTTATCTGATAAATTACTTCTGAGGGTTCTTCTCTTATCTGAGCAGCTGCTCTGCCACGTATGAAAAATCTAATCTCACTTTCTAAGCTTTTTCTCCTCATAAGATTCCCATCTGCTTTGATAGAGTCTCATTCAGACACACTAAGATGGGACTCGGCATATCAATTTATTATCTCAGTAATCTCAATAAACAAGACACTCTCACTGTGATCGTATTTAGGGCTGAGGCAGGTCTAGCATCATTCTGAGGGAGAACATCCTGTTCAGCCTTGTGTTACAAAAGCTGGAGCCCTCTTAAGCTGTGTGTTGATAGTCCTTCAGTTTTATATTGAGCGGGTACTATCACCGGGAAAGTTCTAGAGAAGTAAAATAAAGTTAGGATGTGTTTCCCTCAGAGGACGCTTCTGAGTACCGTGGTGAAAGCTCCTACCGGATTTTTCTTGGGGCTCATCCTCACACTTCCATGCCTGTAACATGTCACTGGGTAGAGATCAGAGGTAAAGTGAGGCTTGTGACACCAGCCAATCCCCAGGGGGATAACCATCATCATTCCTCATGAAAGAAAAAGTCATTTCCAACCAGATGTGGTGTCACCCATATGACACCATATGACACCAGCAATTGGGAACTGGAGGCAGGGGGTGTGCAGCAACATCCTCAGCTATGCAGACAGTTCTAGGCCAGCTTAGGCTACAGGAGACCCAAGTTCATAAGCAAACAACGATGAAAATGCAAAAAGTCCAAACACAAAACAGTCATTTCCAAAGGGAAAGCAAAATGGTTTTTGTCCTAAGCAGCACTGAACACTGAACAGTTGCAGCAGAGGGTGGTGTGTGTGTGTGTGTGTGTGTGTGTGTGTGTGTGTGTGTCTGTGTCTGTGTCTGTGTGTGAATCCAGTTCTTTTTTGAGAAAATAGTTTTCTCTAGCTTTAATCCCTTCTCTATGTCAGGTCTTTTGGTGTCTGTGTTGCTTTGGGGATGCGGAGCTGCTGTATGTTAGTGGCTAGAGTAAGGTACAAAGGAAAGCCTGGCAAAGCCTGGGGAAGATGGGTAGGAGACAGTGCGGGTACCTTCTAAGGCCCCAGCAGGGTGGACCCCATGCTAGGGGCAAGGAGTGGACTGCCTATTCAGTCCTTATTTTCAGAAGCATGCAGGAAGGAGAACTTAGTGGGACACCAAACTTCCTTTCAGTCACACATAGCATGAAGTCTGACCCTTCCTTCCTTAAGAGAACTACATAGAATAGCAAAATTAAATGCTTTTAATATTATTAATTATAAATCTAAATTGCATTCTGGTCGGTCCAGACTCTGCACTCTTGAGCCCCAGGCACAAACAAGGCCATCCTTTTTTTTTTTTTTTTCTTTTTTTTGGTCTCTGTTTTATTGGTGGTTAGCTACATGGAAGGGGACAAAGAAGGTACTTTACATAAAGGGAACTAGAAAGATTTCAAAGACCCACAAACCTTTTTGCAGTGGATTTTACTGTGCGTGCACGTGTGCGTGTGTTGTTAGGTTCAAAGGAAACTCCAGTTCCTCAACCTTTAAAGGGTAGTCCAGTGAGTTCATCCTGGACTCTAGGAAGATTTCTGGTTGGTTCTGAGGAAAGCCAGCACTCCTCAGGAACTTATGAATCCGGGTTTCCATCTACCCAAAGGAATCATTTCCCTCTCTGGCAGAAAGGACATGTGGCCCTGTGATGCCTATTGGCAGACTAGAGCTCATGCTGGCCTCCAGGCTCCCTCAGTATCACAAGTACCTGTTGCACATTTAGAAGTCCACTCTAGCATCCTGCCCTTCTCACCTCCTCCCTAACCCTAAGCTCCTTCTAGCTCACAGGGCTTCCTTCCCAACAGCTACTCATTCTCCTGATGACCTGCCACTCTGTGTGTGTGTGTGTGTGTGTGTGTGTGTGTGTGTGTGTGTCTGTCTGTCTGTCTGTCTGTCTGTCTGTCTGTCTCTCTGTTTGCTTGCTCCCCTCACTATGTTCTTTCTCTTCTCTACCCCTTGCTATTTTCCCCTCTCTTGAACATAGTCCTGGCTATCTGCTGGCCATGTTTAGAGTATTTCTTCCTCTGTCTGCTCTGGACTCTTCCAGATGCCTCTGGATGTTCGCTTTCTCGTATTTCCAATAAAAACCTTCCCCTTAACCACACCATGGAGTGGTCATGTCACCAGTTTATGTGTGTGTGTGTGTGTATAACAACAATAATCATAGAAGTCATAAATTTGATTCAGGGCAGTGGTGGGAATACAGGGAGGAGTTGGAAGGGAAGGGTGGAAATGATATAAATACAATATACTCACGTATGAAATTCTCCAACAATTAAAGATTTTTCCAGCTTCTGGCTTTTATACAAGTCATCACTCAGCTCTTCAGCTAGTGGATACAGCTGTTCCTCGGAGGCCAGTGAGGGAGGAAGGACCGTTCTTCAGAACCCGATCAGCTCAGTGTTTGACGTCATAAAGCTTAAAGGTGGGTGGAATTTTGTTAACTTCATCTTTCCTGTCTCCCACTGTTTTTTCTCATCTTCCTTTTTCTCATCTTTTCCTTTTTCTCATCTTCCCGCTCACCTGCTTCTTCCTTTCTGGTGTCCTTGATCCTAAGACATTTCCTGCTCATTATTTTTCGAGCTGTGTTGCTATTTTAACTCCCAGTGTCCTCTGTTCTCTGTTGTGGCCAGCAAGCTGTTTCCATCCTTGGTGGCTTGGAGGATGTGAAGGGAGCCGAACAAGCATAAGGCTAGGCTAAGGGGTGACCGATTAGACTTTCCTGCATTATGAACATTATGAACGGAAGATGCACAGCATTCTTGTAGCTATTGTCCTATTGTCTGTTTTGAATTTGATCTTGGGATAGAAATGTAGGGCGATGAGGTTCAAGTTGTTAACTCAGCAAAACAGCTCTGAGGCCTTCCCCTTTGACAAATGGGGTTCCAGTGTTACTCGTGGGGCTATTATCTCGTCTGAGGTGGAGAATAGGAAGGATACATATCCACTTAGCATGTTATACGTGAGATCACCTAGGATCCAGGTTAGGGGAGAGGTACAATCATTTCTTGTTAGGCATCCAACTGTGGTTTGTCCTCCCACCTTGGTTGCTTTGTGTCATCCTTCTTCCTTGTGTTGTAATGATGGGAGGAACATATGGAGGGCACTAGGCAACTCCCTTGCCCTGACCTCCATAACCTGTTTGCTTCTATTATCATATTTTATTTTTAGAACTGATACAGAAAAACCAAAAGCATACACACCTATGAGGTGTACTTGGATGTTCCCATATTTTTTTGGAAATGTTTGAACCAGAGGAAACTAACCAGTTTCTTCATGTATTTCTGTATCATCTGCATTTATAACCAAAAGGGATTGTCCACTCTGCCTCGGTGGGAGAACCAGAAAAATCATAGCTCTGAAAGCAATCTCTGAAACAGAGAACAGAGAGGGGCAGTGTGTGCTACCTACTTATTGTGATCTTTTCAGAATCCTGTTTATGTGAAAACTCCAACCATCTGAGGCTGTAGACCTCATAAAAGAGCATACCTGTGTTCTGTCACAGAGATGCTGTGCTTACAAGTATTTTATCTATTCTGGAACCTCCTCCATGCTTAGTACTCCATAAATACTTACTAAACCAACAAGTGACTCTTGCTGCCTATAATAGTAGTGTTGGAAGCATGAGCACACTTTAATACCAGAGGACATTAGTCATCAGGACAGCCACTAGCTGTGTCCTCTGTTGCCTTCCGTAATTATAGAAGAACAAATGCCATGAGGCTTTTAACATTCTACGTCTTTACATCCATTTGTTACAAAATTGGATTGTTGGAGAGTGTAGTGCTCTTTCAGAGGCACCAAGTTCAGTTCCTAGCACCCACATCAGGTAGCTAACAAATCGGTACAAAGGAATCTGATGCTGATGATCTCCTGGGCACCTGCACTCGTGTGCATACACCTACACAGAGACACATGCATGCCATAATTAAAGGAAAAAAAATTTAAATCAGTGTTGTGGGGCTAGGGAGATAGTCAGTGGTGTTTGCCATGTAAACATGAGGCCCTGAGTTCAGTGCTTATTGGAGAGTGTGGTGGTGTGTGCGTGCAATCCCAGCACCAGGGAGGCAGAGACAGGCAGATCCCTGGGGCTTGCTAGCCAGCCAGTTTAGCCTAATTGTCAACCCCCAGGTTTCAGTGGGAATCCAAGTCTCAATAATACAAGGTGGATGGTTCCTGATAATATTAGAGGCTGACTTCTGACCTACACACACACACACACACACACACACACACTTGTTGTGTACTAAGCATTATAACTCTTAAGCAGTTCTTTGTCCTTTTTTTCCCTCTTTTAATTCTTGAAACAGTGCTGTAAGGGTTTGTGATTCATTCAACAATTATGTGGCAGGCTGTGTTTGATGCTAACATCACAACAGTGAACCAAACAGACAAGATGCCATCTTCATTACCCTTAGAAACTGAGCCTTAGAGAAAGTATCTGAAGTTAGGATTCCAAAATGTACGTTCCCTCTTTTCTAAGGCACCTGCATCTTGCCAAGCCTTTCTGTCGTGGCTCATTTTAAACCCTTACACAAGTCCTATGCATTCAGCATTATTATTACCAATTTATAAATAAGTAAATCAGACCATGAGCGGTTAAATAACTCTGCCAAGATCACAGAACTAGTAGCTGGCAAAGCTAACATCTGTATGCTGGTCAGCTTAGCTGGAGGCTTCATGTTGCTTCCTCTTGATTCCTGGGATGGTAGCTAGGACAAACTATCCACAGGTCTTTTGTCATAGGAACTTACAGCCAGCAAGCAAGTAAAACCTAATAAAGTACTGAATAGAATAGCCTGAGGCTGCCCAGAGAGAATAAACTGTCTGGAGGACAAGAGAAGATTTAATGTGGAAAATCCTTGAAAACTGAGGACAAGGGAAAGGGCTTTCTTGAATAGATCTACAGGGTATTGCTTTCAAGTAGAAAATGACCTGTTTTCCAGTGGAAACACAATAGATGGAAATTAAGGTTACTTTACTCCTTAATCTTATTGTTGTTGCTATTGTTTTGTTCAACAAATACCTTCATTATATAAAATTTACTGAGTGGGAGATTGGGTATCACACTGTGATGTATTTAAATTTCAGAGATGTTAAATTGTTTGTTTAAGCATATAGATCTGTAAGAGAGTGTTTTGATTTGTTCAAAGAATCTTAATTAATGAAAATACTAGAGAGTTGGATTATAGTCTTATGTGCATTAACTATAGTCTTATTGTTCAAAAAACTATAATACCACTGTAAATTATTTAAGTTAAAGCTTATTTAAAGTGTGATCTGGAATAAAATAACTTAAAACACTTAACTACACAATATTTTTTTATCTATAAATTCAGTGACTTCATATACCATCTAAATTTGGGGGTTGTCTTGGTCAGTGTTCTATTGCTGTGAAGAGATACTATAACCACAGTAACTCTTATAAAAGAAAGTAATTAATTGGGGCTTGCTTGCAATTTTCAAGTGGAGGAATTGTAGTAGGCAGGCAGACATAGTACTTAGAATTAACTAAGAGATCTACATCCAGACCCACAGGCAGGAGGGAGAGTGAGGGAGGGAGGGAGAGAGAGAGAGAGAGAGAGAGAGAGAGAGAGAGAGAGAGAGACAGAGAGAGACAGAGAGAGACAGAGAGAGACAGACAGACATTAGGACTGACCTCAAAGCCCCACCCCCTCAGCAACACACTTCTTCCAACAAGTCTATACCTCCTAATCCTTCCTAATCCTGTAGTGCCAACTCCTTGATGACCAAGCATTCAAATACACAAGCCTATGTGGGCCATTCTCATTATACTACCACAGGGGTATTTTGGACCTAGCTTACATGACCCTACTATGTTACAGAATGGTTGAAAAATAACCAAAATAACTTATGAAAAATCAAAACCTAACACCACAATCCATGTAGCTACAGATAGAAATGGTTAGTTATAATTTGACCCAGGCATGAGTCTTTATTACTGACATAATGTATATAGGTTGAGAATCCACAAGCCCCAAATTCCAAATCCTTGGATTCTAGAACAATATACCTTTCAGATTGTTCAAGCAGTACAATCTGTACAAATAGTTCCAAATTGGAAAACCCTGTTATCTTAAATATTTCTGTCCCAAGCATTTTGGATAGTGGATGGATGGAGAGCCTACAACAGACTATGAAAGTCATTCTTTTTGACTAATCCTGTTTTATTTAACAACTTCTGAGGAGTTACACATACCACCTTGACCTGGCTCCTTTGAGATGCTGTTTTGCTCATCACAAGATGCTCTTGCTAGTCTGGGCTAATGGTGGACACATAAATACTGTATTTTAGTGAGTGGTCGCAGGAGCATTACCTTTCCACAAAGCTTCCTCAAAATCAGATACTGCATGTAACCTTCAGCTGACCCTCAGCACCTCTGAAGGCTTCAGAGTTCTCATAGAGACCATCATTATGAGCCACTCCAGGGCTTATTCTTACAGAAAGTGAAATTTCCCAGAATGTTGAGTCATTACAAGCAGAGAGAGCCTGGCTGGGGTTCCCTCATTAAACCAGCCAGTTTTACTCTGTATAACATGGGTCTGACAATGTGGTTATCATCATTAGCCAGAGGCTGTCTGCAGTTTCACAGTTTGTGTCATGAAACTGTCATGTTAAGCATCTATTTCCTTCTGGCTGAATATAATCTTTTTTCTTTCTTTCTTTCTTTCTTTTTTTTTTTTTTTTGAGACAGGGTTTCTCTGTGAATATAATCTTTAAGGAACAATGCTTATTGGAAAGTTCACTGCATGCAAACTGAGTTGGAATTTACCAGTCCAAAACTGAGGCAGAAGTGTGTGTGTGTGTGTGTGTGTGTGTGTGTGTGTGTGTGTATTTAAAATGGGAGTATCTGATCAAAGAAGATGGTTTTTTTTTTTTTTTTTTGTTTTTTTTTTTTGTTCTTGTTTTTGTTTTTTTGAGATAGGGTTTCTCTGTATAGCCCTGACTGTCCTGGAACTCACTCTGTAGACCTCGAACTCAGAAATACACCTTCCTCTGCCTCCCAAGTGCTGGGATTAAAGGTGTGCACCACCACTGCCCAGCCAAAGTTTTAATGGTGACTAAAAGCTTAATGTAACACATACAATATGTGATCACCAAGGCACATGCCCGAGCATTTTGCTTTACTATTCAAAGCAATGGGGACGAGTTGTATGTTGAGAATATTCTCTATTGATACTAAATGGATGGCAGAATTTTTACCTTATGCAGTGATAATTGAAAATTAGTTATTAACATTTAATTAATTGATCAAATATTTTTTGAATGCCTTGTCTGTGCTCCTCACTGTGTTGGGTGGTTGAGATAAAGCTGCATAAGGCAGAACACTGGTATGCTATGTTCAGTTATAGACAAACAGTGCTTTGTGTAAGATGCAAAATGTAGGAAGGAGGGAGAAGTATGTTCTAGCTACAAAGTAGCCATGGACATACTATTGTCCCCTGCATGGTAGTATAATACCAGCAAAGTGTTCTGTGGGCTTAGATTTTTCAAAACCTACTTTAATAAGGGCTCTCAAATCCTTCCATCCCTGTTCTAGCCCACTGTTCAAAGGCAAGGAAGAAAAGATTATAAACAGGACAAGGGGATGTGGATCTGTTTAGAAGTAGTTCTTTGGGGTGATTACAATCGTTGTTGTCAAGATACCAGCAGTTCAGTTCAGTAGTATCAGGATACCAAACACAAATCAGCAGTGGTGGCACAATCCAGCAGAAACAGCCAGGCTTCCGCTGAATTGACACAAGTCATCATGAACAAATGAGATGCCAAGAGAACTTCTTTGCCATGCCTCTCTCAGCAAAGTGAAGGTCAGCAAGGACTTGAGACCAACAAAGCATTGCAAGGCTAGATATGCAAGTGCCCCATCACTGTCCATTGAGTCCTATTTGTACTCTCTCCAAACATCATGTGTCTTCTCATGGGTCTTGCATAAGTAAAGCATCACCTGAGTCTCCATTACATAACTATAAACTTCCACTTCAGTATTCCTTAGGTAGTATATATTTCTAGACTTGATGACTTAGTGTTTTATTGCTGTGAAGGGATACCATGGCGTGGCAACTCTTATAAAGAAAAGCATTTGATTGGGGGCTTAATTTCAGAGGTTTAGTCCTTTCTTAATCATGGCAGAAAGCATGTGCTGGAGAGGTAGCTGGGAGTTCTATATCCCAGTCCAAAGGCAGCTGGAAGGGAGACACGCAGGAAGAGGGCTTGGCTTTGGGCCCTTCCAAACCTCAAAGCCACCCCTAGTGACACACTTACTCCAACAAGCCCACACCTCTTAATCCCTCTCAGACAGGACAACTCCTAAGGATAAGGTGCTAAGCACTCAAATATATGAGTCTATGGCGGCTACTCTTATTCAACCACCGCAGTGTCTACAGATAGAAGGGTCAAGAAAAACTTTAAAGAAAGAGAAATTTGATTGGGGTCTCTTTTATAAAGTGATAACTTTGCTGGTTGGTTTTTGTCAACTTGATACAAATTAAAGTCACTGGGAAGAAGGAACCTCAATTGAGGAATTGCCTCCTTCAGATTTGCCTGTGGGCATGTCTGTGAGGGTTTTGGGGGTTTTTTTTTGGTTATTTTCTTTTTTGTCTGTGTTTTGTTTGTGTTATGTTTGTTTTGTTTTGTGTTGATTAGTGGTTGAATTTAAAGGGTCTAGCCCAATGAGGGCAGTGGCAACTCTGGACAGGTGATCTTGGGCTGTATACAAAGCAAATTGAGCAAGCCATGGAGACCATGTGGTCAGTGTTTTTCCATGGTCTCTGCTTTAGTTCCTGCTTCCAGGTTCCTGTTGTACTTGAGTTCCTGGCTTGATTTTCCCCAATAATCAACTGCAACCTGCAAGCCAAATAAGTCTTTTACTCCCCAAGTAACTTTTGGTCGGTGTTTCTCATGGCAACAGAGAAACAAACTAGAACAAATGCTCGCTTTTTGGAAAAGAGCCCTGGAAAGTCCTTCCTTGCTCAAGGCAATGTCTACTTGGGGAACTTGCTTAGCTGGAGTATAGGAAAGCAGGTGCATAAAGTAGGTGCATAAAAGACAGAATTCAGTGGCTTTGCCAATCATGCTAAAGAGCATTTACTCTGTAGGTGTCTTATTACTCTATAGATGCCTTAGTCAGTGTTCTGTTGCTGTGAGGAGACACCATGACCAGTCAACTCTTACAAAGAAAATATTTCATTGGGGCTTGCTTACAGTTTCAGAAGTTCAGTGCATTATAATCATGGTAGGAAGTAGGGCAGCACTGTGGCAGTCATGGTGCGGAAGAAGTAGATTTGCAAGTTCTAAACCCAGATCAGTAGGCAACGGGGTTGGGGGGTGGGGGGGGTGGGAGGCTGATTTGAACATTTCAAACCTCAAAGCCCACCTCCAGTGACATACTTCCTCCAACAAGGCCACACCTCCAAATGGTGTGACTCCCTGACGAAGAAACATTCAAATAACATGAGCCAACGGAGGCCATTCCTATTCAGACCACCACAACATGGGTAAGAAGCCAGTGAAGGATTAGCAAACAAATAGCAACCCAAACATTCGATGAAACAGATGTACATGGAGCGTCTATTACTTTTTAGCCCAGTGCTGAAACCTTACAAAGTAAGATTCAGTGCAAAGAACCCCAAACCAAGTAAACATAAATAAATTAGTAACATTTTCCAGTGGTTGCATTTAGGGAATGGTGTGATGTAAGTACATTTTGGAATATGGGTTTTGGAATTTGGGATTAGTATCACAACTAAAAATTGTATTATGTCATATCTGAAGAATTTCAAACTGTTAGTTGTTTATACTTCACTACTGTGTCAAAATGCAACTATTGATTCCATCTTAAAATGAGGCCAAATGTAAAAAAAAAAAAAAAGAATAATACTACAAGAAAGAAAGCAGTGAAGCTGGTGAAGCATAGATACTACTTTATTTATAAAGCAGACATGTAGGCAGGTATTTTAATTTATATAGTGTGAAACCATATTGTAGAGCTGCTTATACTTTTGGAGGTGGAAGAGGGTGGATTAAGGTAAAGATGCAGCACATGGGAGAACAAGGGTAAGAAGATATTGCTATGAGCATTTAAGGAAACCACAAAAGTACAGAAGTTGCTGACTCACTAGAGTTACTTGTTCAGCCTAAGGCTTCTTAGCTGCATTGTGAGAAGCAGAACCAGGAGACAAAGGCACTTTGGTTTGGATAGATATGTAAGTAGAAATAACTGCAGCTAGAAGATATGTCCTGCATCCCCATAAGAAAGAATAAGCTATGAAAATAAAGAGAATAAAGAAACAGTTGTGCCCTTGTTAGGTAACTATGGTCAGAAGAGTGGCATTCAATTCATTTTCTCAGTGTTTGGACTATAGAGAAAGCACCATCGCGGACCCACATGGCAGTCTGATTTAGAAGGAAACATAGCCATTTATGAATCACGAGCAAAGTTATCTGGTATCTGGGATACTACTGAGAGAAAACTAGATTTCTCCTATTGGAAGATGTTCGAGTTAAGAAAAAAAAAATATCGCCAATTAGCAACAACAAACAATAAGGAGGATTCCTCTTAGGGTCAAGAAAAGAAAGGAATCTGTTAATGAGAAATGCTAAGGATGGAGAGAAAAAGAAGAGGGTAGGGGAAAAACTCCCTTAAAAGCAGTCATACATGATAACAGAGGGTGTGGAGGGAAGGAAACGCTCCAAATAGAGTTTTAACAGGGTGTCCTTGGACAGAAGTCTGTGGAGGCGGCAGAAAGTGGGCAGTAGCCCTATGTTGGTACATTCTACGCACAAAACAGCAGATGACAGGAATGAGGAATTCAAAGACATTTTCTTTCTTGAAACATATGGGGCTTTTAAGGGAGGTAAAGGAAGAGTTGAGTGATTATTTTTACTCCACTCATTGCTGTAGACATTGAGAATGCTAGACACTGCCAAATGTTATCATCATTTAAAGGAGATGGTTAGATATAACAGAAATGGCTGGGATGCTTTCAGCCCCATGTCATAGACATTAAATAACACTGAAAACCATTTAGTTAATTATTTGAAGTATTTCCTACTCATGTGTCTAGAGGTGGTGGGTGGTGCCAGTTAAGTGACCATAGAACCTCGTCCAAGTTCTTTTGCATTATGTATTACGTTTGCTTGTCCTATGGTTGCAAGTGACACCACTCAGAGAAAGACATGACTATCTTTTCTTGAGAAGAACAATTACTTACCCTATGCCTCTAAACTCTAATAAACCAACCAGGAATTAGTAGGATTAGTCATGGGATCAGTCATACCCCAACTCCAGGGAAGCACTTCACTCCTGGAGGGAAGTTAGCTATCTGAACAACATTAGAATACTGAGAATGAAAATGGAGATAACGTGGATCTGGGGTGGGTAATCATCAGTATCTTCCCAGCCTACTGTGGGCAGCACCATTCCCTAGGCAGGTGGTCCTGGATTGTTTAAGAAACCTGGAGGCTAACTAAAAATGAGCCTGTGAGTGAGCCAGTGAACAGCATTCTTCCATGGTTTCTGCTTCAAGTTCCTATTCGAGTTCCTGCTTTGACTTCTCTTTGACTTCTTCCAAGGAGGAGCTGTGACCTGTAAGCTGAAATAAAATTTCCTCCCCTAAATAGCTTATGGTCAATGCTTTATCACAGCAACAGGAAAAAAAAAAAAAAAAAAAAAAAAAAAAAACCTAACTAAAACTAAATGTTTCAGTGTGGCAAATATGATAGCTCTGTTTGATATAAGTTTTCAGTATCTTTAGAATTCTTTTAACTTGATTCCTTCACAATAAATATTGTTAAAGTTCAAATTTGGCAGCTCACTCATTTTCATTGCCAAACGGCCTCCTAGTTGCTGCCTATCTGTTCCTACTTCCTACTGTCTTTCAGCTGAGAGGAAAAGACAGGCTTTGTAAGTCTTACCTGAGGGTCGGCAGACAGTTTCCTGGGAGACAAGATCAAGAAAAAACGGGAATGCTTAAAAAACACTGGCTTCCATTCTGGCTTTACAATAAAGACTGGCACGACCTGACTTAAGCATGGAGAAAGAGCTTTAGCTCAAAGGTGTCCTCTGCCCCTTACAGCAAAGCTATGCGTACTCTGACAGCTTTGCCACCTGGAAGAGGAAAACACAGGTAGCTGGGTCCTTCCGAGGTCTGTCTTTTCTACAACCCTGTCTTATTCCTCTCCCCCTGTAAACTTGCATTTGTGTTCTTCCATGTCTGCAGTAGGCAGAAGACAGCCCCTCTTCTCAAATGAGAATCTTCTAATTCTGAATCTGATTTACAAACAAGAGAAAAGCAGGTTCCATTAAAGACTAACCATAAGAGTTGCCAAACTGATAACTGATAGATAAGCCTTTTGAGTCTAGATCCATCTAGATTCCAAATCTGTAGCCACCAAAGAGGTTTATAGAAATGATGCTGGCTGGCCTCTTTGCTGACTCGGCTTAGTCTTGTCCTTGGAAGTGAATCTGACCAGGGGCCTTGGTAAATTCTCTTAATCAACTCTTGGCCAAAAGATCTTCCTTTCTTTGTCAAAGTCCAAAATTCTCCTGTTAGGAGTATCATTTCTTTCTTTAGTTTAAAAGACAGATTAGCCCATCAGCATAGAGTCAGTCCTTGGCAAGTAACGAAGACCTTGATGATCTCATTGTTTTATGACAATAGAGTGACAACAGAGCAGGGATTATTGGCTCTTGTTTGTTTCATGCAAGGCAATGGAGGCACTCAGGGGTAGGGTGATGTGCTCAGAACACACTGATCTCTGGTATAGATGTAGATCATCTTTGGTTTTGTCCTGAGAATCCGTGGTGGAAGCTTGTCAGGAGAGAAGCAAGAGTATAACTTCCAAGTGGGTTGAGAGGGAAGGCCAGGTATGGGTGCCTCATGTTGAACCCTTTGTTGGGGGCTATATGGGGCCTAATACCTAGGTCCCTTCATCTCTTTGATCTTAAATTCTAACACAATCTGCTTGCTCCAGCCTAAAGGTTTTTAGGTATTTTTTTTAATTTTTATTTATTATATGTAAGTACACTGTAGCTGTCTTCAGACACCCCATAAGAGGGCATGACATCTCATTATGGATGGTTGTGAGCCACCATGTAGTTGCTGGGATTTGAACTCATGACCTCCGGAAGAGCAGTCAGTGCTCTTAACTGCTGAGCCATCTCACCAGCCCTTGTTTTGTTTTTAAAACAGAGTTTCTCTGTTAGACCTCCTGGAACTCACTCTGTAGACCAGGCTGGCCCTAAACTCAAAGATCTACTTGTCTCTGCTTCTCAAGTGATGAGATTAAAGGCATGGGCCACCACTGCCTGGCTGCAGCTATGGTACTAGATCTTAACTGTGTTATGAGGGCATTTCCTCAATGAGGAATTTGAAGTAGATCAACATTTAAGTCTTCTTCAACTTCAGTTTTCTCATGGCTTAGCCAGTGATTAGTAGTACCACATAAGTCATGCAGGGGAAGAGAGATGGCTGAAGGAAGCAGGATGGGGAGGCCAGTAAAGACCAAGTTGGTTTTCATTACGGTTGGTATGAAGCATCAAATGTTAGTCAAATAAAAAGTCCAATGACATTCTTTAATTGTTAAAGAATAATTTCCATGTGTGCTGTTACCATGGAAAAGCTTTTCCAATACAAGGTCATGAGTATTGATTTGCTGTACAGTACTAATGGGACACAGTACTCTTCAAACAGTCTCCCTGTTTATTGGCAATACTGCAACTGTGTGAGAGAAACATTCTTGTTTTAGAGGAGACTTAAACATTACTCTTATTTAAGTCTTTTGTTAGAAATTTTATTAGAGAAAAGATGCAACTTCAAAACTAAAACCATACCCAAGGTCTCCTATGCCATATTAAGGATAGGAGAGTTTTAACTAAATTTGACATCTTGTCCATTCTTAAGCAAACAGAAATCTCATTATTTATTAGCACACTGCATTATTACCATTCTTGGCAATGAGTCAGAAATTGCAAACACATTAAGAAAACCATACAACCTAGAAGATTACAGGTGGTAATTCACTTAAAAATTGTTTGAATAATATTCTTTGATAATAAAGTTCTGCCATAATCTTAAGAGATAATCTGAGTGATCTAAATTGGCAGTAAAATCATTAGTCACCAATAGGGACTGTAGAATAACAGTGGAAGTCAAAGACTACTCAACAAAAGGTCCTACAAAGGAAGATTTTGCCCAAATGAACCTTTGCAGGAGGACTGCATGCATAAGGCACGACTCTTAGAGACAGGTGATCACGTTCGCATGTGGCAAAGCTTGGCCAGGCACCACTTAGTGTTGGTTGGTTGGGGTGGGGAGTAAGGCTGCTACTTTAGGAGGGAGAGTGGGAAGCTTTCTTCTGGGAGGTGTCATTTCAGCTGAGATCTGAATGGCAACTGTGGGAAGCTCAGGATGAGCATAGCAGGCAGACAGGAGCTGTTGCAAAAAGGCTGTTGTTGCAAAGAGAAGTTTGTGGCTTTAAGTTGGTAAAGATGACTGGTATGGCTCAATTACAGTCATATAATTATAGGCCAAATCGGTGTGAGGCCCAAATCATAAGCCCTCTGAGCCTGGAGACCTCTTATGGGTTCCATACGGTGGATGGAAAACGGATGGGATTACGTGATGAGCAAGAAATTGGAAGTTATAAGCAAGAACTAGATCCTGGGGCTGGAGAGATGGCTCTGTGTTTAAGAGCACTTACTTATTCTCTCAGAGGACTAGAGTTCAGTTTCTAGTACCCAGGTTTGGCAGCTTATAACTGCTAGTAACTTCAGTTCCAGTGAATCTGACCACCTCTTCTGCCCTCTTCAGGCACCCACATATATGTAACATATACTCAAACACATACACATAAATAAATAAAATAAAAATAAAATATTTTTTTAAGAACTAGATCCCACCAGACACTATATGATGGAGGACCAAGGAAACATTTCTATTTAATAGTATGCAAAGAATCCCAAGGAGGTATAATCAAAGCCATTCAAAGAAAACCTCCCATGTTTATGCCTTCAAGGAATATATATGTGCTACATTCGTAAAGCGTCCTACAGAGACCCCATGAAAAGTGAAAATTCTTTTCAAGTATGCACAATTCTGACTGATATAACCCTTATTTTTTGCAACATGTGAGTAGTTTTACCACTACGGCATTATCCATCAGATGGAATGTTTTAGGAAAGCATATATCACCATGACTAAGAGGTAAGAGGCAGTGAATAATGTCCAGATGGTAAAAGATCTTAAACAGTAGAACACGGAGAACTTTGCTTCACGGCTTATAAGATGTTCATCCCTCCGTTTCCTTCCTCCTCTTATTTTTACCCTCAGGTAAATGTTTGACTGAACATAACACAGGCATTTGTCTTGTTAGCTCCTGCAATTAGAAGTCATAGAATGATAATTTTGCCAATCAACTGTAGAGAGAAGCCGTCAGGATGGATGTTCTTTTCTAGATAAAAAGGTAAAGCAAGCCTGGAGTTCTGTGAGAACTGGACCTCTTCCTAGGTCAGCAGTCTGTAAGAACAAGTCTCGGTTTAACTTTTGCTGCCAAGACTGTGGTATCCAATGTTGGTCATCTCATAGGCACTGCTCTGCTGGAGATGAACTCTGACCCCCAAGGCCTATCTGTGAGGTTTTAATACATGACACTCAAGGCAATTCAAGTTGGAAGGGGTCAGAAAACTCATAATTTTTGTTCCAGCTGCTCTACTGAAATGTATGTATGTATGTATGTATGTATGTATGTATGTATGTATTAGGCAGGGTGGGGGAAAATCAGCAGAAGCTGCTCCCTGCTAACTGGGCATCAGTCCTTGAGCAGCTGGTGGTCCTAAGTGAAAACATGGACCAGAGGATTCTGGGAAACTGATGACTGATGGCTCATTAGGGTTCACTAAATCAAAGTTCAGCTGGACAATTTGGAATACAAGGTTAACACTTCTGCTACCTCTAAAAAGCTCACATACAAGGGTGTTTTGTAATCTAGAGTTTAAGTTGTAAACATAAATTGTGAGGTTATTATTATTATTTTAGAAAAATAGAAAAAGTAAAGGTTGGAAATGCAGCTCATGGGCACAGCATTTGGTTAACATACCAAAAGCCCTGGGCTCAGCCCCAGAACTGGATAAGGAGGGAGGCAGGCCCACAAAGTCTGGCTCAGAGCATGCTTCTTTTTGTTGCTTCCCTCTCTTCTGAGCATTTGTTGACTCCATGACTGGAACATCAGAACTTGCTTAAACATGACACGAATAACATGCTGAGTTAAAAATAAAACACTGCAGATGGAACATAGATTATCTTTCTGATACTTGGTACTGATCTAGAGCTAATCTGTAGACATAAAATAATGTTACAATAAGGTGATTTTCATCTAAAGTTTATCTCAAAATTCACTTATACTGACACTTATATTCCTTGTGTGTAAAGACATGATATATAATTTTTCTTCCCTCATCAGAAAAGTTATTTTGTAAACATTTGATGTATTATGGTTAATAGGTACAGTACTTTGTGTGCCACAAGGAATACAGTAATGATGCAAACAGGGATTTTGAGTTGAGGAAATGAACAACTTTATGACATGGTAGAAGTATTCCCTGTCGGGAGCCACCCAGCCTGGAGAGGGTAGTGGCAGGGCACAGAGTAGGACTCTGGTGTGGCTTTAAAGTCTGAAGGTCTCTGGATGTTCTTGCTCTCTAATTATATTGAAAGGCTGATAATAACTTCTAAAAAGTCCTAAAAACTTTCTTGCTCTTTCTGAGGGGTAAAAAGCTGCTGGCATAGGTGACTAACACTTCTAGCCTAACAGTGGGGATTAAGTAATGTGGCCTTTGTTCTATCTCAGCAGGAATTGTGCAGCCCTAAATTTCAGCCTGCTGGTCAGAAGTCAGCAGTAAGTAAAAGGGACACTTTGAGAAGTTATTACAGTGTTTTTTTTTTTTTTTTTTTTTTTTTTTTTCTAAGTTGTAAAACGTTTCCTATGAAAGCTATCTAAGGGGAAAAGCGGAAAGATCCTAAGCGAGGAAAGGGAAAAATCCTCTAAGTGGGGAAAGGAGAAAAATTTCTTCTAAGTGGGGAAAGGGAAAAATTTTCTTCTAAGTGGGAAAGGGGAAAATTTTTCTTCTAAGTGGGTGGGGAAAGGGTAAATTTTTCTTTTAAGTGGGAAAGGGAAAAAATTTCTTCTCTCATCTCTTTGTCCTCAGTACTTATATACATCTTTCAGAATACATAATCACATGTTAAAAAGTTCATAACAAGTTCACACAAAAAATCAAATTGAAATAGAAGTTTACAACAGAGAATGTATACATGCCTATTCATTAGAAGTAATTATCTGGCTAAACATCTGTCATAGCTCCACAGGTTCATTGAAAATCGAAAACCATAACTAAGTTGTTAGTGAAGTTTTGTATAGATAGACCCAGTCAATATTTTATCTCTGTCCTAGCATGTATAATAAATTGTTAGTTCCCCTTTTATGACCTTTGGTTAGTTGTTTTACAACCTCTTGGAATGTGCTCTGAGTAGGAGAAAACTCTGGTAACTACCGAAGAGCAATTAACTGGTGACACATGGGAGACTGACAGAGTTCTCAGTACAGTTTTGACTATCAGAAAAAAGCCTAATAGCAGTCCCACTATAAAAAGAGCTTAATAATCACTGATATAATTTTAGGAATTTTATAGGATCATCATTAAGACTTAAGAAGTCATCTATTTGTCTATATAGCACCACTATAAGACAGCACATCTTCATAGATCTGCAGAGATCTGCCCAAAAGGGTGGGCAAATACCTAGTGGTTGTTATATATGTTTAATAATAACAGGAAAAGCATATTAATAGCAGGAATCTTTCCTAAACTGAATTCACCTGGGCCTTGCCTACGGGAGTGAATCTGCCGTGGATAATACGAAGCAGACCATCTCAGGAAGATCGCCTGCTAGTTATCAGCTTGTCTTATTATGGCTCCTGACAATCCACAAAGAAATGTAAAACAAGCAGTGTATGATATGGTAGGCTCTGAACAGGCATGTCCAAGAAAAGCCTCTGTGTACACAGGAATGGATAACAAAAGAGCACACTCATCTCAAACTCTGCTAGGTAGGGCACTATTTTCAAAGTCTAGAAGCTATTACACCTGGGAAATGGGGCTCACAGAGTAACATGTTACTGTTCTGTCTATCAACTTCTCTTGATAACTAAGAGCTTGTGGTTATAAGGTGCATCAGAATGGATAGCTGATTGCTCTCCCTCTCCTGCCCTGAGAACTCTCACTTCATGAGAGCCAGGGCCTGTGTGTTTCAGGTGTGCCTGTCCAGACACAAGGGACTCAGTGGGGGCCTGTGCCCATGTCTGCCTCCTTGTTTTGTATCTGTGCTCTGTGCAGTTCACTTGTTCTTCGGGAGAACACAGAGTAAAGCAAACCTTTAATGTTGCTTTTCAAATAGAACCTTTGAATAATCCATATGTGATCGACCTGTAGGGACAGTGAGTGGCAGCAGAGCATTACAAAGTTAAAGACTTTCGAGAAGGAAGCTTCATGAAGGTTAGAGTGTTTGAGCTGGTCTTGACTGATGGATATAATTCTTAAGATGAAGATGGGGGGGGGGGCGTAGGGCATTCATTTGAAGAACAGGAAGATGAAAGATGTAGTCAAAGTAACGAAAAGCCCTGTACTCTCAACAAAGACCAGTTTAGTTCAGGAGTAGAACAAAATATGTGGAAAGCAACAAGACAGGGCCAGGTTGAGAGGACTGGCAAGATCTGTGAGGTTTTAGAACAACTATTAACATAGGTGGATTAGTCAAACAAGGCACTTGAGTAAAATAATCAACCTTCCTGGGCATGAAACATTGACGTGGGGAACCTGGCATGAACTGAGGCTATGTGTGGCAAGAGATCAGGATACAGCCTTGAGTTTCATTTTACAACCAATTCGGGGGGAGGGGGAGGGGGAGGGTTGGGGGGCACTAAAACGAATAGTGAATAAATTACGGAATATGGGGGAAGATAATAGACACCGAATATTCAAAGTATGGCAGTAAAAAAAAAAAAGAGAGAAAAATTTAAGTTGGATTAAGGTACAAGAGGGACATTAGGATGGAGAAAGAAGTACTATAGTCACTTGAAATAGAATGAAGCTAAGGAGAGAGGTGGAGTACAGAATGAGTCACTTCCACGAGTCAGTGAGTTTGTTCTGTCATATGGACAGTATAGGAACCTACCAGCAGCAGGTGTTGCGACAGGGAAAATAGATCAACCGGAGCACCTTGAGAAAATAAACCTCGTTGTGATTACTAATATTTATAACTCATGTATGTTTTACCAGCTGCCAACTTCTCATAAACTCTTATCCCAAACTGACCTCCTAACTGGCAGGTGGAATCAAGGCCACATTTTTGTAAGAAAATCTGAGACTGAATCACCAGACTCGTTATTTGAGACTTTAGTCTAGAATATGCGATTCACGAACAACTGAAGTAGCTGAAAGCACACCTTTTTTGGAGGGTGGGGAGACCACGTCCCTGAACCCACAGGAAGGTATGGTTGTGCTTGGACAGAGTCATGTTAGCAGGGGAAAGGTTATTACACGCGATCTTACAAAAGCTGACGTTCATCACGCTGTATAACTGCCGCATGGCTCATCGCGGTGACAACCCTGGTGAATTCCAGGGCGGACGCCTCGTAGGGACGAGGTCACGACGCAATGGGACTGGGAGGGACCTGGAGAAGGCCGCGCCCTCTCGCCTACTACATCTCCCAAAGCTCCACGCGGCCCTAAGGCATAGCAGCCCAGGCGCGGAGCCCAGACTGAAGCTCTGGGAATGGGAGTCCGAATGCAGGCACCGCCCCAGTGGACGCCGGTGGGGAGATCTGCAGCGATTGGCCAGCGAGCGATGGAGGCCCGCCCACGCATGGTGACGACAAGCCGCCGTCTGGCTACTTAAGGCGTCGTGGTCTGGCCACCCCGCCTTCGCTCCCGCGCTAGAGAGAAACATGTATCGTTTCCGCTCGCAGCTCTTCACGGGGATTTCTGCTGCCGCTGCCGCCGCCTCTCACCCGCGCCGCTCCTCGCCTTTCTTGTTAGCCCGAGAATCGCCTCTCAGCCGCCCGCCGCACAGACGCACGAGTAGACAGTGCAGCTCCATCGGCTGATCCTCGCTGAGCTCCAAGTGTAGGCGGCACCGGGCGGCCCACGATGCCGAAGAATAAGAAGCGGAACGCTCCCCACCGCGGTGGCGCGGGTGGCGGCGGCTCCGGGGCAGCGACGTCGGCGGCCACAGCAGGTGAGGGACGTCCCCATGCCCGGGAGCCGGCTGGCCGGCGGATCGGGAGACTCTGGCCTGGGGCGCGGCGGGACTTGTAGTTCGGTCTTCGCTTCGGACAGCCAAGTCTGCAGAGCGCGTGGTGTGGCTGAACTGCAGTTCCCATCATGCCCTGGGACTCGCGCTCGCGCTTCTTGGTCTGGCATGCGGGAGCGGTACTGGAGCACCGGCCCTGGGGGCGGGGAGAAGTGGGACCTTGGGCCGGAGGGACAATCAGAATAAGGGTGACCAGGACTTGGCGTTCTTCCTAGAGGCCGCTGCTTGCTGTCCGGTCCTTTATCGAACTAGAGATGGGGCGGAGCGCCTGTGGCTTGCCGCTGTTGCGCGCTGCCTGTGGCTTTCGCTCCAACATGGAGTTCTCGGGAGTGTCAAACGTCCAGCGGGCTTGGACCGGCTTTTGCGTCACGAGGCCTGAGCTTTGCTTGATGGGGCCGGGGTGACGCAGAGGCGCGAGTGGCTTTCATCCCGCTGCTTTCCTGCGTGTCCCGTGCGTCCTCTAAGGCTGGGTGGAGGCGTTGGAAGCCGAGGCCACCGCCCCACCCTTAGCGTGGCTTCCACTCCTAACCCGGTACCTGCAGAAACGTGGAGTCCCCACAGCCCCTGTGCCGCCAGCCTAGGCGACCGCGTTCTCCTTTGTGCTGCATTCTATAGGTTCCATGCAGTGGTAGAGGTAGTGAGAAGCCGAGGTTGCAATTGGCTGAAAGTTAGGGCTAAGTTTTTTTTTTTTTTCCATACTAAGTCGAAGCTTATTCTGGATGATTAATTGCTGAACTGAACGTACGATTCTCCTCTTAACATATGGTTAAGAAAAAAAAATGATTGCAGCCGAAGGTCCCTTTTGCAAGACTGCACACAAGACAAGTATTTGTTTTGTTAAGATTATGGAATTGAATATTGGAATGCCCCCAGACGTTTCACACCAAGATAATAGCCGTTAGGTATTTTTTTGACATAGCTCCTAATCTTTGATCATTCGAATGACGAGTCGCGGTTCATTAGAAAAGTAAATGACCAGTTTTCATGTTAAATATTGGAGACTGGCAATGCAAAAGTTTTCCTACAGGGTCTGGAGAGCTGAAAGCTCTTGATCGTTAGATGGTAACTGACTGGGAGTAGACTGTTATAAATACAGATTTTTCTTTTTTTCTTTAGATTTTTTTTTCTTTCTCCTGAATGGGTGGTGACATTCATTATGAAGTTATGAAAGACTGTTCATGTAACTTAGTAGTGGTTGAATTAAGGCTGCTGCTACTTGTTTAAGCATTCCCTCCTGAATAAATACAGGAGTTCTTTAATAAAATCTTAACTAGTTTTATTAGAGTTTACCTTTTAAGAAGATGAAATGGAAATAATGGAGAAACACTGACAACTTGGAAACATGTTAACTTTTAGTAGTTTCCTGGCAAGTATTCTTCCTTTCTTAGGACACATTTTGCCCCAAGGCGTATTTGACCTGCCATCAGGCATCATCAAACTTAAATTCTTTTTCATAGAAAAGATACATTTAAACACTGCATTTTAGTTTATGTAATATAAGCACTGAAACGTTGACTTTTTTTTTAAAAGCATCTATAAAAGGGAAAGCAATTGATTTGGTTGTTAAACTGCAAGCTTTGACATTGTTACCATTAAAATTACCTCTTACAAGTGGAGCTGGATGAGAATGCTTTTCTGTAATTTTTTACTTTAGTCACATTTTGTGTTTTACTTCTTAAATAGTAGAGTCAAAAAAAGGAAATTAGTGAAAATTGTAGTTAGAAACCACTTTTTCTATTGAAGTTTAGATGACAGGGAGAATAGGTTTGATTTAAATGAGTCTACACAACCTTCAGTTTGTGGCTTAGGTCTAAGATTTTTATGTATATTCTTTATAAGTAAGTAGGGAGTTGGAGGAAACAAAGAAAATTGACCTCATATGCAAGGATTTACACGCACTGTTCTGATTCGAGGAGTGGATTTTTATGTTTTGTGTTTTCTTTTTTGTTTTTCACATTTTATTTATTATGACAGTCTCAGTCTGTAGCCTGCTCTGGAATTCGCTGTAGTTCAAACAAAGGCAACATCTTGTCTTACTCTTCGGAAGCAGATGTAAAGCCACAGATTTAGCATGAAAGACAGGGTTTTTAAGAAAAGTTTGTATAGTAAGCTTTTGAGAAATAAGGACTTCACATATGTAGAGTGTGTGTTCAGTATTGACACAGGGTTGCAAGGTGAGATTGACCTAGATGTCAGACATTCTTACAAGATGAATTTCTTTGCTTTAAAGAGGCATTGACTTATTTGTGTGTGAGTATGAACACTAAGATACGATGTGGAAGTCAGAGGACACATTTTCTGTGTGGACCCCAGGGATTGATGAACTCAGGCGGACAGGCTTGGCAGCAGGCACCTTTTCTGCTGAGGCTTTTTGCCAGCCATTCTTTGCCGTTTCAAACCCCTTCCTTGAATCATGAAGAAACCAAACCAGTTAAGAGACAGAAGCTTAAAGTTGTGTACAAATAATCTTAAAAAACAGGCCACATATGAACAATTTTAAAATTACATTGGCTTGTATGTAAATATGGTAAGATTCTTCAGAATATACTCAGCTGTTAGCATAATTTGTCATGAGGAAAGATCCAGAAATAGGCTGGTGTTTATTTTTTCCTAGCACTATGATTAAGAAAAGTTGGCATCAGTGCTTCACTTATTCTCCTTGCTTTCCTGCTTTGATCCAAGTTACTTTGGCATCAAGCAAGCAGATTAGTCGCTCGTTAGTTTAAAATTTTGCTAACTTCTGCATTTTTTCTTTAAGCAACTTATTTTAAAGAAAATTAGCTCAACTCTAACAAGCTTAATTTTAGAGGATTTAAAAAAATAAAATTAACACCCATTAATCCTAGGATTTGAGAGGCTGGGGTGCCAGGAAGATTGGCAGGACTTGAAGGTTAATCTGGGTTATGTAGTGAGATTGGAAATACAAGTAAGGTAATAATGACACTAAAGAAAAATACAGAGACTTAGTTTTTTTTTAAGGAATTTGATTTTTATTCATACCTAAGGTTAAGTATTAATCATGATTATGTGTATATAGAAGGAAGTGTTAATAATTACACATTAATATATTTCTGAAGAAATTGCAGTTCTAAAATATGCATTCAAATATGCTCATTAATCTATTTGCTTATAATTGTCCATGAATTAATAACCAAGTATACTTAAGAGCTTTTGATACTTTCTCTTTTCCTCCAGTCGTTGGTGGGAATTAGTCGAAATATATTTCTGTATAATTCCACATGTATTGTGCATAAAAGTTAGTAGGGAAACCTGTGTTATCGGTGCCACTGGGAGAGGCTCGGTAAGTTGGAGAGTAAATGAAATTGACCACTGTTTTGTAATTTATGTTAATTTTTTTTGTACTCTGTCCAGGTGGTAATCCTAGCATCTCTCCTGCAGAGTGTACTCTATAATATTAAAATGTGCTTGTTATTATAAGGATTTGATATTTGATGTAGTCTTTGATTTTACTAATACGAGGAAATTGAATTCAGGTAAATTAGGCTGCCCAGGTTAAATCATCAGAATTTGAGACTGATTTTAACTCAGAACTCAAAGTAATTCATTACTTCATAATTTTTAAATTATTGTGTGATGCCTAAATCATGAATTTATTCTTTAGTGAAGTTAAAAATTATTTTTGGTAGTAGCATTGGTATTTTTAAACTCTAAGATATGGTTGGAACCTTTATTTTATTTGAGCTTTGAGACAGGGTCTCACTGTATGAACCTTGCCGGCCTGGAACCACCCCTATGTAGCCTCAAACTCAAGAGACCTTTGCCTCTTTTGCCTTCCCAGGACTGGGATTAAAAGGTTTACACAACCACAGCCTGAGTTCTTCTTCTTTTTTTTTTTTAAAGGTAATTTATTTAACTAGCAGTTGGCCCAGTGGGTAAACAGCTTTTGCAGATAGGAGATCTGAGTTCCTGGAGCCCTTGGGAGATCTGAGTTCCTGGAGCCCTTGTATAGTCAGGGTGGTATATACATCTATAATCCTAGTGTTCCATAGAGAGTTGGAGATGGAATTCCCAGAAGCTTGCAGTGTAACTATATACACAGTTTTAAATATCAAAACTTATAGACTGTCTCAGATATGGTGGAAGTCAAGGATGGACCCCCAATCACACACTAGCATGTCACACATACCCAGCCACAGGTGCATTGTTGCTCATCCTGGTAATCCCAGCACTCAGGAGGTAGACATGGGGATTGGAATTGCAGGGAATTTAAAGCCAACCTTGTCTTCATAATGAGTCCCATGCCAGCCCAGGCTATACAGTGGGACCCTGACTTAAAAGGAGGGGAAGCAACTTGGTTTGAACAGGCTCTTATAACATATCAGACACAAAACTTTTGCTTTTCTTTTGTTACCTTAAAAACTGCCCCTTTTGAACTTGGTATTTGCCTTTAAAATAAGACACCTGAACAAGAGGCCATTCATTTACCAGTTAATGCTTACTAAAGCTAGTCATTCTCATTGTTAGATGCTTGGTATACTTCTGAAGTTGCTTCATAATGAAAAGGGCAGATCCTCTGGAGTACAGACTAGATGAATCAATTTAGGAATGTTACATACATTCTTTTGCAATATAATTGTCTCTTTACAAGAAGTTTGACTTTATTACAACATCACTCTTAAGTAAGATTTATAATTTCCAAGGTAAGAATTTGCATATATATAGCAGAGAGAGAGAGAGAGAGAGAGAGAGAGAGAGAGAGAGAGAATGAGAATGAGAATATTCATCTCTTTCCTTTTCCTAATAGGTGGCCCACATCGGACTGTTCAACCTTTCAGTGATGAAGACGCATCCATTGAGACAATGAGCCACTGCAGTGGCTATAGCGATCCTTCCAGTTTTGCAGAGGATGGTAGGAGTTTTAAATGTATTCTTGTGACTTGCCATACAAAGATGACGTGGGAATTGTATGTGAGCTATAGTCTTCCTTTTCCCAATCTACTTTTTTCCTGCTTTGTTACAGTGTTGGTTTCTTTTCTGTAGGACCAGAAGTTCTTGATGAGGAAGGAACTCAAGAAGACTTAGAGTACAAGTTGAAGGGATTGATTGACCTAACCCTTGATAAGAGGTAAGAGGTGCTCAACGCTTTCCATTCCAGGTGTTCTAATCATTTTATTACGTCATTTGTGCATTTCTTTGATAAAGCAGTATGTTTTTCTGACGCTTGATTCATTTACTTTGGATGATGTAATGTTGCTTTGTCCAATTAATGTACATAGTAACATGTTATTAGAATTTAAATTGGTTTGTATTACTCATTGTTATAGCATAGTAGCATATATTAACTTTTGTATTTGGAATTGGTTTATAATATTAAAAGTTGATCTTCTGGAGAGATGGCTCAGTGATTAAGAACATTGACTGCTCTTCCAAAGGTCCTGAGTTCAATTCCCAGCAACCACATGGTGCCTCACAAACATCTGCAATAGGATCTGATGCCCTCTTCTGGTGTGTCTGAAGATAGCTACAGTGTACTCGCATACATAAAATTAAAAAATCTTCTTAAAAAAAGTTGATTTTTCAGCTTAAAAGGGCAAATTGCTTTAAGTTATTTGTCCACTAAATTTGTTATGGATATGAAAACTGTCAAAGGTAAATTTTATTCATGGTATCTCTAGAATTGGACAAATAAGCTGCCCAGAAGATGTAGCATGAATGAATATTAGACTTGTGTTTTATGACTCTGGTCCCATATGCTTGAGAGGAGGCTGACAGGTGAGAGGATCACTTGAGCTCAGGCATTGGAGACTGGCTGGCTGGAATAGTAAGGGCTGGGTTTAAAGTGGGAGGGCGGACTGAAACTGAAGATACTGAAGATGTGTACTACATAGCATGTCTTACACAATAGAAGTACAAAGTACTACACAGCCATTTATAGTTGTAGCTACCAATAACGAGAAGTGTGTGATAGAAAGCACTTTAGAAAGCCTCTCATTTTGAGATGATACGTTGTAGATATTGAAAGACACTTGGAGCTTGGTGACAGGCATGGAGATCTGATGTCTTCAGAAGTCTTTAGTTTGTAGCACTCTCCTAACTAGTTCTTCCCCCTTTTTAATTTGTTTTCAATAGTGCGAAGACAAGACAGGCAGCTCTTGAAGGTCTTAAAAATGCACTGTCTGCAAAAGTGCTGTATGAGTTTGTTCTCGAGAGAAGAATGACTTTAACTGATAGCATCGAGCGCTGTCTGAAAAAAGGTAATGCCATAGTTCTTGACAGACCTGTTCAGAACCAACAAAGAGTCAGCTCTCTTCTTCCAGTAACTTTTGCTAATAAACACATCTTCAGTAGGATAGATTGTCATTCTCTGTTATCCCAGAAGAGGTTATTGCCATTCTCAGCTTACATACGGAAGGGATGGAATATCATATTGCAACATAAAGTGTTTGCTTTACAAGCTTGAGGACTTGACCCCATCTTCAGAATCCTCGTAAACCAAAGCAAGCTCCCGGGCAGTGAGAGACCTTGTCTCAAAATAACCAGGTGGAGGCCTGGGGAAAGGGCTCAGTGGGTACACTGATTGCTGAGACAGTGCTGACCCACGTTTGCTCCTGGCACCCACGTAAACCACTAGATGCAGTAGCTCAAATCTTTACATTGAGAAGGAAGACACGTTAGCAGTTTATGTGAGCAATTCGGTAACAGGAATGAGACATCGGGCCTCAAAGTATGGTTTAAGGAGAGAATCAACTTCTCAGATTGTCGTTCGACCTTCACATATGTGTTCTGGTGCCAGCCCCCTCCTTCCTGTAGTAACAGTAAATGACTTAAACTAAATCGGATGGATGGCTCCTTAGGAACATGGGAAGCTGTCTTTACTCATGATGCAAGTGCGCACACAAAAGATGAAAGAGTGACATTAAAGTTATGGCTAATGTTTCTCTCAACATTGCAGTTGTAGAAACTACTAAAATTAAGATTTGCATCTATAGTTTCCTTATTTTGCCAAATAAGTATATTATAAAAATTACATTCTATCATCACTTTGTTAACACAATAACTCTAGCATAAAAGATGGAGGAAGCACATGTTTGCTTGAATTCAATGACCTTTATGTCTTATTCTCATTTTGCCTCAGGGTAAAAGTTGGCTTATGAATATAGCTCTCACTCTCCCATGGAACAAGGACAGGGTAAAAGTCTCGTGGCTCTAATCTTGGGTAGCTCTGCTGTAGTGCAGATTGTGTTGGAGATAGGAGTGTTTCTTTTTAAAGTGCATGATTTACATTGATACTCCCATAGTGGGAGCTAGATGAGATTGTTTTTAAAATTCCATTTCAATATATACATTTTATAGTAATTTAAATTCAGGCCAGCTGTGGTGGTGCACAGTTCTAATTCTAGCAGAGAGAGACAGGAGGGTCTCTGTGAGATCTACATAGCAAACTATAGCCCAGCAGGACTACATAGTAAGACATACTGTCTCAAAAAATTTTTTTTAATTTCAGTATTTGCTCAAACCCTCTAGTGTGTATGCGTCTTTGAAAAATGAGCTACATTTATCTTCATGTAGAAAGAATCTTTTACTTTGATCCTTTATCTTGTTAAAATAATCAGAAGGTGGATTCTGCCCATGCCCCTAGATAAACCATGCTTAGGCTATTGTAGCAGCACTGTTTGTGTGAGTACCGGAAGGAATTAGAAGGCAGACATTGACAGTGAACCACATGCCTTTGCAGTCAATAAACTAATCTCTCAAGATGAGCACCAATGTTAGTTTACAGATGAGGAGATCTGTTTGGAACAGCTAGTATGTGTTGATCGATGATTTGACTTGAGGTTTATTTGTTTCTAGCATTTAAACATTTTAATCCTGAAGCACAATATGGGTTTCAGAAATACAGATGCTACCTTATAATAAAAACTTTTGGAAAATTACTCACTTGATGTAAGTCTACTGAAAATATAATCTGCTCTACTTGCTTCTCTGCTCCTTTTCCAGGAAAGAGTGACGAACAGCGTGCAGCTGCGGCATTGGCATCCGCTCTTTGTGTTCAGTTGGGCCCTGGATTTGAAAGTGAAGAGATTTTAAAGACTCTTGGACCAATCCTAAAAAAAATAATTTGTGATGGAACAGCTAGTATCCAGGCTAGGCAGACTGTAAGTATGAGATGAAAATTTACAGATCTATCCAGACACGACACCCAAGCTATAAGTAGTAGGATCTTACTCACCTTTGTCTTAAACCAATGAACAGTTTAGGACAACTTCTCTTTCTTGCTCCAAAGTCTTCCATTTGAGTACTTTATTTTGGGGGTTAAAGACCTTGCACAGATAGTAGTTTGTGGGTTATTAGTATAGTTCTGGAGTGTGTGTGACTGGAGCATGGAGGACACTGGTGTTTGTTGCGTTAGGTCCTCATGAAAAGCCAGTTTTGGATCAGTGTAGGACTCCTGTGAAGTCTAGCCTGTGACGTGTACTTAATCTGTCTGAGAGTTTTGAGTATGCTTTCAGATCTCTAATTGTGTGGTACTTAAGGGAGTTTGGGAATCACTTGAACTAGGTTTCTGCTTTGTGCTTCATGGAAGCTGATCTGTGTGCAGTATCCCTTCTAGCTTCATGAGTTAGGAAAGGAGGAAGACCCAAGAGGAGCAGTCACTTTCTTTCTCTTAAGGTTGTCTTGTGTATTTGATAGCAGATCTTGGACTAAAATCTCCTTGTTCGGACATCACTCGACTTACTGTTCTTTCTTTCCCAAGTTCCTTATACCATGTGTGGGAATTAGTGCAGGGAAGTAGTTGAGAAGGATGTCACATTGAATTTTAATAAGAAAATAACAGTTATTAATATCTTCTTTTTATTTTCAGTGTGCAACTTGCTTTGGTGTTTGCTGTTTTATTGCCACAGATGACATCACTGTAAGCAGAATAATTTTTAATTCCAGTTAGTGTTCTTTTTTTTTAATTGCAGATAATTGTCCTGGTCTTACTTTATACTCTGTCTCTTTCAGGAGCTGTATTCAACTCTGGAATGCTTGGAAAATATCTTCACCAAGTCCTACCTTAAAGAGAACGACACTCATGTCACTTGCAGCACTCCTCATACAGTGCTTCACGTCAGCTCGCTTCTCGCATGGACGTTGTTACTGACCATATGCCCAGTCAGTGAAGTGAAGAAAAAGCTGGAGCTGTACGTATTCTTATTTTCCATGTATCTTTAATTATTTTATGTATATGGGTGTCTGCATGTATGTCTGTGCACCATATGAGTGCATTCTCCCTGGAGGCCGGAAGCGGGCTTTGGATTCCCTAGTACTGGAGATGGTTGAGTATCACCATGAAGGTGCATGGAATTGTACCTGGGTCCTCTGGAAGAGCAGCCAGTGCTGTTGCCTTTCTTCAACCCTAGTTTCATTTTTATTTTGTTTATGTGTGTGTGCTTGCATGTGTGTCTGTGTACCACCTGAGTGCTGGTGCCCACAGAGGCCAGCAGAGGCTATCAGATCCCCTGGAACTGGAGTTAAAAGCAGTTGTGAGTTGCCTGATGTGTATATTGACACCCAAGTTTGAGTCTTCTGCAAGAACAGAAGCACTGCTATTATGCCACAACACTCCAATAGTTTCATTTTTTTTTAATTAAAAAAACAAAAGCCATTTAGTTAACGTAACTGGTTGTACTCATAAAGTAATGACTATTTTCTAGGCATTTCCATAAGCTTCCAAGCCTCCTTTCTTGTGATGATGTAAACATGAGAATTGCTGCTGGCGAGTCTTTGGCACTTCTGTTTGAATTGGCCAGAGGAATGGAGAGTGTGAGTATCTAATTGGCAGGAGGAGACACACGAGGACCATTCTTCTTTGTATTGTCACTGTCAAAACTAGGAGTTGGATAATAAATACATTTATAGACTGGCCACCTGAGAACTTGTGATTGGTTTTGAGAGTATAATCTGGTGTAGGTTTGGTAGAAACATACTTGCTGTCTGTAGAACTGAAGTTAGGGAATGTTGTTCTATGCACAAATACTATTTTGGGCATGAGGTGTTTTATACTATAAAGCACATGGGTGAAATACCAGTCAACATAGATTTGGGGTGAGATACGGTTCTGTCGTTATTTAGCATTGCTTTTGAAAGAGTTCTGGATTCTGTTTACCTACCCACTGTCTACATGCAAGTGTTAATTACTGTGGCTGGACCTGTTAGGGTATTTGAATGTGAAATATCTGACCAGTTGTCTCAATTGGCCCTGATAGTGGTACTGTGCTAGGTTTTGAACTGGAAGTCCTATGTTTTAGGGAACCCTTTTATCTTGGTATACTGGATATTTGGTTACCATGTTCATAATTTTTATTGCCACTAGAAAGGTGAATTTGTTCCTAGATACTAATTCATGTAATGTACTGGCATTTCAAATTGAGAAACAGGCTGGAGGGATGACTGAGGCCTAAAGCACTTGTTCTTTCGGAGGATCTGAGTTTGATTCCCAGTACCTATATACTACCATCTGTGACTCCAGTCTTAGGGGATCCATGTCTTCTGGCGTCTGTGGACACCAGTCACACGTATGGTGCACAGACACACATGGAGACAAACATTCATACACATAAACGTAAAAGAAAAGGGTTTTAAATAAAACAAAATTGAAGAACAGCTTTTAGTATCTGTCACTGCTTACTGTCATAGCAACAAATGGGAAAAATAGGGAAACACAAGTATGTGAGAAATTATTAACTAAATAGGAGATGTTATTTTCAACCTTGGGTTACTTAATAGGTACTTTTAAAAGTGTTTATTTTTGAGATTACAATATAATTACAACATTTATCTTTTTTCTCCATCCAGTCCTCTCATACACCCCTTCTTGTTCTTCAAATTCACGGCCTTGAGCCAATCCTAATGGCACATAACTTTAATCCCAGCACTGGGAGATAGAGGCGGGCAGATCTATAGATGAGGTTAAGGCTTTATACAGAGAGTGAGAGAGAGTGAGTTCCTGGACATTCAGGGCTATACAGAGAAACTCTTGTCTCAAAAAACTCCTTTTTTTTTCACTAACTGTTATTGAATGCAACACACACACACACACACACACACACACACTTCAGTTTATATGATGTTTCTGGTACATATGTATTCCGAGCAGATGGGCATTGGACAATTAGTATGCTCTTCCTTGGGGAGAGCCATTTCTCCCGTTTCTGGCTCTCAATTGCCTCTAGTTCTTTGTGTAAGTGTGAGGCCTCCTGGGCTTTCCATCCACTTTGACTTTTGACCTAAGGAGAAAGGCTGTATTTGCGGGATGAAGCTGTGGTTAGTCGCAAGTTTTAGAATAGCGAGCGTCTAGTAGGCATTAATGGTGTTGTGGACTGTCTATCATTTTTAGGCCTTCACGTTTTCATTTAGGTTGAATCTCAAATGTTTAGGCTTTTAATACTCAGCCTGTGTGAAGGGGTAGTAAGTAGCCCTCTCCCCTCCATTAGGAAGACGGTAGCTAAGAATGAAAGTAAACTAAAGCTGGGAGCAGCTAAGGGCTCCCTTTAATGTAACAGTCAATTCATTTTACTGAGTTAATTGATGACTCTTAATTAGGCCCAGAAACTAGATGTCCCAGGTTTAATCTTGCGTTCCTCAACTGGCTAGAAATGGCAGTTTCCTTTAACTCTTTTTGGGATGCATCTTAAAAGTGAAATAATAATAATGCAGTTTTATTTTAAATTACATTAAGTTTTACTACCTAAAGAACCTTTTGTTTTCTGACTTAATAAAATGTATAGCCTAGCCAGGGTAACACATCTGGATATGTTTAGTATGTGACGTAAGTAGATGCCAATGGACAACAATAAGTTGGGTTACAAATAGAACCTGATCTTTTTTTTTAAATTTATATTTTAATAAGCGTTCACATGTGGGTAGTTACAGTGTTTAAAGTTAATTAAATCAAAGTTATAGGTACAGCTTTGTGGTAGAGTACTTGCTAAGTGTGACCAAGGTCCTAGTATTGCAAAAAACTTAGTTAAAACTGGCTGATTAATCACATAGGCAAATTTAAAATAATTCTTATGGCAAGTATTTAATTATTTAGAAGTTTTGCTAACATAGTTCTGTGGTATGATTAACCTGGATATTACAGTATGTTGAATTTTTCTTGAACCTTGGAGACAGGTTCTAAAGAATTGACTTCAGTTAGATTTCGGTGTATTAGATATTAGTGAGTATTTAAAATTGTAGAAATTATTGCTGTGTATCTGTATGGGGAGCAATGAACTCTGGAGCCATGCTACCTGGGTACACTTTCCTGCCAGCCTTGCTAGTTGATCTTGGATAGCTTCTATTTCGTAGTTATCCTCATCTTTAAAGTGGAAAAAATGATGGTGACTATGTCAGGTAAGTGGGAGGTAGCCTTTATATTAGATGTTGGTTGGATTCTTCCAGCAGCATCAACTATAGAACAGCAGAGGCCTTGTGAAGTTCTGGTTCAAGACCTAAGAGCAGGGAAGTGGGTCAGCTTGTAGTCTTCCCTCAGCGCACAGGGAGATGCTGCAATATGTAATGGGACAGAAGGTTAAGTCAGCAACTAAAGCTCCTTGGGGCTAAGTGTGATACGGATGAATTCTCAAAAGAGCAGCTTGGCATTCTTTCTTTGTAGATAGGAAACTGACCCAGTGTGAAATGTCCGTTCTCTGACAAAAGTGAAGTGGGGAAGTCTTTGTGCTGAAGTAGAGCAGGATAAAACCATTTGAGAGATCATGTTTAGCTCTTGTGAATTGGGGAGGGATCAAATTCTATTTCAGTGTAATCTTTCCACATGATTTTCTAGATAGGTGTTTGCCATTAAACTACACTGGGCTATAATTTTTCTCTAATAAAATTTAGGTAGCTATCTAGGACCCAGCTTGCTTCATTTTTACACTGCTGATGTGGTTTTCATACAGAAGTACTGCTTTGAGTAGTTACCTTTGGTGATGTTAAACTTTTTGCCCCAAGCCTATACTCACCCAGAAGTTTCTTATAATTTCATTTTGCTCTAATTCTATCCCGTTTAAATTATGTTAGACTGAACAGGCTGTTAAGAATAGAAAGGGCAATTATGAATTAATAGATATTTGTACATGGTTCTATTAGTAGTTTATTTAATCTTTGTAAGTCTGTGAGATGGTGAGCGATGTTAGCGCTTTCATTTTACATAAGAGAAAGCTATCCACAATACTGTCTAATATAATTATGCACAAGATTGTACAGATAGCAGTGAAATCCCCTGACTTTACCTGTCTCTCCTTGGTATAACTTGCTACAGATTTTGTTTTGTTAATAACTGAATTCTACAAATTTCTCTATGTTTAGAGTATTGATACCTCATAATTCATGCTTCAGAATTTATTGGGCAGTGTTCGTTTGTTAGAACCACTGTGTAGATGTTGTATTTTTATCTTAGAAGTTAGAGTACAGATAGAACATTTGACAGTTCTGGTTAGGACTTTTGCCCTATTGTACAGTGATGACTGACTTGTTTATATCTCTAGAGCCCGTTTTTGTTTGTCCAAGAGTATACAGTTTATTATGTCCTAAGCTATAAGAAGTGGGCTTTTGATACTGTTTATTGGATGCCTTTGTTGAGTGTATTGCATTCTATTCTATTTTTCTTTATGCTCATTTACTTTATGGAAACTTCTGTGTTAGGCATTTGTATTTCCAAGTGTTAGTAGGGTATTGAGCTTAGTGATTCACCAGCTGTCTTTAGATGGAGTGTTTTTCTCTGTATAGACTGTATTGAAGTTGCTCAGCCTCGACACTGCTGATCTTAGGAGCCTGATAAGGCTTCTAGTGTGCTGTAGGTATTTAGCTGTATCCCTTGTTACTCACTAGATGACAATACTATTTTCCCTTATGTGACAACCAAAAATATCTCCAGGCAAAGCCAGCGACCCTTGGGAAGTTTTCCACAGCTGAGAATCATTGGCAGTAGTTCTCATTTTCAGTTCTTGGATCCAATTAAGATAATGTATTGGATCCCTCAAATTTTGGTTTGTCTTTACAGATTTGAAAACTTCTTCATATATTCTTTAAAAAGTAAGGGAACCAAGAAAAAAAAAGTAACAGAACAAAATTGGTAAAATTTGGGTGGAAAATTAGCAGTCCTTGAACTATCTGCTTAGAAGTAAATTGGTATCATCTTAGGATACAATCAAACTTATTGGTATTTAAATACAAAGATGTTATAACATTGGTCTAATTTAATAGTTATATATAAAAAAATCTTCCTAGTGGGTATGGCATATAAGAAAGGCTTAGGCTGAACTGGAAAATATTTGGTAGAAGAGTTAAAGATAATCAGAAATATCAGAATTGAAGTGAAGTTGATACATTAGCAATTAAAAGCAAAAATATCACATTGATTTAAGTTTGTATCACCCCGTCTCCCAGAAGTGATTGAAGTAGCTAGCTTCTTAAATGTCTTAATTGTCTTAAATTTAATTACTGAACCATGTTTCTTACTGCTTACATGCATCTTACTGCTTATTAGAGATAATGGCCATAAATAGGAATTATGTCCTCTGAAAAAGCACTGCTGATTAACTTGCACTTCTGAAATAAAAGCGATTGTGTGTTAGGGAGACCACTGTCTGCAAGTGATCAGGTATCCAGAATAGCTGCTGCTGGCACATCCGTCTTGTAGAACTTTAGAAGCATACACAGCCTAGCATGTGCTTCTATAGGGCAGCTAGTTATATTCAGAAGGAGAATGTTTTATTTTGTAGTTAGTATTTTTGTAGTTGAGTTTTTTGCATAATTTCTGCCTGTTTACATGTGCACAAGTTTCCATAAACAGCAAGATTGTGTTGCTTTATATAACTAGTATGTTTTTTTTTTTTTTTTGTCAGTTCTAGAAGATATAAAAGATGAAAAATAAGTGAAATAAAATCTGTTTCCTTGGTCAGGACTTTTTTTATGAAGATATGGATTCTTTGACCCAGATGCTCCGGGCTCTGGCTACAGATGGAAATAAACACCGTGCCAAGGTGGACAAAAGAAAGCAGCGGTCTGTCTTCAGAGATGTCCTGAGGGCTGTGGAGGTAGGCCACTTCAGTTGTCAGCACAGCTAGCAGCTCACTGAGATGAGCGTGTCTAGCAAACACCCGTGTTGTTTTGTTGCTTGGTTTTCACCCCAGCCCAAAGCTATTTCCTCATTTAAACACCAGAGTAGGGTCTTAACAGTATAGGGGAAGAGCTGGTTCCTCTGTGAAGCTGCATCTGAGAAGCTTAGCCGGGTTGGGCCTGGTGAATGCTTGTATGGAGACTTCCTTGATGTCCAGCCTTTACCACCCACAAGAGCATAGGGGAAGAACTGGAAAGCAAAAGCCCTTATGTAGGGTAACAGGACTGAAGGCACTGTTTGATTGGAGAGTGTGTCCTTAGCAGATGTGAAGCTCTCAATTTTATACCACACTGGAGACAAGAAGTAGATCTGTGGTTGGCAGCATTTTACCTTATGTCTCACATCAGAATTCTGTGAGTGAGACTGTTACTGCATGCTTCTTAAGTAAGCTTCAGTATAACATTGCCCTTAAGCTTCTGTGATCTGTGGGAAGACTGGGTGCTAAAAATCCAAAATAATAGAACTTAGGATCTTACAAAGGTCATGTGGCCATCAGTTGATTTCAGAGCTCTTGGGTTAGTCTGCTTGATTGAGCTGAGCTTTAGGATAGGTGAGTGCAGTCTCTGGAAGAAGTTTAAGACCTAACTTGTTTTGGTTGGTTGGTAAGATTTTATTTTTCTTGGGGTAAAACTGTGGGGCTGTTGTTTTTTAGAACAGATGAATATTCAGATGTGTATATGAGAATTTAAGTTAGACCGTGAAACATTGGGAGAAAAGCCAGGTCAGTGGGTTGGGAGGTGGGGGGATGAATAAGAGATATGTCCCCAGTATCTATCTGTTAACAGGCATGGCTATGGGGCTAAAGAGGGCAGAGTTTATAAACAGCTAGTAGTTTTGTTCTGTGCTTTGTGTTAGCTGCTAGTGAGAGTATGGGAGAGGGAATCATGAAAAAAAGATAGTTTGAAATATAAATGAGGGTTGGGGAGATGGCTTAATGAGAACAAGCATCTGCTAGACAAGTTTGAGGACCTGCATTGAATCCCCAAAACCTATACCAATAGGTTAGGATCTTACAAAGGCCACATTATAGGTTAGCAAATACCTATCCTCCCAGTGCTCCTACAGTGAGATGGGACAGAGACAGGAGAATCTGGAGGCTCACGGACCGGCCGGCCTGTTGTACACAGTGGCATACAACAGATGAGAAATCCTGATGTCAAGGTGGAAGATGGGGTCAGGACTGACATTGACTGGTTGTCCTCTGGCCTCCATGTGCACACACAAGTGTGTGCACACATACAAACAGAGGAAGTGGGGAAGATGGAGAAGAGAAAGGGAAAGATGGGAATCCTTTATTTAGGAAGCAGAGGGGCTTTAGGAAGGAGGAAAGGATAAGGCTTTAAAAGGAGTTTACAGAACGTGATTGAGAAGTAAGCTCTGAGGTCTAAATGTTCCTTGAGACGAGACTACAAAGCTTGAAAGAATATAGAAGGTTTTTTGACTACCAGGGTGTCACTTCATAGACATGCGCTCTCTTAAACCTGTAGTAACTGACTGATAGGTGGCTTCAAATTTGTAGGCCACAGAATAGATTCAGAGAGCTTACTTACTTACTTGCTAAGTGACAAGCTATGGAAGTCTAGATAGAATTCATATTCCTTCCACTTCATTCTGCTTACTGTGTTTAGAGAAAAGGAACTGAGTAGTTGTGGAATTCACACGTCCCTTCAGGTTTCTTGGATCCCTGTGGCAGTCAGCTGTATGTCCACTGGTGTGATGGTGCAGCGGTAGAATCACTCTGCCTCTGAAACACATCCCTCTTCCCTTCTCTTCTTCCATCTTACCCAGGTTGCGATTGAACTTTGTCTTATTGCCTCAGCCTTCCTGGCATCATAGGTATGCGATGCTGCACCTGCCTTTGTTTTCCTAATAACCTAGCAGAGGTTTCTTGGAATTCCTGGTTGCTTGTTCTTTCCCATGTCTGTTAACCCGTTTATCTTTACTTCCTCCCATAGGTCCCAGGAGTCCATCCGTTCACTGTTCATGCCTTGCCTTGTGCCATTTCTTTCTGTTTGCCAGAAACACTTGACCTTTTCTTCACAAATCAAAACTGTGGCTGTTACCAATTTATCAGTTGTGTCATCAAATTTATACATTATATAGTTCCATGAGGTTCCTGCCCTCTCACATTGAGAGAGACAGAGTAGTTACTAGCCTGACCACACCTTTAATAAAGATTTATCAGTTTCAAATACTGTTCCCTCATCAGTATTTTTTAGAATAGAAATTGTTTGGGTTTTTAGGGCAGGCATGTGATAACTTTGGCTCCTCTGTTGTATAGGAACGGGATTTTCCAACAGAAACTGTTAAATTCGGTCCTGAACGCATGTATATTGATAGCTGGGTCAAAAAACACACCTATGATATGTTTAAAGAGGTTCTTGGATCAGGGATGCAGTACCACTTGCAGGTGAGTGACATCCTTACTTTCATTGAGTGGGGTGGAATTATAGGACTTGACTGGCTTTTGAAGTTAGCTTGATATCCAGGATGCATCCAGGCGTTAAAAAGCAGTAAACATATGCTGGAATATTACTGTTGCGCTATGAAAGAATACAGTTTTACATAGTCCTAGAATGTAAGGTATTAGAGAATACGTTTTCATACCGAGAAAACAGAAAGCTCAGCTTCTGATTTTCAGATAGCCATGTCATTCTGTAGTCAGACTCTGTATCTAGTGAAATAGATATTTGATGTAGGCTTTACCTCTTTTCATTTCAGACAAATGAATTCCTTCGCAATGTATTTGAGCTTGGACCACCTGTGATGCTTGACGCTGCAACACTTAAAACCATGAAGATTTCTCGTTTTGAAAGGGTGGGTTTGTTTTTTGGTTTTTTTTTTTTTTGTTTTTGTTTTTGTTTTTTTTTTTTTTTTAAATAAAATGCACAGCTTCTCTGGTTTCTCTTCAGGTCTTAGAGTCCTTTTGCTTTTTAGGACTAAATACATTGAGGAGAAGTGGACCCAAAACTCTGACCCTGCCTGGTGATAGGAATGTTTGCATGTTTCTTTTACTGGACAGTAACGTAGTGGAATGCCAGGCTCATTTTCCACAAAGAGTCTATAACATGAAACAGTGATTGGTACCATTTCCTTTTTAAGAGATCAACAAATTTTAAGTGTAGTTTGGTTTTTATTGAGGAATTTTCATGCACTTTATCATAGGGTGGTGTTTACCTGTTACCTCTCTAGTTTCTTTGTGGTGTTTTCATTTCCACCTAGTTTCTCTGTTTATAAGGATATTTTGTCTTATTGATCCATGTATATTTTTTTTTATTTCAGCATTTATATAACTCTGCAGCTTTCAAAGCTCGAACAAAAGCTCGAAGCAAATGCCGAGATAAGAGAGCAGATGTTGGAGAATTCTTCTAGATGTCTGAATTTGATGGCTGTTTTCTAATTTCTTCCTTTATTATTATTTTTGCTACTTCTGATGTATATACGCTTTTAGAGACAATTTTTTATCTTGATCAACTTAGATAATTTTTGATGTAGGGGTGGGTTATATTTTAATTTAATGTACAGTGTTACAAATTAATGAGTTCTTTATTCTCTGTAATAATAACTGGTGACCACAAATAAAGTGTTTGTGATGTTGGCTCATATTCTTTGTAGTGAGCAGGTGGTCTTTCACAATAAGAAGGTTAACTTGTTTATACTACTCATCAGAAGTATTGACAGATAATGATACACACACGGCACTTGTGGGTTTGGGGAATGGGTTCGAGTGGAAGGTTGATATTTTGATTTTGTCAGTTAGCTCATCACAAGGCATTATTCCATACTGCACTCACACCCTTGTGTGTTAGATCTTGGGAATTGACAGTAATTAGCCTGTGCCAGAAAGACTGCCAACCCTCACCCCTAACAGTGCAGAACACGACGTGCTACGTGAAACCTGTGCTTTTCACTTTGGAATAAAAGGTCTTTTCCCACTGGAAGTGCTTCTGTGTTAACAGAAGAAATACTGTTTATGACTAAAATAGAGTTCAGAATGAGTCAGGGCAGGCCGGGAGGGAGACAGCCTTTTGAATGTTTGGAACAAAATGAGACAACGCTTTGAGTAATCAAACATTGAAATTAAATACAGCATTATACATAACCGGGACTTCAGTTAGCCAACTTCAAAAGTATTTTTTATTGCCCTTGTGAGGCATCTTGTAAGCATTTTGGTAGTGCATAAAACTTAACCATTAATCTCCACATAGCTTCAATGAGTATAGTTCAGGATACATGGACTCGGTTTCCTTGATGCACAGGGCGGGGCTTAGGAAACATGACACTTGACATGTTTCCCCCCCCCCTTCCCCAAAGTTATTGTTCTGTGTTCCCAACAAACTGCAGTGTTTGGCTAGGGGGTGTCTGTGTGGCTTGTGGTCTTCAGTTCCAGCCCTCAGAGCACATTGGGGAACACTGGAGTCTAGAGTAGCTTTCTTACCTTCGTTTCATATGGGTAACACGGGAAACATTGCCCCTATATTTTCAGTTTTGAGGATGTATTTGTTTTATGTGTCCACCCATGAGTGTTATTTTTCAGGATCTTAATATTGGTTACATGGTAGATACCATTCGTAGTGGGCTGGGCAATCTGGAAGTAAGTTTCATACACTCAATTTTGTTCATTGGAGCTACTGAAATGACTTTTGTTTCCAATTTCTTCTTCCTTAGAGACATTTCTTTAACATTTTCAGTCACACTATCTTGTCTGTGGCTCACATAAAATGACCTACCTTGGTTTAGCCCATGTTTAACTCTTATGTCCCAGCTCTGAGCCTAATTCTGCAGCATTAGTGGGTTCATGCACTCACATTTTTTGAACTGTTATTTATTCCTATTTTCATCTTGTGGTTTATTCCTATGCCTTTTTAAAAACAAAACAAAAACTAGGGCTTGAGGGGATGAGAAATGAGAGCGCTTAACCCACACTTGAGTTTACAAAGATGGAAACCTTAAGTCACCAACCACCAATTCTCAGCCAAATTGCTGTGGCACAAGAATTAATTTTGAAACGTTCAATAGTAGGTGACTCAGCTCTGTGATGGCATTTATTGGATTTCCTGGGAATTGACTGAGTACCGTGAGGGACATTTGAAAGAAAATGCAAGGCCCCAGAATAGACAAATTATGTGACAATGTTTTCTACTGATTCAAAACTTAAAGCAGCATTTTGATATTAAGAACTGTCATACCCTGGTCAAGTCATTGTCTAGGAGTCTAAAGACGGGCCTTCAGGCAGGTGTGATGGGATGGATGTGTGGAGTTTCATCTGCCACTTGACCGTCTGGCAGTGGAGTTCTCAGGCTGTGTTTCCCATTAATGGAGGACTAGTGCTTGAGGGTTATAAAGTTAGAACACTGGGAAAGCAGTGATCAAAATTGAAGCAGGTGCTTCTGCAGATGATACAGGATTTGGGACAGATTGGGTAGTTAGAAGAGTTTTGTTTTTTGACCTGCATGACCAGCTGATGAGAACATCTTCAACTTTGCTGAGGTTAGTTTTAAGACATGTGACAGCACTTTAATAATAAAGTTATCAAGTGCACGGTCTTGGTTCTCAAGCTATGGGAAGACCAACGAAAGCAAGAATGTCCCGAAAGAAACATGTAAGGGAAACTGGGACACAGAGCTATATAATGAGCAGGCAGTTGTGGCGAGGGAAGGCAGCTCATAAACAACTAAGTCTGTTTCAGTCCAAACCCAGCAGCCTGTGTGTGATGTGGCACCCGGAGCTTGCAGACCCCAATTCTCACTGTAGTACCTTTTATGTACACCAGAGGGCAGAAACTGCCATATGTGGAAGGGAAACAAGACTGGTATTCCCAAGAGGCAGATGCACTTAAGCTTAGAAGAGATCTTTTTGGAAGGAATGCTGAAGTGTGCAATCTTTGCACTCACAAACACTTTTTGTAGTTAATTGAAGGCCCAGGAGTCCCTGGACCTGCTGCTATAGTTTAGATCTCTAATGTCTACCTTAAGAAGAGTATGGAAGGCTTGCCTGGTCACCAGCCTGGAACCACTGGAAGATGGTAGACTTAGGAGTGAGGCTGGGTTGAAGACAAGTCCCTCTTTTGCTTCTTGGCTTCATGAGACAAAGCCTCTTTCAGCTGTACCTGCTACCAAGTTTTCTATTGCTGCAAGCCTAGGTCAGAGATCTGAAACAGTGGGCTAGTATAAACCTTTACTCTCTATAAAAGCTGACTGACTTCGGATGCTTTGATACAGGGATGGAAATTGAACACATCAGCCATTATGCTAGTTGTATTATCACAACTATTCCTGTTTACTGAGGTTTCTGTTTGGTCTGGAGTTCCCACACGCCAGCTGTCACAGTGGCAGCTCCTGCCTGCTGCAGGGTATTTATACACAGGAGCACACCATATCAGAAGTGCTAGGAATGTGCTGTCAGCTGATCCAGCCACTTCCACTGAATAAGGACTTTCAACTTCAGCTTAGTAAGAACCACATCAGCTACCAAGCGAATCGATGCCTGCTGGTTTGTTGTTTTAAAGCAAAGTTTCAGCAATGCATATCTAAAACTCTTAGACATTATAGGCGAAGCCCATGCAGGGAATCTTGCATTGCTTGGCTAAATTTACACTAAATATAGACCACCAATTATGTGCTGGGTTGATGGGCCTCAGGGGAGCACTTGTGAGCAACAGGAAAATCAAGAGCAAACTACAGAATTGGTAGAAAGCTTTGCTGTACTTGGTTCCTGAATAGTTGCCTTTTCCGGCTACCTGAGCAGTCCAGGCTCACGGTTTTTTGTAAGTAATTTGCATGTTATTCCTTACTGAGACAGAGTGATGATTCTGGAGTCATTGGGGTTCTCATTGCATGCGTCCTGTGCTTTTTGACTGCTCATAGAAAAGACGTACAGTTGGTTTTAAAAATTACCTCCTGACTCTGAAGCATGAACTCAGAAGTGCCGTTCATAAATGGCCTTGACTCACTCAAGGAAGTGTCCTGTTAAGCTTTGAGTTCAGCCTTCATTGGTAAACAGTTATGAGTTTGTAGCATACAATATGGTGTGAGTAATTTTTCTGCTTTGATACCAATACCGGCAGGGGGAACATACAACGGGTTTTTTCAGAGACAATTTTTATTTGTTGAAGTGTCCTACTGGTAGAAAATCAAGCAATTATTAAATGATGAAAGACTCAGCTGTTAGCAGTGATCAAGATCACAGGAAAATGAAACTACTTACGCGTCTCAGTTCCAGGATCAGAAAGGGTTCCGCCAAAAAGATGCTGCCTTGGCCGTTGGTGAATAGGCAGATCCGCACAGTAGAGTTGGGCAGGAAGGCCAAGTTAGTGTGCCACAGAATGGGGGACACTCTGCACCAGCCTTGGTGGTTGTTCCTGAATGCCCTCATTTCAGCTGCCAAAGATAGCAACCACTGGCGTCAACAGCTGTGGGTTCTGGTTTTCAAGATGTGTCCTTGTATCCATTTACTGGCAGGGTCCCTTGCAAGCCACCTGCAGGCTCTCGGAGGCCATGAATCACACTGTCTTTTTTCTCTACTAATTTGTCGTTCATTTTAACATGTTGCAATACTGAAAAGGTTTATTGAAAAAACATCTACCGATGTGAGCTCACTGTAAAGACGTTTTCTTCCAGAACACTCCAGTATTTACTTGGTTTATCTTAGATGTAGAAAAAAAAAACCTTGAACAAATTTTATTACAGATTCTATTCTAAATTATATGTGTGGGAGGGGCATGTTCATGCCACAAAACTTAATGGAGGTCAGAGGACAAGTTGCAGGAGTCGGTTCTCATTGAACAAAGGTGACGAACATTGAGTTCAGGCTGCCAGGCTTAGTGCCACATCTCCGTCCCTTAGGTATCTTCTTAGTCTGTGGCAAGTAGAGTTTATTAATTGGACTATTACTTTGAAAGCAGGACTTTTTAGCAATGACTTTTATAGCTAGTCTTCTACTTTGTAAATAGTTCTCTGTACACCTCTCCCCTCCCCCCGCAACAGTAGTGACATTCCTGAGGGTGGAACGGATATTAAGTCAGATTCAGAAATGAACTGTGTCTCAGTTACCATGCCCAAAATAGAAGCTGTGTTTGCAACAATGATCCAACCAAGTGACACATGCAGCTTTTTTTTTTCCCGGTCCCCTCCCCTCTCCACAAAAAAATAGTATTTGGGATAATAAAGTATAAGGAGGTGATGAAACAGAAAGCACTTCTGGAAGTGTGGTTTTAAGCCCGGCACCTAGGCATCCAACAGCATTTTGAGGGCGTGGCTTATCTTCTGAGGGGTGAGGTTTGTTCTCTCTACAGCACTTTCCCTCACAGCTGCTGCTGGTTTTGTTTTTAACTGTATCATGTCAAGTCATTCTCTTAGGACTGCCCCGTGCAGTATATTTGAAGTTCAATAATTTCAATATTTAAAGTGCTTTATAATGACGACTCCATACATGCATTATTTCCGATTAAATTTCAGGATAATGAAAACACACAGTTTGAATTCATGAGAAAAAAAATCAGTGCACGACTTTCTGATCTTACAGTGTCTCTTAGCTAGGGATCTATGAATATGTCTAACACAAGTACCACTAAATTTGCAGGTGCTACTTAGAAAGCCTCCGCCCCTCCCCCAGCATGCACATATAAGCCACTTGTGTGTAGGCACTCACAGGCCTGAGGAGGAGGTTGGATCCCCAGGAGCTGGAGTTAAAGGTGGTTATGAGGTGCCTGATGTGAGTGCTAGGAACCAAACTCAGGTCCTAGAGTAAAGCAGGAGGCTTTCCTAATGGCTGAGCCATTGCTCCAGTTCTGAGGCTTTTGATTCTTGATATGTACTTTAAGGGGCTCAGTAAGCATGTGATACTTTTCTCCAGATGTTCTGTGGATATATTAGTACTCATCCCCACTTAGTTTCTAATAACTTTATGGTTGGGTCTTAAAAGGAATCTCTTCAAGAGAATGGTGTCAGGAAGAAATGTGTTGCCACCTATAAGCAGGCACATTGCTGCATTCTCCTACTCTTTCTGAGGATTATTTTAATTATGTCTATGTGTGTCTGAGTATGTGCATGTAAGTGCAGGTACCTAAAAAGGCCACAAGAGGGGGTTGGGTCTCCTGGAGCTGGAGTTACAGATGGTTGTAAACCACTAGACACAGGTGCTGAGAATTGAACTCAGGTCCTCTGCAAGAACAGCACTCACCCACATCTGAGCCGTCTCACTAGCCCCCTACCTTGTCTTTCTAAAATGCCTTTAGACCCCAGACTTCATATCACCACTAACAAACTTTTTGATAAGGAAAAAAAAACTTTCTTAGTCATTAAATCTATATCTTGGAAGCCTTTTCACATCTTTCAATGATCCAGAGTTTCTTATTATGTTAGAGTATGTGTGTGCATGTGCACATGTGTGCATGTGTGTGTGTGTAGGCAGGAGGTCAGTGTCACGAGTCTTCTCTTTCTACCTTGAGACAGAGTCTCTCTTTTTTTTTTTTTTTTTTTTTTTTTTGTTTTTCGAGATAGGGTTTCTCTGTATAATCCTGGCTGTTCTGGAACTCACTCTGTAGACCAGGCTTGCCTCGAACTCAGAAATTTGCCTGCCTCTGCCTCCCAAGTGCTGGGATTAAAGGCATGTGCCACCACCGCCCGGCGAGACAGAATCTCTTAACAAACCGATAGCTCACTGCTTTGGCTAGACTGGCTGGCCAACGAAGCCCTGCAATCTACTTGTCTCCTCCATCACCCATCACTGGAGTTATAGATGGACACCACAGCACCCTGCTTTTCTGTACTGGAGATGTGAAGTCAGGACCTCAATCTTGTGAACAAGCACTTTACTCAATGAGACATCTTTCCAGCCATGCATTAAAGAGGCATCAGTATAGGCTTGTCTAGTCTATTCAGGCTTCTCAGTGTGGAAGTTGTGCTGTCCTGAGAGAATATTACCTTACATGTAAGCCTCAGCCGAAAAAGTATCTGTTATGTAGGTGATCTTAGTTTTTTAGAAACCTGGTGGAAGAGAGCAGAAGTCTCAGGACAATCAAGATTCCTCTTTCTACTGGCTGGAGAGATGGCAGTTAAGAGCACTCTCTGTTCTTGCAGAGTACCTGGGTTCAGATCCAGTTACTCACACGGTAGCTTACCACCTACCTTAACTTTACTTCTAAGAAATCCAGCTGTCTTTTCTAGCTTCCTTGGACATCTGGCATGTATATGGAACACAAACATACATGCAAGCAAATATTCACACAGAAAATAGAAATAACAATGGCAAGGTGTTAGTACACATGTTTGCTAAGATTTGGTCCTGGAAATCCATAGCCTGCATCGAATGGCTAAACGATGTATCTGAGGACAAAAACTCAAGCCGTTATTTACCCTGTGCGTGTAGGAGGGTGCTTAAGTGCCATGTGGCAGACAGAGGGGCAGCCTGGGAGATTCCTTTCTTTCCTTCCACCACATGGATTTCTGAAATCAAACTCAGGCTGTGTGTGTATGCGTGTTAAATTAGGAAATTAGACGGGCTCATAGTTAAATATTGATCTGTCTGTTTTATGGTCATTTTGTTAACTAGCTTATTTTGTCTTTATAAGTAGTGTTTTTGCACAGAGAACTTGAAGCATATTAAATTAGGAATCACGTAATAGGAAAAAAAAAAACATTTTGAGAGGCAATTATGAAACAAAAAAACAGACCCAGAGGAAACAAGATAGAAGTGGGCAGGCTGAAGAGGAGAGAAGAGTGTCACAGACAAGCAGGATATGAACGGCTGTATGTTAACCACACATTTGAGTCTGGCAAGCAAAGAATATCCACTGCATTGTCCAACCAAGGAAGGCTTTCCTCTAGACCCAGCGTGTTTCACCCCTAGCCCAGCATCTGTGGCTGGTAACTGGTGTGTCTCTCCAGCTTCCCGCTGGTCTGGCTTGCACAGCTCCCAAGCCCAGCCTCTTCCTCCTAATGCTGGTGCTTTCTTTCAGGCACAATGACTCATTCCTCTCAGGATGCTGGCTCTCATGGCATCCACGAAGAAGGGAAACTCTATGTTGTGGATTCCATCAATGACTTAAACAAACTCAATCTCTGTCCGACGGAATCACAACATCTATTCTGTATGTATGATCCTGGAAGCACGACTTTGGGACTTCCTAAAAACATCAGGGGCGTGGTGGATGTGTTTCGTGCTGTGGGGGCAGGGTGGGCATCAGCAATCACTGGGAAATGTTGTTTATCATTTAGCAGCTTTTATTTTGGGCTCCCATTCTGTCAAAGCATTATTGACTTTTTGGGCTAAACTAGAAGCTAGGCATAGTGGCCCGTGCTTGTATTTCCAACACTTGGAAGGGTGAGGCAGGGGGATCATAAATGTAAGGTCAGCTTGGACTATAATAGGTAGTTCCTGGTAGCCTGCCTGCATAGTAAGACCCTGCTCCATGCCCTGTTTTTTTTTTTTTTTTTTTTTTTTTTTTTTTTTTTTTTTTCCCCTTTAAAGCTCTAGAGGAGAAACCAATGGTGTTCTGTTGCTGGGTACAGGGATTGCTCAGTCCCTCTTGGCTGTTGTGTCTCTTGGTGACCATGGTTAGGTTCATTATAATATCTTGTTTTGTTTTTGTTGTTTTTTTTTTTTAATCAAAGAATACCGAGGAAAATGCTCAACAACACATTCATCCACTTATTTTAAAAATCATTAAAATTCTGTTATGCAAAAAGTCGACTTCCTTCTCTATTTACAAATTACAAATTGCCCAATTAAAATGTTAAAAGAGACATGAGAACAAACCCAAAACCTCCTGAATACACAGTGTATCCTGCTCTCTAAGTGTTAGAAACCAGGCCTTTGAGGGGGGGCCCTGGGCCCCATCTTTCTAGCTTAACTGATGACTGACACAGGTGTGACTGGCCCATTTGCCATTTGCTTCGTGCACACTCTACGCTTACTGTCCAGTTCTGTAACTGTTATTTCCATTCATTTCTGGGTTCTTCCTTTTGTTCAGATCCTCGCCTGGTTTTAGTGCAGTGGGAAGGGAGGTGTTGGTGTCAGTTGTGGTGTGGCGAGGGTTAGGAAGCGGCAGCTGTTGACAGGCTGGAACATGGGATGTATTTGATTAGATAAGCAAGCAGTATAACTTGTGGGGCTCACGGCTCTTAGTCAAGTTTATCTGTGCGTTTTTAGGCACCTAAGAGTTACAAAATAGCTAATGAGAGGCAATTCCCAGCACAGGGCATTGAGAGGAACTGGCTTCTAGAGCCGATCTTGGAAATAGCTTTAAGAAACCAAAATGCCCCAGGGGCTCTTTTGTCTAAATGGATATAGACCTGAGAGATTATTCTGATAATAAAAGCAGTTTCCTGGGATACACCACACAGCTTTTGGTCTTCCACTCAGGGAGGGCATCACATACCTAGCTCTGTTTAGGTTACCTAGGAGATGGCCAGTACAGCCTCACCAATTTTCTATTCTTCTCCAAAGAATAATTCATGCCCCTCTACTCCACAGTGGGCAGTTTTCAAAGAACCTTCCTTTCAAACAGGTTCAAGGACATTTAGCTCAAGGCTATTCTTTTTTTTTTTTTTTTTTTTTTTTTTTTTTTTTTTGAATTCCAACAGAGAAGGTAAACAGTTCCAACATTGCTTGTCCAAAGACATCCCTAATGCAGAAGTCACTTTCCAGGGCTGTCCAGGGAAAATGAGTGTGTCCATCACATCTCTGAGAGATGCGAAGATTCTGTCACTTTGTTTCCTATCAGCTTTGGAGGACAAAATTCCAAATGTTGACACGACCCCAGGAAATGGAAGGCGGGGGTTGTTTTTCCTGGGGCTGCTCCTGGTGTTAACCGTCAGCTTGGCGCTGGTCTTCTTCGCCATCTTCCTAATAAGTAAGTACTTCAGGCAGATCTGTCTCTACTTGTGTGTGTGTCCTTTATAGCTGCTTCTTCTGAAGTTAGCGCACCCTAGTCATCAGAAATTTCCAAGAGGAGCAGGAAGGAGACCCAGTGTCTTAAGGGCACTTTGTTGCTCCTGGATTGGGTCCTTGGGTACAAGTCCAGGGCTTGCTCCCACAGCGCCAGGTTACAGTTATAAGTGTATATAAGTTTTTAATTTGTCACCCGGAGCCTCTGCTGCCAAACTGTACGCAACGTGTCCTACTTAATTTTAGTTTTCTTTATTCAGCACATAAATATATTCATCACATTTACATATAACACGCATTTTCTGGAGATTTTAACTCCTTGTCATGTTTCCTCATTTACATATTTCCCAGAAGGCTGTTCTGCAGCAAGGGCTCAAGCTAATGGCTAGAGCTAGCTCTGGGGTTGTGAGCGTGAGTTACTTCTGTCCGGTTGCTTCTGCTCTGTCTGCTCTTGGCCTGGGCAATACACAGAGGTTTTCCCATACCTGCTCCTCAGACTAGAGACCCCTAAGCTGATCATGTCTCTGTTCTGTCTGCATAGCAGTAGAGCTGTCTACCTTAAATGTGACGTGTGTGTAGTCCTCTCCATCAGAGCTACCACAATTCTCTCTTAGATGACCTTTAAAAAATTATTATGGGAATTGTTACTGTATTCTTTCATACTACAGAAAGCTACACAGAGTTGGGGAGGATGCTGTCTTTGACAGCATTTTGAGTCTTCCATCTTGTTACTGTTTTCTGCCCTTTCATGCTTTTGGCACCTGACAAGTTTTCTCTTTTTGAGGCAGGATCTCACTACATAGTCCAGGCCAAACCTTGACAGTGAGATCCTCTTGTCCCAGCCTCCTGAGTTCTGGGAGTATAGGCATGTGTCACCACATCTGTCTTGCTTTCAGCAATTTTAAATAAGAAACGGAACATCGTGTCTTTGCAATGTTTCTTATTTAAGTTCATTTAGGGGCAGGGGAGGTAGTGCTGTTGATGATAATAAGACTCCTTTGGGTGTGTGAGGCTGAGCTTGTGGGGAGGGATATCGCATGACCTTTCCTGTGGGGACATGATAAAAAAATGTCTATTCACCCCACCCAGACAGACCAAAAGAAATGACCGCACTCAAACCCAGCTTGGTGAACCAATGGGTTTACTGAGATTATTTATATGCATTAAAGGTGTATTAGTAACTTTTCTGTTGCGGTGATAAAAACATACAGCAAAAGGCACCTTAAAGAAAGGGAGTTTGTCCATGATGCTGGGGAGGCATGACAGCAGGCAACAGGCATGGTGGCAGGAGCAGGAAGCTGAGAGCTGAGCCAAATCTTTCACCACAAACATCAGCCCCTACCCCCAAGGAGGTAACTCCTCTAATAAGGCTCCACCATCTAAACCTCTCCAAGCAAGGGTACCTCAAAGGCAGTTTGCATCACCAGGATGCTGGGAATGGAATTCTGCTCATTTGAAAGAGCAGCAATTGACCCCCTCCTCCCCCTCCTATTCTCCTCCCCCCACCTCTCTCTTCCTCCTCCTCTTCTTCCTCCTCACAGGGTTTCTCTTTGTAGCTGTGGTTGTCTTGGAACTCGCTCTGTAGACCAGGCTGGCCTTGAACTCACAGAGATACACCTGCCTCTGCCTCCCGAGTGCTGGGATTAAAGCTGTGCACCACTGCCTGGCTTTTTTTCTTCTTCTTCTTCTCTTCTTTACATCGCCTCTTCTGTGATGTTCTGTGTGTCTTGGAGGGAGTAACAAAAGGCATGTTGTTCACACATCCCCAGGAGAAGCCACAAAAAAATGATGTTTAATTGCTTCTTTTCCTCCTAGATTATGTGCCTTTCCCCTTAGAAGCAGTAGGTGAATTATCTTTGCAATAAATGTAAGCTCGTAGCTAGCTATCAACATGAGAGGGTCAGCCTAACCCATAGGTGCAAAAGGATTACTAGGTTCTTATTCTGAAACGTTGACATGTTAGCCTAAAATAAATGAATGGTCTGCTTGTTATCCTGCCATGCTTAACTTCAGGTAATGACCTAGTTAAACTATCTGGAGATAGTTTAGATGTGTCTATAGATCAATGAGCAATCCAAAGGGAGTCCTCTCTTCTATAGGTTAAGGGGAAGGATAAGAGAAATAACAATACAACTGTCATATGTGAGGTGTGTAGTCCTAGGTACTACACACAAAATACTTGATGGCTGTCTGTCAAAAATCCTTCCAAAAACTGTAGTATAGTGTGCCGCGCCAACCCTGACCAGCAGGAATTAAGACAGGGAACAACCAGTTCCTTCTCACAGCAGTTTACTCAGGATGCTTAGCAGTTGGTAGTCAAGATGGCGAGCCCGTGATCCCTTCCTGGGCGCAGCTTATAAACCCTGCCAGGAGCCCATGAACTCATGCCGCGTGCACCATACAGCTGAGGTCACTAAACAGCAAAACAAGCTATGTGGGATAAACAATATATTTATCAGAGTGTGCTTCAGCTGTTATAGGCTTTTGAAACCCAAGTCTTTCATCAGGGTATATGGTTCCAGATGGCTGCAAAGTTGATCTAGCCGCTTTCTACTAAAGTCGGCTCCCAACAGTATAGGATCTAAAAGGATTTTTCTTTCTTTTCTTTCTTTTTTAAATATAATACTGAGGAGTGGACCTGGGGCTTTGTGCAATCAGGCAACTTTCATACCACAAAATGGATTGCTAGCCTCCTTTTACTTTTAATTTTGAGACATACCCACTAGATTGCCTTAAACTCACTGAATAGCCCAGTTAGGTGGATAAACTTGTGATCCTCCTGCCTCGGGCTTCTGAGTAGTTGGAATCACATGATGACATTACTATGCCATGCTCTTGAGTTGACTGTTGGTAAAACTGAAGCCTCATAAGCTCAAGGTGAAGCAGCTAACAAGAGCCATTCGGGACTCAGGGACTCTGGCATACAGAATAAGGAGAACATGGATGTCACTGTCTGTTTCTAAAAAGATTTACTGTTTAATGTGTATGAACATCTTGAATGCATAAGTATTTTATGTTGAGGACAGGATTACATTGAGTAAGAACAGGAAAAATTAGGGAGAAAATAAGAGTGTCTCTATGCTGAGTGGAATGGCATACACTTGTAACCCCAAAGCTTGGCAGAGACAGGGAACATGAGTTCAAGACCAACCTGAGATACACAATGAGACCCTGCGTCACAAAAAGTATTTTTTTATGGTACAAGCACCCTAGGCCAGATGTATTAATCTCATTACTGTGTGCGTGTGTGTGTCTGCATGTTCATATGTATGCAGGCACAAATAGATGTTGAAATCCAGAGAATATAATTTTCTGGATAATGAGGGAAAGCCATTTTTGAGAAAGGGCCTGGAAATGAAACAATGTGACAATCACTCATGAAGAACTAATCAGACATACTGATAGCCCCTGACACATCCTTCTCAGCCAGAATTTTTTGGAGTTGTCAGGTGTGGTCTAGCCTGGCACTAGGAGGTTGTAAGCATAGTTCACTTTCTTTCTGGGCGTCTCGGATACATGGGGATTGGCCAAGGGTGCTTCTCAGTACTCAGTTGAGTACCCGCACAGGGCGCCCTCTGTTGGCTCTACTGTAACAGTCTGTTTTCCATTTTCAAGTTCAAACAGGAAACAAGATGGAGGATGTGTCAAGAAGACTGGCGGCCGAGGGAAAGGACATAGATGATCTTAAGAAAATCAACAACATGATCGTAAAGCGGCTCAATCAACTGGACTCCGAACAGAACTGAAAGGATTTCCCCCTAAGAGTGGTCATCGATATGGGAGCTTCTCACTTGCTGGAAGTACACTAGGTTAGGACTGAGAAAGTACTGTGCTTCAGGCAGCGGATACGATTATACCTTCTGTTTCTAGGATGGAAATAACGCCCAGGCAAGGAATTTAAGGATGGCAGCTGAAAAGGGGTGAACTTGATTCAGCCTTATTGACTGCTAGCTGGCTGCTTCTGTTTTGGTGGGGTTAGAGCGGTGGGTGACTGGCACGGAGAGAAGAGTCAGCAGCAAGAGAACTTAGCTCTTCACATGCGACTACTTTTTGAAAATAAGCTTGGTTTAAAAGATTTTCAGTGTTCCAGTGAGGTCTCTGATATCTCATGTTCCTGTACAGATTCCCTCACAAGCCTAAAAAAAATCCACGGAACTGACTGTGCTGAAGCGAACCAGGTGCTCACTCTTTTCAGTAGTGTTCTTTTCGGGTGACACACATTGATAACAGCGTCCGAGCGCCGTTCGGTGATCGCTGGAGAAAACATGCGTAGTATGATGTGCGTGTGGTGAAGCTGAGGGACAAGAGAGAATGTCTATGTTTCCTGAGCTCCTGCATCGTGAAAATCATCTGGCTCTAGAGACCCTACCATGCACATGTGCAAAGAGGGAAGTATGTCTATATATAATCTATAAGCCCTGCTAGCTTCGTCATGAAAAAAAAATCCCTTGGTATCCTGTTCACGGCTTTGGAAGAAACTGGTTAGGTTTGTGTGGCCTTTGCTAAATTAGCATAGAAAATTGTGTATTTGGAAGCTTTCTGGTTTTAGCAAGAATAAGGTATGATGTGTATGACAAGATTGAGGCAAAACGGATGCGTTTAAAAGCATGAATTTTTATTTAATTAAAATACACTGCTATAATTCAGTTGAGGAATTATTGAATTTTTTTGTCATTTTTGTTTATTCAAAACATTTGAATTTACTTGAAAATGAAGCAGTTGTAAAACCACATTTTGAATAATAGTAGATGATGAAATAAACACGAAGAATTTTACTTCTATTCTTTCTTTATTATTAGTTTTTACATTAAAATATTTATATTGTATACTTTTTCTTAAAATTGATCAATATGCAGGATATTAAAAATATAAAATTTGTAATTACTGGGTCATATTGATCTGTTAATGGCAAATCCTTATCGTAAGGATTTATTGGAAAATTGTTTCAAAAACTACAAGGTCTGATGGCACAGCTCTAAGAAACCATTCATTTCTTTCTACTTACTCTATGTTTTTTTTCTTTCTACTTACATGGTGCACATTTTTATACTCAGTAATAAACAATCTTTATTCAAAAGCATTGTGAATTTTATAATGTGAAACATTTGAAAAATATGTATTTTAAAGTGGGCTCTGGGGGTAAAACTCAGGTCTTCATGCTTGCAAGACATGAGTTTTGATGACTGAGCCCTCTCTGCAGCCCCCTGAAAGTAATTTTATTCTTCTTTTTCATCTTGCTTATATTGTACATACAGATGGAGGCATGGCGACCACTCTGGCATTCACAGTCTGAAAAATACCATAGCTTGTAGTATTGTATTCACAAATCAAAGACTTCTATTGAGATAGGAAAAGTTCTGATGGGGCCAGAGAGGATGCTCAGCAGGAAAAGGGACTTGCCAGACCTGATGACCTATATCCAATTCCCAGAAATCAAATGTCTAAGAGAGAGAGAAAAGGGGAGAGAGAGAAAAGGGGGGAGAGGAAGAAAGGGAGGGAGAGAGAGAAGGAGAGAGAGATAGGAGGAGGGAAGAGGAAGGGGAGGTGGAGGGGGAGGGAGAAGGAAGGGAAAGGGGGAGGTGTGTCATGGGTTCATTTGTGTATACATAAACAGACAGACAGACACACATATATTCACACTATAGTTTCTAAAAATGTATTGGCTGGCTGCATGGCAATAGCAAGACACAGCAGGTAAGACATGGGCTGGCACTCTCACTTCCTGAATCAAGTCCTGGTTGTTATTGCTGATTGTGACTTTGGAAAAATAATTAGTAAAATTGGATGCTTATAAATTTTATTTTATAGCATTATTCTGAGGCTTTAGAGAAGTGACAAATGTGAAGGAATGAAAAGTGTTTGAAACAAGAACAATTTGTTGAATGTACTCAAAATAACTAGTCTGTATTGCTAAATTATTATTGTTAAAGTATTAGACATGGCACTATGAAAATAAACTGGTGTATTTAAACATAAATCTATTGGTAGAGACCCAATTATTTTTGAATGCTATTTAAGATCATAGCATCATATCATCAGACAAAGGATGCAAGCAACTATTTCAAGAGGTAATAGGTATAAGAGGGAAGGTGTGTTGTTTTCCTATTTAGTCTGGACAACAGTAGAATCTATTGTTGCCATCCTGAGATGGAAATAAGACCTGTCTCTACTGGACTTATAAATGACTAGACCACAAGGTGTGGTAGGGGGAGGGAGCCAGGTGTAGTGGGAAGAGGGAGCCAGGTGTGGTAGGAGGAGGGAGCCAGGTGTGATGGAAGGAGAGAGCCAGGTGTGATGAAAAAAGGGAGCCAGGTGTGATGGAAGGAGAAAGCCAGGTGTGATGGGAGGAGGGAGCCAGGTGTGATGGGAGGAGGGAGCAAGGTGTGATGGGAGGAGGGAGCAAGGTGTGGTGGGAGGAGGGAGCCATGTGTGGTGGGAGGAGGGAGCCATGTGTGATGGAAGGAGGGAGCCAGGTGTGATGAAAAAAGGGAGCCAGGTGTGATGGAAGGAAAAAACCAGGTGTGGTGGGAGGAGGGAGCCAGATGTGATGGGAGGAGGGAGTCAGGTGTGGTGGGAGGAGGGAGCCAGAATATTAAAGACAATTTCAGAAAAGAAATAGGAGAGACTAGTGACACATGTCTTGATGAAAAAAATAAAGATTTTAATGTTCTTTCAATGCATTGTGTGTCTATAAGATGCTGAGATTTCTTTCTGGTACTGAACTTTTTCTGTGTCCTCCTTTTAATGTCCTCTTTCAGCTCTGATAGGAGGATGGCACAGATGTTCTGACACCAGGTCCTCAGAGACGCACTTTGTCTTTGGCTATGAGGACCCTGGTAGGACCCTCTTTCAGACCTGGCCATGGTAACTCCCTGCAAAAGGCTCGGCCCAGCCCTGCTCAAAACGTGACACCTGGAGGCCACTGGGGTGTGGGCTACCGGTAATATGACTCCTCAGCTGTGAAAAATGTCAAAAATTTCATGCCCTAAAATTATTTTTGAATATTGCTATAAACAAACTAAATGAGAATACTTTTTTCTAAATCTAGCAAATTAATTCAATATTGATATATTAGGGTCAATTTCGGAGTTACTGTATGTCTGTTTAGGGACTCAAAAATAGTTTGTCTTTATATAATCAGCAAAAGGGGAATGGAAAGGGTATGAACAACCTCTGATGTACACTCAAGGGCCTCTGTGTGTGTGTGTGTGTGTGCACGCACACGTCTGCCCCCACTTCTTAGTGTTGAACTCATGTTTGCATATTTTCCCAGCAAATGCTTTACCCACTGAGACATTTCCCTAGCCCCCTAGGACTCTCTTCAAATATTTGTGGAGTCCAGATAACCTCAGACATTTTCATATTAATTGCAGAAGTTATAAAGGAGTTTTCTTTTTCTGTGAATGTGTGTGTGCTGATAAATATGTATATGCAGGTACACATGCACACTCATGCATATAGAAGTCAGAGGATAAGTTCAGGTGCCATCCTGAGGAGTACCATACAACTCCACTGAGACAGGGTCTCTCACTGGTCTAGAGCTTGCCAAGTGTGGGCTTGTCAGGCGGGTCACTGAATCCTAGGGACCCTTCTATCTTGTCTCCCTAGCTCTGATATTACAAGCAGATGCTATCAGCTATCATTCTTTTGCATTCTTTACATGGATGCTGGGGATAGAAACGAGGTTTTCAAGCTTGCAAGGCTAATCCCCCAGTCTCACAAAAGAGGTTTTGTTTGTTTGTTTTTAAATAATACTTTTATTGATTTTTGGCAAGGTCACATCATGAATCCTGAGTGCACTCACTTCCCAGGTCTGTCTTCCCATCTTTGTGACCTACTGACTGCAAGAAAAAAAAAGAGGAAAAAGAGGGGGAGGGGGAGGAGGAGGAGGAGGAAAAGGAAGAAGAGAGAGAGAGGAAGGAAGGAAGAAAAAAGAAAGAAAGAAAACAAATAAAACAAGTCCAATTTCTGTGGATTCATTGGAGCATGGCCAAACTCCTGGTGACTATCAGTTGTGAGAACTACATGTCCTCATCACGATTTTTTGTTTTGTTTTTGGTTGTTTGTTTTTTAAATCATTGCTTCCCTCATTAATTTGGACCCACAACTTTATCTGACCCTCACAATTTTGCTTTGAAACTGGGACTTTGTGTTTGTCTTTTGTTTGACTTCCTCTTTTAGGCATCTCCAGGGTAGAGCACATTGGTTGACACTGTGTGTTTGTTTAAACGGATGTAGTTAGAAAGTATTTCCTTCAGGCCGCCTCTGTTGCCTCTGCAAAACTGTGTTCACTGAGAGCAGAGGGGGATACCTGGTGGCAGCTGATTACTTCAGGAAGAAGTCAATCGGAAAGAAAGAAGGCAAGAGATCACATATGGTTTTTCCATATTTCCTGCATGCTGGAGGTGGATAAACAGCTGCGTCAGACAGAAGAGCTGGGAGCCATATCAAGTATAAAGTCACCAGGAAGCTGCATGGACAGCAACTTTGGAGTTGAAAGACGTGTGTGTGTTCTCCCACTGTCCCCTCTAGCCTAGGCTCTTTAGAATGGTGGTTACACTACTGTGCAGCCAACATTCACCACTCAGTTGAGACTGGCCTTGCTAACCTTTGTTGTGTGTAAGGTATTAATACTTATTAATCATACATAGCAATGAGATTCCAAATACAAATACAGCACAACTTGAGGACATGACCCACACTTCCTCCAGTCCCAGCCCCAGTCACTCCATACAGGTATGAGTAGTCTGTATTCTGCTTTAGTGTCTTTTATTATTGTTGTTTACTCTTCTCACACGAGAGAGAGCATCTGGTATTTGTATTGGCTTATTTCACTTAACATGATGTCCTTTTCTAGCCCCACCCATTTTTGTTGTGAACGATAATTGTTTCATTCTTCTTTACTGATGAATAACACTCTCATTTATGTATACATATATGTGTGTGTGCATATATGTTATATATGCATATATGTGTTTATCATATATGTACATATATGTATACACTATATACCCATATGTATTCATTTCTCATACCTTTTAATCTGTTCATCTGTTGATGGCCACTCAGTTTGATTTTATAACTTAGCTAATACAAAAAATATTACACTGAGCCCAGGCATGTAGGTGTCTCTTTTCTATGATAACTTCTGATACTGACTTACAGCTTATATGTAGTTTTTGTTTCTTTTTTCTATGTTTTAAGATTATAGCTAATTGCCGGGCAGTGGTGGCGCACGCCTTTAATCCCAGCACTTGGGAGGCAGAGGCAGGTGGATTTCTGAGTTCGAGGCCAGCCTGGTGTACAGAGTGAGTTCCAGGACAGCCAGGACTACACAGAGAAACCCTGTCTTGAAAAACCAAAAAAAAAAAAAAAAAAAAAAAAAAAAAAAAGCTAATTTTAAAAATGTTATTTATTTTATTATAACTCTGTATGGGTGTATGCATGTGTGAGTGTGTGTATGTGGTATATGTGTGTGTATGTGGAGGGACATGGGCATTCCAGTGCATGTGACCTGTGTGGAGATCAGAGGACAACTTTTAATAGTCAGTTCTTTCCTTCCACTGTGGGTTCCTGGAATCAGACTCAGACTATCTGGCTGTGTAGCAAAAGCTTTTACCCACTGAGTCACCTTGCTTGTTCCTGAACACAATGTCAAGAGCTTGTCTGTTGACTATAGGTTTATCATGTATAGCCTTTATTGTGTTGAGATGGATTCCTTCCATTTCTACTCCACTCAGGAATTTGTCTTAAAGGGAGGTTAGATTTTTTTCCCATATACTTAAGAATGATTACTTTATTAATATTCAGGAAATCATTTGTCCATATGTAGTAAATCTGGAAGTTGGTCCCCTTTCATTTGAAGGGAATGAACACAACAAGTATCCCTTGAGTCTTGGAAATGTATTATTTCTAACTTGGGATATAGTTACCTTGTGGCACTATGTTTATTTCAAGCTGAGTGTGGTGGTATATAGATGTAATCATAGCACTTGGGAGGTTGATCTAGAAAAATCACAGATTCAAGGCCAACCTGAGCTAAGCAAAGTATAACAGGTTAGCCTGGGCTACATAATGAGACAAGTAAAAACAAAACAAAACAAAAAAAACAAGAAAAACAAACAACGTATTTGGATACTATCCTGTATACTTGTAAGACGTTCATATATCTTTGATACAATCCAGAATGATACAGATAACGGAAGATTATCAAGATTAGGTTGATCTGAGAGCTCATCTCTGGGGCTTTACCTTAATCATGTTAATTGATGTGAGAAGACCCAGACAGAATGTGGGTGGCCCCGTTCCTTGGCTTTGGGTTCTGGATTGTATAAGATTAGAGACAATCAAGCTGAGCAATGAACATGCATACGTTCATCCTGCCTTTGCTCCTGCCTGAGGATGTAACTAGCTGCTTCAGGGTCTTGTTTTGACTTCCCTGCAGTGATGGACTTGTAAGGCTGTTTATCACAGCAACAGAAATGTAATAAGACATGTACTAAGGAAGCCGGGTGGTTGGTCCATGGGTCACGTGGGACAGGAATGCCCTCAGATGGTTTTGTGAACTCTCTCCTGCTTTCCCTCTGCTTTGGGTGAAGATGTGATTGTTTAACTTCTCGGTGATCTGGCTATAATGAGTCCCTGCCCGCTTCAGAACAGAAACAATAAAAGGCATTGAACTCCAGAAAGTGAGTGAAATAAACCTTATCTCTTAAAAGTCAGCTGCTTCAGGCATTTCATTGTAGTATCATGAAACTGACTACTTCATTTAATATTTGGAAAATAATTAATAAATTTACCCTGCAAAATACTAATTTTAAAAGTTACTATTAATGTATCTTCAGAATAGTTTTTCTACACTCATGACTTTAGCTTACTGAATATTAACAGAATTTCAAAGATCCTCAATTCATTTTCCTTGTTTTTGGGTGGGTAGGGGGAACAGGATTGCTCTATATAGCACTGGTTTGAACTTGGAACTTACTCTGTAAATCCATCTGGCCTTGAACTCACAGAAATCTTCTTGCCTTTACCTCTTAGTGCTGGTATTAAAACAGGTGCCACCAAGGCCTCACCCAAAGATCCTCTAATTGATGTTATTATGAAACATTAATTCCAGCACAGGACAAGGAAATTAACCCCATATAAGATCCTTATTACCAATCATCATGGTTTACTTCCTATATCTGTTCTAGTTTGTGGGGCTGTAGCTCATTCATGGGCGCAGGTTCTGTTGGGCTGAGAGTTGTGGTTCCCTTTTGTCTGTCCCCCAGGCATCTGGAATTTGAGTGAGTTTACTCCATACGACACGGGGCGGATGCTGGGCTATGAGAAGCCACCGACCTCTACTCTGGTTGTGAGGAGATCTCAGTCTGAAACCTGTGGGGCCAGAGCTCTTGGGTGAGGACCCCCAGGCAAGTAGGCGTGTGGGGATAGACTGGTCTCAGACTCCTGGGCTCCCAGGCACAGCTGGGAGCAGTGGAAGAGTTGAAACTGGAGGCATAGACTAGCCCACAGCTGAGGGGACAAGGGAGAGAAGCTTCGGCAGTACCCCGTGGAGTAGTGAGACTCTTGGTCATGGCAACTCACTTGGCTGGGTCATGGCTGGCTCACCTAGTTTGCTTGAATTGGTGGGCTCCGTGGCTGGAATGTAGAGATGTCCTTCGGTGGGAGATTAGGCGGCAGCTCATTGGTTGAAGGCCCCCTCTACAGTTCTCCATGGCCGGCCCCAAAGACAAGAGGAAGTCCATGATTTTAAAAGAGTAAAAGTAAAAGAGGAAGTCCATGGCAAAAAGTGGATCTAGCTGTACCCCCTGTCCTCAGGGTGGACCTGAAATTAAATATTTTTTGCAAGGAAGAGGGTCTGGGAAGGAATGCTTAATTGGCTACACCCTCAGACCTTTAGGTATTTCATTAATATGGAGATCTCTTGAGGCTCTGTGGCCTATACACCCTCTATCTGTGGAAGGGCTGCTAGGGTCATTGCCCTATGTGACTGAAAGGTGTGGATCAATGGAGGTCTTCGGCCTGGAGTCTGGGAACATGGTGAAATGCATGCTGTTCCTTGCAGGGATATCTGTTGGGTCTCCGGCCATCTCTAGCCAGTGCTCAACCAGAAACCATGCTATCCTTTCATGGTCCCACACTAGTTGGTAATTTTTGTTCTTCCCAAAAAGATTTCAAATCCATTGGCATTTTACAGTAAGCTATTGATAGTTATGAAATCCTAGAAATACCCTAGCTATTCTGAGGCCACTAGCTAACTACTCTGTAAAACAAAAAAAGCACAGCTGCTGCTACATCCTCCTCCTCTTCCTCCTCTTCCTCCTCTTCCTCTTCCTCCTTTATATCTTTTTTTCCCCACAAGACGCGGGAGCGGGAGCACGGGATTCGAACGGGCGCACCAAGAGACGCGCGCCCTTTAAGGGCCGAGCCACCAGCAGTTCGCTCCTCCTTTATATCTTATATCTTGAATCTGGAGAAATGGCTCAGCAGTTAAGAGTGATTCCTGTTTTTCAAGAAATTCAAGTTCTTTGGAAGACATATACACATAATTAAAAATAAAAATACAAATATTCTGCATCTTAGAAAAATATTTTGTTTTTAATATATATATATATATATATATATATATATATATATATATATATATATATATATATATCTGTGTGAGTCTGTGGACATAAGTGACGGTGCCTCTCGAGACCGGAGGAGGTCATTGGATTCCATAATGTTACATTCACAGGCAGTAAGAACAATATGGCTCTCAACTGCTGAGTCATCTCTTCCAGCCTCTTGCTCACATGATCCAGTAATAGGGGCCATGTGGTAGCTGTGATAGTTGAATGTTTACACTTTTCCTTCACTGTCTTCTCAAATGAAACTTTGAACATCACTTCTCTTCTCCTAATAGAATCCACTAACTGGTCTTGCTTCCCCAAGCCCCGTTGTAACATCTGTCTTATCACGGAGGTTTTGGTTTTGTGTCTAATTCTCACGTGAACTTTGAGTTCCTTAAGGTCATGGAATGTCAGTCAATTCTCTTTGAATTCCTATTCCCTCACACACAGACTTTGCTATGACAAAGGTCCTCAGTAAACACTTGCAGCAATAATTCTTCTCTTTTTTTGAACATATTTCTTCTGCTATTTCTGAAGTTCGTCTCCACTTGGTAATCCACTCAAAGATTATTCTAACCTGGAGAGCAGAGCATGAATTCACTACTTCTACAGAGAGAAATGTCACCTGTCTCCGTGGCTGTGGCAGACTCTTCTATGTGAAGACCCTGCTACATACTGAGTACAATCTTACATCACGATGTGAAGATCCCTCAGCATACTGCATCATGAGTAACTCTTTGGAATATTCTTCACAAGCTCTCAACTCTCAACAGGTAAAAAATGTCCTTTACGTCTGAGCCTAAATGAAAATTAATCCACGGGAAATAAACCTGACCCTTCAGCTATTTAGAAAACCAACAAAGTGTTAAAGTAGAAAATAGAGGCTTTTCAAAAATAAAGCTTTACCTGCTTTGTCTCAGCAGTCATTCCACAGAGCTGTCTCTTAAGCCTACAACTCTATTTCCATGTCTGGATTCACACAGTGAAGCTAATGTTTGTGAATATTGAAAAATATATCTGAGCAGTGAGTGCTATGACCTAGAACTACATGACATTGGCAATTACGAAAGAGTATTTGATTCTTGACAGACAAGGAAACACACACACTTTCACTTACTGCTTAGTTAGCATGGTTACTACGTTATAAACCATGTGTATAATACCTCACTGGATGAATGCCATATGTAGTTCAGACTCAGCAGCAAATGACAGAAGCAAGGACGGAATCCCTGTTGTTTCCGATGGGTTTATCCATGTGGTAAATGAGCCAGGTCTGAGAGGATCTTTTTTTAAGTCTGAAAAAAAATATTTTAAACATGGTTAGAGAATAAGACATCATTTACCATGAATGTGTAATATAATAGTAATAAAGTAAATTCATGGGGAAATGGGTGGATGAATGAAGATTGTCTAAGTAGGATATCTCCTTATTTTAATATATTTCTTTCTGATGATTAATAATTTAGTGCATAGGCAAGAGTTGGGTTTACAATTGAGAAGACTAACAGAAGATGCAGAAGCAAAAATGAGATCAAATATAATTCTATCAATAAGAATATGTTCTACATGAATATTTATAATTTCAGCATGTTAATATAACTCTTCCTATGCAAAGAGAAAAATAAGAGGGTAGAAAAAGCACAAATTTGGAAAAAAGAATGAATTTCTTCTACACATATATTATATATATAATATCTATATATAATATATGTAGTGTACTGGTAAAAGCATGGTTCCTAGAGTCAGATTATTTCTGTTTCATACTCTCTAATTGCTGTGCATAAACTACCAAACCTCTTTCCTTATTTATGAATGGGATAACAGTATGAATTCTAAATATTGATGGAGGTAAGGTACTTATAACTGGTCATGGCTTATGTAAATATTCAATGAATGTCAACCTTATGAGATGATGAGAAACCACAAGCTATAACTGTCTTGTTCAGAGCATTAAATCATTTCCACCTATAAGTGAAATATGCTACTGTTAGAGATGGGGTGTCAAAAAAAAAAGAGATGGGGTGTCAACAAAACATGCTTTTCATTTGCGAGTGGTTATGAGTTTGACATAGCTTCTGGGACTTACCGAAATATTTCACAAATCCTAGTTGTAATTTTAAGTCTTATGAAGTAAAGTTCAAGGAATGAAGTATGTTTTTCTTTTAATGGAATTAGTTTCTGGAAACATAGTGTTACAACTGTGTAACCACCAGATGTCAGTATTGTTATAGGTTAATTTTCAATGCGGCCTTACATTCTGTTTGATTGTACAGAGTTGCCTTTGGCATGCTTGGTGTTCCCTATGTACTGTGGGAGGATCCTGTGGTTCCTACAGTCTTTCTACCTTCTGCATTAGGACTAGGCTTCTCCCTTTTGCAGTTTGATTGGTTATGGTTTTCTGTAATGGTCTTCATCTGTTGCAAAGAGAAATTTCCTTGACAAAGGATGAGGACTATACTTTATCTGTGGGCATGACACATGTTTAAGGTATAGTCAGGGATTATTCTGATTGAGAAAAGAGGTGGTTGTAGGATCTCCAAGACTCATAACTTCACTAGTCCTGACAAGTTGACTAGTTCTAGTACCAGGCATGACTTCCTCTTGTGGAGTAGGTCGTAAGTCTGATTAGAGAGCTGTTGGTTACTGCCAAGGCACACGTGCCACTACTGTACCCCCAGAGTTATCATGTCATGCTGATCGTTGTGGTTCACAGGCAAAAAGACAATTTTTGAGAAGTACTCTTTTGGATTAAATTTAAGTCATGATTCTTGAGTACTGGTGAGTTGTCACAAAGTTATGAGTATCACAAAAAATAAACTATCTGCATCACATTTTGACAATAGTTTTTATGAAGGCACAAGGCTAAAAAGAAAGTACCTTCAATTTGTCTTTGAGACAAGGTCTTATGTAACTCATTCTGGCCTCAAACTTGATATATAACAGAGGTTAGCTTTGAACTCTTGATTCTCCCTGCTCCATTTTGCAAATATTAGAGTTACAAGCATGCACCACCATACTTGGTTTAAGGTCTCATAATGTAGCCCTTGGTGTCTGAAGCTTGCTATGTAGACCAGGTTGGCTACATACTTTTATATATCCACCTAACTTTGCTTCCCAAGTGTTTGGATTGAAGACTTGAACAACCACACCTGGCCCAAATGGTAACTATAGCATTTATGATAGATTTAAAAAATTACATTTGTGTGTGTGTTGTAGTGAGCCGCTGTTTTCAGTGGCTACACATTTGCATTTTCCAAGATGGCGCTGGCCTCGTGTTTTCCCAGCAGTAAACAATTATTCTGCGCAGCTGCTAGGCAGAAAGAGCGCCAAGTCACTGGCCTATCCCGAGGCGTAATATTGGGTGGTGAGCGAACAGCCATTCAGAAGTGAATACGTCACTCTAGGATGTATTTAAGTGAGCCGCTTCCGGTTTCTTCCGTCTTTCCGCTTTACCGTGTGGAGTAGTAAAAAGTCCTCGTGGCAGTACACCCGATTACCGCCTCCTGTCCTTATTTGCGGGCGAAAAGGGATTTGGGGGGGCGCTCGTTACATCTGGTGCCGAGAACCCGGGAATTTTAAGGCGCTGTGGGAGACCACCCAAGTTTTGGGACGGGTTAAAAACTGCGGAACTCAAGGTGCATCTTGGAAGGTATGCTTGGCGTGGAGACCTTTGTTGTGACCGAATTTTCATTCACTGCCGCTGCTGCAGCAGCTGGCCTTGTGCTCGTGTGGTTTTCGTTGGCAGTCTATTTTTGTTGTGAGGACCCAGCCCGAGGCACAGCTAATAGGGCAAGCCAAGAGGTTTCAAAAAAGGTCTGCTCCAAGCTATCAGAACCAGGATGTGGCAACAGGCGCTCAGCCATAGGGTTGGGAAAAGAGAAACAGACGAAGAAGTCTGGAGAGAGACTGGCCAGAGAGTTTGGTTATAGGAAAGAATATTCAGGAGGAATACAGGCCACTGCAGGGCCTATTAAAGCTACAAAATCTTCACTGGCTGGTGAAGAGAAGCGGGAACCCCCGCACCCAATTAAGGAGCCTGCTTCCATAAACCTGGGCAGCTCCGAGGAAGAGAGCCTGGGGCAGGAAGCAGCTGCCTATACAAAGGGTAGCGGTGCTGGTATTAAAAAAAAAATACAGTTCAGGCCTCAGAGAACAGGCGGGAGATTAAAAACATTTACATTTAAATTAAGACAATGCAGACTGAGCTCTGCAGCTCAGGAGCCAAGAGTTCCCTTTGTCCTGGGTCTTCACCGACCAAGTCCTAGACTACCTACTATTAATCGTTTTGAACCTGATAAGAGATATCAGTGGAAAGTTCTGCCTCAGGGCATGGCCAACAGCCCTACTATATGTCAGCTGTATGTACAAATGGCCCTCGAGCCAATTAAGAAGCAATTTTCTTCGCTGTTGCTGGCTCATTATACAGATGATATTATTATGTGTCATAAGGATTTAAGTACTTTACAGACCTCATACCCCTTATTATTAAAAACCTTAGAACAGTGGGGTCTACATGTTGCTACTGAGAAAGTTCAATTTTCAGAGATTGGTTCCTTTTTAGGGACAGTTATCTATCCAGAAAAGATAATTCCTCAGAAATTGGAGATTCGTAGAGACCATTTACATACTTTAAATGATTTTCAGAAATTATTAGGTGATATAAATTGGTTAAGACCGTTTTTAAAAATTCCCTCGGCCGAGCTGAAACCTTTATTTGATATTTTAGAAGGGGATGCTCATATTTCCTCACCGAGGGCCTTAACACCAGCTGCGAGCCGTGCTCTGCAAGTAGTAGAAAACGCTTTGCAAGATGCCCAGTTGAAACGCATAGATGAAACCAAAACCTTTGACTTATGTGTTTTTAAAACTAGACACTTACCAACTGCTGTATTATGGCAGGAGGGGCCCTTGTTATGGGTTCATCCCAATGCTTCTCCCGCAAAGATCATTGAAAGGTATCCAGATGCAGTTGCTCAACTTGCCCTTCATGGGCTAAAAGCGGCCATTACTCATTTTGGAAGAGAGCCTAAGGTTTTGATAGTGCCTTATACTGCCCATCAAGTCCAAATATTAATGGCGACCTCTGATGTGTGGGCAGTGCTGGTTACTTCCTTCAATGGTCAAATAGATAATCATTATCCTAAGCATCCCATCTTACAATTTGCCTTAACTCAAGCTATCATATTTCCACATATTGTGTCTCAGGAGCTGCTCCTAGATGGAATGGTAGTTTATACGGTTGGGTCAAAAACAGGAGTGGGTGCCTATGTGGTTAATGATAAGGTTACATCCAAACAATATCACGAAACCTCACCTCAAATTGTGGAATGCTTAGTGGTGTCAGAGGTTCTGGAAATCTTTCCAGGTCCCTTAAATATTGTTTCAGATTCCTTCTATGTGGTTAATGCAGTAAAAGCATTAGAAGTTGCTGGGTTAATTAAGACATCTAGCAGACTTGTAGAAGTTTTTCAAAAGATTCAGCTTACCCTGGCTAAGCGTAGATTCCCTGTCTTTATAACTCATATTAGGGCTCACTCAGGCTTACCGGGACCTATGTCCCGTGGAAATGACCTGGCAGATCGAGCCACAAGGTTAATTGCAATTGCCCTTTCGCCAAAGTTAGATTTGGCTAAAGCTTTTCACAAAAGGTTTCATGTGACAGCTGAGACATTACGATGTCGATTTAACATCTCTAGAAGGGAGGCCAGAGATATTGTGACTCAATGCCAAAACTGCTGTCAATTCCTACCTGTTCCCCATACAGGAGTTAACCCTCGGGGAATCAGGCCCTTACAAATCTGGCAAATGGATGTTACCCACATCCCATCCTTTGGTAAATTACAATATTTGCATGTCTCTATTGATACCTGTTCTGGAGTTATATTCACCTCTCCTTTGACCGGAGAAAAGGCGGCCCATGTTATTCAACATTGCCTCGAAGCTTGGAGTTCTTGGGGAAAGCCTAAAATCCTTAAAACTGACAATGGGCCAGCCTACACTTCTCAAAAATTTCAAAGATTTTGTCGCCATATGGAAGTGACACACCTGACGGGTCTTCCTTATAACCCCCAGGGACAGGGCATCATTGATCGTGCTCACCGCACCCTTAAAACTTATTTGATAAAACAAAAAGGAGAAGTTGAGGAAGCTCTGCCCACGGTGCCACGAGCTACTGTTTCTCTGGCACTTTTTACCCTCAACTTTCTGAATTTGGACAGTCAGGGCAACACAGCGGCTGATCGCCATTGCCTGGAACCAACTAGGCCAAAAGAAATAGTAAAATGGAAAGACGTTTTGACTGGTCTATGGAAAGGCCCGGATCCTATTTTAATAAGATCCTGGGGAGCGGTTTGTGTGTTTCCACAGGGGGAAGACAATCCATTTTGGCTGCCAGAGCGACTGACATGGCGACTCGCGGTTCCTGAAAAAGACCCCCTGAAGGATTCATCTGCAGATGCTCTCAGCTCCCATTTGGACTCTCCTAAATCGGGTTTCTAGTATATACAGTGAATTTAGATGGCTAACCTATCTGCTTCTCAAAAACCTATGCCCTTGCCTTCTTAAAAGGCGTTGCTGCTGCTAACTTGTACCAATGTAACTCGATTTATATTCCAGTGCTGGTCTGCTTTTCTATAAGCAGGCCTAATAGCCAGTTTACCACTCTGATCCCTATCCCCATTCAGACATCTGAGACCTTGATTTTATTCTGACAAGAAAAGAGATTTTGATATAACTGCAGCCCTTATCGCTGCTATTACCATCCCTACAATGCAGCTGTGACAGCTGACTCAGACATGGTTAATCAAGTTACAGCAGCTACTGTTGTTAATCAAATTTCAGAAAAAACCTCTGAGGCTTTGACCCTCCCACAGAAAGTGGATGTGTTGCAGGCATCCTGTTGGTCAATCAGAGAGTTGATTCGCTCCAAGCCCATGCGAAACAGCTCGCGGATGTGGTCCAAATGAGCTGTGTGTCAGCGACCCCACATCCAGGTATTTCACCTCTGAGATTTGTGAATGATACATTTATTTAAAGCCATAATCTTTCTGCTTATTTAAAAGGAAAGTGGAATGGGAAGTTGGACCAGGTACAGCAGCAATTGCAAATCCGGATTTCCAGTCTTGATGGAGTGCGGATGGAACCTGTTTCCCCTGGAGATTTTACTTCTTGAATTTCTTCTGCTTTTTCTTTCTTTCTTTCTTTCTAAAAGGGAAGGTAGGCCTGTTTTGGTACAGCCCTATGATGTGGATTCGTATTCATAGATGGTTGGTTTGTAAGCTCAAAGCCCAGCAAAAAACCGTGACAAGGTAGCTAAAGCCTAAGCACTCGCAGCCTTGGAGCAAGCATCCCTCCCTGAAATTTGACTATGACTGCAACCCTCAGTCTATGCACACCAGGGGTTCGGCCCATTGCACTGGGTAGATGAGAGGTCTAAGTCCAGTCAGCCCTTGCCTGAATAACCGGTACCTGAACAGTTAGAGGTGTTTGCGAGTGGGTACTCGACAGGGAATGTTCCACGTGTGTGGATAGATTTCCCGAAAGTATGCCTGATTGCATAAAGGTTTGATGCCAAAAACCTCCCCTGGTGGCGCCCCAGGGTAGAGGCTTCCTTTCCCCGTCAAAAGGCATCGAGATTGGGTATGGGAATTAAACCCATTACAATATCTCATTTTGCACAGGGGATCAGGCCTCTGCTTTCCCTCACTGAGTTGGTGCTGCGTTTAATGGGCGAAAGGCTGTTTTATATTAATAATTTAAACAGGGAGAGATGTAGTGAGCTGCTGTTTTCAGTGGCTACACATTTGCATTTTCCAAGATGGCGCTGGCCTCGTGTTTTCCCAGCAGTAAACAATTATTCTGCGCAGCTGCTAGGCAGAAAGAGCGCCAAGTCACTGGCCTATCCCGAGGCGTAATATTGGGTGGTGAGCGAACAGCCATTCAGAAGTGAATACGTCACTCTAGGATGTATTTAAGCGAGCCACTTCCGGTTTCTTCCGTCTTTCCGCTTTACCGTGTGGAGTAGTAAAAAGTCCTCGTGGCAGTACACCCGATTACCGCCTCCTGTCCTTATTCGCGTGTGTGAGTGTTTAAGATATGTGTATGTATATAAAGTGCATTTTTGTACACACATACCAGGGAGGTCAGATGATAGCTTAGGGGAGTCAGTTCTCTCCTTTCACAGTGGATTCTGGGATTGAACTCAGGTCACCAGGTTTGCTTGGGAAATGTCGATCTGCATTACTAGTCCCATCTCTTTCTGTATGTCTCTCTCTCTGTCTATGTCACTCTGTCTCTTTAAGATAGGGTCTCCAGTGTCCTAGCCAGTCACTAAATTCTCTTTGTAACAAAGGATGACTTTAAACTTCTTTAAATATATTTTATTTATTATTCTTGAATGTATCTGCATGTTCATGTGTGTGTGGATAGATACATGTATGTATATGTGTGAAGACCAGAGGTTAGCCTCAGACGACCTTCCTTAGGAACAAGCCATTTTACTTTTGAGATAGGCTCTTTGACTTTCCTTGGTACTCAGTAGGTTAGGTTGGCCAGTGACATCCAGGCATCCACCTGTTTCTGCTTTCCCAGGGCTGGGATTATATAGGTGCATGCTGTTACGTCAAGCATTTTCATGTGATGCTCTAGGGATTAAACTCAGGCTCTTGTGCTTTCTTATCACATGTTTTATCAGCTGAGCCATCTCTCCACTGCTTTTCATTTGTTTTTGAGACAGGATCTCATCATGTAGGTCTGGCTGTCTTGAATTTAGAATCCTGTATCAGCCCCCCACCCTAACAGAGATTACAAGCATATGTCTCCATGCCCAGTGCCATTATTAATATGGTACCATTTAGGGTTAGTTTGCATTATACAACACTCCTTATTTAGACAAGGGTGGATATTGTATGCATGTTATATTTAGTTATTGTGAGTATATCTAAAATAAACAGTAAGATGTTACATTGCTATAAAAGAATACTCAAGGGTAGATATTTAGAAAGAAAAGAGGTTTGTGTACCCTACCTTTTGGGAAGATGAAGCCCAAGAGCATGTGCCTCCATCAGTGTGACCTCAGGTGGTGACCCCATCAATACATGGTAGATGGCATCATGGTGAGAGTCCACACAGAAGAGGTCACATGACAAGACAGGAAGCCAGAGTTTCTAGTGGGAAGGCTGGCCCAAAGTGGGCTGAGATCCCATAAAAACTATTTGAATTCTTCTGAGTGTGCATCATGTCATTGCCCTAACTATCTTTTACCAGGGTCCATCTCTTAGGATCTACTATGTTAGCATCACACTGTGTCCCAAGCTTTCAGGATGTGGATTCATGGAGGACATGATAAAACTCCAGGAGATGTCAACAGTGGCTGTCCCTGGATGGTAGGATAGTAGTTAGATTTTCTTCTTTTCAAAATGAGAAGCAAATTAATTGCAAAATTGTGGTAACTTATGATGCGCACATTTTAGTATTGATTATTTTTATATCGATGTGAACTTGAGAGGAACATATCAACTTCCTTGCATGTGCTTGTTGTCTCTAGCTCATTATGAAATGCCAAGGAAAAAGTAAAACAAAGTGAGTGCAAAATATGCCATTCACATTACAAGATCCCTGGGAAGGAGATGCTTTAGAGACAGACTTCTAGGACAGTAAAAGGTGTGTATGATGCTGGGCGTTGAAGGGCAAGACTAATTTCTGCAGACCTAGCAGAAAGGATAAGTAAATTTGGTGATTTGCCTTTCCTGGGTCCTAATCGCCAAAGCAGTTACCTAGCCAGAGACATCATCAACAAAGACAGGTGTTGGGGTAACTATCTTGTTGTGTCTTTGTATGTATAGTACGTGTGTTGTACAAAGACTTGTCATCTTCAGGCTTGTGAATACATGTAGGATTCAAAACTAATTTTTACCAAATTACAAACTTTTTTGTTTTGGAGAGAGAGAGAGAGAGAGAGAGAGAGAGAGAGAGAGAGAGAGAGAGAGAGAGAGAGAGACTGACAGAGAGAGAGAGAGACTGACTCACTTTGTAGCTCTGACTGTCCTGAACTTGAATTCAGGGGCTGGCCTTAAACTCACAGAAATCAAACTGCCTCTGCCTCTCAGTACTGGAATTAAAAGCATATGCTACCATATCTGGCTTGCCTGCATATGTGTGAGGATGTATGGAATCCCGAGGCCAGAAGACAACACTATGTCAACTGGAACTGAAGGTATCCACAGCTGTGAGTGCCTATGTGGGTTGAGCCTACATCATCTTCAAGAGCAGCAAGCACTCTTAACTTCTGAGCTATCTCTCCAGCTTCACAGCTTTGAAATCTACAGAGTGGTGTTGGCTTCTTCTGTGCAGGTTTGGGAATGTATCCAGTACTGATGCTCACAGCACATTGGACCAGGAGTTTTTAACTGATTATGAAGATTATCTTTATGAAGATACTACATAGAGATCCCTGCCTTTTTCTTGAAATGTGAACAGTCATTATCTATATTTTCTTTCTTTCTTTCTTTCTTTCTTTCTTTCTTTCTTTCTTTCTTTCTTCTTTTTTTATTGGATATTTTATTTACATTTCAGATGCCATCCCCTTTCCCCATTCCTCCCCTGCAGAAAACCCCTATCCCATGCCCCCTTTTCCTTTTTGCTTTTATACATTTTTTAAAAATGTGAATCAAAGGCTTTATAAGTTTGGTAATGCTCAATCAGAAGTGTAACCCAATACCCAACCTAGATATATCAACTATCTTTGACTGGTGGAGACACGTGAACATCTGCCTCCATGTCCCCCCCCTCTCTTTCTCTCTTTCTCTCTCTCATCACCTAGCTTCTCCTCTCTTTCTTCTCCTCCTTTCCTTACTCCTTCTCTTCCTCTTGGTACTCCTCCCAATTTAGCTCCTCCTACATATCACCTTTCCTGTTAAAATAAAACTTTTCTCTCAAAATACAATTAGAGCATAATTATGCCAATTTGTACCAGCAAAGTACGAGATAGTTCGAATACCCAGTCCATCATTTTGTTGACTAACCAGAACCTCCATCATCTCTCCTAACTAAAACACTTAGTTCTGAACCTGGCTTTTTCCTTGGCTTTAGAATGAATGTCAGCTGAAAACCATCCACTCAAATCTTTTCTCTCAAGGTAAATAGCCAGGATTGGCTATGAGACTAGAAGTTTTCAACCTCATCAGAAATCCAGAATGGCTGAGTTAACTAAAATTATGGGAAGCACAAAGGATAGCTTCTAAAATTTAGCCAATTTATAGAGACCACTGAACACCTGGACAGTCCCTATAATACAGAACGTTGGAGCATCTGATCTTCAGACTTCTGGCCAAGGATCATCTGACAGACCTTAGTGCTGCAGAGTTATTAAGGGCTGATTACTCTGTCTAGGCAGATATAATCATTCGACTATTCTGCTCTTTTTTCCTCTTCCTTTCTTTCTTCCTTCCTTCCTTTTCTTCCTTCCTTCCTTTCTTTCTCCCTTTCTCTCTCCCCCTCTCTCTTTCTTCTTTCCTTTCTTTCTTTCTTCCTTTCTCTCTTCCCCTCTCTCTCTCTCTCTCTCTCTCTCCCTTCCTTCCTTCCTTCCTTCCTTCCTTCCTTCCTTCCTTCCTTCCTTCCTTTCTCTCTTTCTCTCTTTCTTTCTTTCTTTCTTTCTTTCTTTCTTTCTTTCTTTCTTTCTTTCTTTCTTCTTTCCCCCTTATTATGAACATCATTGATACAGCAGATTGAAGGAGGAGGAATATTTCCCAAACCTCCCCCTCTCCTACTGGGAGCCCATGGGCACTCAGTTTAGTGAATTTAAACAATACATTCAAAGAGGAAACTCTGACAGAGTCAGTCTCTCTCTCTCTCTCTCTCTCTCTCTCTCTCTCTCTCTCTCTCTCTCTCTCTGCCTCTTCACTCCCTCCCTCTATCTCTCTCTCCTCCCCCACCACTTGAGAAAACATACTTTTATGGTGGTTTAAAGTCTACCCTAATCAAATAAGACTGTTGTGTAATTTCTAAGGCCTAGGTGAACAAGAAGTTCACTTGGTACACAGCTGAGCATTCAAAACACACCCTTGCCATCATTTGATGCAGGATCTCCCCATGCAGCCAGACTAGCCTGGAAAGGACTATATAACTTAGAATTGCCATCCCCCTATCTCAGCTTCCTGAGTATAGGATTAGAGGGTGTGTATGACCATGCCTGGCTCTAAAGCAAAGATTCGTAGCCAACAATGTAGAAAAAAAAATATACCCATTAAAGCCAATGAGTATTTGCTTTTGCTGGCTTCCTCTGTAGCATCTTGCATCAGACACACAGCAGGCAGCAAGGGATATGTACAGTGCATTTATGGAGTGTGTGGAAAAAGTTTATGAAGACACACCTGAGTAGGTGAGCCAAGAATTCAGGATATGTTGACGAATGCCTGTATCAACTCTTTAGAATGACTGTTCAGTTACTCTTTCAACTGAAACACATTCTAGCCTAAAAAAACTATCATATCACAGAAATATCAGGTGAAGTATTTACTTGGTGCTCACAACATTTCAAGTGGAGATTGAAAGACCAAATAATTATTATTTCCTCAGGTTTTAGTGGATTTTGGAAACTATCAGTAGATTGTCACCATTTTAGATTTCGTAGAAGTATTAGGAGCCACTCATGTTTCTCCTCTCAATGTTTATGACTGGAGAACATTTTTGTCAGGATTCCACAGGGAAGTGTTTGTGTATCCTTCCCTGAGTCCTTGTCTGGGAGCTGGGGCCATGCACAGGTCAGAAAAGCCAGAGGTTCCCAGTGGTGTCCATCCAACAGTCACTAAAACTGTTGCTTGACACTGTTCCCTAGAATTCCCCCATGAGAGTCAAGGTCCAATTTGTACTCCATTGGCTTTCCTGACTCAGTTGCCCACACTCTCACCTTTGTTTTGAGAGCCACCTCTATTTTCAGCAGAATTTGGATTCAGTGTCTGCTTCCGGGAAACCCAAATCAGACAACAGGAAGCAGAGGAGTAATGTTGGAAGGCAGGAAGCCTGGACAGGAATCTCACTTTGAATGTGTTCCTCCTGGGCATGTTACACACACAGACTGTCTCTCAGGCCTTTACCTATGAAATGGAGGTCATGTCTTTTAACCTTATAGGAGACACTGGAACCTGAGTCACCCTGTGCCTTCTCAGTTCTCATATGACTCTTTACTTGAAGTACAAGACACAGCCTATGACAAGGGAATCAATGGCAGATTCATATAGGGCACGGGTTGACCTGGAATTTTGTGGCATTGAGTTTTTTACTTAGAAATTTGAAACTATTTTCCCGGGTTTTAGATCATTATAAAATATGATATATATGGACAGAGCCACTGACATCACTTTGATTTGATTATTGTTTATGGTTATTAATGATAGTTAAGTCATTCAATTCAATGTTGCTTAGCAGTAGGGATATACTGAGAAGTGAACTCCTATATGATTTTGATTGTTGTTTTTACATGGGTGATATCCATCTGCTACACATCAGGGCTCTATGATACATACTAATTGCTTCTAGGATTAAGGCAGGATAAAAAGACTGGGGAAAGTTTGAGGACAAGGAAAGGGAGAGACCTTCCTACAGGGATTCAGTTACATTTCCTGCTGGTGGAGAGTCAGGCATAGCCCCACAACTGATGCAGTGACCTGGACATATATCGCTATTTTTTTCCTAGAGGTATTTCAAGCAAGGTGTCCAAAACCACAAGTTACGTATGCTTATTTGGAGCCAAAATGTTTATGGTCTTGAGAGATTTTTTTTCTCCTTACAAATAAAACAGGTACAGAAAATGTTTATATTTGTTTATTTATTCTTGCTCAAAGTAACCAATGTTGTTGATACAAAACAAAGAGGTAAAACCTCCAAAGCTCTCTGGATATTTACAAAACTGATATTGTATCAAATTCATTCCCTTAGAATACACTAGCAACAAAAAAATCCAAGGTCAAGATTGTATATGTATGTTGCATGAAATAAAAAAAAGGGCACAATTCCACGCTAGCACTGGCTTCTCTCTGGCCCTAGCGATCTCGCCGCCTCCATGGCTAGCCCCATGCAGCAACTGCCCAGCTTGTGGTTCTCTTACCCAGGATTCTGCTCACATTCCCAGCCATCTGCTCTGTGGTTAGTGGTCACAAATCCCAGTAATCCAGTAAAATCAAAACTCTAGAGGTTTGTAATTTATCAGTCAGATTTATATTAGTAAATTCTCAACCCACAAAATGCCTGCACAATGAACTCAAAACTCAATTGATATAAGTACAAGCTACATACCTAGATGGGGGGCAAACGCACCCTACTTATTATTTAATCATGGTTCTAAGAAATCCCCAACACTTATGGCTCCCAAGGACTGAATGGTTCTGGCTCCTCTTCCTCTCCTATATGCTCCATCTTCTTTCTTCCTCTCCATCTGTTGTTCCTTCCTCTCTCTGTGCTCTCTCTAAAACTCTCAACTTGCCTTCATTTTCCACTGCCCAATCACAGGCTCTCACCTTATCTTGTGCCAGCAATCCACACACATATATATGTGGATATGAATATATAATGGCAGCAATTATCATGCTTCCTCTTCTGGACTTCAGTGCCCAGTCAGTCTGTTTTCATAAAAGGCAACTGGAACTCAAGAAAGATGTTTGTCTAAGTCCGTGTTCTACTGCTGTGAAGAGATGTCATGACTACCAAAACTCTTATAAAGGAAAACATTTAACTGGGGCTTGGTAACAGTTTCAGAGGTAATTGTTATCATGGCAGGTAGACATGGTGCTGGTAAGTAGCTGAGAGGTCTATATTTGGATCTTCTGGCAGCAGCAGGGGGTGGGAAAGGAGAGGGGAGAGGGAGAGGGAAGGAGGAAGAGAGAGAGGGAGAGACTTGGGCTTGGCATGATCTTTAATGCAAAACAAAGAAAAGTGATTTAAAAAAATAAAAAAGGACCAACAACTCCTCCCAGGACCCATTATACATGTTTGTGAGATGCCATGTGGTTGCTGGGAATTGAACTCGGGACTTCTGGAAGGAGAGCCAGTGTTCTTAACTGCCGGATCATGTTTCCAACCCCCTTTATATCTATTTAGTAAACTTTGTTTCATTGCCACTTCTCCTGGAAGTTTTCTCTCCAGAGTCTGTGATCCAGCTTTAGTGGCATAGGTTCCTAAGTGTGGATCTCAGTAGGCTACTGGCAGCAGTGCTGGGTTATGTCTCCCTGCTGCTACTGAGAAGCTCACAGTGAACAGAGCAACTCAGGAAGCAGCTATTAGATGCATGAAGGCTAAGAGTGCCATCAGATAACGTCCGAAACCATTAGCAGAGGCTTTCCTGCTCAACCGTAACCCCCTTACCTCAAGTCCCCAACAGCGTATTTGGAAAACGCCTTGATCTATGATTTTCTTTTTTGTTCCGTGACTGTAACCAGTAACATATTCAATTATTATTGGTGTCAAGCATGATATACTTCGTGGTAAGTGTATACAATTATGTGTGCTACTCTTTGTAGGACCACCAGCACAATAGGCTTGTTCACATCTGTGTCCCTCTACACCCATGCATAACACATGCAGCAGAACACTGAGGGCTACTGCAACACTAGAGAGGAGTTCTTAGCACCTTGGAACCACTATCATAGCAAGATGTCATATAGTACATAACTGTACAGTGATAAGGCTTTGTGTGACTGTGGGCAACTTTTTCACCACCTGGTGTAGATTCTCATCTGTAGAATGTTCGTAGGATTCTTATGAAATAATACAATTTGATTTCTCCCAAAAGTCTGTTCATAAAAACATTTGGAGCAGGGCACGAGACACTTTACTTTACACTTTACAGGACACGTTGCTTTACATGTATTTTTATGAATGGAAACTTAAAACAATATGTTTTAAATTTGTAAAGTAAAAAAATATATATTAGGACTGTTCAAACTAAAGGCTTTCTGGGTGAAGAGAGAGAAGGTTTGTGCTAATTCAATCCTCATTCAGAAATATTAATCTATGAGTCCACAGTGTGAGGGGAGCATAGAATAGCAGCCATCGGACGGCTGTTTCCAAGAGGGTCAGATGAACCCAGAGAGTGGGTTGTCTGCCAGAGTTCATTCATATTTGTGAGTGATAGGTGTAGAGTCATTAGTGAAGGAAATAGGTGCACAATCTAACAGAATAAAGGGGATTTCAGAGAGTTTAGGAAAACAACACAGGATATCAAAATATGCTCACCTTTTCAGGAAAATTCAATCAGGTACGCAATGGTTATAATACACTCTGTCCCCCAGAGCTGAAATGGAAAAGATAAATGTTGTGAAGGACTGGGTGATGTGTGGCATGAACTAAAAGCCTGTACACTGCTCGAAGGGTCAAAGAATGAAATTTGGAAAAGTATTTGACAAAATTCTCTAATGTTAAATGTATATACATAATTTATGATGCAGGATTTCATTGTAGTTATGTTTACCTAACATATGCAAAGATGATATGTACACACATATATGCACTGAAATATATATGTAGGAATATCCATAATAAAATTATTGTGTTAACCTTTAAAGCAGAGGCAAGTCCAGGATCAATGGGTAACAGAATGGATAAAGTGATATTAGTTATGCAAGGGATTAAAACAATATGGAAAATAAACAATTGTTGCTATAAGTTCAACATAGATGATGTCCATAAACATACTAACGGAACTGGTAAAAAAAATCAGTCAGGTAAGTTTTTAATTCCAGCATTCTAGAGGTGGAAACAGGCAGATCTCTGTGAGTTTGAGGCCAGCCAGGTCTACAGAGCAAGCTCCAGGCTAGCCAGAGCTACATACATAATGAGCCCCCATCTCAAACAAAAGAAAAGAAAAGAAAGGAAAAGAAAAGAAACCAAAAGAAAGGAAAGGAAAAAACAGCTAGAAACATTATCTCATACATGTAAGATTTTGTTCAAATGCAGGAAATTATTTGTCCATAAGTAGGAAATCACGAAGCTGGCTGGCTTCATTTGAAGGGATGAGCACAATGAGGGATCTCCTGAGTCTTGGAAATGTATCATTTCTAACTGGGGATATAGTTACTTTGTGGCACTATATTTATTTCAAGCTAGGTGTGGTGGTGCACAGGTGTAATTGTAGCACTAGGAAGCAGAGCCAGTAGGACCACACATTTCAGACCAGTCTGAGCTATGCAAAGTATTGGAGGTCAGCTTGGCTTGCATAATGGGACCAGTCAAAACCAAAACCAAATGAACCAACTATCTATCTGGATAGCATTTTGTATATATGTAAGACCTTAATAAATCTTTGAATCAGAAGCTCTGCTATAATTGCCTTAAATTTGAAGACTAAGTGAGGTCTCACACATTTTAAAGTTCTTTGGAGCTCAGGGTCAGTTCAAAGTTCTACACTTTCCTAAGCAGAAGCCTTTTCAGCAGCAGCTCAGGGGTAGAGTATGGGAAAGTTGTCCTTTCCTTCTCATTCTGCAGTTTCTTTCCTTAACATGTCCTTGCTTCTTGTTTACAACCTATCTACAAGCTGTTGGTAACCAGAGAGAGAGAGAGAGAGAGAGAGAGAGAGAGAGAGAGAGAGAGAGGAGAAAACATCTCAGGTAAGAGATACTGATGTGATTGACCACTGGCACCTCTATGCTGCTGGTGTTTAAGCAGTGACTGGTTTCAGGAGGACATTTTTGTTCCTTTTTCTCCCCCCCCCCCCCCCGGACATTCTTTAAAGTCATTTGAGAAAGGTTGACTCCAGAATTCACTCCCTGAACCTCTACCTCTAGAATTCACCCTGAGTCCTCGGCCTTGGCTGGCTACTTCTTACTGGTATCTTCAGAGGCCCTGGGAGTATCCCTTTTGATTGGAGCTCCCATGGGACTATTGGAACCCAGCTCCTCATTAACTTCCTATGTCTACAGGATGCTCCATGCAGGTCATCAATGAACAAGCAAAAAGGATCCCACCCTTTGCTTTTCCTTTCTTGAAAGTGAACCACTTATCTTTTAATCTCTAAGAAAGTAGTCAGTACCTTCTCTCTTGACCAAATGACACTCCAAAGACCTCCTGAGAACGTTGACAAGACTACCTCTCCACAGGAAGTTCCACACCACACTGAGGGGGCACCAGAATGGGCTCTGCATTTCCTGTAGTACAACAAGCATGTATCCAGAATGTGGCTGCTGCCTGCTTCATCTACAGACTGTCACAGTATTCACAAATGTTTTACTGACACTCATAAATTGCCTTTTAGGGACCAGAGTGGTCTTCCATAGGACTTTCCTCCAGGGATAATACTACCTATGAAACCAGAAACCCAAACATTTTCAGAATTTCAATAGTTAATTTAGATGGAACAGAAGACTTGAGTAGACACTCTGGCCAAATCCATCTTGGAGAAAATCCTATAGGTTTGTGCCTTCTGGTAGCTTCTCTATGAATCATAAGCACTTATCTCTTAGTTTGAACGTTGGGGCTTGTCTTGGTTGGTTTTGTGTCAAATCAACACAGGCTAGACTCATCTGAGAAAAGGCAACTAACCACAGTTGAAGAAATGTCTCCCTCAGATTGGCTTGTGAATAAGCCTGTGGGGCATTTTCTTGATTAATGATTCCTGTGGGAGGACCCAGCCCATTGTGGGTGGTGCCATCCCATGGCAGGCAGTCATGGAGTGTATAATATAAGAAAACAAAAAGAGCAAGCCAGGAGAAGCAAGCCAGTAAGGAACATTCTTCCAGGGCTTCTGCTTCTTTTTTGTCCCTACAGACCCATTGTGATTCTTGCCTTGATTTACCTTCATGACCGACAACTGTAAGTTGAAATAAACCCTTTTCTCCCAGGATGCTTTGGTTGTGGTGATTAGCACAGCAATAGACCCCCTAAATAACACAGGTTAAAAAATCTTTTAAAGAATCAGAAAATAATCCCATGTCTATATCTTGTTAACACTTATGTATCTAAGTTAAGAGGGCTTTTTTTTTTTTTTTTTTTTTAAAGTCTTCTTGCCTCTAAGAAATCTCATGGTAACACTACTGTGTCCACTCAACTACTGTGTCACTTTCGTGTCAATCTGAATCCATATTTCTGTGGTGTGGATAGAGAAGGGAGTGCCTAAGTGTGTAAACCAGGACTCTTTGATGCTATCATTGTTTAATGGACTTTTGCACATTGACCACCCCACAGTCACGTTTGTATGACTTCCTTTGATTTCCTTAGACCACACGGTGAGTTAGGTGCTATAATTTACCAGCATTTTTATTATAGTTTATAGACTAGGAAACCAAAGTCCTCATTAGGAACTGAATGTTAAAAATGTTTATATAAGACGACACTCCAGAACACCCATGTTGTACCGTAGTACTCAGTTACGTGTACATTGACCCCAGCAAAAGTGATAAATATTTTATAAGGCTGATCGGCTGATTAGAACTTTGCGATTGTGGTAAGGTGGAGTATTGAAGATTCATAGCCAATATTACGCTGGACTGTCTTTAACCTCTTAATGGCTATTTATTGCCCATCTCTGTGTTGGACTTGACAACCTTCTTACTATCAAATAAAACTTCTGAAATACATGAATTTAGTAGACCACTAAGCTTCCACCAACCCCAAAGCTAATGATGTCATCAGAAAACATCTGGAACCCACAGCTGAGGTTTTACATGACCTTTGTTGTTACGTGACCACCTGGAGTCCACCTCTGTGTGTTTGGCCAAGGCCTTGATCTATATATTGGTTTTCCCCCCTTTGTCCTGTGACTATAAAAGCTCACGTAACTGCTTCCACTTTTGTGTCAACCTAAATCCACATTTCTAAGGCATCGCTCAGATGTGAACTAGAACAAGCTCTCTCTTCTCTTTGAGGTGAGATCTGTGTCTTACAGTAACAACAAAGACTCAGACTTGAGTAGCTCGGTGACGTTCTCATCTCTTACCACAGCTGTGGTCAGGCTCAGCCTTTTCCTCCCCATGCCTTTCCGAGTTTGGCTCCAGATAGCTGCCTAGTAGAGATGGAGTGGATAACATTTAGCAGTCAGACTTGCAATCCTACTCATGAGTGGCCTGAGAGCAAAGCCTCAGCCTTTACTAAAGCTGGCTCTGTAGTCTGTTCTTATCTTTCTTTGCTGCTTTTCTGGAAAGCCGATGGAGAAAAACAACATAGATATCCTGAAATCCCCGCCCCCCCACCAGATGATCCGAGTATCTTCTAATGAGATGCTGATGCACTGTGGCACCAGCCTGGATTCCAGTGAAATCTGCACTCTCCCATCGACACAAGAAACTCCTAAAACAACACATGTTTTCAGGCAGAGTTATGAAACTTGAAACTCCCTTGTTGCAACATGAATGTGATTATTGTCACGGGGGTTTAATTTCATTTGCGAAGTATGGATATTTCTGTGCAACTCTGGATGAGAACCTGCAGAAGTTTTACTTTCTGTTGCTCCTCAAAGTTCATGAGATGCTCCAGACTAAGATTACCTAAGAAGAGGCAGACAAGGAAAAAAAAAAAAAAAAGCTTATTCATTTTGACTACTCAGCTTCTCTATGGCAGAGACTGTAATTAAATGTCCAAGTCCTTCAGAGAAAAAGAGGTCTGTATATTACATAGTCCCTTAAAGGATGACTACACTACGGTGTACAAGGCATAATTATTGGGTATACATAAATAGGATTTTATTTAAAAACTAGAAGATAGTGTGGTGACTAGAACTCAAGCTTCTCACAACCAAATGACTACTTTCCTAATGGGTATTATCCAATGAGAAAAGATAGGAAGGTTTTGTTTATGGCACAGGCAAATAATTATTCTGAGAAACTTAGTTTGAGAATTGGAGAGTAATGACAGGTAGTCTATAATCGTGTTTATTTCTAAGGGGGAAAAGCCAAAGGAGACACACAAAGTCGCATAGGGGCTGGAAGAAACTTTTCTTGTATTTATGGCATGCGATATCAACAGTGAAATCTTTGGTTTTTATATCTTCCTAATATGTTAGTCCAAGCCTCTCAAATACATTAAAAAGTAGAAGACATTCAAGAATAAGACATTAAATATCTAACATGAAGATGATCAGGCTTGGACAGCCACAGTTTCAAGATTCTGGAAAGTTCCTCTTTATCATTGGAACCATTTTGTAAGAGGCAGTTTAGAAACACTCGGAAAAGAAAACCAATGACTGGCCAGTGCTGTTTCATTTCTGATTGAGGCTTGATAATCATTTCACAGAAGAGAAGAGGAAAGGTCAAACTGGCTCATCTTATCTTCTTCTGGGTTCATTCACTATGAAAATTAGACAAAATATGGTCAAACTGGTCTTAATATCTCTGTGTACACAAGCAGCTCTCTCTGGAAAGGTGAAGCAGTGAATTCTGCCATTTAATGAAGGATTCTTTGCACCACTTAGGTTCCTTAGAGTTTTAACAGATCATCTGTGGACAGGACTATAGACAGTCTTTAGAAAAACAAATACAGAAATGTAGCAAGTAGTGGTTTCAGTACATTCCTATGGTGAACTTACTCCAGAAACGTGAAGAGAGGTTGGAATGCCCTGGGACTTAATCAGCCTCATTCCTTCTCATCTGCATACATGCCCTAGCCAAGCCCACCCATCCTTACTGCTGCTACGGTTACTTATGATTTCCTATGTACATACTTCACCCTGGTATTTCTTCTGAACCTAGACTCTTGGATTATGGGCTGCCTATGACAACCTATTTGGCACCTCTTTACAAAACCCAGTAATCCTTAGCTCTCTAGAGTCAAAATTCACCTCTCATCTCCCTCTCCGGCTTCTCATGGGCTTCACATCTCAGCATAAAGTAATTGCCTTCTTCCATGAGCTCAGGCAAAACCCCAAAATAATGTGGAGCCAACCTTGTCTCTTTTATTTCCCACCCTATAAGCTGTTGTCTCCCAAGCTTAAGCACTTTTCAAAGCCTCTAGTAAATATAACAGCCTAAATCCACTGTCTTTTGTCTGAATTTTTGAAGTGGCCTCCCATGTGGAGGTCTCCTGGAGTCCCAGGCCCAGCTCAAATCTAGTCTCAGAACAACAGTGGTTATTTGATTTGTTTGAAATGCAGTTTGTATCATGTTATCCCTTTCCTTAAAGCCCTTCAGCATCTACATCATAAAATGTCTTTCAGTAGCCCTTGATCCTTTGAGCCTGGATATTTCTCTGTGCTGTGTTTACTTCCTTTGACCATCATGTCTTCTTTCTAACAGAGGTACTTCATGAATTCAGGGAGTTTTGTCATGTGCTCTCTATGGAGTTCCAGTGACAAATAAAGCAATAAAAAGACAGTCAAAAAAATGTGCTTCAGTGACTGACTCCTTGAATGACTTGAAAAGCTGAGCCCCACATGGAGAGCAAAAGTACCTATGAAGAGTGAAGTTAACTGGCTTCTCAAGTTTGTGAGCACCTCAGCATTGTGAGGCTCCTCCCCGTCTTCCTTCCTCCTCTTCTTCCTCCACTTGCTTACGGCTTGAGCTTTTTTTTCTTTTTCCTTTTATGTCTCTTGAATTGACTTCTTTGGTCTCTAAATGCATGGAGAGAGAGAACATCAAGATCCTACTAGATAAGAAATGCAGCTTTGGGGGAAAATATTGACAGAAGTGCCTTTTACAAAAAGGTACACAAGGATAGCGATTTAATCTGGACTTGCTAAAGCTATTCATAACAAATTGAAGCAGTGACGAAAGTGACCTACGTTAACATGTTCTAACGATGACCTGGGCTCGTATGCACTGTCAAAGAACTGAGTTTTCCACTGTCAAAGAACTGTAGATTTCTGGTCTGCAGCTTATAGTGCCCTTTGAGACAGTTCTGAGAGAAAGTTAAAAACTCGGAGCAAGTTTTTTTTTAACAAGGACTACCTCAGTAGTGAAGTATGTCATTATTAAAGTTTTGTAGGAATTATCAAACATTTCTTTTAGAGAAAGAAGACCTGGGGTTTTCAAGGCTGGTATCAGCCAGATACATGTTAGAACTCAAAAGAAATAGTTGCCAATCAGACAATGACAACTCTTAGTGGCTTTGCAACAATTTTTCAGGATCCTTCAAGTGCAACGCTGTGAGCTGTGTTTTTGAGTCTGTCTGCATAAAAAAATACAGAAAATTCAAAATAATTATTGTGTCAAACATACATATTTATTGCTATTTGTTACAATCAAGTATGAACATCATCCCAGAGTAGGAATAAGTAATTAGTGAGTGCCTTCCGTAAACATGATAAGTATTTGTTTGTTATGTATATTATAACTTACAACATATACATATATAGATATTTTACATACATATATATGATGAAACTATATATATTATCATCATATGTATATATACATATATCCATCATCTTATAGAAGGGGGTGTGAAGGATGTTATTAATTTTCAGTGGCTCCAGAACTGTACAAGCAGGCCGGTTGGAGATGAAATTTGGGTAGAACTCATTTTTATTGCAATGTTTAGTTTCTGAACCACTCACTCTACTCAGGGCATTCAGAGCAGGCAAAGGTAAGAAACAGGCTTCAGAGGGTCTTTCCTAGTTTTGCCACTGAAAAAAAACTTTGCTGAAATCTACCTCTCTAAGTGGGTCCTAGAAATACATGTCTATTTGTCTACAGATTGTGATGTAGAGAAAGAAAGGTGTATTAAGTTGAAGAATTCTTTTTCTTTGAAAACAGTTAAAAGTTAATTGCCGTATCTTAATGTCTACAAAGTATTGTCCTTCACGGTTGAATGCATTTGCATTCGGAATTAAAATATTCAGACTTCAGAATTAGATGGTAAGACTCCATTGAGAAGAAAACACTCTTGCACTTTGGTTGTAGAGCACGAACAAACCATAATAGAAGTGAACTCCCAACTTTCTCTCTGCTAGACAGCTTTCATAGTGCTGGAAGTTTCTGTGGAGGCAGCTGGAGGAAAAAAATCAGCAGCCATCTTCCCAAGCTGGGGATATTGCATGTTACATTAAAATGTGTGAGGCAGGATATGCCTATTGGTACAATAGTGGCACAGGTTTTATGGGAGAAAATCAACTGATTTCTGAATGGATCCACAGGGGGTGCTAATGCTGGCCCAAGATAAGATAATTAGCCTGTGGACCTGCAACATTCTAACCTTTCCACATCACTGCAGTGCAATTTAGTCTTTGCAGCCTTAGCTTCTTTTGAGGAATTCTCACTCACAAAAAACGTTGTTTCAGAATCAGGACCACAGACTCCTACAGATACATCTAGCTACATCGCCTTAAGTACATTCCATGGAAATTACAGTTTAATGATTTTTGAAGCTACATCATGTTCAAGTTTATCCTTTCAATATATAGTCAAGATCTTTAAACTTTATAGAACTCATGGGACCAAGAGCCCTCTCTGCCAGTCACTCAGCATAATAATTATTATCACTTGGACAATTCTATTTCACCTGCCCTTTCAAAATTTATTCTTGAAATATGTGAAAATAAATAATTTTATTCACAAATATTTTCACTCTATCTCTAGATGAGAATGAAGAGTTTGTATCATTTTTTTACCTGCTATTTTTGATGAATGTGCATATACTAATATTTCATTGCTATTATTTAATCCAGTATTGAAGTCACAAGAAAAATGTCAGTGCAGAGGGGAAAGCTTATTAGGCCTCAGCGTTACACAAAGAACTAAGGAACTCTGGGAAAAGAAAAAATAGTCTTACTCAGGGACAAGTGCGTCAATTGGTTATTTAGTACCTACTGGTCAGCCTTAAAATATACATACAAGATCAGGTCGTATACAGAAAATATACAGACCGATCAGGTTATATTCATATTAAACCATAAAGAACAACAAATAAAGAAAAAGAGACCCTGAATTTGAGACAGGGATGTACACAGGAGGAGTTGGAGAGAAGAAGAAGAAGAAGGAGGAGGAGGAAGAGGAGGAGGAGGAGGAGGAAGAAGAAGAGGAGGAGGAAGAGGAAGAGGAGGAGGAGGAGGAAGAAGAGGAGGAGAAGGAAGAAGAAGAGGAGGAAGTGATGTAATTATATTATAATCTCAAAAGGTTAAAAAATATGAAAAAAAAAAAAAAGCCAGAAAAGCATCAGTGCAAGAGGATAGCAGCTGGGACCACTGACTGCAGCAAAGAGGGAGGTTTGCTCTGCTTGCTCGCTTTTACTCAAACCACTAAGCAAGCCATGCTCTTTGCGTTGCACACTTATCTCAATAAATAAATATGCTCCATGGCTTGTTACAGTGTCTATGGACAGAGAAAAAACGATCCCACATCCACGCTATATGAAGCATACTATTTTTTAACACTCATTTGAATGTTTTCACGATGATAGTTTGTTAGGCTGTGAAAATTTTAGGTCATAAATACAAGTATTTCTCTACACATTCTTAAACCAGATGGTAATAAAATAGTCAATGAATAACTCGGGTTTCACAGTCCATGTGAAACATTTCCTGAGTTAAAGATTATTTTTTTTTCTTTTGAAGCTGAAAGTATACAGAAGAAATAATAGGACCCAAACCACTACCACTATTTTTAACTTCAGTAATGCTTGCAAGTCCCCAAGCTTTCTCTAAATCCTTAGTTTCTCTCTCTCTCTCTCCTCTCCTCTCCTCTCCTCTCCTCTCCTCTCCTCTCCTCTCCTCTCCTCTCCTTTCCTTTCTTTTTTTTAATTGAGGCAACTGTAAAATTTGCACACAGGTATACAAACATTTCAAAGTCTGCCATTTAAATACAGAAATAAAACGTAAAAGCTTCTGAGTTCTTTGCTTGTTTGTTTTTGAGATAGGGTCTATGTAGCCTCAGTTAGTCTGGAACTTTCTATCCTTCTGCCGTGGCCTTGTCAGCAAAGGGATCATGGGTGTGTGCCATCCTTCCTGTCATGTTTTAAAATCTTTCCTCCTATTTTATTTTGTGTCATGTTATGATTTTGGATATTGGGTGTGCAGAACTGAATCGGTGCAGTGCTTGGGCTTGTGGCTTTTTATTGCTATTTGTTTTCCATCCTGAGGATTTAACCTAAGCCCTCATGGATGCTAGTTCAGTACTCTACAGGATGTCTTTTTACTTTTTATTTTGAGGCAGGCTCTCTCTAAGCTGCTCAGGCTGTCCTTGAACTCACTCTGTAGCCTAGACTGGCCTTGAACTTTTGATCTTCCTTCCTCTGTGTCATAAACCCCTGGGTCCAAAGGTCTGAGTCATCAGCCTTCTGGCTTAGCATGAGTCACATTTACTACTGACCTGGCTTCTTCCGGCTCTCACGGTGGTTTATTGCTTGGCTCCTTCGTTTGTTCCTCCATTTCATCCCCCTTCCTGTCCTTACCAAGCACCCACTCACATGCAGTTACTGTATGCTCTTCCACATCACATTCCAAATGTTCTACAGTCATTGCAAACACGTCAATCTATGATATTCAATTTTACTAATATAAGCAATGACTCCTTCATTGCATACGTTCACGGCTCTATTTTACTTGACATTACAAGTTCGAAACCTGCCTATGCTATCCTTCCTTCCATGATGTTCTCGCCTCTGATTTTATCCATCTTTCTTCTCACAAGCATCTACCTCCCACACTGTAATTACACAGTTCCTTATTCTCCTTGCATGCATTCAGCTTCTTTGTTTGCTTGTCTGTCTCTGGGGGACAAGTTCTCACATAGCTTTGAGTTAGACTCAAACTTACTATGTAAGTGATGATCACCTCGATCCTGCTGCCCCCATCTCCCAAGTGCCAGAATTAGATCTGTACCCCACTCCAAGTTAGGAAGTGCTGGAGATTGAACTTGAGGTTTTATGCATGCTAGACAAAAACATTCCATCATCAGAGCTATACCCCAGCACTGCTTTCAATTTCTTTTTACCACAAATAAGATCTAGCAAGTATCATTCATTGTCCATGTCTCCTGATGTATCTACAAGGAGCATCTGGGAAATACTCCTACACAAACAGAACTTGAGAGCACAAGTATTAATTAAAGTGTTAGAATATGCCTGCAATTTTCACTAAATAGCACCAGACTGCTTCCCAAATGGCTCCATCATGCCAGATCTAAGTCCCTCCTTTTCCCTTTTTCTGACTGGACTCTGATGTTCTACAACTGGAATCTTTCTAATTGTAAACAAACAGATAGCCATAAAATAGAATAGTTTTATGTAGTGCCAAGGGAAGGGTTGAACTCCCCTCCCCACCCCCCCCCCCCCCCCCCCAAAAAAACCAGGCAGGAGCCAATGTGATGAAGTCACAGTAGGACTTTTTTATTTGAACTATCCTGGGCTGCTCAGTGCACCGCCATCTCGCAGGACGGTTTTGGTGATGAATATCCCTGAACATCTATCAGGGCAAGGCTTTGTAGAAAGCAGCAAGCAGGGCGGTGGTGGGGTGGTGGTGAGTGTGCAAGCATCTAATTGTAAAGTTACTATGACCTTTAACATCATTGGCTGGTGTTGGGAGTCATATCATAAACTTAAGTTCTGCTTTTCTCTGCATTGGTGGTCCTTAGGCAGGGGGCGGGCTTGTAATCTGGAGGTGTAGGTTTGTTGGGGGAATAACCTCAAGACACTGGTCTGTTGGGGTGTTAGCCTAGAGACTGGAGCTAGGCTCAAGTTTTGTTGAGGAGGTAACTTGGAAACTAATGTTAGGTACTGGCATTAATTTACCTGAGTTCAAACTTAGGTCAGGGTCTTTAAAATGGAGTCTGAATTTAAAAGATTTGGCCTCTTAGTCACAGCTCCAGGGCAATCATAGCAGTTGTATTGTTGGGGTCTGGTCTTAAACAACCTGCTTAGATTCAGGTTCTAAGTCTACATCTAGTGTTTGTGGGGCTCCGTTCCTGTTTTGTAGTCTGTAACATAGACAAACGCACAAGTCAGAGTTGTGGGATGGATCAGAGCTGTGTTTGAATGGGGTTAGAATGATCCTGCTAACATCATGCCTATGGATACTGCCTCCCACATCCTTTCATTAACAACTACTTGTTTTTGTGTGTTTGTTTTGAGACAGGGTCTCATGTAACCCTGGCTAACCTGGAACTCTCTATGTAGACCAGGCTTGCCTGAAACTCACAGAGATCCACCTGCTTCTACTTCCTGAGTGCTGAGGATAAAGGCATGTATAATTAATTATTTGTTTGTGTATGATATTCTATTATAAAGTGTTTAAAAGTTTATTTTAAAAAATATGAAATATAATTTCCAGCTATATACTAATATATGAACAAATACTGAGACAAAATACCACGTCTCAGAGGGTAGATGATAGCAGTGATAAAACTTGATGTTCAATTCATTCTTAGTTTTCTGTGGGAAAATATGGGAATATTAAGTTTTGTGAAATAAAACAAAGAATCTAAAACAAATAAACAAACCAGTGACAATGTGTCAGATGAAAGGAAAGCATAGTCAACATTTAAGATAGAAAGCTACAAAGTAAGAATTTTATGTATGGAAAATGCTGTTCTTCAATTTAGTATCTGTATGCGGATTATTACACAAGTCATACCAATGAATGTGATTATCACTTTGGATAAAGGTTAAATTGCTATATTACATGATAGCACAAATATATTCCAAGTGGGGCAAAAGTCCAAAGAGGAAAAGAGCGACCACCATTTTTATAACAGAATAGATCACTATTAAATGTGTGATCAGGAACACTTCCTAGAGGAAGCATAAGAGGAAAATAAATGACCTATCTTCAAGGCTCATAAATGCAAAGTTTAATTTTTATCACACATAACTACAATGAGGACACTTAGCTTAGAAGGCACACACATATAAATAGCATAATATTATGTTTCTAGGTGAAATAAACTTATGTAACAAATCTGTAGAATGATACTTGATTTTGATAGGAACCAGATACTCAACTTCTAAAAGTTGAAGTAGGTGTTTTATGCATCAGACTGGAAAAGATTTTTTTTTTTCAAATGAAAGTTTCTTAAAATTTAGTTATCAAGTATGGAAAAATGGGCATTGTCATAGTGAGGAGTGTAAGTAGAGATTATCTTAAAACTTTAGCCAAGTTCATGCCTAGTATTTACTCTATCACTCAGGAGATGGAGGCAGGAGGATGAATTGTTCAAGGTCTTTCTTGGTCTCATAGGGAGTTTGAGGTCAACATAGTGAGTCTGAGGACTGCAAGAGTTCTTGTCTCAAAAAAACCAAAGGAGTCCACAAGGTTTTTTTTTTTTTTTTTTTTTTTTTTTTTTTTTTTTTTTAATATAGAACTAGCATGTTTTAATTAGTACTGGAGAGGCTGAAGCAGGAGGATTAGGAATTTAGGATCAGCCACACAGGAGGACCCTGACTCAAAAAACAAAACCAAATAATTAAAGTCATCTTACTGAATAAGTCCTGTCTCAGCCTCTCCAGGACTGATTGAAAACATGCACTTTATTTTGATTCAAATTCCTGTGGGTAGATGTGGATGTTCATGTTAATGGGTACCAAGTAAACATATTGAGAGCTATATTTGTTGGCAAGAGCAATTTTAAGGACTTAATCTGTACACTTTTAAGGAATCTTGATAATTCCTATAACAATCCTATTGCATAGTACAGTTTAGATCTCAGAACATCGAGTTTCAGAGTCACTTTCTGGCAGCTACATGGCTGGATTTGGCAAATCAAGAAGCAGGGATATAGCTGCTGCCAGAGCCTGTGGTCCAACCACAACAGTGAAAGATGGATGTGTGAGCAGAGAGACAGGTGGACAGACAGGTATCGAACACGGGCATGTCTGAATCATTTCAGAATGTTTCAAAAATATGTATCAATTTATTGAAAAAATATATCAAAATTTTAGTGATGTAGTTTCTTAGACATAGAATTCAGTTGTCCAAAGATAGGCACTTACTTCTTATTTATCTACTTTTATCTGAAGTAAAAGAGAGCAGACAGGATGTGAGTGTGGACACCATAGTCTAAACAATTAGGTAAGGCTTTGTCAAAATAGCTTTTGGTTAAAAATACAGTACAGTCTTCTTTGATTCTGAAACAACACAGAATCATTTCTGCACACTGCCGGGCTTTCCAAAAAGGAAAGATGAGGTATTAAAAAAAATCATGTATTGTTTTCAGCCCCACTGACACCCCAAAATGTCCAGGTGTTGCAAGCCACAAAACTAATTACCAATCAACACATATAGGCTCATCTCAAGGCCTCAATTTAAAAAATGTGATTAATGTTCATCCTAAGTTTTGTGACCAAGTATTATCTTGATTTTTATCTGTATTTGGTAACTTCAAATTTGACTTCAATGAACATTTATGTGTCTGTTACTTTCTTGTGACAAAGTACCTCACAGAGGCCCTTAGGAAAGGAAAGCATTGGGCTGAGAGACAGCTCAGCAGTTAAGAGCACTGGCCGCTCTTCCGGGGTGCCTGGGTTAAATTCTCAGTACCCACATGGCAGCTCACAACTATCTATAACTCTGATTCCAGGGAATATGATACTTCCACATAGACAGACATAAAGGCAAAACACCAATGCACATAAAATGAAAATAAATTATTTAAAAAAAAAAGAAGAAAGGAAAGTGTTATTTTGGCCCCCAGTTTTAGGGTATAACTCATTATGGCAGAAGGCACAGTGGCAGGAACTTGAGGCAGCTGCTCACACTGCGTTTGTAATCAGGAAGCACAGAGAGATGAACACTGGTTCTCAGTCTACTTTCTCCATTTTATTCAGTCCAGGACCTCAGCCCATGCAATAATGCCACCCCTGTTTAGGGTGGGTCTTTACACCTTAATTAGTGAAGTCTAGCCCTTCATAGACATGTCCAGGAATTCCTCTCCAATGTTATTCTACATCCTATCAATTTGACAATATAAACCACCACAATGTTTAACTTCTGTAGTAGTAAAAAATGCACAATGAGAATTGCACAGAAAGTCTTACTTAGCTATAGAAAACTGTCCCAGGATTTCATTGACCCAGAGCTCCATTGGCAAAGTATACTGCCCTCTGTCATGAGTGTGAGGTGTCTAGGAAGGGTTGTCGAATGTGTTTCTTGAAATATGAACTACAAACCTGACTGACGTACTGCAAACCTGACTGATTCATAGAAGCCTGTGATTTCAAGGAAGTCTCAAAAATACCAAAATAAGAGGAAGTAAAGACTGACTGGATTACCTGTTGTATTGCTCAGTGTAGAGTCACCCGAAGGGATGCAGATGTCTACAAAGAGGAAAAGAGGAAACTTTATAAAGGAAGTGACCTCTGGCTAGCAGAAGTAAACCTCAAATGGCTTTGAAAACCAACCTTTGGTTTCATTTAGGTGAATCAAATCATTGTATTTTTTTAAGTGCTTTCATAAGAAAATGATTGTCTGGTCATGTTTGGTTTCCATCCTTTTCTGCAGTCACACGCCTGGGATTTAAATGTTGGCGACAGATTCCTTGAAAAGCTGAAGCGATTTCTTACGAGCTGGCTAAGGCAGGATTGCAATCAGACATTGCATGTTAACTGCGATCATTGGTAAGGAGACTCAACTGAAAACTCATACAAAGAGAACAAGACGCTACCACGGTGTCCAGAAGCTTAAGCCCAGCTTTCTTGAGCTCTCCAAACATCTTATCTCCAGCTACAAAAACTTGTACTTAGAATAAAGATGATTATTTTAAATCATAAATCTCTGTGAAGATGAAACTTGTTCTCAAACTTTACTATTATCACCAGCTTATTCTGATTCTGATATGTAAACCTTTCAAGTCACCACCATGTCACCTCTCAGGGGCCAGGAGTTGACTGGATGGTAGTAATAAAACATTTGACAAAATATAAATGCAATTGCCAAACAGTTGTAATCTTCTGTACCGTGCTGCTTTTAAAAACATCACCAATGCAAAAAGGTTGAGCCAAACAGAAATAAATATGCGTGTTAATGAGTGAAAAAGGAATGTCATGACCATGGACCTTCTACACCAATAAAACCTTCACCTTAGTACTGAGCCAGAAACTATATCTCTACAGTATCGGCTTTATATTAATGTTAAAGTATCCTGTAGATAAGTAGCAGTGCTCAAAACTGTTATTGAAGCTTAAAAAAAAAAAAAAAAAAAGCCTTCTAGAGCCAGAGAGATGGTCAGCAGGCAAAGGTGTGTGCCACCTGATCATACAAGCTTGACAGTGTGAGCTTGATCCTGGAAGCCAAGTTCCAAGGAGAAAGGAGAAAAGAGACTCCTCAATTTGTTTTCTAACCTCCACATGTACACCCTAGTACTCATGCCTTGGCTCCGAATAGCAACGACAATAACAATGATAATAATAATACTCCCCAAACATTATTATTTGTCTCCTTGGGGAGGCTGAATTATCCCCTTGTCCCTCAGAGTACATTCCCGCTTGGATCTCCAAGCATCGCAAAGCGCCCTTGCTAATTATTAACCCAGTTCATTGACTGTGTGCTTGGGGTTTGACATGAATAATCTTTAAATCTTCACAACCTTCAAGTCTTCTGACTCCAGGTTTCATGTTTATGCCTTCAAATGGTATGGTCAATAAAACAGAAATCATTATAGTTCAATAGAAAGGCCAGTAGATGTATTTTAATTGCATTTATTTTATAATTTATAATAAAAAGAAAGTCATAACTAACATATGTGAAGCACCTCCCTCCTGGTGAACTTCCTGTCATTTACATGTGTTTGGTTTTATCAACTGTGGCTGTTATGCAGTGACTACAAATATGGCGACTGTCCCCACACATTGCATATCACAAGCAGCCTTACAAGTGTACTATAAACATGTTCAGACTGTTAACAAAAAGGAAAGCCCATGGGAACTCCTTATCTCATTTTGAATTAATAATTCCCCACATTTGCTCAAAAAATTTACTTTGTATTTTGTAACTCAAAAGCAGCTATTAATATAGTTTTTGAGATGCAATAGGGAATCAAAAACATTTGTGGAAGAAGAATAAATACATAAAGAGAGACTAATGAATATACTTACAGCAGTCAATTTGGCTATTTTGTGAGTAGATACGATGAAATAAATATTGAGGTTTTACTATATGACTAAGACCAGAATTATTAAATCTTCCAGGTCTTTCTTTTTGTGTGTACATTTCTGTCTGTGTGGGTGTATGCCACCTGTGTGCAGTTGCTGGCTATAAGAAGAGGGCAACCTGTTCCTGGGAGCTGGAGTTCCAAGTGGTACAAACCAGTGACGATACTGGGAATTGAACTTGGGTCCTCTGGACAAGCAGCAGGTTCTCTTAAGAACTGAGCCATCTCCCTAGCCTCCTCAGTTAGGCCTTCTAAATAATGAACAAACCAAGAAGAAAATCTTTGCATAGTCTAGCTGTTTTGTTTGTTTGTTTGTTGGTTGGTTGGTTGGTTTTTGTTCCTGGTGCTGCTGACTTGCAAGAACACCAACCTTGAATTCGTCACAAGGCTCCAAATATCAAGCCTTTAGCTTTGGTAAATGACTTGTTTCCATTGGCTACTTCCCTGCAGAATGACAGAATTTATAGATTGATAGAAAATAAATACAGACTAATACAAAATGAACAGCTCATCCATACTTATTCAACATGTCTTATGGTAATGCTAGGGAATACTGAGATGTCAGTCTCTAGGTTGACCTATGACTTCACGAGAGAAAGCTTGGTTCAGAGTGTTGTGGCTGCTCAAAGGTGAGACCATGGGAATGGAAACACAGAGTGGGGAGCTGATTCACTGTGTCCAGGGAGGCAATGATACAGAAGGTGGGAACCTCTCATTATCATATCATATATATCATAGCATACCAAGTGAAAAATTTTGGATACACACATACATACTTGAGAGAGAGAGACAGAGACAGAGAGACAGAGAAACAAAGAGAGACAGGGACATGGAAAGACAGAGAGAAAACAGAGCAGAGAAGAGGAAGAAGAAAAATAAGAGGAGAGAAGAGGAGGGGAGGAGAGGGAAGGAAAAGGAAGGGAAAGAAAAGGAAGGAAGCAAGGCAATGTAAAGGCCTACAAGGAAATAGGATTTGGAGGCCTTTATTGTTTGGGGAATGGGTAGTTCTCACCCAATCTGGATTTTAGGAATATTAGTCTCATAAAACTAGATCAGGAGAAGAGAATTAATAATCAGTCTCAATTGATTTCACAGCTGCATGGTGTATGCCAGAAGCGGTTTGCCCTTGACAACTGTGGTGATTAGCACAAGAATTGCCCTCATAGCTTCATATGTTTGAGTATGTGGTCCTTAGTCGGTGGAACTGTTGGGAAAGGATTAGGAGGTGTGGCCTTGTTGGAGGAGTTTCATTCCCAGGGGCAGGCTTTGAGGTTTCAAAAGCCACACCCTTCCCAGTGTCTCTTTGTCTTAGATTTGTGGATGAGATGTGAGCTCTCAGCTACTGCTTCAGAGCTATGCCTACCTGCTTGCTCCCATGCCCCCAGCCATGGTGGTCATGGGTTCTAATCCTCTAAAGTCACTAGCCCCAAATTAAGTGCTTTTTTCGCCTTAAGTTGCCTTGACATAGTATCTTATCACAATAGAAAAGTAACTAAGACAACAATCAACATCTATCAGTATTTCCATTTGTCAGATGAGAAAACAGAACTGAACAATGTTGAGTAACTTGCCCAAACTGTCAGTGGAATCATGAAGGAGGAAGAAGTTACCCAGTAGGGAAGCCACAGTGTAGAGACGGGTTCTTCCCTGCAGCATGTCACTATCAACAGGAATCAGCAGAAGTGGTATTAACTGTAATTGTGCTACTGTTATTAATTGTAATGTAAATGTTTGTGTCTTCCGATGATCTTAGGTGACCTTGCAAAATGGTCTTTTGACTCCCAATGGAGTTGTGACCCCCATCTCGAGAACTACTGATCTAGAAGAACAAGAGGAAGTTCACAAGCAGACAAGTAAGCATTTTCTTTGGTAAAGACATGGGTGTTTTTATTTGTGTCAGCTCACTAAACCCAAATAAGTAATTTTAGGCATGCCGGGTCCCATGTAACTATAGTTACGGATGATTGTGAGCCACCACGTGGGTGCTGGAAACCAAACCCAAGTCTTCCAGGAGAGGAGCAAGGACTTTTAACCGCTCAGCCATCCCTCCAATCCCCTAAATAGCAATCTTATAAGATGAAGACTATTCTAGTCTCATTTTATGAGGATTTGAAACTTGCCATAGTCACATGACATGAGGGAGAAAGCAGGAATTGAGTCTGTTAGAAATGGCGGCTTACCATCATCCTTAGCAAGAGCATTTAATCCCAGCTGTATCTATCAGGGTCCCTTCCTAGTGTGACAAATACCTTAGACAAGCAATTTAAACAGAGCAACATTTTCTTATGGCTCATAGTTCAGGGTTTCAGTCCCTGTTCACTGGGCTCTGCTGTTCTTCCAGCATTCAGAGCCCCATGGTGGGGAGCATGTGGTAAAGCCAAGCTGCTTACCTCTTACATTTGGGAAGTACGAGGAAGGGGATGGGGCAAGGTGGATCCTCCCAGGTAATGCTCCTATTGACTGACTTCATCCAGTCATAGCCCACTTGCCAATAGTGTGACCACATTCTGAATTTATCAGTGGATCAGTGCTTTGACTCGATGAGCCCTTATGATCCAGTTACTTCCAATGATAGGATTCCTTGAGTAAGGACCAAGTCTTCCATCTGTGAACATTTCAGGGACATTGTGCATTGAGGCTGTAAGACCAACTGTGCTACCAATTACATTTCTAAGACTTTATTTCACAATTATAATGGCATTTATAGTAGAGTTTATTTAAGAGACTCACAATATTATTTGGAAAATATTAACACCATAAATGCCTGTGAACTTGAACACAGCAAATATAGTCATTTATTAGGTAGAATACTATGTAGTCTACAAACAAGGCAGCTCTATGATTATGAAGTATTGATATTCTCTCTCTCTCTCTCTCTCTCTCTCTCTCTCTCTCTCTCTCTCTCTCTTCTCTCTCTCTCTCTCCCCTTACTGTGTGTGTGTGTGTGCATGCGCTGTTGCCAGGTAAAATGTTATCAGGAGATATATTTCCCTGGAGTATTTCCTGGAGGCTTTATAAATCTCTTCTGATCTTAAGATACACACATGCAAACAACAAGGGCTGGGATATGGCTCAGTAAGTAGAGCTTGCGTGAAGCCCTGGGTTTGAGCCCCAGCACCAGATAAACTTGGGCTGTGGTCATATACCCTTTTAACTCATTAACTGAGAGGCAGAGAGGCAGACGTTCTAGCTCGTCCTCAGCTAAATGCTGAGTTCGAGGTGAGTGTGGGTACATGTACTACATGGGAACTTGTCTTAACAAACAAATACAAACTCGAAAACAAACCCCACAGCAACAAAAATCCCCAGGAGATATACATATATAATACAGATTCAGGATCGTTTTTGAAACTACGCATACTACATTATGCATATTCTTGTTGATTAATAATTTCTTAAGGAAAATAACTGGCAACCTTTGGGGGAAGGGAGTGGGGTGGTTATGTGAAATGTAAATGAATTTCTATTGTCATTTTGTTTTCGTCTAGAGAAAGGCTTTGACAATGTAGCCCTGGCTGGCCTGGATCCCTCAAAGAACATCTTTCCTCAGCCTGGGATTACAGGCTAGCACACTGCACTATTGAACAGACTTTATGCTGCTTAATTCTTAAACACTTCATGTATTGCTTATTTTAAGATGGTCTTTAAAGAGAGCATCTAAGTGTGCCCTTCCTATTAACGGCCTTCCATGGAGCTCTGCAATCTGAGGACCAAGTGAACCAATGACGTGCATTAAAAACAAGCAACTCTCTAATCTTTTGTGCAGTTTCTGAGTTGCATTTTCAGTAGTGGAATTCTTTACCACATCAGTTTCTGAATGCAATGAAATGAACTCAAGTCATTCTTCAGTGAGCAAAACAATGAGCAGCGAGTGCCTTGAAATCAGGTAATTAAAAACACAGGTCAGGCTTAAAATCACAGTCATGGACAGCTCAGCACAGAGCGTCCCGGTCGGGCGGCTGATGTGTTTTTCAGCGATTTTCTTGGCTAAGGCAGGCAGATGGCACGTTACCACAATTCCGGGACGCCAGGGGATTTGCGGATCTGTGACGTTGGCAGGCAGATAATTTGTCTGATTTTTATCTTTTCTAGAAAAACTGTCGTACCGTTGTACATGGAGTTTCCGAACCTATCCAAAGAGAAACTTGTGAGGAGTTGGGAGGCTGTCCAGAATGAATCAGGGGAGCCGACAATGCGCAAGGCGACTTTTAAAGGACAGTGCAATACAACTCTTCGAGCTTTCGAAAGTGATACAGCCAGTTATTCTGACCCCTTATGGTACCCTATGTGCTGTGGTCCTCATAGACAGACCTGATTTGAGAGTGGATGATTCTAGTTCTTAACGCTCTCTCTCCTCACCCTTGCACCACAGGGTGAACACCAGCAGGGAAAGAACTGGGGCGGCGGGGACCAGTGTGTACCGGACCGGGTGATGCGAGCAAAATCCATCTGTTGCAAGGTAAAATAGCTCTTATAATATTTATTTATTTACTTATTTGCTTTAGGAGGGAGGTATTTCCTAGAGTTTTGGTCAGCCGGGTCCAAACTGGGATTCGGGTTCCCGCCTGGGGTCGGGCGTGGCTGTTGGCTTCCCTCCCTACCCCGCCTCCGCTTCAGGCGAGCCACATAAAAGCCGGGAGAGCAGGTTCGCCGTCACCTGGCTCTTCCTTGGGCTCAGGGCGTGCGGATCAAGTCCTCGACCCGGCCAGCATCGCGCACTATGGCGCAGGAGCTGCAGCACCCCGAGTTCGCTCGGGCAGGCAAGCAGGCTGGGCTGCAGGTGTGGAGGATCGAGAAGATGGAACTGGTACCGGTGCCCCAGGGTGCCTATGGTGACTTTTACGTCGGAGACGCCTACCTGGTGCTGCATACCAAGTCAAGCAGCGGCTTCTCCTACCGCCTGCATTTCTGGCTGGGTAAGCAGTGAGCAACACAGGGCAGCGGTGGGTCCAGGGTCTGTACCTGGGCGGGCTAGGTGACACTCAGCCAGCACCCTCTCCTAGCCCCAGGTCAGCTCCTGGCGAGCTGCAAACTCCGGAGATGTGAGTCATCCAGGACTCGCCAGTCTTGAGCAAACTACTTGGGGGGGGGGGGGGGCAGGTAGGAGGTGGGTGGGTTGGGTAGGGGGTGGGTGTCATACCCATTTCTCTGGCTTTTCCTCTTTAGCTCCAAACCCCAGTCTATTCTTGGGCTACTACCTGCCTGAGAGAACCCCCGGTGCCAGCCAACTACTGAGTACCCTCCGGCAAATTCAGTCCTGGTTTTTCAGGCAGGGTGGAGATGAACTCAAACATGTTTATAGATATCTGCTGCAGCTGGAGAGAAAACTCCACTCCCAGCTCCAAACTTTTATTTATTTGTATTTGTTGCCTTGGGGCTCCGGCTTAAATGTCCCCACTACGCTACCTGTGATTACTTATCTATGCACCTCCCAAACTAAGATTCTCCCCGCACAACAACTCCCCGCTTGCCTGTTTGGGAAAAGATACAGTTAACAGTTAACATCCTTTTTTTTTTTTTTTTTTTTTTTTTTTTTTTTTTTTTTTTTTTTTTTTTTTAATTGCCCTGGCTGGCTGGTGTATTTCTTTAGATAGGCTTTGTTTCAAATTATTCCTTTATTATTCATCTGTTTTAACAAGGACCCAGTGTGGACCAGAACAGCTCCTTCAGAGGGTGTAATTATTTTGAGCTGCTTTGGTGCCAGGCTTTCAGGAGGACACTGGCCGTGTGTTCCACTTTCTCCACCTTCTACTTTTACCCGTAAACATCCTGAATGTTCAACCTTTCTCTGTGAGGTCTTGTGCCAGTAGACACACCCCGTCTAACAACGTGCGGATTATCTGAGCCTTCTTTTCAAGCTAGCGTCCCTCCTCATACCCGTGTTTCAGTAGATTTATTCTTGAGCTCAGGAGGGAAAACACTCAAAACCACGAACTTTGAATGCCACCATTTCATTTTAATTTCTAATAACTGAAAAATTTAAGAAACAAGTACAAACATTTAGAAGGGATTTCCTAAGCCTTAGCAGACACCAGGAGCAAGCATCTGAGACAGGAAACACACAGGGAAAGATAGTGTCTTTAATTACAACCCTGGGTGCTTGCGGTAGTTGAGGGCCCATTGCTGTTTTTCCCCCCTTGTAATGCCACTCCAGTCATAATACAAACGACACAGTAATATATGCTCTATTCATAGAACAGTGACCCTAAGTAGAACAGCATTCTCACACTGAATATGGGGTCTAGAATGGATGAGTGTCTGAAGTGTCAGTTGGGTGAGTTTAAATGGACGAAAAATCAGCTTGCTGTTAACAGCAGCTATATTTGGCTTTATTAGAAGACTGCTCCAAGAAGACTATTTTTTAATTCAGTAAATTTCTCAATATCCAAGCAGGTTCCTTATGCATGGTGCTTTGCCAGGTTTAGAGAGACAGGGGCTTGTAGTCAGGATGGCACATAACTCTCTGGAACTTAAGTGTAGCCCAAATTGGCCCCTCTTCCTCTCCCCTCCTGCTACTACATCCCGAGTGCCTGACTCACTTATACTTAATTTTCCACTCAATGCTAACCAATTTCACAATTATAATAGGATATAATCTGGGCAGAAACAGCCTATGATCCTAAAAATCTGGAAAATCCCCCTAAAGTTAATAGTATATTAATTACAACCTAATTCATCTATAACCTTTCAAGATGTCCAAAAGCCTGTTAAGTCACTAAAGATAGATTATGAAACTTTCCCGAGAATTTATCACCCCAAAGGAGCAATAAGAAAAAAAAAAGGTGAACCACTGGTAGAATGTGATTAGTGACATGAGAGATGTATAGGCTCTGTGCTGGAAGGACAAGTAGTGTCGATGGACATGGGGGAATGGAGGTAAGTGGGGGAGGTTCCTGTGCCGAGACATAAGCGGAAGCAGAAGAGGTGTCAGGACACCTTCAGAGTTTCCCAGCAGCCTTTGCTGTTTCAGTTTCTTCCGGCAAAGGAAATTCTTTATTCTGAAGATCCGAGTAGGGAAGAGTTCATGAGGATTAGTTAGAGAGAGCGACTGAAGCAAGTTCTAGGAGGAAGCCCCAAAAGTGCAGGGATGAAGTTAAAGAGAGGCTGCATGAGAGAGGCACACCGTGTACAGATGAGGAGATAGACCCAACAGGAGGAAGCCAGTGAAATGGGAGGGAGTCAGGACTAAGATGGGGAGATAATTTAGATCCGTCCACTCAATGTTTCCATGACAGTAGAGCATATCTTAGGTAACTGCGGTCATATTCTATGTCTAGAGGCAGGGAAAGTAAGAAGTCGTTGATGTAACTTCAAACGTTTTACATTGTTTCTTCTTAGCAAATGTTTCAGTTTCATACCTAGCTATTAAAGTGTACCTACCTTTTGCTTCTGGTTCCTCACAGCATCCAGTCTGCAGGCAGGGGTTAGTTTAAAGGTGCTATTGTACCTCCAACCTATATTATAAACACCTTCCCTCACCCTTTCTCCTCTCCTGCTTTAGATGTTACTTCAATCTATTTTAAAACAACATTTATGTCCTAACTTGCATGTTACACAGGGCACCGGGACACAAAAGGACTAGATTATAATATATAACATATAATATACAATATAAGGCTCTCATATTATACAAAAGGCTGGTGACAATACCAAGGAACTGATGACCACTGGGCCAACAAGGTGGCTCAGTGTGTAAAGGAACTTTCTGCCAAGGCTGACTCTGACTTCCCAAGTTCTATCCCTGGATCTTACATGATGGAAGGAGAGAAGAAACTCCTGAACCTTGTTCTCTGATCTCCACATAAACAGGCCCTTACCTAAACTAAGTAAATAAATGTAGAAAAAAAATTTAAAGAAAATAACATGAAGGCCTTTTTTTTGACACCAGAGGTTTTTGGTATCTGGATTCTGAAGGCAGACACGTGAATTAACACATGTGGTAAAACTGCACAGAACTAACTTCACATAGATACATCAGAGGGGAACTCGTAACACTGAGGATGAACAAATAAGGTAGGCTGTGTCTCTGTGGGGATCCTAGCTTTGCTCCCTTGCAAAAGTCTGTGCACTTCAGTATATCATACAATATGGGGCCATCATACAATATGGGGCCGCACTCAAGTTTTACAGAAGTGCTACCCGCTTCTGTGTGATTTCAGTGGATGCTACTCATCACTCTGAGGGTGCTCATTCTCTTCTGTCCCTAATGTGGGAATGGGATTTTAAAATCAGGGACAAGAACTAGATACGTCTATTGGTGAGACCTCTCTTTCAATCTGTGTTTTGTTTATAAAACCGTCCTGTCTCCTAGTTTTAGGAGGTTCATACCCATCATACATGCAAGTGTGACGCGCCACACACCAGAATGTAAAGCAGCACAACACAGTGTGGCATAACAGGCATCGGAAGAACTAGTTTAGGAAAGCAAGGGGTGACGTCAAACACAGTTCACGTGGGAAATCAAATGAAGTCCGAAGCAGAATTCATACATAAACATTTTTGAGTACCTACTAGAAGTTCATCGTGATTCAGTAGACTTTCTTTCACTCAGTTCAATACATTAAAAAGGGTTATATTGGCTTTATTAAATCTTTTCAACTTTTGCAGGCAAGGGTTTTGACTTATTTATTCTATATTCTCTGGCCTAGCACACAAACATCAGCAGGTGAGAGCATGGGTCTAATTAACTTATCTCCATCTCATTCATTAACTTCCTGCCTACCATTCATACCTACCTCAAAAGACTCATGCTTTAACTTGTCAGATAGCAATGTTTCTGCCAAATACATCACCTTTAATAACTTTGATACCAACCTTGACTTCAGAGTCTCTCTTAAAGCATCTTCACATGAAATTGACATCAAGATCTGCTCTTATGAGGCTTGAGAAAATAGGCAAGAAATGATGACACCAGCATCTTTTCAGATTGCAGAATTGGACATCCAAATACATTTGGCCAAAGAAAAATCACAAAACTGTTATGGTATCAAGTACTGTTTTGGCTACTGAAATTTTGTTTGAGAAGATCTTTGCTATGTAGGGTCACCTGTGAATAGAGAAGTGGAACTGTAAAGGGACGTGATTAGTCCCCTAGTCTGGGTAACTGGTTTCCTTTCCTCAATTTTGATAAATTTCAATTGGCATTATTCAGGGAAATACTGTGACTGCTTTTAAATTTATGGCTCATTAGAGGAAAGTTACATATTGTGATCACCTAAGAATTTACTACTAATAATAATTGTAATAAATAAACTCATGTGGGGCTGGAGAGATGGCTCATTGGCTGGGAGTGCTTACTTTTCTTGCAGAGGACATGAAGTCTGTTCCCAGCACCTTCGTTGGGTGACTCACACTGCCTATAACTTCAACTCAGAGGGTCCAATGCCTTCTTCTGGCTCTCAGGACACACAGACAAGTATATAAGTAATTTTTAAAAGTCTTTTTAAAAGCACATGTATTGTCCTTCCTAAGAGCTTGCTCTTTAGAATTCTATAAACTTGTTCTGAAAGTCTTTTATAACCTTAAGAATTACTCAGCCTCTCCCAGTGTGTCCATGACCTCCTCAGTAGCACAGTATAAAACAGGTCTGTTTCCTGGGGCTACTGGAATGTCATTCATATAAAATACTAGTACCATGTGGCCTACGGCAAGAGTAGCATAAATGAGTTGTAATTTGCATTATTAGCAATTATAATTATTTGTACAGCTGGGATGTAGTGAGGGTTTTGAAGGCTTATGGTTGTACTTTTTAAAAAACGAATTGTGAGTCATCTTCTAGCCTGTTTTGCTTCTAAACATCATGTACACTGTAGACGTTGCTACTCATGAACTTGACTTCTGCCTAGGTAGATTTTATTTCATAACTGTGAACATTAATTCTGTACTGTCTTATATTCTATCAGATATATAGCATTTAAGAGATGTCAGCACCTTAGTTCCTTTACTGCCTTGCTATCAGTGATTAATACAACAAGAGGAAGGGGATAGTAAAGTGGGGAAACAGCATCAAAGGTGAAGTTTTATTCATTTTTCTATCTTAAAAATGATGCTGTTATTTAATTGTGGCCCACAAAGTTCGTATTTCTCACTGGCACACTGTAAGCCTGCAGCATGATGATAAGGCACTCCAAAACATTTTCCAGGCTGGATCTTATTAACTACATGAAATGAGTGCTCGCCTCAGTCTTGCTGGCATATATTGATTTTTCCACAAGCAGATCTGCATGGTGGTGTTTCTTTTAAAAATTTTAAAAGAAACCAGAAAAAGTAGTAACATGAAAAGCTCTTGGTTCTGAGACAAACAGTGTTGCTTTTGATAAGGGATCTTTCAGCTCAGACTACTGTCTGGAAAAGATCACTGAAAAAAAAAAAAAAAGCTTCTCCATGTTAAATTGTCCATGGACATTGCTATGTTCTGCTGGCAGAGGGAGAATTAGCTTCTGCTAAAGATGAACTTCCTAACTGGTTACCTAATACAAAACTGTCAGCCCTGAAACCACACACACACAAACAACAAAAATGAACTCAGTAGGCTGTATCAATATATTTGTACATCCTGTTTACACACATATATATGTATATATATATACACACACATATATGCATGTATGTATATATATGCATATACACGTATCTATCAACTTGAGAAGGGAAGGGAAAGGAGAAAGGGGAATGATTATGTTTTAATTAAAATGTATAAATAAGTGAATAAAAAGGAAAGAGAGCTTCTGGTGTCCTGTGCCTTAACTCTTCTGCCCTGTTGTTTTCCCCCAAGAAGCTGAGGGTCTGTGTCGGTTTCAGGAAAGGAGTGTTCGCAGGATGAGAGCACAGCAGCGGCCATCTTCACGGTCCAGATGGACGACTATTTGGGTGGCAAACCAGTACAGAGCAGAGAGCTTCAGGGCTACGAGTCGACTGATTTTGTGGGCTATTTCAAAGGCGGTCTGAAGTACAAGGTAACCACTTCTCATTGACACTTTCCATTGTGCTATTTTCAACCAATTTATGTTCCTGGTCATCCACACTTCATGTCTTCATGGATTATAGGTTTATGGACAGCATGTTTTGTTTTGTTTTGTTTTTTTGTCTCAGAATCTGTTTTTTGGTTGGTTGGTTTTGTTTTTGAGTTTTGTGTGTGTGTGTGTGTGATTTATCTTCATATTTGCCAGACATATGAGATACTCAGTAAATGAAACTCAGTTTCAGAATATAAGATATGATGTGAATTATTATAGCATAATTCATTTACAATGGCATCTTTTTTCAGACACTATCCCTCATAGCCTTACACTACTAGCCTCAAACTCACTATGTAGTTGAATTTGACATAAAACTCCTGATCCTTCTGCCTCTACTCTAAGAGGTATCATAGGTGTGTGCAGCCATACCTGGTTCATGGTATATTTGAGACAAAGCCCAGAGATTTCCAAATGCTGAACTCTTCCGATTGAGATGCATTCTTAGCTCCTTTATAATAAAAAAGTGTATGTCTTAATAGTTAAACAGGCCTCTAAAGGCTATCCATAGTAAAGGCTAGATCTTGTCCAAGGCGATGAATAGTAAAAGCTAGACCTTGTCCCTCACCCGAATTCTCCCAGTGAGCTTTATAGTTGGATCATCCTTTCCTACTCCTTTACCTCCCTATCCACATATTCAGTTAAAACATGGAGGGAGCAATGCTCTCCCAGATGGAAACCCCAGAGGCAAGCCTTCTCTAGGAAGACATGGGCCTCAGGTATCCTGCACAGCTGCTGCCCCACTCCTGCTGTATCCCTAAGACGTTCGAGCTAAATAGGATTTCTGATAATATACTAATTTGCCCCTCTAAACGGCATATTTATGTCAGGCTTGGGGGTGCATACACATATTCCCAATATTTGGGAAGTTGAGGCAGCAGGATCATGGGTTCAAGGCCATAGTGTAAGCTATAGGGTCACACTCTATATCAAAGTTGAAAACAAAAACCAACCAACCAACAAACCAATTAACCAACCAACCAAACCCCAAAATAATGACCAAATGGTGTCAGCCTTATGTCTATTTTCATCTGATTATATCCTTGATTAAATATTTGCAATACCACGAGATCAGAGCAAAAGAACCATGAGGTTTCATCTATCTCTTGAAATCATTATTTCACACTAGGATGCAAACTTCAAACAAGAGACTGCTACCTCTCGTTTTATTGAATTCCCATAAGTGCTTCTGGTTTGTGTTAAAAGATCCTGAAGTTTCCTTCACATCAACGAAGCCAAGTTTGCAAAACTTTAAGCTTACATTGTTCAAAGCAAGAGAGGTAAAGTCACCTCGTTAGTAACCATTTCATCCACAGATGTCTGGCTTACCTCAGGGAAGTGAAGAAGCTTTTTAAAACCCTTGGTTTTCTGGAGTGTACAATGCAGTTTACACAATTTCCCCATACAGGTATTGCATGGGGATTAAGCATTACAATAAACAATAAAATTCTAATATACCACATACTCAGGGTGAACTCGTCTATTAACAGGACCTTGGATACAATGCAAAAGTGGACATAATAAAAAGTCACTTTGTAGTTGTTGGGTAATATCTTATAATAATCTTATAACTATCAACATTTATGCTGCCACAAATCAGCATTTTTCACAGAGGAGATGTTTGTAAATGCAGGTCCTATAGGTCATCAAGACCAGCTGACTCCCTCATCAGCAGCACAATGCTGGTGTGAATGACTGCAGGAACAACAGTTCCCTAGGACAAGCGGCTCCAGAGATAACTAGTCCCTGAAAATGGCCCAGATGACCATGTGATGCCCTTTCACCCACTTTTACTTTAAGTTTACAGATTATGCTAATCATGGCATACACCTGACCTCATTTAGTATAAACCTCCAGTTAGTGCATTTGCCATGGTTATTGCTCCGTTCAGATGATAAAGCAAGACTGAGTCTATGCAACTTTCGACTGGTCTCTAACAGAAGTGACTGTGTCTCACCCTGGGGGCAGAGCTGGTAATCACCACTCTCTGCTTCTCTTGGCATAAATAAGTGATTCATATGTCAGGACAAAGAAATGATGGAAGAGTACCTGGGAAACAGTTCATTTTGACAGAGTGTATCATTAACAAATCTGTCAAAATCATCTTATTGCTGATTATGAGAATGGATACAGTTCCTAACTCAATTAGGAAAAGAGAAAATGTACAACGTGCTTACAATACTACAAGAAGTAGGTGTTAGGCATAGTTCTGTCTTCAGAAGCTCTCACTCAGTGCTCTTTGTTTTGTTGTGCTTGGGGATGTAGAATAATGATTCTGTATAATGCTTAACTTAAGGTAAAAATACTTAATACTAAGCCCTGTTGGTTTTTTTTTTTTTGGGGGGGGTTGGTTTTTTGTTTTTGGTTTGGTTTGGTTTTGTACTCTTCATAGGAACAGCCCACTTTCCCCTCATTTCCATTTTCTGCTCTGTGATAGTGGGAAGGTTGGGGGTCCTCTTTTCTGTGAGTGACAATGGAGAGATTGGGTACCTGTTCTGAACTACTGTGGTTGACGTTCCTCACCTCCAAATTTTCCAGCCTCCTATTGCTTTGTTACCAACCATCTGCATGACATGAGTCATCTGGGAAACATATGGGCGATCAGTCAATATTGACTTTTCTTTTTATGCAGCAGTGACCTTGGGAAATAGTTTTAATTTTATATTAAATTTTTATGATGTGGAAAATAGAGTAACCAACTCAGCTGTTGACTTTACCAGTAACTCTCTTTCCTCAGTTCACTTTCCACCTGTGCTGAGGTGGTGTATTTATGCACTCTTGCCTTGCAGCTTGTGTCTTGTGTCTGGGTAGCAGACTCACCTCTCTCTGTTTTGTGTTGTGTTTTGCTCCCCATGGTCAGGCTGGAGGTGTGGCTTCTGGACTAAACCATGTCCTCACCAACGACCTGTCAGCGAAAAGACTTCTGCATGTGAAGGGTCGGAGAGTGGTCAGGGCCACGGAAGTTCCTCTCAGTTGGCAGAGCTTCAACAAGGGTGACTGCTTCATCATTGACCTTGGCACTGTAAGTTTTATGGGCTCATGGAGATCTGTGGAATTTGCTGCATCAAGTAAGATGTGCACACCACTTCCACACACTTGGCAGTTATTTAAATGACACATGAAAAGGGACTACTTCAAAGATTCTTTGTTCTTTGATAGGTTTGGAATAGAAGAATGATTTAGTTCTTCCTACCATAGAACAGAAATTGAACAATTTTCAGTCGATTTCCTCATGACTCTGGACAGAGTTTCCGCTGATTATTCTTGTCTTTGATTGTGTGTGAAAAAATGGGGCTTGTGGGCAGAGAAGTGAGTCTGTAGGTAACCAAAGGTTCTAGAATTTAAGCTGGGTATATAAGTCTAAAGAACTTGAAGAACTAAGAAGAAAATATTTTAATGCATAAGCATACATGTGTGTGTGTGTGTGCCCATGTGCATACATACCTTAATGCTGCATGTTTTTCAGTGATCTTAGGGTTATTAGATAAAAACCAGAAATACAAATATTATGTATCATCTTAATGGCATGTGACATATTGTATCTAATTTACATTTTCTCCCAAGAACTAGGCCCTTCAGATATCAGGCACATTTCTTAATTATTATCATTATGACAAAGAATTGTAAGGCCTATGGTAGAGCCTCATAGGTAGGGTTGATATTGTGTCTTCTAGACTTTCAAAGTCAAAGTAGAGGGCACTCCCTGCTATTGAAGACCCATGTGCCATGATTTTAAAAATATAGGCAAGATGGCTCCTCCTGATTCTGTTTTTCCTCCCTTCTTCCTCATGACCCTCACCCTTACCATGCGATTCACAGCCACGTTCCGACAGTTATTTCTTGCACAGAGTCCATAGCTTCACATAGCATGCAGTTTGAGTTGCCTAGACCCCATTCAGAGTGGCAGAGCCAATACATGGTGAAGCCAGATTTAGACTCCAGGTTGTGGATTCTCCTCTAAGCATTTTGTTTGGCCATTTTATCTGGGCAGTATTTTGAGATAAAGCATCAGACAGATGTCAAAAGGGTTTACTCTTCATGCACAGAGAAGGGAGCAGTAGGGTTCTGAACATGGAGCTAACATGGTTAGTTTCGTTCCTGAAATGTGTTAAGGTTATAGTTTAGAGAATGTCCTGGAAACATAAGTGCCATCAGTTTCTCTAAGTTAGGGTGCATCTATAGCTTCAATACAGCTAGCCTATATTTGATTGTTTTGGTTCATAGCAGCTAGGATGTACAACTGAGATTTGAACAATACCAGTGCTCAAAATACAGTGTGTGATCCTGCTCTGGACATCTGTCCAGGGGAATAGGCAGTCTCTTATTATGAGTCTCATGGTCAATTTCATGAGAAATCCCTTCCAACTCAAAACCCAATCCACTCTGCTAACCAGATTTAAGACCTGACCTCCACATCCAGGCACAAACCAGCTATTAGAGCACTCCATCATTATCCTAGACCAAAAATAAAAAAATACTTATTGGAAGTAAAAGCCCAGAGGCATCATTAAGCCACACAGTTCTAAAGATCAACTGCAATTGTCCCTTAAGTCCTGTGCACAATTAAGTGTTTGTCTCAGCTTTAATTTTAACCATAATTTCCTTTTTGGAAACATAACAAAATGAAGTATAATAAGATAGAGAACAAAACCCATCATGTCGAAGTTGGACAGGGCAAACCAACAGAAGGAAAAGATCCCAAGAGAACGCACAAGAATGGGACTCATTCAGGAGTCCCACTTAAAAAAATGCTAAACTGAAAGCTGTAATATATATGCAGGGGACCTGGTGCAGACCCGTGAAGTTTCTGTGAGTTTATATAAACATTGCTCAGTTGATTTGGAGGGCCTGTTCTCCTGGTAGCCTGCATCCCCACTGGCTCTTACACCCTGTTTGTACCCTCTTCTGAAGGGTTTCCTGAGATCTGAGGAGAAAAGTCATTTAGAGCTGGGTGTTCCAAGTTCTTTCTTTCTTTCTTTCTTTCTTTCTTTCTTTCTTTCTTTCTTTCTTTCTTTCTTTCTGTCTGTCTGTCTGTCTGTCTGTCTGTCTGTAATCATCTCCACTCGTCTCGCTATAGATCTCTGTATTTGTTCCCATTTGCTGCAGGAGGAAGTTTCTCTGATGACTGAAGAAGAGTACAACATAATATCATTAGGAGATGTTTTGTCACTACTTTTCCTTTTTAGCCAGTATTTGATCTTACCTTGGGTCTCTGGTCTATCTAGTCTCTGGTTCTTGGCCATCTAAGCAGGGGTAGGAGTGGTTTTTATCTTGTGGGGTGGGCCTTAAGTCAAATCAGATATTGGTTGGATGCTCTCACAAGCTTTGTGCCACCACTGCTCTAGTATATTTTGCAGGCAGGACAGCATCGTAGATCAAAGGGTTTGTGGCTGAGTCAGTGTTTACTTTCTTCTTTGGTAGCCTGCAGAGTACTTTCCTGTACTTAGACACTAGAACATAGGGGTGAAGGTTCTATGTAGGGACCATCTCAGCACATCCATGTCCCATGTTGTTTGGGAATTATCTTCAGCAGTGGGGCCCTGCTGTCAGTTTGTGGGTAGCAAGCCATTCTCTTGACAACAACTTGGGTTGTTTTGGGATTTTCATGGGACCCCTATGGCCAACAACTCAATTAGATGTAACCTAATCTTAGTACTGGCAGCTTCATTTGGTGACAAGAAGCTGGGACTCCATCTTCCTCATTATTTGGAGACTTCATTAGTATCAACTTCATGTATTTAAGGACGTTTTCACTGCATTAGGTTTTCATATCACCCTTCATATGCCCCTCAATTCTATCTATTTCTCCTTGCATTCCATCTCCATCTCCCATTCCCTCCCACCCAATTCTCCCATTCCTGCCCCCCATCCCAGTTCACCCATAAAATATCTGTTCTATTTCTCTCTCCTAGGATGATATATGTGTTTCCCCTAGTCCCTCCCTCTATTTCTAATTTCTCTGGGTCTATGGATTGCAGCTTGGTTATGATTTAATTAATGACTAATATCCATATAAGCAAATGCATACCATATTTATCTTTTTGGGGTCTGGGTTTTCTCACTCAGAATGATATTTTTTTTTCTAGTTCCATCCATTTTCCTGCAAATTTTATGATGGCACTTTTAAAAAACCAGCTGAGTAATAATCCATTGTGTAAATGTACCACATTGTATTTATCTGTTCTTCAATTGAGGGACACATAGGGTGTTTCTGGATATTTTGAATAGATCAGCAATGAACATGGTTGAGCAAATATCTTTGTTGTAGGATATCCTTTGGGTATATGCCCAAGAGTGGCATAGCTGGATCTTAAGGTAGCTTGATGCCCATTTTTCTAAGGAACTGGAACACTGATACCTATACTGGCTGTACAAGTTTGCCATCCCACCAGCAAAGGATTCTCCTTATTCCACATTCTTGCTAGCATAAGCTATCACTTATATTATTGATCTTAGACATCCTGACATATGTAAGTAGTTTTGTTTTGCATTTTTCTGATGACTCAGGATGCTGAAAATTTCTTTGTTTCTGTGCCATTTGAATTTCCTCTATTGGGAAGTCTTTGTTTAGATTTGTGCCTCATTTTCAAATTGGATTATTTAGTTTTTTGATATTTAGTTTCTTGAGTTCTTTATGTATTGTATATTAATTCTCTATCAGATGTAGATATTGGTAATTATATATTTTTCCATTCTGTAGGCTGTCGCTTTGTCTGGATGACAGTATCTTTGCTTTAATAAGCTTTTTAGTTTAATGAGTCTTATTTATTAATTATTGATTTTAGTGCCTATTCTAATAGTGTCTTGTTTAGAAAGTCTTCTCCTATACCAACGAGTTGAAGACTATTTCCCCACTTCCCGTCCATCAGATTCAATGTGTCTGGTTTTATGTTGGGGTTTTTGATCCACTTGGACTTGAGTTTTGTGCATGATGATAAGGATAGATTTATTTGCATTCTTCTACATGCAGACATTCATTTAGATCAGCATCATTTTTTGAAGATGCTTTATTTTTTCCAGTATGTATTTCTGGTTGCTTTGTTGAAAATCAGGCACCAATAGGTGTGTGGGTTTATGTGATATCTCTAGAAGTTCTTTTATTATTCAGGTTTGTTTTAACTATTCTGGTTTTTGTTGTTGTTGTTGGCAGTGGGTTATGTGTGTGTGTTTCCATATGAAGTTGAAAATTATCCTTTCAAAATGTGTAAAGAATTGTGTTGGAACTTTCATGGGGATTGCATTGAATCTATATATTGTGTTGAGTAGGATGGCCACACCTTTATTATCATCAAAAATGAAGAAATACTTATTGGGAGGAAAAGCCCAGAGGCATCATTAAGCCACGCAGTTCTAAAAATCACCTGCAATTGTCCCTCAAACCTGTGCAGTGTTGTTTTTAACTACACTTAGCTTTTAAACACACTTTAAAAAGCCCTTTATGAGTGTTTTGTATATGAAATTATGTCACTTTTAAAGACATAAAAGACTTCACTTCTATTTTTAGTTATGATGATCTCAAGTTCTTGTCTGTGAAGGTAGGAATTTGATTAGGGGATCTCTGGGGACCTTAAACAAGAGGCACCTTCCAGAGCCGTGATTCATCATGCTCACAAGTTTTTGCTTTCTGAGTTTGATGTATTATGCAATCGCACAAATGCCACAATCTATTTAATTATCACGAATAGCTTCCAATTCAGCTTTCTGACTATCTACTCTTTGATCTTGGGCAAAAGATTAACCCCTGGAACCTTGGTTTTCTCTTATTCCCACATCCTGACCTGGCTTCTGGTCCCCTCTCTAGCTTAGCTAACAGGGGTTCACTCCCACCTGACAGACTTAGAGCTGAGAAATAGCTGTCAACGTTTTAGTTCTCTGAAGGAAATGAAAGTCCTTGAAGGTGTGTGCACGTGACTTATGTTGCGTGATGATCTCAGAGGGGATCTGGGGCTTCTATCTCTCTATCACAATCTTGTCACTTGCCAAAGCTAACTTGTGTTGTGTGAGATAGCATGTGGCTGAATGGCTTGGAACAGCTCAGAATCAGCTGAGTTCAGAGCTGATAATGCAAATCTATCTGGCTGGGGTACTCCTGAAAGTTGTTTTTTAAAGAAATTATTATTTTATGGAACAAACATCAAGTTCTACAATGCGCTAGGTAGTTACATGAGGTAGACAAGTTGAGGTCCCGGTGACAGGTGTTTCTTCTCACAGGCAATGCCAGCCTTGGGTATATGACCCATAAAAACCTCAAAGGGTTAGGGTGTGCATAACTCAAAGATACATTTCTGTTTAGTAATAAATTATCTTTATTTTGAAGATACACTTTTGCTTTTAATTGTGTGTTTATATGTGCGTATGTGCACAGGTGTTAAGGAGATCAGAAGGTGTTGAGTCCCCTAGGACTATAGTTACAGTTGATTGTGGACCATCCAATGTGGGTGTTGGGAACTGACCTCTGTAAGAGAGGTCTACACTATTGACTGCTGAGCCATTTCTCCAACTCTCAAATTATCCTTATTTTATGTAGTTAATTATCTTCATAGAAGCTCAGGTTTTCCTGCTTCAGGGCCTCATAGATAGGGTGTGGAGGCAGTGTGCCTAGTTAACTTTCATAGCATGGACATTTCCTACCCTCTGAAGGAACACTTAGGCAGGAGTCCTCCAGACTTTAGCCTAAATGCTCAGAAGATCTGTGTCTGAGTTACTAACCTTTATCCCATTGACATTGCTAAATGTTTCTAATTGTGATAAGCTCTTGTGATTATCTTGATAACTTTATTGTAGGGCATGGTACAGTGAACCAAGAAGGAGACTGAACAACATTTTTCTGAAGCATATATTTCAATATATCATATGAATCTTTCAATGGTAGCTTTGAGCTAATTATTCAGACCAGTATCTGCATTAGAGGGCACAGACAAAGCTATCGAAGTTTAGGCTTGTTTTACTACCCATGTTTGACAAGCACAAGTTTAATGCCCAAAGCTGTCACTGAACCAAAGCCAGCTGGACAAAACTTAGCTTATGTGTGCAACCCAAGCCCCGTTTTTATAGTGTTTGAGAAGTGCAGCTTTTGTGATAAACCGAGTTAATAACATGAATTCTATATGCCTTAGAAACACTTGCTCTTCTATAACATCTTAGGCTGTGGGGACATTCCCTAGGCTTATAATGTGAACTGCTGAGCATGAGACACGACACTGAATAAGTTTAATAAGTTTATTAAATAAGTAATAAGTAATAAGTTTAGTCAGTTAGTATGAAACTAAAGAAAATTGTGAGTATTTTAGAGGATGGTTTATTATATTTGTATTATTGTGGTATGCCATCAGAAAATAAAGTGGGATGTGGCTGGATCTTCACCAGATCCAATACGTAAGAGGTAGAGGCAAGAGGGTCTGGGGTTCGGGGTCATCCTTAGTTACACAGTAAGTTCAAGGTTAGTCTGAGTTACAAGAGACCCTGTGTCAAAACAAAACACAGCAAAGCACCAGTAACTATGGAATGTGAACATGCTGTGAGGGGCTGCGTTCTCAAGGTTCGGGATATGAGGTTAACTTTCACAAATACCCCTGAGTCAGCCACCGGTGGAGAATGAAGCCTCACCGGAGGGGAATTCCTTGTACGGAGTTAATAACTTTGCCCTTCTGCTTGTTCTGGTTCCCTTTTAATTCACTGGATCAGCTACAGAGCTTTGCCCTACTCTGCTGACTGTGACCCTCCCCTCCCCCAGTGTCCAGTCACCTTGCTTTGAAAGAGCAGTCTCTACTTGGTACTCACCAGTCCCTGTGCAAAGTATCTGATTTGTAATCCCGTCATTTCTTGCAGACGACTTCTGTGGTATCATTGATGCTATATGGCCTCTGAACACCCACCATCACCTTGTCCCTTCATCTCTGGGCTGTAGTAGGCACTGTGCGTTTCTCTTGCCTCCAGCTCTACTTCTCGCTTGGCTTGCTCATCTTCCTTTCAGGATACCCTTTCTCATCTCTTGTTGCATGATCTGTGTGCCCACCTACCACTGAGCATTTTAAAAAGGGTCACCACTTTTAATTATTTTACTGTTATCACACATTCGCTTGGATGGCACTCACTCCCATGGTAATTTAACTGTCATCCACTGGCAATTCCCCATTTCATAGTCTAGCCCCGAGCTCCAGGTATATTCAACTTGCCTAGATATTTCAGTTTCAACTTATATGTATCATGAGACCTTTAAACTAGATAAGTTTAAACATATCTAAATAAATAAATCAATTAATTAAATAAGAATAGAAGGCCATCAACTTCACCCTCATTTCAATCCACTTCTCCTATTGTCCTTAACTTATGCTGGAGCCACTATGCATCTGGGCTGCCAAGCTCCAAAGCCAGAAGTCATGCTGATAACTTCACCCAGGGTGCCCCTTACAGCTGATCACTCTCCAGGTCTATTCTAGTACTGTCATCCTTATATCACCATTGCTACTGTGTGTGACACGTCCCCTCCAGATGTCTTCCAGAATGTTTCCAGATGGCCTAGAATATTTTCCTCTTCGGTGACACCTTTCTCCTGCCAACACCCACCAGCATCATGTTCACATTCCAGATGCCACCTTCTTCACAGGTTGCCTTTTCTGCTTCCCTGTCCCACCTGTGGTCTAAAGTCTCTGCTTATCCATCACTTGTCACCACACAGAACCTGCCTCTCAAGGCATTTCTCACAGTTTCTCTCCATTCACTCACTGGATTCACTGAATGGATTTGTTTCTAGCATAAAGCCCGGGAGTTATAGCCATTCGGCAGATTCCACTACAAATGTGGATCTATGCAGCAGAAGACGTGCAGGCTCAGGAGAGCTTGTGATCAGAGATTTTCATTTCCAACTACAACTCAGTCGGACTTCTCTTCTCATGGGAAGATCTAAAATCTAAATACACACACACACACACACACACACACTATTGTGGCCTGGGGACAAGGTTGGGCATGGAAGTACAAGTCTGACTGACCTTAACTTATATAGAAACCTCACTGTAGCAGTGTGGTTCTATTTACTGTTTTGTGTGCTCTCTCTCTCTCTCTCTCTCTCTCTCTCTCTCTCTCTCTCTCTCTGTCTGTCTTTCCATGTATGTATATATGTGTTTGTCTGTCTCTTTATTTTTCAGTCATGGGATATTTCTTAGTTTAGGCTATCCTGAAATTTATCTGTGTAGCTCAGTTTTGCTTCAAGTTCACAACTCTCCTACCTCAGCCTCCCAAGTGCTGGGGGGGGGGGGAGGTACCATGTGATTCTCTACTATGTTTTGAAAAAATAAAATCTTTGAGACCTGATCTTATTGTAGCTCACACTGGACTCAGACTCATGCAGCCAAGGTTGACCTTGACCTTCCGATCCTCTTGCCTTCACCTTCCAATACTGGGACTGTGGTTGGGTATCACTGTGCCCAGCTCTGTGCTTTGGCTTCTTTTCTTAAAACTTTTCTATGGAATATCCTTGGTCCCCTGATATCATGTTCTCATCTCAGTCATAAGACTTTCCCTGCCTCTTTCAGCTACTGCTTCACTCATCACAAGATTGCTGCTTAGTTTTTTCCATGCCACGATAGAGGACTGAGCCACTTTACCCACATTCCATCTGTGGTCTGATTGCCTGGACTGTATCCCACAGTCATTTCTGCTCTGGTAATCAGGCTCAAGGATGAATGGCTAAGTCAGTGATGAATTTAGTCGTCTTTATGTACCTTTAACAAAAGTACCTCAGAAAATTAACTTGAGGAGAGTAAAGGCCTGTTTTGGCTTGTGGTTTCAGTTCCTGGTTGCTCGATCCCATTGCTTTGGGTCCTCTAGGAGAGAGTATCACAGTGAGAATGTCCTGGGGAGGAATAACTTACCTCTTACATCTCAAAGGGTGGAAGAAGAGAGGGGCTGGAATCTCAATATCTGCTTTAAGGGCATGCTACTTTCTCACCTCTAGACTCCTAGGTAGGTCCCATCTCCTAAAGGCCCTGCTAATTCCCAATCACATCCTGGGCTGTGGTGCTTATCCAAATCATGCTGATGCCAAGTGCACTGAGGGCAAGTGTCCTGGGTCACTGCTTCCAGTTCTCTTACTTTCCTTATGCCACACCATATTCTCATTCTCTCTCTCTCTCTCTCTCTCTCTCTCTCTCTCTCTCTGTGTGTGTGTGTATGTGTGTGTGTGTGATATTATATTCTTGCCTAAGAACTAGGAATTGTGGTTCCTACCTAAGGGGAAGACCATGCTTCTTGGTATACAAACCATCTTTTTAACAATCATCCTTTCCTCTGAATAAGGACTCCTTCAGTCCAGGCTGTGGCTTGGTGGGAGAGTACTTGCCTCTTACACATAATGCCCTACATTCAACCTTTCTGTTGACAAAAAGGAGGTTTTTTTTTTTCCTGGCAAAATCACATGTTTTAAAAATTAAAACTGAGTTTTCAGAATTTTATCTTTGTTCTACATTTAAAGAAATCTTAGTTAAAAAAAATAGACAGGACAAACAAGTGTTCTTTGTTCTGAATAGATTTGTTCTTTCTTCATAGTAATGCATAAGACTTAGTTTCATAAGAGAAGAGCCTTGTGGTAAGAAGAAAAGATAAGAAGAAACATTAACTCAATCTAAATCCTTACACAATACCCTGCAGTAAAAGCAGGAACCAATGGCATTGCATATGTGGGTAGCGAGTGGTGGAAGGGTGAAGAGGAGGTAACTTTTGACCTCTAGCTATGAGGTACACAATGTGACAAGGTGGAGGGCAAGCATGATGGACAAAGAACAGTCTTACTAGAGCTGAGGAATGGGTAAGGGCCCTAAGAAGGACAACACTGATGATGTTAGAATTTCTAATTTAAATCTTACTTGTGCCTTTCTGTTGAAATATTTTGGAAATTTTTTTTTTAAATGCTGAGCTTAGCACTGGATTCCAAAGGATTTTGAATTTAAAGCTTGGGGTGACACTTCGGTGTAGATCATTTTTAAAGCTCCTTCTCTCTGGGTTGTTTATTCTAATGTATTGTGCATGTTGACAACTACTTCAGGATAGGAACTATCTAATTGTGTTGGACAGTTCAGGGTCCTAGGCACGAAGACTGTGCAAGTCATTTGAATAGCTGAGCCACCACTTATTTGGTTACTGGAAAAGGCTTTTGATACAGTGTGACTGTAAACTTTCTTTGATTTGCCAAGCACTTTGCTAGTACAGATAAAGACCATCTCGCCTGCTCTCTCTGATGTGGGAACAAGAAACCTCCTGATGCTGTTCACCTGGTGTCAGTGGGTGGCATCACCATCAGCAGACAAGCCAGAATTGTCCAAGTTCTTTCTCCTTTCTTTGAGCCTCTAAGTGTAGTGGTTCTCAACCTTCCCAATGCTGTGACCGTTTAATACAGTTCCTCATGTTGTGGTGACCCCCAACCATAAAATTATTCTTGTTGCTACTGCCTAACTGTAGTTTTGCTACTGTTATGAATTGTAATGTAAACATATCTGTTTGTCTACGGTCTTATGTGACCCCTGGGAAAGAATCCTCCAGCCCTCCCCCACAGGGGGACCCATAGTTTGAGAAGCACTGCTGTTGGGTACTACCCAGTGTCACTGTCCATAAGTCCTGCAGGTTTAATCCTTCTAAATATCCTCAATTCTCCTCCGTTCCTGCTGCTCTGCCCAGATTAAGATGTAGTTGCTTCTGGTCATCAAGTGTTCAGTAGTCTAGCATGTCAGTTACTCTTCTTCTATCCTTCGTTTAAAGAAATGCGGGCTACTGAGAGGGGACAGCCTTTAAAGGCATGTGCTGCTGAGCCTGGCAACCAGAGTCTGATGTGATGTAGTTCTGCCAATTTTGCTGTGTCGTGAGTCAACATGACGTGAACTGCTTTGTGCCCCTTTCAATTAACTTCCAAAGGCATCATTGAGCACTGGTTTATTTTTGCTTCTATTTCCTGTCCACAAGGGATGTATGCCTGCTCTTTGATGTCTTATGTATTAACTTTGACCACGTAGTTGAAACTACTGCGTGTGTAGATAAGTAATAGGTATCCCCTCCTCAAACATACCTGTTTCTAAAATTGTCATTTGCTTGCTTCTATTTCTGGTTACTTTGGGATCAGACTAATTGCTAATAGCAGGCTGTCTTACTGTCCTTATTTCTTCCTTTCCCAGTTATGTAGGAGTAGTTCTGTTTTCCTTTAACAGCTTGGATGGTAAATGTTTGTGAACGTCTACTGAAGGGTATGTCTCAGTTAGGGTTTTTATGTCTGTGAAGAGACACCATGACCACAGTGACTCTTAGGAAGGAAAACATTTAATTGGGTCTGGCTTACAGTTCAGAGGTTTAGTCAGTTATCAACATAGCAACAGGCATCACACAAGGCAGACATGGTGCTGGAGAAGTAGCTGAGAGTTCTATATCTAGATCAGCAGGCAGCAGGAAGAGACTGAGTCACAATGGCGTGGCTTGAACTTCTGAGACCATAAGGCCCTCCCCCAGAGGCACACTTCATCTAATAAGGCCACATTTACTCCAACAAGGCCACACCTCCTAATAATGCCACTCCCTAAAGGGCTTATGAGGGCTGTTTTCTTTCAAACTACCACAGAATGCATGGGCAAAATGTATATCAACAGCCCAACAGCCAAAGAGTTAAGCAAACTTCATTCCAAACTGTGTGGATGTGTCCAGATTTACAGAGGTTTTTTGTTGTTGTTTTGTTTTTTTTAAAATATTCTGTGCCCAAAGAAATACCACATCTAGTATTTGCTAAATAGCTAGGTAAATCTGCTAAATAGTTAAGTAGCTTAGAAGGTAAAACAGTTGCCTCTGAAACCATGTTTATTTTGTAATTTTCAGTGCCTCATACACTCAGACTGATGGGAGGTTTTTTTTTTTTTTTTTTTTTTTTTCAGTTAAATTCTATGGTAGAATTATAAACAAAGTAACCTAGATTATAACAGAACTTTTTCTATAATGATACATATTAAACTATCATGTCAATCCAGACTTCTCTTGTTTTTTTATTTTTTTTATTTTTTATTTTTATAGTTCTACACAAAATTGCTTTTTAAAGCAAATCTAGAAAACAAACCAAGTTGAGTTGTAGGAGAGTTTATTGAAGCAGGGTGCCAACCGAATACAAAGTGTCCTTGTGTGGAAAGGCTAAGCAGTCTTACCTTCTACCTCTGAATAAAATGAGTGTTGGGCAGTGTAGTCTATTAATAGCAACATCTACACTGTTTCCACAGAGCAGAACTCTGTTAAAATGAAAACACCCTAGACACAGCATCATGTAGTGAAGTATAAGCTGTGTAAATGGAAGGGATTGCTACAATTCTGTTTATACAACTGAAGCAAGCTTTTACACATTACTGCCAGAAGTCAGTCAGCTATTTGCATATCAAATTAATTAGATTAAACAGGCTGAACTTTAATTTAGGTGACTCTTCAAACTATTCTGACTTTCGACTTCTTACCATTGAAAACCAAATGTAGTAAGAAAATACATTACTTGTCTATAACTAACATATGATGAAAAGAAAAACGCTACTTAATAAAATTAATTTGATATGCAGTATAAACATAAGTTAGATGATTATATAACCTGAGAAAAATCTGTTATCAAAGTTACTAATTAATCTCAGGAAACTAGAGAGTTAATTGTGATCCACTTTCACTATTAACTGTAATATAAAGTATCAACACTTAAGTTTACTTTCTTGCATCTACTGTGAAAGGAATTATTTGCAGACTGTCGTCAACTGGGGTAGGGAAAGGACTCTGAGCTAAGACCCTGGGCTGCGCTTGCCAGAATAGTGAACTGTGCTCCATGTATGTATCAAATGCCCAAGGTAACTGGCAGTGATTTTGATGCTAGTGAGTGCTGGAATCTCCCAGAGAACTTTCAATATGCAGTTTCTCAGAAACTCTCTCTGGGTAGGGCTCTCTGTGAAGGCAGTTTTGCAGCAGGCCAAATAATTAAACGTGCTTCTAACATCAGGAATGTCTGTGCTTTTGCACTTCAGAATGGGTTGAACATGAAGTGCGATAGCAACAGAAACTTCTGTCTCTGTATCTATCTCTGTATGTTTTAAAAAATGCCCTTTCTCCTTTGTTGATCTTAAGTCTCAGTGACTGATAGTCATTGGAAACCATGTGTTTTCATGCATTGTAATTGCTGACCTTGATGTGGAATTCAAGTCGTTCTGCACGTATGCCTCGAATTCCAATGTGCATGTTCAGAAATGGGGCTAGAAAGGAAATAGTAGGAATATAGTCTGTTATAAACAGGAAAGAGATGTGTATTGTTGATCCCGAGGGATGAAATCATATCACAGAATGAAATGGACAAGACAGTTCTTAGTTTTTTTTTTTTTTTTTTTTTTTTTTTTTTTTTTTTACCAAGGTTTGAGCTACTAATAGACATGCTTTGTTTTTAAAGAGGACTGTGGGTTAAGGTGGAAACATGAAAAAGAGGAGGATTTGAAGGACAGTTGCAAGCCCGTGTTGTTCAAAGCTGTGCCCAGTACCCCCAAGAAAGCTTGTCCCATTTTTGTGCAGTGCCTTTGAGTGACAAAATGACTCTGGAATGAAGATATCTTACAGTGTGAGTGTGCCTTCATTTTGATTTTAATACACAACATATTAGATATTATATGATTGAATACATTCAAAACCTGCAAACACACTGTCATACTGAGGAGTGACTGTCCCGGCCCCCTTCAGTCACACTTTTCCTCCCTCACATTTAGCTGCCATGGTACCTAGTCTCCACAGTTCACCAGGTGAGACTCACAGAAGCTAACAGACCATGTTAGCGCAGGTGTCTCTCTGCATAGAATCCCCTAGTGGGTTTGTCATATTTAATTCCCTTTCTCCAGAATTGCCCTCACACAGAGCTCTACATAAATGAGTGAGACAGTGGTGAATTTCCCCCTAGTTAGTCACACCTCCATACTTAAAGCTACGCCTCCTTAAATGCCTTTCTTTGTAGCCAACACATATTTTTGGCTCTACTTAACTGTGTTGTCCTGTGGCTTTGCTTTATTCTTCATAGTTTACTTGAATGGTTTCCACACCATATTAGAATATATACTTTCGTTTTCAACTCTGAGCATCCTATATGCTGGTTGCATAGCAATCCCTTTATTGGTGTTCTTTCTTTCCTATTATAGCCCATGTTCTAACCTTTCTGTAGTACAGAACCATGGGACATCCTGATAGTAGGAGCATGCTTAACGATTTGGTCTGCTGCTAGACTACCCACGCAGGAAGTTCCTGTAGGTTTCTACCACACAGATAGTGTGTGACAATTCGGATCCCTGTGCTAGGCTGGGTGCCTGGGAAACAAGTAACTTCTTTCATTTGTTAAACCACATTCTTTTTGAAAACATCTCTTCTTCTTAGACAGCATGGGCTTACAGGAGGATTTAGAGGGAGGAAAGGCAAGGAGAAATACTTTTCAAATGTCTTTATTTTATGGTTGCAGCCGTATATATTATGATTGCTGTTACCAAAGTTCAATCTGTAATATTTCAACCCAAATGACACATAATATAATCTCTGTGTTATTACAGATGACTTTTCCTTGTTCTCTGTTAAGAGTAATTTTAGTAGTCTAGCACCCATTTCTTTGTATGCATCTTAATTTAAACAGCTTTTCTTATTATTGAATATTTAATAGCTTTGTCATGCCTCACTAAGATCACACACTAATTACAATTCTTGTGGACATAGGTTTTTCTTCTTTTTGTGAACAATTGTTAAAACGAATCACTACTTAATGAAAGGTCATTAACTCCTTTGATGGTCCTGACAAAAATTGTTGAGTGATTTTAGATATCTTAGTTTCTTAGATTTAGTTATTCAATAATACATATATATATATATAAATGTGCATATAAGACATATATATATTAAGGTTCAATTTTTATGCATATTTTTGACTCTATTTAACTGTGTTGCTCTATAAAAAATTGTATTGGCTAATTTAAAAAACAAGAAAATGAATAAATTATTTTATGAGAATGTTATATCAAATTTATAATCATCAAAATTTAATACTTTAACAGATTTTGACACACTTCTGAAATAAGGTACTCATAAGTCTTTTTTTTTTTTTTGGTTTTTCGAGACAGGGTTTCTCTGTGTAGTCCTGGCTGTCCTGGAACTCACTCTGTAGACCAGGCTGGCCTCGAACTCAGAAATCCGCCTGCCTCTGCCTCCCAAGTGCTGGAATTAAAGGCGTGTGCTACCACCGCCCAGCTGGTACTCATAAGTCTTACTCTAAGTAATCTATGTAAATTTACTTGTATGAACTATAGTTAATAGATATACACATAGTGATGATATATATTTTTTCATTTAAATGCTTTTTTATGCTATCAAATCAATAAGATGCAGATAAGTATATAAAAATTTACATACCTTAATAGTAGCTGATTCTAATTTTCTTTTTAACAGATATAATCTTTACGTTTATTCTTTGAGAGTTCTATACATAACCCAAGGCACTTTGATCATTCTCATTGTCTTCCCTCAACTCCTCCTGGACTATTCCCACGGTTCCCTCCCAACTTCATGTTTTTTTTTCTTTCTTTCTTTTTTTTTTTTTTTATAATTCACTGAATCTAATTAGTGCTTCCCTTATACACATGGGTGTGGGGCCATCCACTGGGAACACCCCTAAAGAAAACTGATCTTTTCTCCTCACCGATACCAACTCTCAGGGATTCCTCAGCTTGGTGTGGGGCTGTACACCCGTCCCAAGTCCATGCTGGAGTATTGACTGTTTATCCTGTGCAGACCTTATGTCAATAGCCTGAGCTGTTGTGAATTTATGAGTTTAGGAGTCCCACATGTCCAGCAGACATACCCCAGCTTTCCCTGACCTCTGGCTCTCAAGATCTTTGCACCCTCTTCTTCCTCCATGTCTTCTGAGCTGTGGCAAATGGTGCGTGATATTGGTATTTGATTCACAGTTGAGCATTCTGAAGACACTTATTTTTTGTACTTTGAGTTTCTACTAACTACCATCTTTTATTTTATTATATATTTACTATTATTATTAAGCCTCTGTATCCTTTTTTTTTTTTTTTTTTTTTTTTTTTTCGAGACAGGGTTTCTCGGTGTAGTCCTGGCTGTCCTGGAACTCACTCTGTAGACCAGGCTGGCCTTGAACTCAGAAATCCGCCTGCCTCTGCCTCCCAAGTGCTGGGATTAAAGGCGTGCGCTACCACTGCCCAGCTAAGCCTCTGTATCTTTATGAAACTATCTTTATTAATCACCACAAGGTTCATACTGAGGCAGGAAGTCTTCTGTGTATATTTCAGGTCAAATGATCTGCCTTGTTTTTTTTTAGATAATTTACCAGTGGTGCGGTTCCTCATGCAACAAATACGAGCGTCTGAAAGCAAGCCAGGTGGCCACTGGCATCCGGGACAATGAGAGGAAGGGAAGAGCTCAGCTCATTGTGGTGGAAGAAGGAAGTGAACCATCAGAGCTCCTGGAGGTATTGTCATTCGTCTGTTGAAAAGTCTGAGCAAATGTGTGTTTGTGTGTATGAGAGAAAGAGGCACTAACACACACATATACACACAAAAAGAGAGAGAGAGAGAGAGAGACAGAGACAGAGAGAGACAGAGAGGGGCTAGGGGAAGGAGGTGGGATCAAACATATTATCAAATGGGCAGCTTGGGCTATAATTAGTTTTTTAAAAGCACTAATGTTATACAAGTAATGGCGCCGTGGGAATTCAGTCATGCCTCCTTTCTCTCAAGATCTGTTGATCGTACTTATCTTTCTTTTCCTTTTTTTCAATATTGGTGCCTTGATAGGCAAGTAAGTCATCTACCACTGAGCAGCTCATGCCACATATTTTGAGGTATATAGTAGTTTAATTCTTTAGATTTAATTCCTTTTTTATTGTACTGATTTTCTTTAACATACAATGTTACAACTACTTCATTACAGAATGAAAAGTCCAGGGCTGGACAAATAGCTCACCAGTTAGGAGCACTGGCTGCTCGCTTTTTTAGGGGATTCAGGTTCGATTCCTAACACACGTGGTTGGGAGTGGAAGTTCACAACCATTGCAACTCTACTTCCAGTGGATCCAATGGGCTCTTGTAGCCTCTGCAGGCCAGGCCCGAATGTGGTACACAGATATATAGGCGGCCAAATACTGACACACACGAAAAATAATACAATTTTAAACCCCCCCTTTTGTTTTTGTTATTATTTGTGTGTGGGAACACAGGAGGACAACTTTATTGTCTTCAGACACACCAGAAGAGGGCGTTAGCTCCCATTACAGATGGTTGTGAGCCACCATATGTGGTTGCTAGAAATTGAACTCAGGACCTCTGGAAGAACAATCAGGGCTCTCAACCACTGAGCCATCTCTCTAGTCCCCAAAAATAAGTTTTAAAAAAGATGGAAACTCTTGTACCAAAGTGTTAAATATCTCAGCTTTTTAAATATATTTTAACCAAGCTAAGAATCTTATCTTATAAATAGGATATTTATGATTTTACTGTAGTTTTTAAGTGAACATGGGAGTTAAATATCCATAGCTCTGTAGAACTAACCCTTTATGTGCTGACTAGTTTTTATGTCAAAATAACCCAAGTGAGAATCATTTGGGAAAAAGGAACCTGAGCTGAGAAAATGCTCCCAACAGTGTAGCCTACAGGCAAGTCTGTGATGCATATATCCTTAACTGATGTAGGTGGACCCATCCCACAGGGCGTGGTGCCACACCTGGGTAGCTGGTCCGGGATGAGATAAAAAAGCAGTCACAGTGGCATGGCCTGCATGCTCACACTTGGGGTCCTTGCTTATTGTGTTTCTTTCAAAAAACCGAAGGAGAAAATTTGAACTTCCAATACATTGTGTTATATTGTTAAAATATGAAAATGCTAATGGAAGGCAAATAAAACCTAAAAATACAAATTGAACTTTGAATTCCAAGAAGTATAGAAGAGTTCTAATTCCCAAGACACTGTCTGCTTCTCAGAGACTTCTTGTCTGGGTTTTTTAATTTCTAAAAATATGTGCACTGTGTCTCTACTCAGTATGGCTAGTATCTGTGCTGCATCCTCCCTCATAGCTCAAAGGGCACGGTGGACTGAAGTGAACCTTCAGTGAGGGCCTTCCTGAAGTAGAAGGAAGCAGACAGTGAGCTTTCTGTCATGGCTGCTTTGCAACCCAGTTGCAGCAGGGCTCATTTGATGGACTGACTATGAACTAGTTTAATTCCTAGAATGTTTAGAGTTGGTAACTGTGACAATCGAATCCAAGACCTCAACTTGGTTGGAAAAATTACAACTTTATTTTCATGCTCTTGTGAACGTGGCATTTCCTCGAATTGTGAATGCAGCAAACCAGGGCAGTGTGACTGTTCCTGTGACTATTCAGACCACAATTCAGTTATTGTGGATAACCTCAAAATAGCAGTTAGATTCATCACAACTTGGTGGCTATTTTTGATATCTACCATCCAGTAATGTTTAATGAGCTGGTGGAGAAAATGATGTTTTTGTTTTGTTTTGAGACAGGGTCTCTCTACCTAGCCCTGGATGCCATGGTACTCACTATGTAGACCAGGCTAGCCTCTAACTCACAGAGATCATTTTGGGAGTTAAGGGTGTGCTCCACTACACTTGGGAGAAGCTCATATATTAACTGGCTTCTTAAAAATATATTTATAACCTGGGAATAGAACAGTAAATAGAATCTCTGCTCTTGGGAGATGAAGGGAAGAGATCAAGAATTCAAGGGTGTTCTTGGCCATGCAGCAAGTTCAAGTCCATTCTGGGCTACATGAGACCCTGTCTCAAAACAAAACAAAACAACCAGCAGGTAGATGATAGATTGTTGATAGTTGTATTCCAGTATAATTGTATTTTTATTGTAATTTCTTGTATTTTATTTTATGCACTAAAATCATTTTTTTTTTGGAGGGAACCAAAGTTTTCTCTAACATACACCTCAGGAACGGTCCATAGTTTGTACCCCAGTCTCCTTGTGTAAGACAATGAAATGCCATTTCTTCTTCTGAGACTCTAATGCAGTGTTGATCTTGTTAGAGGGGGCTGAAACATCTAAACATCTGTCAAAATACCCTTTACGTTTCACCCTCATTCGTGTGTTCGGAGGATATTTTAAGTTACTTAACTCTGGAAACTAAATATCTACATGAAAAAGCTAGTAAAGCCTCAAAATCAAGGCTTTCCCACGGAATGATCCAGTGTCCGTGACTGTCTGTGACTATGTATTTAATGTGCAGGGCTCGGGCATGTGTGGGACACGGCCATAGCACCTGGGTTATTTGTCTGTTGATCCATTATTTTACACAATTTAAATAGGTCTTATCTCAGACTAAAGCACTTTGTAAAGCAAAATTACAGAGCAGGCAGGACATGGTAAAGACACAAGACTGTCTGGGGACACAGGGTGTGTGGTTGCTCTATTCTCTGCTGTGTTCATATGCTTAACCGTGAGAGCGATCCTATGTGAGGAAACCACTAAAAGTCAAGCCACTCACATTTTGCTTTGTGCTCACCCCCCGCCCCCCAGTATTTGTCATGAAAGGCTGCACATAAATTATATAAAGGTTCTTCCTGGTCTTTCTTCTTTTCATATTTTAAATAACCACTGAACATGAAGGGAAATTAAATACCTCACTAGCTCCAAGGCCTCAAAGCTTATACCTTGTCTGTATTTTTCTTCAAACATTAGGCAGGAAGCTGAAAGACGTCCCAAGGAGAAAGATAATTTCTCTATCTGATTATAAACTTTTTTTTTAAGGCAGCATCTGGTAGCATGAGAGACTAAAGGTGGGGAAAGTTGTTATTTAAAAATTGGAAAGATTCTTTTTAAATATAATGTAATGAACTTGACTATAGAATCATTATAAATGCTCGTGGCAAATACTAGCTGTAAAAACAAATAGTTCAGGAGATGCAGGTAGCTGCTGAGGGACTGAGCTGTCTCCTGTCATATATATATATATATATAACTGGAAGGCTCTTTGCAAAGTTATATGTTCAAACATTGTTTTGGATTTTCTATAGAGAAAAAATTGGAAGAAAATCACAATGTGTCTCATGGTGTTTATTGAACATTCAGCTTTTGTCTTAGTTATTGCTATGACAAGATATCATGATCAAGACAAATTATAAAAGGAAGTATTTAGTTCAGGGCCTGCTTACAGTTTCAGAGGGTCAGGCCATGATCGTCATAGTGGGAAGCATGGTGGCAGGCAGGCAGTTAGACATGGTACTAGGGAAGTAGCAGGGAGATTACATCTGATCCTAGGAGGAGCCTAGGCCTGGCTTGGACTTTTGAAACCTCAAAGCCTACCCCCAGTGACACACCTCCTTCAACAAGGCCACACCTCCTAATCTTTCCTATACACTCCACCCACTTGGACCTAAACCTTCAAATATATGAGCCTATGGGGGCCATTCTCATTCAAACCACCAAAGGGTTGATCCCAATAAAGATTGAAGCCTCAGCTTATTTTACTGTCTAGCAGAGGAGCTAAGCACTAGGAAAGGGAAGAGTGAAGGTGGGTGCTAAGGAGCACATACTTCCCAGAGCAGGGTGTAATGTCTGTTGGAAGTCTTATGGATTTCATATATCAGACTCTATGATACTCACGAGTAGGTTAACCCCTAAAGCCTCTCCAAGTCAATGAATTGGGGTGCTATTGTTTTTATTAGCCACAAATAATGCTAATAAAATAGCTTATCCAGTCTCCTTGTAAGCTGATTGGGTATTTAATATGTACAGATCTGGAAATCTGGTAAGTAAAGATGGGAGGTGCATAGTTTAGACGGTTTTAAAATGAACTTTCCCAACTTTCCATCTAGGCAAAGAGCAAAAGTGTTAGTAGTATTTGTGCAAAGTATACGGTCAGATTAAATGTGTATTCTATGCATGCCACTTCGTGTTCCGTGAGGTCAGGCATTGCTGTCATATGTGAGTGCCTCTCGCAGCTTTAATGCATCACTGATTAATGCTGTAATCGTATGAAGCACATATACCACAGACCGAGTCTATTTTCTCTTCTCCAAAGCTTGAGATGACAGTGTTGGCAAATATATGAACAAAGCCCTATTCTTGATCGAGACACATTGTAAGCTCAACTACATTTATATGGGAGTGACTGGCATTTTGATGAGAACAGCTCACATATTTGGCTAACCTTTGTTTTGGTAGATGGTTATAGAAAGTAACAGATAATCATAGTGACTGAACCAGCAATCCACATTGCCAGCAGACAACATGTGTCCCAGATGAGGTCCTGACTGCTGGCATATAAGCAGCTGCTGTCTGAAGCTGTCTGTTCCTTTGATAACCAGGCGTAGCTCCCCTTCTGTAAAAATTTCCTTCCTAGGTCAGATGAGCTTCCTATATATTGTTCAGCAGCCATAAAAGCCTGATCCACCTCTCCCTGTAAGCTACAGCACTGCTGCCCACTGGCCTTGGCCAATTGGCCTGGCTATTGTGCTAGTATTGCTCGCTCTGTCAAGATCTACCAGCACACTGTCTGTCACTCTGACTTTATCTGAATGCTAGAACCCCATGGAACTGCACAGCTCTGGAGCTTCAGTTCGTTTTTTTCAGTCATCTAGTTTATGTCTTTTCCTCCCCCCAACTAAACCGTAAAGGTCTACGCACATCTCTGATGTTTCTGAAGGTCTCACATGGCTTTAGTTTATAGAGATTGGGACGATTTTGAACTTGCTGATTTCAGTCCTGGGACAGTCATATATATCGTCTGTCCACACTGCACATTTCAGGATGTAAGTTACTAGGAGAGATCAGACTGGGATCAGATCAGATGTGGGATTTGGTCAAACCTGACATGGGTGCTGGGAACCAGACTCCAGTTCTCTGCAAGAGCAGTATGTACGCTTAACCTTGTATCCATCCTTCCAGCCCCGGCATTTGTGTTTTAATCTTTTAACTAAAACATTGCTATTCATTTAACTCAAACTGATAGTTTCTTAAATATCCTCTATAAAGATGGGGAATTATTTCCTAGGGAATGATTTCGATTAGATGAACCATTCTTCATTTTTCTTTGTAGAATCAGAATGAGGTCAATCAAAGAAGCGTAATAATAAAACCAGGGTACTGGTGTGAAATTTTTTTTTTGCAATCATTTTGCAACAATACAGTTTTTTTAAAAAAAAACTCTCTAAAGCTTCGTGGGTAAATACTATTAATAAGAATAAAACCACCCTACTTCTTTTCATCAGAGAACAAACATGGGCGTTTTGAGTTTCATAAACATAAGAAAGACCTAAGATTGTTCAGTGTCTATAATACATGTGTGAGAAAAATCACAAGAGGAGGAAGGAGAGGTTGAGTGGAGGGAGGGGAGGTTGAGTGGAGGGAGGGGAGAATGCAGTGAAAATTCATTGTATAAGAGAAGAATAAAAAAGAAAAACCACACTCCTTAAACAGTTTTCTGTAGCTATCTCATTTATTTCATTGTTAGTTAAACTGCGATGTGTAGGAATGGAAATGTGAGTTGCCTGAGAAGTTTGTTTGGTCAATAGGCACAACCATGTTTGTCTTTGTGTGCTTTTGCAGCAGTGCTGTGCTCTGCATTGATTCTCCCTCTGCTCTCTGGGACCTTTTTGTAAGTCCTTGAGAAACTGAACAATGTCTTAAATGTTTTGGACTCTCCCATTTCTATAGCATGGCACCTGGCACATGGGAGATGGTCACCAGAGTTTATTATCTGATTGGAATAATGTTATTACGAGAGTTGGGTGGGAGAGGACTTTCTCATTTATAGTTTACTCTTCAAAGTAATTTAGTTAAAGGGATCAAATATTTGCCACTCTGTCTAGATTGGTCCTGAGGTTGCATTACCTGTACAGAATAGATGCAGTGCAAGAGGTACCAAAGTGTAGGTGCCTTCCTCTTTCTCCTCACTGTCCCATTGTGAGAAGATATTTTCCTTCATTTTCCCTTAAAGCAATGATACTCTGAATAACTGATAGCTAAGCAAGCACAGTCGCAAACAGTACATTTTAGTTGTTGTAGCTATTTGCATTTATTTTATGGCCAAGCACTGTTCAAAGCAACCTTAACTTAATTGTTTTATTTTTGTCAGTATTGAGGATGGAATCCAGAGCCTTAACCGTGTTAGGCCAGTGATCTCCCACTGTGTTATACCCCTTCCTTCTTTTTTCCTCTTGATTTTGTCACTGGGCCTCATGAAGTTGTCCAAGCTGACCTTGACATCACTCTGTAATCAGCCAAGCTTTCAACATTCAGTCCTCCTGCTTTAGCCTTCAGAGTATCTGGGATTACAGGCCTGCACCACCTGGCTTGACTCAGTCGCTTAATTCAGTGAATCTATTAATTTCTGCTATTTATTTAACTCCCATATTCATTTTGCTCCTTATCGAATTCTTCTGATGAGAGGAATTGAAATACTCTGAACCAAGATAAGTGATGTGGAGGTAAGATCGAGTCAACCATCTGGTGCAATAAAGTGACAGTATCTTAGGTAATTGTTGTCTCATCAAAGTTCAGTGTGGAGACTTGTGACCTTGCTGATAAGATACCACATTTATAGGGTCAGTGTGACTTGATACCACATGGCAAGTACTTCTGAATGAGTAACTTTTCTCTTTGTTTTGCCGTGGAAGTGAGAGACTAGCAGTAGAGCCTGTCAATGGGATGATACAATTCCAACGCAGGTAGACTTAGTGAGGAGCTCAGGGAGGCGGTGAAGCAAGGCCTCCAGAGGATACATTTGAACCAATAAGCTAATGTAAACATTAAAGTAGATACACTACTATAAATACTGAACTAGAATGCTGGCGTCAGCTCTGTAAGCTTAGTGTTCTTTATGTTACTGTAATATTGATTATATGTTATCAATATTAATAAAAAACCAATAGAGAGCCCATTTCTCTTTGGTCTTTTATACTAAAGATTAACCAACCCCAGACATTAAGGGCCAAATTTCTTATTTAATTGTTTACACTCCTTTGTGTCTGTTTTATAAATGACATAATTTTGAAGTATAAAACAATGAACAGTAACAGTAAGTTTATGTCAGTTTCCTGTTAAATCTTGTGCTAAGAATGTTCTGAGCCTGGATATTAAAAAAAGTTTCATGATCCATCAACTCATATCCCTGTAGCATTTATTTTACAATTAGCATATGTTGAATGCCACGAAGAAATCTGCTTCTGTAGCATAAAGATGTCCCTGAAGTGGAAGATGTCTGAACTATGGTGTTAACACTTCATCCAGAGCCAAGAGTCCCGGTGTGTCATAGCTGTATTATGTTAACAGTATTTGTACAGATGGGTATTATTGCAGTCATGGTCACATGAGTATCTAATGCACCACCATTTTGGAGTTATGTTGTTTGAAAAAATATATTTATAAAAATAAAATCTTAAATGATCTTATAAGGAAATCATTGTTCATGTAAATAGAGTATTATGCCATCTATAAAGGGAGGGAATACCGTTAGGATAATTCAGGTTTTAGAGAGCCCATATTTCCTATTAATCATGAAAAAGATACTACCGTATGACAAAAATGAAAATGTTCTCACATCTGTAGATGACAAGCTTTGTGTAAATAAATGAAGTTTTAAACTGCAGATACTCTAGAAATTAAATACAGTGTTTGTTACAGTAACTAAATTAAAACATTTACCACAACAAAAATACAATTTTAATAATAGCATGCATGTACATGAGACAGACAGAACATTTAGGAAGTGTCTGGGAGTGAGCAGTAAGTGTCCTATAGTTGGCTTGTGATATTCACTGTCTGCCTTGGAACTCTGGACAGTGGTCTGTCAGGACAGAGCCTGCTCATCATAGGATGAATTTTCTCCTTAGTCCTCATTCATCCTCATTGCAATTTTCTTGATAGCATAGCTTTTTATTAATTTAGAAATTACATAATTAAGTAGATGTTATTTGCCCTAAAGGAGGTAATAATTGCCACTACGGCAGCTCTTTACGTGTGAGTGGCACCTTCCATGGGCTTTATAGAAGGAGCTGCTTCCGTGACAGCAGTTCTGTGATCTGGATACATTTATTACCCTCCTCTTTGGACTATGTCCCCCTGACACCTGACTCAGAGACAGGACTGTTGTGATCGGGAAGATGCTCCTGACAGCACAGGTAAAAGTCAAATATGGCAGCCACATGTTAGTGATTTATGGAGCAGCTGCTGGGTCTCGGTTCCAGAGGTGTTGTGAAACATGTTTGGGAACTGGCCCATGGAAGGCTGGGGTGACTACAAGATTCAACCTGCAAGCCTATCTCTCAGCAGTTCAGGCTTACCCTTGGAGGTTCAATGCTCAAACCCATCAGTTCATGTGTATGAACATGAACAGCTCTGTAGCTGCTGCTACTGTCTGGAAGAGAGAAGCAGGCTTTCTTCCACATTTCGGACACAAACTCCTGATGACTTCTGAGGCAGGACAAGGATGTCCTGGGCAGAGCCTCGGGAGCTCCTGCCATGTCTTCTCTTTGTAGATAAGAAAAATGAGTTCTCAAGAGGCTTTGGAACTAGCTTATATGAGAATGAGAATAAGTCATTGGGGGGAATCCTTTCACAGCAAACATTATTTTCTGTTTAGTGAATTAACTAATTAATTTCTGGTAAGACTTTAAGCTGACATATTACTCAGACTGGCTTCAAACTTGCAGCAATTTTCTTGCCCTAGACTCTCAAATACTGAGACTAGAGACCTGAGACCCCCATGCCCAGCTTAGGGCATATGTTCTAGACTATCCAGAACCTTGGAACCCCTAAGCTATTCAATAATCTGAAAACACTTTGCCAGACAGCTTGGAAAGCTTACTGTATTTTGTATCTTTGCTATCATCATTTGTAGTCTCAATCATAAGATGCTCACCAAGGGTGGAGCAGCTGGACCCTTCATCAGCGTTCAGCTGTTTCTTCTCCCTTGATGCATTACATCTAGGATCATTGGGTTAGGCATTGTTTTAGAAAAAAAATACATTCTTTTTAGTCTAGTGCAAAAGGTGTACAGATACTTTCCAACCTACCTACCTATCCAAGTGTATGGAAGCTATGCCAAGTGTGCTGAATTAGGTTTTGGTGTGTAGAGTTTTTCTGGATTATGTCAATAAAGGAGGTTTTTGTCATTAATATTATAATTATATTATTATAATATTATTAATATTATAATTATAATATTATAATTGCTATTATATATAATATATATTATTATAATTATAATATTATTATAATTATAATATTATAATTGCTAATGACAATAATATTTTGTCATTAGCAGGCCTAATGTAGCTAAATGCAACTTGTAAGCTGGGGTTCTTTACCTTCTTTTGAAGGGGGGTGGATGGTAAAACTACTTGTGTACATGAAATGAGATAAAGCAATGACCATGGAGGCATAGCTGATGCTTCTCCTGAGAGACACTTGTGTAGATTTTCTCTGTCTCATAGAAAGAAACTGGAGGGAAAAGGAAGTTTGTTCTGGACCCCTCCCCTCATCAAGCTTGATGTTTCTCCTTTGGAAACCTTCTCCAAAGTTGGTAAAAATAAAAAAGAAGTTACTTACTTAGGGAAGAGGTTCAGGGATATTATGGAACAGAAACAGCTTTGGGGACAGGCCATTGGTCTTTTGAAGATCGGATGCCTTTTTAAAAAGTTGTGTAGTTGGGTGGTGGTGGCACACACCTTTAAGCAGTGCCAGTGGATCTCTGTGAGTTCGATGTTAGCCTGGTCTGCGCGAGTGAGCTACAGGACAGCCAGGGCTACACAGAGAAACCCTGCCTCAAACACTGTGTCTGCCATCGGCCACCGCCGCCGCCACCACTACCACCACCAAAATCTGAGTCTGAAAACCCCCACATTTCTTTAAATATATCTAGACATAGAAATAAGTTGCAGCAGATTTTTATCGTACCAGGCATTTATTCCAGAGTAATGGTCACTTAGCCTTGAAGTAATCTCTTATAAAAATTCTGTGATTGTTTTCTGAAGGTATGAGGTTGCTTTTCTTTAAGAATTTCAGAGCCTTAGCATGAGCCCAGTTGTTAAGACATTCCTGGCAAACCTAGAATTCATATTATGGTTGTGCTTGCTTAGGTAATGGTTCCTTAAGAACGTAGGTCAGAAGACATTTGGGTACACTGTAGTTGACTTGCTAAAGGCCTTTTGTTTAACAATAATAAAAGTGCTCCTGTGAGGCAGTCCAGAGTTCAGCCCATCAGAGACTGGGCGGCCCTGCTGCTAGGATGCCTTAACACAGCCTGCAGTGTCTCTTTCTTCCATCATGTAACTCAGAACGCCGACACTACATGGATGTGTGTTCATTCCTTTCTCCTATTTGCTCAGGTGGGATCACTAATGACAAATGCCTGGTGACCCCTGTGTTCAGCAACACTGCTGTGGGGGCATTTCATCACTGTAGTGAGTACTAGTGGGTAGCCCTGTGCTCTCACAGGTGCTTCGTGGACCCCAGCCTTTTATCAATAGGTGTCTCATGCTTTCTGCACTCTAAAAACACCTCTACTCACAACCCAACACAGCAAATTCTTCTGAATCTGATAGGACAATGGAGGAATACGTGTATTTAAGAAGCTGGGAAGCTCATAGCAGAGAGCAAGTGTTAGGTTCTCATGTCCAGGGAGTGGTAGCTGCTACAGGAGGCCACAACAGCCCTTCCTCAGAAGTCCCTGTGTTTATTCCTATCAGCATCTTCCCTATTATCAAATATTTGTCTTACCTAAGGCACAAATTGCTCTGTGGCAAGTAAATACAGCAGAGAACCTGCTTTCATGTTTATTAGGACTTCTATGCTCTATGTGCTTGATTTTCATTTAGGGAAAGGAACATGGATGCAAAAATTATTGAGGATTAAAATGTTCCCCCATGAAACGTTGGGGCTTTCTCTGCTTATTGTGAGAACAGACAGAGAGCCATGTATATTAAAGTGATGAAGACACGAGTGGGCTGCCTCATTTTTGATGCATAGAACTTCAGTGGTGGTCGTGGTGCTGGTAATGACAACCAGGAAGTTCTGAGGCCGGAGACTACATTTGAAGCAGAGATGGTTTATTTACTACTCCATTATTTAATGTCAGAATCTTCTGACTTATTTACAACCGAGCTCTTGCTGAAGATAGAAAAGCAGCAGAAAGAATGGTTAATTTTGATAGAGGACAAAACCCAAACCAAACCAAACCAACCAACCAACCAACCAACCAACCAACCAACCAATCAACCAACCAACCAAACAACCAAACAACCAACCAAACAACCAAACAACCAAACAACCAACCTACCAAACAACCAAACAACCAAACAACCAACCTACCAAACAACCAAACAACCAACCAAATAACCAACCAACCAAACAAACAAACAACCAAAAGATAGATTTACATAGATTTTCAACCTCTTGTGTGCTGAAAGGAGCCTCAGGTTATAAATTGTTTTCAGCACTTTTCCTGACACAGCTGAGCAGAATGCAAGCTATTCCCACTTCTTTCTCAAATCCCACCTTTTAGGTGCTACTTATTTCTTCCTGAAGACTTGAGGCTCCTCATAGTTACACTTAGATCTTCAGGTTATCACTTCTTTGATACAGTGCTTTAGGAGAGTTAGGAATCAGTTAAGAACACTTCCTATGCTTTGCTGACTTGAGTGGCCTGTGATGAATCTGGGAGACTTCAATGAACAGGAAATGATAATTACTCCATGTGAAGTAAGGACATAGATTCTCTTCTGGAAGGAAGAAAAAAAAAAACACAAAACAAAGCAAGAAGTATTTTGTGTGTGGCACAATTGTTTACTGTTTTATTTGTTAAAGAAATAAATATACTTATAGCTTAAAATTTTACTTGAAATATGAATATTTTCCTTCCCATAAATAATTTTATAAATTTTATGGTCTGTATAGTTTTCCACCATTTGACTATAGTCACTTTAATGTAATCAATCCCTTATATGATAGGCATTCAATAGTTTGCTCTTTTTAATATAAAACATTGTCATGAAAATTCAAGTTATTTTTATGTATATTTTATTTATCTCTCTCTTTCTGAGATAGGATTTCTCTGTGTAGCTTTGGCTCTTCCGGAACTTGATCTGAAGACTAGACTGGTCTTAAACTCGCAGAGATCTGCCTGCTTCTGCCTCTGAAGCACTGACATTAAAGGTGTGTGCCACTGTTGCCAGGCTTAAGTTTTGCTTTAGAGTAAACTGCCATGATAAAAACTATTGAGTTAAGTAATTGGTATCCTTTCTGTTATATAGAGGTAAATCACCTTCTACAATTTTCCTTCATGTCAGAGAGTGATTTTTGGTCACATTTTCTTCACATCATAGATCGTTGATCCTTGCTATTTAGTGTTTTTATTTATTTTTATTTTGGGGCATGGTCTCCCATATCCCAGCCTGCCCCCAAACTCAAGGATGGCCTTGAACTTATGATCCTCCTGTTTCTACCTTCTGCGTGCTGGGATTACAAGTGTGTGCCATCATGCCCAACTTTATGTAGGATCTAACTTGGGGTTTCATGCATCCCAGGCAAGCACTCTCCCAACTGAGCTCCATTGCTGTCCACTGAGTCTTCTCTTAAGGTCTGTTCACCCATATAACACTCTAATATCATGAAAGAATTTCTCTGTTTCAGAATTTAATGGCCACAGCATAGGCAGACCTAAGAAGATGAAAGAAAAGAAATAGGTATTGGAGAAAGGTAGAAACAAGTTCTGTAGGGTAGGGAGTTACCCGCTCTAACTCCCATGAATAGAGAGTATGCTGCAGCCTCAACACCACCCTGGGCTAATCCCAATAGGATAACCAAAAGTACTTCCTGTGCAGTTTGTGTAGAAATGAAACATTGAAAGTATCTGCAAAGCAGGCATGGTATATTAGTTAAGAGTATGCAGTCTGAAACCAGAGTTCAAACTGATTTGTCACTTAAAGCAGAGTAACCTTGAGCCAGGTACTCAGCCTTTTCATCTTCTCATTTTTAAAAAAAAAATACGCACTTGTAAAATGGGATAAATAACAGGCTAACTCCTAGGGTTGTTGAGACATGAAGTGGCATAATAGAGAGGTGTGTCACTTAAGTGACACTTAGAGAGGTGTCTGGTGCATCTCTTAAACCAGACTTTAAAAGTACCCGGCATTGCTTATAATGGTACTCAGAAGTACTGGCTGAAACACGTAATGACTAGTAAGGGGAAAAATGCATACACAGACCCTGTCTAATACATGTGACTTAGACAAGGTTGAGTGCTGATGTTTAAGAGTAATTTTCAAAGAAGTAGAACCAAATGAATGAAGTCTTAGAGCAATATTCAGTGACTGTCTCAGTTACTTTCTATGGCTGTGACAAAGCACCATAATAAAGGCAACTTATAAAAGAGAGATTTTAACTGGAGGCTCATGGTTCTAGAATAGTGGTGATCAACTTTTCTAATGCTCTGATGCTTTAACACAGTTCCTCATGTTGTGGTGACCTCAACCATAAAATTATTTCATTGCTACTTCATAACTATAATTTTTCTACTATTGTGAAATGTAATGTAAGTATCTGATAGGCAGTCCCTATATGGGTTCCAAGCCACAGGTTGAGATCCTTTGTGTTTAGAAGCTTATAATCTAAGACCATTATGGCAGGGAGTATAGGCAGCAGGCAGGAAGGCATGGTGTTGGAGAGGTAGCTGAAATGCTGAGAGAACAACGGTGAGAAAGGGAGCAAACCAACTGGAATGACATGGCTTTTGGAACCTGAACGCCTACCTGCTATGACACGCCTCTCCCAACAAAGCCACACCTCCCCCCAACAAAGTCACACCCACAAAGCCACACCTCCTAATCCTTCCCAAACAACTTCACCAAGGCAGACCAAGTATTTAAATATATGTGCCATGCTCATTCCGACCACCGCAGACTGAGGTCAAAGATTGTGTTTAACTCATTTCTTAATCAGAGACGCAAAAACATTATAACAAAGAAACCCTCAAAGACAGGCATGTGCATGTGTGTGGAAGTGAACTTCTGAATAGGTGCAATGCTGGCCTCTTGTGCAATGTAGAGGTGAATTCTATTTTTACCAGACAAAAAAAATCCTCTGCTTCTCTGTCAACAAAAATCGCTTGATGTCATCTATTTTCTACAGCACTAGATCATTAACCACAGGAAAGATGCAGACACCCAGAGCATCAGATTGCTCCAGGTATCCCTGAACATTATCTGTGAAGTAATTCTTAGAGTCTCAGTCAAAAACTTGAAAAGTTTCCCCTGATTTACGGAAGCATGCAAGCAATTATTTCAAATTAACTAAGGCAATAGGAGAACATGAGTGGGGATCTTAACCTCTCAATACTATCAGTTAGCTTTATGAAATTGTGTCAGCTCTTTGAGTATCAGCCCTTTCTGTGGGATTTGGGTGACCGTGCCTGGTGCATAGAGCTCTAATAAGGATGAAATAGCAGAACAAAAGTTCCTGATGTGACTCACAGCCATTCAATGGACAGGGGCTATTATGGACTTAATTATAACTAACTGAGCCAGGTAAGGATTAATTGCTCAGTTTTTGCTTGCACCACACCCATTACCCCAGATAGAAGCTGTATCCAGCAAGAGGAAAAGCCCAGGGGAAGGATGGGGCATGACTCCCACAAGGGACATGGAGGATGTCATCCTGATTAGAGAAAGGAGCTAGGGAGAGAGCACTGAGAAACAGCACTAGGCTGGTAACAATGGGGCTGCAGAGATCCCCATTGAGGAGGTTTGGCTTGATAGAATAAGTACCCAAGTGTGAAGGGGCTGAAGTGCAGATCCAGAGGATTTAGCCTGAACTTGTTGATTTAGCTGCTGGCAGTTGACAGCCTGTATTTGTCAAGTCACGCAGATGCTGGTTGAACACCCTGAGGTTTAAAAATGATTGCTATAGAATAATTAAAAATCTTGTTTTAAATTTTCTATCGTTTGAGGTATGGTTGATAGTTATTATACTTACTGAAGGTAGACAAAGTGACATTTAGTTTTGGTATCCATGTATATTTGTGAAATAACTATCACAATCAAACTATTTAGAATATCACTGCTCTCTCTCTCTCTCTCTCTCTCTCTCTCTCTCTCTCTCTCTCTGTCTCATGTATATGTGTGTATGTGTGCATATGTGTGTAAAATTAGGATCCACTCTTTTGGAAAAATGTAAGTATGCAGCCCTTTAACTAGTTACTATACTATTCATTAGATTTCTAGAACTTTTTCATCTTATCACTGAAATCTGGACCTTGAGACCAAAGTCTAACTTCTGCCATTCACTGCTCTCAGGAATCCACTATCTACTCCTGCTTCTATGAGTTCCAATACTTCAGGTTCCACATATGAGTGAGGGCATGCTGTATCTTTCCTCCTACATCTGGCTTGTTCTACTTAGCAGAATGTTTTCCAGGTTCATAAATGTTTCCATTGGACAGGACTTCCCTGGTCAAGTTATATTCTCAAAGCATAGGAACAATATAAAATAAAAATCAGCTGCTAATATGCTAGGCAGCTTATGATGAGAAAATGAGGTGAGTCGGAAGGCAGGAGGGAGTTGGCAGCATCACCGTGACCAATGACAGGAAGGATGGGGCCTTCACTACAGTCCACATGAAGGACCTTTTACCATGACCGTAAGAGGGAGCATTTAGTGACTCATTGGAGAGCGGGCTTTAAAGTTCAAGAAGAGGGGGGTTGGACATATCCTGATGCAAACAGGGGAATGAGAATGGCTAGTCAGGAATTTGCTAGATGAAGATATTTCAAACAGATGCTTACAGGAGTGGAAAGACAAGCAAACTCTAAGCTTGAGTGACAGGTCTGAGCTGGAACAAGGAGAGTTTTATGGCTGTCAGAACACATCATTCCACACACAGAAGCCTCATGGGCCGGATGCCAACCATACAGAACTGAAAATGAAGCCGTTCTACACTTATGTTCAATCTTGCCTGGAACTGTAGACAAGGTGCATGAGAAGTCTGTTTTCAAAGATCAGAATGTATAGGATAGTTACAAAGTGATGTAACTTAATTATTTTGTTCTTTCTAGGCAGGGTGTAAAATCCTTAAGGGACAGTCAAGGTGTTTGGAAACCTATTTACATCCCCCAGGGAGGTGCTTGGTAAATGCTTAGTTGTTGAACTGATGTTTAAGGTGATCCTTAGAGAGACGTGAGCATGTGCCACTTCTATGCTAGACTTAGCCTGTTTTCAGCAAGTTACATTGGTTCAATTCCCAACTGTGCTTGCATCCTTCGAGAGACTGATTAAGACACTTGGCTAACATGGGAGTTGCTGTCTGGAAATTAAAACTTAAAGTATCCCCCAGTTCCCAGACTCAGTTGGCCCAACTGGAGACTTGCCAGGATTAGTTATACCCTTAACCAGAACTGTTTATTCCTAACGGTATGTTGGTTAGGGTAGAATTGCCGAGGCTTCAGGAGGAGACTGGGTGATTCTTCCCTGCCACACTTGTTTTTATCAAACTATGAATGTCCTTTAAAAGAGCTTTTGGTTTCAAATATTTTAATTTGGGATATAATTTAACTTTTATCAACCCCCCCCCAAAAAACAAACAAACTAACAAACAAACAACCCAAAACAATTCCTTTGCAACCTTTTAGATTTTATAATAATTAAAATGTTTTATTGATTACTGTATAAATAAATGATGTCAGTTTGTCCCCAGGTGAATTTCCAAACTTGAGATTGTACACATGCTCACAAAAGGTTTGGGTACGCTTGTATTATTTGACATTCAGTAATGGATATTTTCATGCAACACCAACGTCATAGCTACTTTTCTTTTGCTGCAACAAAAAACACCGTGACCAAAGAAGCTTATAGGAGAATGTATTTAAACTGAGCTTACGGCTTCAGACGATTAGAGTCCATGATGGTGGAGTGAAGGCATGGTGAGATGAACAGCTGAGAGCTCACATCTTGTCATTAACCATTTATTGAATCTATATGAATATCTCCTGTCCCTCTTTTGAATTTATATTTAAATGGATATTATGACAATCACGTTATCTAGAGGAAATTTATTATGCCTGTCCTATGTTGTTTATGTCAAGTTAATGAATTAAACTTCCTTTTTAAAAAATTATTTTATTTATTTACATTCCAGCCATAGCCCACCTGCCCCTGCCTCCTGGTCTCTTCCCACAGCTCCTCATCCCATTCATCCTCCCCCTTGCCTCCAAGAAGGTGCTCCCTCCTCACCATGCCTCCCCCTTTACTGGGGCCTCAAGTCTCTAGAGGATTAGGCACATCTCCCACTGAGAATTAGGCAAATTAAACTTCTTCTATTTTGTGACTTTGGTATAAACAAATGAAAGCAGATTCAAATGAATATTTTTCCAAATAACATACCTGAGCTTTTGCGTTGCATCACACATACAAAGCATGGATAAATGTATTTATCTATTCAGCTGATAAATACTGGTGGAACATCAACTCTATCTCAGATTTGATTCCAAAACTAGAAGCACAACATGAAACAAAGTTTGATTGTGGTCCATGATACAAACTGTATTTTGTGGGAGCTGGACTGAGGATGGGGGATGAGAAGCAACAGAGTCATGGGACGAATCTGGGGAAATCTGACTCTGGATGCCAGCATCAGGGCACAAATATGAGTTTATTGCACAGGGCATAAGCTTACATACAGTGTTTGAGCCAATCCCAAGGCCCTATATCCTCTTCCAGTCATATCTCGACACGCTGTCACCATGCCCCAATGAAAGCCCTGCCTAATGAGGTTAATCAGAGGGGGGAGGGGGGATGGCATCATTACCTGTTAGGACTCCCATGAAGATGAGGGTAGCAGCCACCACCCTGGCCTAGGTTCCTTTTTGATGTCTGGGGTTCCAGGAGCCATCTTAGATCTAATGCCATGTAGGGCAGATCAGGACTCTTTGAGGAGTCCCAATAGCCTGTGGTGCCTTGCTCTCCATCCCACTTTTTTCCTTCACAAGGTTGACTTCCACATCACCCAAGGTATGTATACTTTGGGTATGGTGTGCATACCAACAATGCTAGGTATGAGCCCTGACAAAATATCCTGACAAAACCCTCTTATGAAAGAGGTGGTTTATTTTAGCCCACTCTTTGAGTTCCGAGTTCCATTCAATCATGGCAGAAGCCTGAGGTGGCTGGTCATTGTTAGGAAGTATGGAGTGATGAAAACTGATACTCAGCTAGCCTTCTTTTTATATACTTTTGGGACTCTAGTCTAGGGAATGATGCGTTCACATCTAGGGTAGATCTTCCTACCTCAACCTAACTAATATAATGCCGCACTGACGTGTCCAGGGCTATCACCTAGGAGGTTCTAGATTCTATCAAGTTGATGGTTAAGATTTTAACCATCGTTGTATTTTACCTCAAAACAATCACTTAATTTAAGGAATGAATTAGTAGAAACTAGAGTATTTCTATAAGCAAAAGGCCTCAGAAGAAATCTTGTCTGTTATGGAATTGAGCTGCAGGACTCATTTCACTTAATCCCTGTTAAAAAAAAAGGGGGGGGGAGGGGCTCCTGAGTTTTCACATGGGCTTTCATGGAAGTGCATGCCAGCAACAGGCACAGGATTTGTTTACTTTATGCCACCCACTGCTTTGACCCACGGGAAGAGGCCTGTGTTATACAAATTGATGAGAAATTCATGACTCTGCTCTTTTAATCTCATAGATTTTATAATCGATATCTTTATAAACGTAAGATGGTTCATCATTTTTAAAATTCTGCACAACTTTTTTCCCCCTCTTCCTCATTTTTCCCCAGGTTTTAGGGGCAAAGCCTGAGCTTCCAGATGGGGACAATGACGAGGATGTCATAGCAGACATAAGTAACAGGAAGATGGCAAAGCTCTACATGGTGAGTTTCTAGGGTGGAATTCTGAGTTGGTCACTGGAGAGACTGTCTCTATTGTAGTAAGGAGCTCTCCTTGCCCTCATAGAGAAATGGGCAGGTGATTTTTTAGTTCTCGTTAATGATAACAAAGTTACTGCTTTAACTTACATAGTATTGTTTAGTTACCTGTTAGTTTGTTACATTTTGATATAGTACACCTGACAAGAATGTTTCCTTTATAGAATAAAACGTTTTGTGAGGTTTTTCTTATAAATTCTTGGTAAGATTGTAAAATCTTCATCTTCTTTAGAATATCCTTTTGCCGGGCGGTGGTGGCGCACGCCTTTAATCCCGGCACTTGGGAGGCAGAGACAGGCAGATTTCTGAGTTCGAGGCCAGCCTGGTCTACAGAGTGAGTTCCAGGACAGCCAGGACTAAACAGAGAAACCTGTCTCGAAAAACCAAAAAAAAAAAAAAAAAAAAAAAAAAAAAAAAAAAAAAAAAAAAAAAAATAGAATATCCTTTTAGTACAAAAAGACCTTTCTTTGATCCAGGAAGGTGAAGTCAGCTTAAAAAAAACAGGGTGGAACTGCTCTTGGGTCAGGTGCTGGTTGACCTAGTGTCCAGTGGCTTCTGTGGTGAATGACTGGGTGGGGCACATTCTTCTGAGGCTCTGTTTTCTGAAAGGGAGGGAAGGAGGCGTGGAACGACAAGGGAGAAAGTGGTTTTATTAGGCAACTATTCAAGTTTCTTCCAATGACAGAATTTTGAATCTACTCTTGTGAAAGCAACAAAGCCACAAAAACACAGCAGAGAAGGAGACTGAAGAAAAGAGTCTCCAAGTGTCTCTCTCTTACAACTTTCTAAGGAAATGATGGAGCGGATAGTATCTCTCTGCACAACCTAGTGACTTTCTTCTTCTCAACAGGAAGAAACTGTATATGGTGGCTTTTAAAAAACTTCCTCTTCCTCTCCGTCTTCCTCTTTCTCCTCCTCTTCTTTTGAGACAGGGTCTCTCTGTGTAATCCTGAATATCTTGACACTCACTATGTAGACCAGACTGACCTTGAACTTACAAAGAGAGAGTCGCCTGACTGCCTCCTGAGTACCAGGATTAAAGGCATGTACCAATACACCTGGCCCCTTTCAGGAACCAAGTTCATAGATATGAATGAAGATGAGTTACTAATTTGTGCAGCATAACTTTTTTTTTATAATGAGGAAGTGGCTTTTTTTCTTCTTAGGTGATAAAGGTGATATAATTATCATATCTGCTAAATACTGATATTTTTAATATGATCCATACAGAGATTGTTAACTAATAGTATGTGGCTTCATTAGTCTTTTTATAGTCTAACAAATGTCATTTATTCCCCACCATCGATCAAAAACTCTTTTCCCTCTCTGATGTATGAAAGAAATATTTCAATATAGAAAAATATTAATCTTAAACCATAGCACTCTCTAGTGGACATATAGTATAGTGTACAATTTGGGGCCACATAAGGCTGGGAAGGCAAATCACTGTGAGCACTTTCTGAATAAATAAAATGCAAACTCCCCTTGTTGATGCAAAACTTGACTACTAATTGAAGTTGAGTCTGGAGCCTTCATATTTAGCAAACAGTCAGCTGTTCCCCTTGCAACCTACAAGCTGATCGTTGAAAACCAGTGCACTGAGATGGTGCATGAATATCACCTTCAACTTTGTCCCTTAAAAGCTTCATCTCCACTGTGACAGAAAACAATTAACCTTGATAGTTTCCTCAACATAGAGTTAAATTTCTGGACTTAGATTGGAAAATATCTATAGCCATAAACTACACTGTTCAGATGCTTTCTCCAGTGTAGTGACTGCCATTTGATAAGGACCCAGTGACAGAAGTAAAACAAATTTACACTCAGCCTTTTGTGTGCATTTAATGAGTGTAGGGTTGTCACCTATTTGAAAAGTTTACTCTAAATTTTAAAATAAATGATGACGGAATGAAGGGTTCACACAACGTAGTAAACACTAGCCTTGTGGTAGCCCTTACACAGCAAGATTATAACCACGGTTTTCTGATGTTTTAGAGACAGGGTCAAAGTTTAACTTTCTATTAACAGTTTTTATGTCTTTCAAGATCTTTCTACAAAAGTGTTTGGGGTTCAATTGGGATGTATTGTCTCTGTTTTGAATCAGCTCTGCTCTATACCTTGTAAGGTTCATGCTCTCAAAGCGTGCAGTATATCAATCACTACATCTCTAGAGAGTGTAACTATCACCATAACACAATTTTAGAATGGTTCTTCCCAAAATGAAATTGTGGCATTCAAGTCTTTTCTCTTAGGTTTCAGATGCAAGTGGATCCATGAAAGTGACCCTGGTGGCTGAAGAAAACCCATTCTCCATGGCCATGTTGCTCTCTGAAGAATGCTTCATTTTGGACCATGGTGCTGCAAAACAAATCTTTGTATGGAAAGGTATGAGACGCCATTTCTATGGTTGCTGTATTTTAGATTTGATGCTCTTTTCTTAGGAGGTGAAAGCAAACATCCTGATTTTAAAGAAAAGTATCTCTCTTGAGAAACAGACTGTAGGTCTCTTAGCTGGCGCAGCTGGTGGCCAAATGTTTAGAACCATTCAGCCAGGGTTAGAGAGCTAAGGAAAGCATTTGAGTATCAGAAATATACATTGTTAAGTATACTGTCAATTACTGTGATAGCAAATGCATTTAATATGCCAGGGGATTTTGCCATTCTCCCATTGCTATAGTCAAATTAAATTATTTTGGTACACAGGTATTTCTTGATCATGTAGTCTGTTCCCACCCAGGGCCTAACCAGCTGGGTCTTTTTTAAATTCTGAGACTAGATGAGGTTTAGGCATGCTCAGGGTGATGTGGTCACATGCAATGTAGTATATCCCCTTCTGTAGTTATATATACCTGTATCTTTCTTTAGGTAAAAATGCTAACCCACAGGAAAGGAAGACTGCCATGAAGACGGCCGAGGAGTTTCTACAGAAAATGAAGTATTCTACCAATACTCAAGTATGTGTGAAAAGAAGTCACTAGAAGAATCATTAAAACTTAAGAGTCAGGAAGTCTCTGAAAAGCTCATGAAAAGTTTGCTTCAAAGCAGTGTGTGTGTGTGTGTGTGTGTGTGTGTGTGTGTTTGTGTCTTTACACAAGTGTCACTAATAGTCTTTTTGTGAGCAAAGTTTTGTATAAAGTGGAGGTCAGACTATAGGGCCACACAGAGCTGTAGATGTCCTTTGTAGGATCCTTGCCTAGCATACATGAAGTCCTGGACTCCATCTTAAAAACTGCATAAAACTGGGTGTGTGGTGGTGCACACCTGCAATCCCAGTGCTTGGTATGTGCAAGCAGGGGGTTGGTTCAGGGCCATTCTCAGCAGCCTAGATGGTTTGAAGCCAGCCTGCATTGCATGAAACCCTGTCTCAAAAATAAATCACTTTCATAAAGACCATCTACTACTCTTTAGACTATTATGAAGGCCCTAGTAGCAGCCTTCCTCCAGATCAAGTCAGACATTGACTAGCTACTCTTATTCTCTGTGAATTTCTTATTTCACTGATGTTCTCTGTATATGTGTGTATGTATATACACACATAGATACATACAAACACAGACACATACAGACATATACATACATACATACATACATACATACATACATACATATCCTGGCACAAATAACACAGTGGGATCATATCTTTTTGGTCTCTTGTGAACCTAACATAGAAAAACATTTATATAGTGGTAACACATGAAACATTTTTCTCATTTTTATCATTCAAATTCAACAGCAATGACTTCAGCTGTCAGAAAAACCTAGGTTGAATTATCATAGTTGCACAGACTTACAAAGTTGCAAGTGTAGTCATAGAAATGAGGACAGTATTTTTATTACTTCATTCTTTCTCTTACTGTAGCTATTCTTTTTGGTCTCTTACTTTCCCATTGCTATATATATATTTTTTTTAAATTGCAGATTCAGGTTCTTCCAGAAGGCGGTGAAACACCAATTTTCAAACAGTTCTTTAAGGACTGGAAGGATAAAGACCAGAGTGATGGCTTTGGGAAGGTGTACATCACAGAGAAAGTGGCTCAAATAAAGCAGATTCCATTTGATGCATCCAAACTGCACAGTTCTCCGCAGATGGCAGCCCAGCACAACATGGTGGATGATGGCTCTGGTGGGGTGGAGGTACTTTTATCTCTTTCTCTTTCTGTCTGTGTTTTAATCAGGCCTCTCTATGGTATCCGAGAGGGGGAAAGGTTTAAAGTCTTGGCAAACTTTAAACCTTTTTAAAAGGTGAGTTTTGCTCAGTAAGGAAAGCGGCCTAAAATTATACACTGAGTCATAGGAGTTACAACTGAGAGCTGCTGCTGCTCGGCTTCAGGTCCATTTGCACACGTGCATGTTGTTTCTCTACGGTGGTGGTAGGCATGGCAGTTTTTCCTGCCAGAAAGACGTTGTATAGGGTTGTACTCAGAGCATGCCAACTACCATCCACTGCTTCCCTAACATGTCTGAAGCATTCCTGAAGCAAAGTGAGTTAAGGCAAGATATTTCCTGAGCATTCAACTTGAGTGTATTTGTTATCCCAGTTTAGATCAAAATTGCTAAAACTCTCCAAATTGTCTTAAACTCAAACCTCTTCAGATCCAGTCCACTCTCCAGTCATCTGATTTAGTGAGGACTGGTTAACAACATCTGCCCTCTAAAATATCTGTACGACTCTCCAGCCTCCCTGAAGCTTCTCTCCTGCTGGAACGTCAGGATTTGACTCTTGGTCCCTTCTTGGCATCTGAAGTATTCTCTCTCCTCCATGCACTATGTTCAAGCAGCTTCCATTCTTAGCAACTCACTCCAGTAGCAGGTATGCCCTCTTCTGAGGAGCTGTTCCTCAGCACTGACAGGGCCTTCTCAGTGATATAGGTGATGATTTGTCCAAATGTATCACACATAATTGTTATCAAATGTGCCACACAATTGTTATCTAAATGTATCACATCATTGTTACCAAATGTGTCACAATCTGTTATTTATTCATGGATTTCTCCTAGATCTTTCCATCAGTTCCTTGAGGACAAGAGTTAAGTCCTTTCTATCTACATTCTTAGGCCTTATCATAACACTTGAACCAAGTATAATTGACGAATTTAGGGAATGATTTTTCCTCTTTTCAAAGAACCGAAGTATGACGCTAAGCTGCATAGGTGTTTGCATGTGGGAACAAGATCACAGCATTCAGATGCTACTGTCAGATGGGTATCAACCTCCTGGTCTGCATCCCTCTCCTGCTTCGGTATCCTCACTGCAGATCTGCACCTGGGGCTTTGTAGAGAGCACTCTGAGCAGACGGGGCTCCTCATCTCCAGCTGTGCCTGTGGTACAGGCTTAGGCTCTGGCTACAGCTTCTCTGAGAAGGCATCCTGTGGCACATTGGCACTGCTAACACCTAGTGTCTTAGGTTCTTGAGGTTGGTGAGGCTCTGTTCCTGAGCTCTCTGCTCTCTAGAAGGTATGGTGCAGGGATGCTTCTCCCCAGATGCCCTGCATTGTTCTCTAGATTGTTCACTCCATATTCCAAAGCCATATACTGACTTGCTTTTCCCCAGCACCCACATGGGAGGAATTGTGCCATTTACAGGGGCACAATGTAGTGCCTGGTGACCTCTTGCTCACTGGCTACTTCACAAATGGTGAAAAGTTTTTACTATAAATTTGAAGCATATTTCTGAGCTGACTTCTTGTAGTCTTATTGTAGTAGTACCATATTATTTTCATTGATTCATACACATGTGTGCACACATACTCAAACACACTCAAACAATACACAAACACATACACATCAATAGTATCAAAACTTCTAGGCAAGATGGCACACGTCCATCTTCTTAGCACTTATCAGACTAAGGCAGAAGGATCATGAGTTCAAGATCAGCCTGGAATACATAGGGGAGTCCTGTCTCAAAACAGAATAACAACAAAATTTAAGAACAAAACCATCAACAGCAAAATTCTCAGAACTGACGAAATATTGTAGAGGAAACAAGAGAGAGAGAGAGAGAGAGAGAGAGAGAGAGAGAGAGAGAGAGAGAGAGAGAGGATTTTAAAAATCAAGAAATCTGTTAACCTTGCTTTTGCAGGATTAAAAACTATTTAGAAAAATAACTAAAACATTGCTTGGTAATGAATCTAAAGTAGAAATGACTTATAGTTTATGAATAGTATTTTAGGTCAGTGAACTTTTAACAGGTTATGTCTACTCTGTCTCTTTCAGATCTGGCGCGTAGAGAACAGTGGTAGGGTCCAGATTGACCCAAGCTCGTATGGCGAGTTTTATGGTGGTGACTGCTACATTATCCTGTACACTTATCCCAGAGGACAGATCATCTACACATGGTGAGTCTTTCCAGCGTGCAAGTGTCATGGGCCATGCACATACCAATGAGTGGACTCTATGCAGCATGAGGTAGAACTGTCCTTTGATTATCTGAATAGCATGCAGATAGTAACTCAGATTCTGTGGGGATGATTTTCCCAAAACAACAAGCATTAGACAGACATGGATTACTTAGCAAAGTCATATAAGGAGCTAAGGCCCAGATTCTTTAAAATGGAAATGAAAAGGTCCTGTCCAATGTTTACATTTCTAGAAATACACAGGGCAATCCAGGATTAGTACTTACAAAACAACAAACAGTAGCTTTGATTGCTCTGGTCTCATTGAACTATTGGCTTCCTTTTGATATCTTACAATATCAAGTCTCTTTTTGAAATGGCTGCATGAGAGGGTATTACAACTTAACTACAGGCCAGTGTAACTTGCTTACATTCCCCTAGGCAAGGAGCAAATGCTACCAGAGATGAGCTGACCATGTCTGCGTTTCTGACTGTGCAGTTGGACCGGTCCCTTGGAGGGCAGGCTGTGCAGGTTGGTCTACTTTACCTTCCCAACTCATGTAATTCCCCATTTTCTTAGCCCTCTTCCTGACGAAAGCTCACTTCCCACGTTCAGTAGGGATCTTGATTTCTTTTAATTTTGAAATTCAGATATTTCATAACACACCAGTCATTTCAGATTCTGGAGAAGAGGAAGCCACTGCAAATAGAATAAAAACATCAACAAACTAATAATTTAGGAGCCCAAGAAGAAAGCAAAGAGTCTCTTCTCTTTAGAATCCATCATATGCCACGGTTACTAGGCATTTCCAGCTGTGAACAGTTATAATAGACAGACTTACGTATTGATATGAGCTCAGCCTAACCCTGAGACCCTGTGAAAATGTTATGTTACAAAACAAAGGAGAATTAAAATCGAAGACAGAGCTATAGTTGCTCATCAGCTGGCCTCAAGTGAGGGAGATGATCTGGGATTACTGGGTGTTGCAAAACATTCACCGGTGTGCTTAGGAGTCAACTAGGGAGAGAGGCAGAGTGAGAGTGATGGAGTGTAATGAAGACTTTATGGACCACTGCTGGCTTTAGGGGAGAAAAGGGCCCCCCAAAATAGAGGCAACCTTGAGGAGCTAAAAATGTCATGGGAAAGAACACATCACCCTAGAGTCCCTGCATATCTTAGTTACCGTTCTATTGCTTGAAGAGACACCATGACCAAAGTGACTTATAAAAGGCAGCATTTAACTAGAGATTTGCTTACAGGTTCAAAGGGTGAGACAGACCATGGCCATCATGATGGGAGCATGGTAGCAGGCAGGCAGGGATGGTGCTGGAGCAGGGGCTAAGAGTTTACATCCTAATCCACTGGTATTAGGCAGAGAGAGTGAGAGTGGACCTGGCATGGGCCTTTGAAAGCTCAAAGACCCCCTCCAACATACTTCCTCTAACAAGGCCACAACTCCTAATTCTTTCCAAACAGTTCCACTGACAGGGGACCAAGCATTTAAAGATGTAAGCCTATGGGACCCATTCTCATTCAAATAATTGTGCTGCACTCGCCAGCTTCTAGCCCAGTGAGCAAATGATTGTAGATTTTAACCCAGTGACTAAATTAGGTAGTAACTCACTTCTAGATCCTACTGAAGTACAAGAGGATGGATTTATGTATGATAATTACTACAGTAGCAACAAGAAATCACAACAGTACAAAGCAAGCACAACTGGACAGTTTTCGGGCTGCAATCATAGGTAACTGTAAAATATAGGTAAAAACATAGAACAATATTTTGTACATTCACAGTCATAGAAATCCCTAAGTTATGGTTCACACGGGCAAACTGAAATTAACCTCGGCAGATACATAGATCCATATTTTCCCTCTTAGGGATCAGAATCTTGTTTGAAACAAAGTCCATTGGCCAAAAGTGATGGAAGTATCAGGGAGGAGAAAAGAAAGACAGAAGTGGGCAGGGAGGGGATAGAACAAAGAAAATAAGGAAAGAGGGCACAGGAGAAGGGAAAAGAGATGCAAAGGGAAAGAAGGGGAGGAGAGAAACATGTTGCAGGATCCTGCATTTGGCATTTCTGAAAATGAAAAAAAAAACATGTTTAGAATGATTGAACCCTGAGTCAAAATCACACACACACACACACACATACGTATAAACACACACACATATATATGCATACATACATGTTCATACACACATGCACACACACATATACACACATACATACACTTACACATGCACACATACATACACATGTACACACATGTATGCACACATGCACACACACATATACACACATACACACATATATATACATACACACATAAACACACATAAACACATGCATGCATATATGCATGCACACATACATACATGCGTACACTCACAGGCACACACATATACATACATGCATACACACATGTATGCACACACACACACACACACACATACATGATTTGATTCTATGAGAGGGACCAGCAACTAATGTTTGACAATATGCAGACAGTATGAGTACTATGTTGAAGTGTCTCTGCTGTGTCTAAGGGGCTATTTCCAGTGAGTTTCAGTGTCAACATTCTTTTTTCAAGTTGGCTTTTCCTCTTATGCTGGAGTGTCTGGCACATTTCATGACTGCTATTAATAACTACAAGAAATGTACAGTGTCTGTGTATTTAATTCCTTCCTCTACCTGCAGCATGTCTGTCTACTCTTATTATCTGCTTGTTCCTTGGCCTTACACCTAGCTAGAGATCTCTGTCTCTGTCTTACTTTTCTGTTTCCTCTCACTTTATAACTGGGTCGGTTCCTTTACCACCTAGCTGTATTCTCTGGCTGGTTTGGGGGATGATATTTGTTCCCTTGTACTAGGAAAAAACATCTTCTAGACAGCTCCACTGACCTGTTTATGACATTTCTGATTCAGCATCACGAAGTGTGAAGTGTTCTCTTCACAAGGATGTGTCACCTTAGCTACCTCATGTCTGAAGTCACATGAGCCCAGGTTCTATGTGGCATAAAAGATGTTTTGCTTTCAAGCCTTTATAAACGTGAGGTTTGATGTTCAAGTGAAATAATTAAGCGGAAAGGTGAGTCAGATACTTTAGAACATAAGATCGGCGATGTGGAGGCTGAACTTGGTCTTTTAATTGGCTTCTTCCCATCTTGGTATAAATTAATAGATACATAAAGACAGTTGGCTCTACCTGTAAAGAGCACATCAACCCTGTTTATAAACAAACTCGATGAATAAAATGGTTAGGTTCTTTAGGTGCAGGCAGCTCCATTCCTAATCAAATATTTCATTCGTTGGAGTATAATATTTATTAGCTATGAAGAGATATCACCTATGCCGTGTAGTTGAGCTTAAAGCTGTTCCTCACAAACGATTCAAAATGTTTGATAGCTACACATTGTGTTCCGAAATTTCACAATATGGTAGATGATGAATAATTAATGAATTTCTAGGAATTAGCTAGTTGAATCTTACAGTTGGTGAAATACTAGTTTCTCATTGAGTCACTAGATGGCAGTGGTTCACAATAATTATTTTTAAATAGCTGGAGTTCTGCATTGCTCTTGTGTTTTTGGTGAAGTAGGTGACTTGGAAGTACGTAAACAAATTATTAAGCAATTCCATCTACCCATTTTCCACTCCCCTCTCCTTTGGAGTAAAGTGCTGACCTTTGTGAGTGCCCTTTCGCCTCACGTTGGCGAGTCCCCTTTCTTTGAAGGCTGTGTAGCATTAGTTATTTTCAGTGCTCCCTCCTTTACTTTCCAAACTGTGGCCGTGCCAGAAGATGCTTCTCAGGTAGCTGCCCGCCATCTGGATGTGTAATTGTTGACCTATGTCTATGAATGAAGTCAGTGATTTTCAGTATTCGCTAGGTCCCTATAATGAAGAATGCCTCTGAATCCCACTTTGCCTGGCCGCTGGAAGCTCTCGTTCATCCTTCTGTCTCCCTGCCCTGTGCACCCAGGTCCGTGTCTCTCAAGGCAAAGAGCCTGCTCACCTGCTGAGTTTGTTCAAAGATAAACCACTCATTATTTATAAGAATGGAACATCCAAGAAAGGAGGGCAGGCACCGGCTCCCCCTACACGCCTCTTTCAAGTCCGGAGGAACTTGGCATCTATCACCAGAATTGTGGAGGTAAAGCTATGCGTTCCGTGAATATGCTCTGGGTATGTGCTTCCCAATACACCTGGCCATCAGCAATGTTAGCACTGCCCACACTGGAGTAATCTGTCCCACCTCGAATTCTAGTCACCACTGAAATGCAGGCCTCTCCCACCACTCCATTGCCCTGTGTTTCTCCAGATCTGGAGCTGCTTCCAATCTGTTTGTTTTAGGAGCCATTTAGCCCAGATCTGAACATTCAACCAGTCTTGTTTTGATTTACCAGTAATCTCTTTGAGTCTCCTCCTGCCTCATCTCTGCCTGCCCTCTGAAGACTGACTCCACCACGCCTCTCAGTGCAAGCTGTAATTCCTCGAAGTTTCCTTTCACTGGGACCCCCTGGATGGGGGGCGGGGGGCTGTCCTTGTTCACCCAGGCCTTTCTGGCTTCTCTTTCTATTTGGTTCATCTCTGCCTCCTCCTCACCAATGCAGCCCCGCCCCACCCCTCTGTATCCCTCCACCCACAGCCCTCTTCTGCTGTCCTCTGCCTTGTCATTGTGATGGCCATGGCCATGGTCTCTGTCATTTCTATTCTGCCCTGTTCTTCCTTTCAACAACCTCCTCCTTCTCTCAGAGAGAACATAAATTTAATCACACACAGATCACCACATCTGCACACTCACAATTTCACTCGCTACATCTGTACATGGATCTTATCCTCTCCTCTGGCTTATGAAATAATTAAAAAACATCAACTGATTCGTACTCTTAAGAATAATTCAGATATTAGTGACTTATACAAAAGTGATGAGGTGTTTTATCAATTAATATCAATGTCACCCATAAATTATATATTTTGTAGTAATTTGCTAAATTGGTTAATAAATACTTATTACTTAGAATAAAAAGATACAGCTCTTATCTAAAGCCAAATTGCTCCAGCCTCCTGTCTGTCTCTGCCTACGGTGCCCTATCTGGTTTTGCTTAGGCTTTTCTTTGGTTTCAGATGCCCTTGTATAGACTCACAATTTTTCCAGTACTCAGCATTCATTCTGACTGCAGGCTGTAATCTCCTTTTTCCTCATATACATGGCAAATTTATTCTTGTATCCTGGATCATTTTCCAGGAGATATGAAACCAGGAGATGTGCTTGAAAACAAATTCTGTAGAAACTGTCTCTTGCCTTCTCCTAGGTTTTCTCAGTTCTGTCCTTCTGAGAGCACACATTCTTGAAAGCCTAGATATGGTAAGTAGGGTGAACAAGAGCAGCACTTTCAAATTCCACTTCTCTGATCTTGTTTTTTTTTTTTTTTTTTAAATTAGCCACAGACTGGCATTTGCCACAGTCAACCAGTACTGTTTATTGAGCATATCTTTCTGATGAGGGAGATAGCACCACATTCGCAGAGAGGTTTATTCTGCTTGGCCTCTAAGCATTGAGTGTTCCAGGCCAAGGTGATCTCATGTGGTCATATCATTTAAATTCAGCCTCCATATTGATCACAACACTCTAGGCACAGATTCTCACGTGTTCAATTGTAACTTTTTTTAATCTATTAAGTTGATAGTGGAGTTCTTATCTGTGGATTTGATTTTATATGGAAGAGTCAATCACAGTGCTCGGCTATTGGATTCCTGACCTCTTCCATAGTTGACGTTTCTTTGGGGGGGGGGGGGCATCAGTTGAATTCAGTGCATCACCCTGTTTCCTTGCAGCATCTCCAATCGGCCTTTATCTCTTTACTTTCTCTGACACATTGGTTATGATGATTTTATGTGGCCTTCTGTCTTGTTTCCTGGCAAGCTGGTCTTCCTAGACAGACAGTTCTCCTTTCCCAGTCTCACCCTAATCTGGGTGCTGGCTTCCTGTCACCTTTGCTCATATTCCTGGATGCTTCTTCTGCAATAAAAAAGATATAGATTGGAAATCAGAAGTCCTGAAATCAGACCTGGTTACTGGTGTTCTTCACCATATGGAACACTGATTTCCTTGGACTTGGTCCAGGAGGCCTCATTCCTGGTGAAAGAAGACAATCATAACTTTCCCAAATACGATCAATCCCCAGATACTGTCTTTTAAACTCCACTAGCCCATTCCTTTTTCCTCTAATTTTTCTCTCTAGGGTCAGGCCCTTACAAACTGGCAAGATCCATCTCTCCTACAGCAGATGCCTTGATCCGGGCAGTCCAATGAAGTGGGCTAGGCCACTTGTAGTGGGATATCACCCCCCCACCCCCAAATTTACCATAAACTTGGTAATTTGGGAGGAGTTTATGTGGGAGGAGTAAGGAGAGGAAGAGGAGGGGCTAAGAGGCAGGGATGTAGGAGCCATGGAGGACCATGCATGTATCCAGAGCAGTCCTGGGTAACAACTTATATCTAGGTTAGTTATTTGGGTAACACCTCCAATTGTGTGGGCATCATGTTAATTGAGTATTACCAAACATATAAAGCTTTTGGATAATCTTTAAGCATTAGAGTTTTATTTCTGCCGTGTACCGCGTGGATGGCAGGATGGCAGCATGGTCTGGGCTCAGCCAGCATTGTGTAGACAGCATGGTAGATTGGCGGAGCCATCTCCCACGCTGGCATCTCCTGGGTGCAGGGCTGGTGTTTCTGGCTGGCTGTTTCTAGGTGTGGCATGTGCGGTGGCATCTGGTCGGAGAACATGGCGGCAGAGCTAAGCAGAGCTGCCTCCACTTAGATAGTTGGCCCAAGAAATAGCCTTTTAAAAATATTGTTGTAAAAAAAAATTACTGTAACAGCCACTTTCTTGTTTTCCTCACTCTCTTGGTTGCTCTGTCTCGATCTGGCTTACTGGTTGTTCCTGGTCTTCCTGGGAGTTGTATCATACTCAGTTCCACAATTACTCAGAAAATCATACATTGCTGCTACGTGACTGTGTGTCCAGACTAATTCTCACAGATGTGAGCATGATGTCACCAAACCACAGAGTCCTAAGCCAAGCCCATACTAGGATGCTCATGATTATGACCAGGTCAGAGACTTCAGAGGTCCTGTCCATATCTTATGTCAACATAGGCCCCACTCACAGTGTGTCTAACCCATCTGGGCTCTTTCCTCTGTGGACACAGGAACCCAAATTGTACTCGGCGGACCCTAGGCAGTATATCCTAGCTTCTGGTTACAAGGAAGGTGTGTACCAGATCTGCTTCTCATCCTCTTCACATAATCATCCTCTTCTATAATTTTAGCTGGCATTTATCTGAGTTAGAAAACACTGGTAGTAAACCTGAAATCATCGTTGTCCTCTCTGTTTTATGGATTTCAGGGTTCCTTCTAATTAATACTACAAAATACTCTTTAGTGGGGAAAAAGTATCATCTTTATGTTTGCCATTTGATATTGCACCCTTTGTTCATGTAGCTTGTCTTGTCCCTGTGTAATTATCTGAATATTTTTTTATATCACTTTGTCATCAATTGGGTTGTTTTGTTTTTTCATTTTTGTGAGTGTATGTCCATGTGAGAATCCACTATGTTGGTCTGCCATGTTTTAGACTACAAAAGGGTGTTGGATCTCCTGGAGCTTCATGGAGTTAGAGCAATTTACAGTTGTCTGATGCAGGTGCTGGTGACCCAACTCAAGTCCTCCAGAAGAGCAGTATGTGCTCTTAACCACTGAGCTGCCACTGTAGCCCCTCTTGCCTTGTTTTTGAGATGGAGTTTTCTGTATAACTTAGGCTGGACTTTTTGTTATCTTCTGCTTCAGCCCCCAAGTGGTGGGATTGTAGGAGTGAAATATCTCCTGCTCACCTGGCCAAAACCCTATTCTTGACTGACAGCTTGGCTATTTTAATTAATTAATTCTGAGACGGCTCTCTGTGTAGTCTTCGCTGCCCTGAAACTTCTATGTAGACCGGGCTGGCTTTAAATTCACAGAGATCTGGCTGCTTCTGCCTCTTGAGTGTTGGGATTAAAGGCTTGGGATATCACACTCTGCCAAACTGGTGACATTTTAAAGCTGTATTTTATTGTCCAAGAGCAGCTGAACATCATATGTCATGGACCAGGGCGTGCTCACTCAAGTGTTTCAGGCAACTATTGCATCTGTGCCTTGCATTTCCGAGGTCAGGAAGAAGGCTCTGGATGGCTCCCCACAGCCTCGGTGGTAGATTGGAATCATTGTATTGTTTTCCCTCATGCCCTAGGTTGATGTTGATGCAAATTCATTGAATTCTAATGATACCTTTGTCCTAAAACTGCCGAGAAACAATGGCTTCATCTGGATAGGAAAAGGTGCTAGCCAGGAGGAGGAGAAAGGAGCAGAGTATGTAGCTGATGTCCTCAAGTGCAAAACCACAAGAATTCAAGAAGGCAAGGAACCAGGTGTGTGCAGTGGGCCCAAGGTCATCACCTTATTTGTCTTAATTGACTTCATTCAATAAACAATCATGTTCTTATTACTAGAGTTGTGTAAGGATGCCTCTTTTAATTGCAAGTGTTGATGGCACCTGATATAATTTAGTTAGGATAAAATAATATTGCCATTAATGTAGAATCCTATGAAGTATATATGCTCCTGAATATGTACTGACTAACTCATTGTGCATTTCATAGAGGAATTCTGGAACTCTCTTGGAGGGAGAGGAGACTACCAGACTTCACCATTGCTAGAAACAGGGGCTGAAGACCATCCACCTCGGCTTTACGGCTGCTCCAACAAAACTGGAAGATTCATTGTAAGTGTCTCAAGTAGACAGAGCCTAATGTTTAGGGGAGGCATCCTGTCCTGGCTTGGAGAACTTTGAAATGTGGGACAGCTATCAGTCCTAGGCTTGGCTTCTCTGTACACTGTGGGTGGTAATTGTTACTCTGTACAAGTAGTTTAAGGCACAAGTGATGTGACAGATGAAGAAACATCTAGACCACTCTAAAGTAGTATATAAATCAAAATGCTCTCAAAAATATTTACTTCACATCTGTATTGGCATTTAGTGTCTCTTTGTGAAATGTGGATGGCTAGTTCTGCTCATTTGGTACTTGGATACTTTCCTGGGGAGCACAGCCATTATTTCTCATCTATGTGTAAACAGAGAAATACAGATTTTTCTCAGACTGATTGAATGAAAAACAAAGAAACAAGCAAACAAACATGGGATTATTAAGATCATTGACCAAGGTCTCAGAGAACTTTGTGTGCTCCCTTGACAATTACCTGACATCAAGAGTAATGTTTTGTTTTCTAGACCTTTACAATTCAAGCAGTTAAAAGTAACCATAGGAGACTGTGCATTGTGTGACACCATTTCTAGGGAGATGTGAATAATGCCCCAGCCAATGACAGACCAAAGAATGGAAACCACCAAAGTCCAACTTGGTGAACCAATGAGTTTTTATTAGTGTTACTTACAGGAGCAGGAATGACTCAAAGGCAGCTGCATCATCAAAAGCCGTCTTCTACGTGGGTGACCTCTGGTGAGAACTGGAAACTTGCAATACACTGTGCAACCTGCAGGTGGCTTAGTGGATTGACTGTCTCTTTCAAGCATCTTGTCTTGGTCTGAGAGTGTGTCTCAGCAGTCCTTACTAGTTAGATATGCTTTGGGAGGGAGGGGGGCTAACATATCTAATCAGTGTCAGGACTTCCTGAAGCTTTTCAGTTGTTTTCCTCATGGATCCTTCAGGGAGGGATTGTCTCACCCTCCTTTACAACATCCTGAGTCATCCTGAAATGAGACGGAATGTTTCACCCGGAGGAAGTTGCCCCACAACGAAGTCTTAGTTTTAGCTGTTGTAACACACATGTGGTAGACTGGAGTGTTTAAGCAGTAACCACAGCTTTCTCATGTCCTGGAACCTGAGAGGTCCAAGGCGTCAGCATATCTGTTGTCTGGAAGGGCCCTTCTAGCATCTAGTGAACTGAATCTGTCTCTTCTTAGTACACTGCTGTTATGACAGGGCCTTATCCTTGTGACCTCAACCAAACCTAGCTGTGAGCATCAGCCTCCGCCTCCGGATTCTGAACACAGACATGCAGTCCACAACAGTATGTGACTTTATATTGGGTGCTGAAATTCCATCCTGGCTATAGTCATTTATGTCAACTTAATCAGAAAAGTTTGATATCTCTGACATGCTAGACTTCTGTGTGAACTTAAAGGAGAGATTCTTCTCATCCTGATGAATAAAAACTTAGTTTTCATCACATAAAACTTCCTAAGTGCTCATCAGATTCAGTACTGGAAATAAAGAGCTAAAGGAACTGTCCATTCATTAAAAACATACTTGGAGCTACAAATGATTTGACCTGAAATTTTAAGATGTAATGGTGGGTAGTGATAAATATTAATTGTTGGGACCACAGTTTCTCACCTATTGTAGAAAAGCCTTGAACTTGCTATATTTTATGTTCACTGTATGAAAAGTCTATTTTATTGATTATTAATATTATATCATATCCAAACAGCTTCTTTTTCACATATGGTTTACATATGCTTATATAATTTGTTTTATTTGATGATATTGCTATAAATTAGATTCTTAACTAAGAATTTTATTTTATAATTTTGATACATAAGTACTATATCATTTCTATCTATCCCTCTTCTCCATCCAATGCCATTCATGTTTGCCCCGCATGCTCTCATGACCACTTCCTGGTACGCACACACTCACATATATTCCCTATTCAGTTCATTTAGTGTTTTACATTTAGTTGTATGTACACGTATTATAGTTTGAGTGCTTGGGATTGGATATGAAGAGGTTCATCTTTGGGGAAAATCAATTTTCAGTCTCTCAGCAGCCATTGGTTTCCTGTCTCTCTTCATATAGGGGTAAGGCCTTTGGAAATTTCCCCATCTATGTTGGCATGTTGAAATAGTATTGTCCTTATTCAGGTCTCGTTTGGGAAAGCATATTGTTGAGATTTTATGGGTTCAACTAAAAGACACCACCTAGAAGTTAGGGTTGAAAGAGTTTTCCAACGCAAGCTTTCCTTGGCAATTAGGAGTCAAGGAATACTACAGAGTCACACCATGCAACAAACCTCACACAAGAGATTTATTGGGGGCAAACACATAATGACAGCCCCTGAGTCATGGGACTGGGGGGTTTAAGTCCTGAGTTTGGGGATAGGCTTGAGGCAGGGCGGCTTCCCCCTAACCTGTAGTACCCTGTAGAGTACCACAGGGGTCCTGGTCATCTGACTTTTTACAATCTTTCTGTCTTCTCTTTTGTGCTGTTCTCTGAGCTTGCAGTTTAGAAGATGATTAACCATTGTAGTCGGGTACCCTCACAGTCTCAGGAAGATATATTTTGTAAAAAAACAGGTACTCTGGCTTCATTCCCAGTCAGATTTTAAAACTATCTATCAGTCTCTGTTGTTAGTCTTTGGTTTTCTTTGCCTGCTCATGCTCATATTACCCACTATCAGAAATACACATTTCTTCTGTATTTACTCTTTCTCTTCTGTGATATTTGGAAACTTGCTTCTTCCTTTCACAGTTCAAGAAAAAGAATTATTACCAACATATGTTTGATGTTACAATAACCATCAGGAAATAGATTTAAGCATATACCCTAGTACATGGCAGCAGAGTCCACTGTTGAAAACACAGCTTTTTTTTTTTTATTGGATATTTTATTTACATTTCAGATGCCATCCCCTTTCCCCATTCCCCCCCCCCCCCAGAAAACCCCTATCCCATGCCCCCTTTTTCTTTTTGCTTTTATACACTTTTAAAAAATGTTAATCAAAGGCTTTATAAGTTTGGTAATGCTTAATCAGAAGTGTAACCTAATACCCAGCCTAGATATATTATCTATCTTTGGCTGGTGGAGACACGTGAACAACTGCCTCCATATCCCTCTTCTCTTTCTCTCTTTCTCTCTCTCACCACCTAGCTTCTCCTCTCCTTCTTCTCCTCCTCTCCTTATTCCTTCTCTTCCTCTCGGTTCCTCTCTCACCTTAGCTCCTTTGTGCTTCCCATAATTTTAGTTAACTCAGTCATTCTGGATTTCTGACAGGGTTGAAAACTTATAGTCTCATAGCCAATCCTGGCTATTTACCTTGAGAGAAAAGATTTGAGTGGATGGTTTTCAGCTGACATTCATTCTAAAGCCAAGAAAAAAGCCAGGTCCAGAACTAAGTGTTTTAGTTAGGAGAGATGACAGAGGTTCTGGTTAGTCAACAAAATGATGGACTGGGTATTAGGATTATTTTGTACCTCACTGGTACAAATAGGCATAATTATGCTCTAATTGTATTTTGAGAGAAAAGTTTTATTTTAACAGGAAGGGTGATATGCAGGAAAACACAGCTTTTAGAAACAATCTTCCTATGAGACATCACCCACTCATGTTACATGCTAGATGGGTGACCTTAGGCAGTTTCTATGTTCTCTCTCTGTACACATGTTCCCATTTCTTAAATGTGGAAAAGGTCAGTATTTACTTCACATGGTTGCTGTGTTAATGATGTATGTAAAAAAATTAAAACAATACACAGCAGAGAAGTGACATTTCAAGTTTTGTCTTTTTAAATGATCAGATGACTGGAAACTGTTCTGTAAAATGGCAGTGCAGGATAGAGGAGAGGGCTCAGTGGTTAACGTCGAGGACTGAGCTTGTGAAGTCCAGCTCCCAGCATTCCTGTAGGTTAGCTCGCAGCCACGTGTAACGTCAGGTGCAAAGAATCCAAGACACTCTCTTTTGGCTTCTCTTTTTCTTTTCTCTTTTTGCTAATCTTATGCATCAAGTACACATACCCCTGACACACACACACACAAGAATATGATATATATATATATATATATATATATATATATATATATATATATATGAATATGATAATCTTTGCTGGTGACCTGCCCAGCCACATTGCTGACTAAGGCAGCAATGAGGTATGGAGTCAGTGATTGTGGCCAAAACTTTTTTATTTTTGGCAGTTATGTTTATAATTATTTGTTATTTTAAGGCCTAACGTTGCTGGCTTTTGATAATTGATTCCTGTCAGCAACATCAGGGTGTTAAGAAGACAAAAGGCTTAATTACACATTTCATACACATTCCTGTTAGGCCCAACCACCTGTCTCATCAACTCTACAAGTGTTCATTTATACTTACATATACATATGCCTACATACATATGTATATACAAGCATATAGACAGACAGACAGACAGACATGTACAAATATACATTTGAGAGTCCCCCAAAATACCACTTTCCATCTTCTCTTTGGCCTTTTAATACCTTCTTAGAAAAAAGGTTTTTTTTTAGAATATTACCACATGGATAAAATGTTACACAAAAGGGGAGTTACAGAGGATGTTGATAGTAAGTTCAAAGCAGTTTTTCATTCTATAAGTTTATTAAAAATTTAAAACAACAGTTTCCCATGGCTTTGTTTTATCATAGTGCACACGGGTGGCCTCATCCTTGGACTTGACCTAGGTCAAAATGAATGATTTTTTTTCTTGATTACAAATTTGTCCCAAGCCTATTTCTCTTCTTAGTGTACTTGTGAGAGTTCATGGTCCTCCTTATTATGCAGTCTTGACTTACTATTCTATGAGGAGGGGCCACATTCAATTCCTGACTTCATAACTTCATTATGTCTTTTTGAAACAACTAAAACCATCTCCTTAAAAAGTATTTGAATCAAGTTAGGAATTATATAAAGTCATTATTCTTCTAAATAGCATTAATTTATGAAATTTCATCTTCATGTTGATCTGCAGGGAATTTGTCCAATAGGGTAGGCTGATGTCCAGGAATCATTAGGCTATGCAATAGTGACAGGAAAAGCATATCTGCAGCAAGAAGCAATTCTAGGATGAAGTCTCTTAAGGACCCTGCATTCTTAGACCTCACACATTGCAAGCCATGCAAAATGGTGGGCCTTCTCCAGAAAACCCACTTGCTTGCCTGTTTACCCTAAACTAAGTAAAGAAAAAAAAAAAAAAAACTAATCGAGCTTTTCACTGCCATCCAAAGTACTAGACAGCACTTGTCTCCTGTGTATCATAAATTCCCTTGCTGTGTTGTTTGGTCATAAAGTTCTTCAAACATTTCAGATTGAAGAAGTTCCGGGAGAGTTCACCCAGGATGACTTGGCCGAAGATGACGTCATGCTACTTGATGCGTGGGAACAGGTACAGCTATATTTTGTCCATAACAGGAGACTGTCAGGGATTGACAATACTTGCTTTGAGAAGTGGCAATTCAAATAATAAATGTGTCTGGGCTGTAATGGTTGCATTCAAGAGATATTTCACAGAGTTTAGCAATAAAAGCGATACATAGGGCAAGTTGATTTCTTACTATGAAAATCATTGTATAGTTTTTACATTTTTTAGCTTTAGGCAAAATCCTCAACTTTTCATTTATTTATAAACTATACTCATTGTTAATTTATTTGTCCATTCATTACATTAATAAGTGCATGAATATGTGCAATGCTGTGGGAAAGACCAAAATATAGAGAATTTCAATAAAATTTCCAAGGAACCCATTCCTTGGTGAAAAAAATCAGGCACAGAATAGGTTTGAAACTAAATAGTAAGATTCGTTACTGTTTTACAGATCTTAATTTAGGAGAAAATCACTGGTGACTTGATAGGTGCTACATATATATATATATATATATATATATATATATATATATACACACATACATGGTGGTTAAAAATCCTTATGAAAATTAACAACTGTGAAAAGGACAAACATATATGTTAAGAATCAAATTATATAGAGCAATATGTGAAACAATAGATTAGGCCTCCTCTTAGAGTCAACCACAAACTTATTTTCAAATCTCTTTCTCTCTCTCTCTCTCCACCCCCTCCCTCTTTTTGGGCGGCAGAATTGGCTCAGTGGTTAAAGATACTTGTTTTAGAAGATAAGGGTTTGATTCCCATCACTCATATGGAGGCTCACCACTTCTTTGTACACCAAGCATGACATGTGATACACACAAAGGGTAAACACTCATACACACAAACAATAATAAAAAATAAATATAAAATTAAAAAATATTTTAAAAGGAGTATATATTTTATGTGCATGAGTGTTTTGCCTGCAGAGGTCATAACAGGACATTGGATCCTCTAGAACGGAATTAATGAATGGTCGTGGGCTACCATGTGGGTGCTGGAAATCAAACTTGGATCCTCTGCGTGAACAGCTGCTCTTAACCCCTGAGCCTTTAGATTGGTTTCTGGCAGCTAAAGCACTCAGTAAACAATACCCTGGCCTTGGTTCTTTAAGGAATATATTTGAATTGGGGATTCAACCTCATATCCTCCCAGAATATCATTTCATCTCTTTATATCTTTTATCCAAGACACTATGCTGTCGTGGTGTCTTCTGTGCACCAACACATTGTGTGTCAGTTAAAACACAATGGAAACTTAATTTGACCAACGTTGCTCTGCCAAGTGACTGTAGGGTGATTTAAGAGTAAAGTGATTCAGGAGAGCACTGCAGCATTACACATTTGACAAAGGAATGGATGTATACAGATTACAGGTTCACGTATTTATAAAGATTATAAGTGTGACATTTTAAACAATATTTTAAATTGTTGCTATTTAAATACTGAACATTATAGTACTTTATCAAAGTCTATAGGGCACTGTACTATCAGAAAGCATTAAACGGAAGCCAGAGATTTGAGAATACATCCACAAACAAGCCCTGCACCTACATGCAGTCCTTTGCTGCTTAGACCTACAGCTTGGGATGAAGCTTGATAGGTGCTACATATATATATATATATATATGTATATGTATATGTATATGTATATGTATGTATGTATATATGTATATATGTATATATGTATATATGTATATATGTATATATGTATATATACATACACATACACACATACATGGTGGTTTTTTAGAAATCCTTATGAAAACTAACAACTGTGAAAAGGACAAACATATATGTTAAGAATCAAATTATATAGAACAATATGCGGAAAGCTTGGATGAAGCTTGGGATGGAGGCTCAGCAAAAAGATGTAAACGCAAGCAAGAAGCTCTTGACCTACTGAGAGAAAGCAAGCGAGCTCCCTTTGTAACTAGAATACCGCTTGCAAACATGTTCAGGTGTAAACTGTAGCCAGAGAGGCCAGCACACCCTATATAGCACTTGCTCTCATCGCGGGTTTGTTTGTTTCTTCCCCCAGATCTTTATTTGGGTTGGCAAAGACGCCAATGAAGTTGAGAAAAAGGAGTCAGTGAAGTCTGGTAAGTTGTCCTAGGACAACTGTAGCAGTTAACTCAGCAGCAGCATTATCCCGGCCAGCCTGGCTATCCTTTCTTAACCTGACTTCCAAAGAATTCACATCAAATCTTAGATGTCCAGCTGTCCATCAGAACTTGAATAATTGTATCTTTTAAAGTGAAAGAGCTTCATGATACAAGAAAATTGTTCTGTTGCCTGACTTAGAATATGAGTCTTTATGAAATTCACAATATGCTTACTTTTGAAAGTGTTTGGTCATTGTGTCCTTTTTAGCATGGTTTTCTATTTACTGAAGTGTCACAATAACTATATCACAAGGATAATTCCATAAGGTTTGGAATCCCTTCAGGGAGCAATGACACTTTTTAATGTTACTTTCCCTGGAATTTCATTTTCAAAAGGAATTTCATTTTTTTACTTGTCTGAAAAAAATGTTTCATTGTATATTTATTTCAGTTTAACTGAAACTAGCTGAACTTTTTTTTTGTCTTTTCAATTCTTTTTAGCCAAAACATACCTTGAGACAGACCCTTCTGGAAGAGACAAGAGGACACCAATTGTCATCATTAAACAAGGCCATGAGCCCCCCACATTCACAGGCTGGTTTCTGGGCTGGGATTCTAGCAAGTGGTAAACCGAGTTTCAAAAACCCAACAAATATTCTGGCTGCATCAGGGAAGCTGCCCCACTTTGTTGTTGGGGATTTGTTTACTTTTTGTTATCGGCTTTTGAAGATAAACCCTGCCTGCCAAATTGATATATATATATATATATATATATATATATATATATATATATATATAAAATTAATATGCTCCTTTTCTTCTCCTTCTCTTTCAAAGGGGATTGTTGTATGTTACTATATTGAAACAACTTAAAGCAAACATTTGTTTTAGATCAATTTTGCAATCTAGGGGAATTTCTGAGGAAGACATTTTATAATTCAGCAACTTCTAGCCAAACTTGTCTTTTTATACCAGAGAGGAAAGCCACAGTGCTTCTAAGCGTTTCCCGTTCTCGTTATTCTCTGTTTGCAGTAAGGTTTACTTTGCGTGTGGCTTTCACAATGCCTTGCTGTTTCCCATCTCAGGTCCATGTGACTTGGATGCCAGTCACTCCCTTATAGTGTCCTTATAGAAGTGTCCTTATAGAAGATGAACTTCTTTAGCTTTTTTGGAAAACTAAAATCACAGGCCCTTCATGATAAAACAATTTTTTTCTGTAAGTTTAACTTTATACATTTGATAGCACATGCTCAATATCATAAAGAATATGCATTGAATGCTGTTTTTCATCATTAAAATATATCTTTTTGGAAACTGTTTTGTATTGTGACATTCTAGTCAAATGTGATGGGTTAATAACTATTAATTTTATAATTTGATACTTTTATGTAAAAGTAGATACAGCAGATGTAAGTTAAATGACTTTTCTATGGTTAGATGATTATAACATATTGAAAATATCACCAAGTGTATAAAAAACACAGGCTCTTGGGGCCAGAATTTGGGAAACAATTTAGAACTTCAGTAACATAGACAGTAGACAGACTTTGGCAGAGAAGTGCTGGGAGTAGCTTTAATAGGGTAGTTTGAGCAGGTCGCACTGGCTGTATGATATTTTAACAATAAAGGGTAGAAAGAAAATCAAAACCAGGTGGTTAGACCAGGAAGGAGTGGCAACACAAAGTTCTTGAAGAGGAAACATATCTAACAAATAAGAAAGCCTCTCAGGAAAAGTTTTATTTTAACAGGAAGGGTGATATGTAGGAGGAGCTAAGGTGGGAGGAGTACTGAGAGGAAGAGAAGGAGTAAGGAAAGGAGGAGAAGAAGGAGAGGAGAAGCTAGGTGATGAGAGAGAGAAAGAGAGAGAAAGAGGGGGGAGACAGGGAGGCAGATGTTCACGTGTCTCCACCAGTCAAAGATAGTTGGTATATCTAGGATGGGTATTGGGTTACACTTCTGGTTGAGCATTACCAAACTTATAAAGCCTTTGATTAACATTTTTAAAAAGTGTATAAATACAAAAAGGAAAAGGGGGCATGGGATAGGGGTTTTCTGGGGGGGGGGGAATGGGGAAAGGGAATGGCATCTGAAATGTAAATAAAATATCCAATAAAAAAAAAAAAGAAAGCCTCTCAGGTTTAGGTATGAGCATGATTGTAGCTTCATAGAACGAATTGGGTAGTGTTCCTTCTGTTTCTATTTTGTGGAATAGTTTGAAGAGAATTGGTAATAGGTCTTCCTTAAAGGTTTGATAGAATTCTGCACTAAAACCATCTGGTCCTGGGCTTTTTTTAGTGGGGAGATTGTTAATGACTGCTGCTATTTCTTTAGAGGTTATGGGACTGTTTAGATGGTTTATTGCTCCTGATTTAACTTTGGTACCTGGCATCTGTCTAGAAAATTGTCTATTTCATCCAGATTTTTCAGTTTTGTTGAGTATAAGCCTTTGTAGTAGGATCTGATGGTTTTTTAAAATTTCCCCAGTTTCTGTTGTTATGTCTTCCTTTTCAGTTCTGATTTTATTAATTTGGATACTGTCTCTGTGCCCTCTGGTTAGTCTGGCTAAGGGTTTATCTATCTTGTTGATTTTCTCAGAGAACCAGCTCTTGGGTTTGTTGATATTTTGTATAGTTCTTTCTGTTTCTACTTGGTTGATTTCAGCCCTGAGGTTGATTATTTCCTGCTGTCTACTCCTCTTGGGTGTATTTGCTTGTTTTTATTCTAGAGCTTACAGGTGTGCTGTCAATTTGCTAGTGTATGCTCTTTCTAGTTTCTTTTTGTAGGCACTTAGAGCTATGAGTTTTCCTCTTAGCAAAGCTTTCATGGAGTCTCACAAGTTTTGGTATGATGTGTCCTCATTTTCATTAAATTCTAAAAAGTCTTTAATTTCTTTATTTCTTCTTTGACCAAGTCATCATTGAGTAGAGCATTGTTCAGTTTCCACATGTATGTGGGCTTTCCATTGTTTTTGTCATTATTGAAGACCAGCCTTAGTCTGCGGTGATCTGATAGGATGCAAGAGATTATTTCAATCTTATTGTATCTGTTGAGACCTGTTTTGTGACCAATTATATGGTCTATTTTGGAGAATGTATCATGAGGTACTGAGAAAAAGGTATATCCTTTTGTTTTAGGATGAAATGTTCTATAGATATCTGTTAAATCCATTTGATTCATAACTTCTGTTAATTTTATTGTGCCTCTGTTTAGTTTCTGTTTCCATGTTCTGTCCATTGCTGAGAGTGGGGTGTTGAAATCCCCCACTATTATTTTGCGAGGTGCAATGTTTGCTTTGAGCTTTAGTAAAGTTTCTTTTATGTATGTGGGTGCCCTTGCATTTGGAGCATAGATGTTCAGAATTGAGAGCTTATCTTGGTAGATTTTTCCTTTGATGAGTATGAAGTGTCCTTTCTTATCTTTTTTGATTACTTTTGTTTGAAAGTCAATTTTATTTGATTAGAATGGCTACTCCAGCTTGTTTCTTGGGACCATTTGTTTGAAAAATTGTTTTCCATCCTTTTACTCTGAGGTAGTGTCTGTCTTTGTCACTGAGGTGTGTTTCCTGTATGCAGCAAAATTCTGGGTCCTGTTTATATATCCAGTCTGATAGTCTACATTTTTTTATTGGAGAATTGAGTCCATTGATATTAAGAAATATTAAGGAAAAATGATTGTTGCTTCCTGTTTTTTTGTTATTAGAGGTGGAATTAATTATGTTTGTGTAGCTATCTTCTTTTGGGATTGTTGGAAGATTACTTCCTTGCCTTTTCTAGGTTGTAGTTTCCCTCCTTGTGTTGGAATTTTCCATCAATTATGCTTTGAAGTGCTGGATTTGTGGGAAGATATTGTATAAATTTGGTTTTGTCATGGAATATCTTGGTTTCTCCATGAATAGTGATTGAGAGTTTTGCTGGGTATAGTAGTCTGGGCTGGCATTTGTGGTTTTTTTAGGGCCTGCATGATATCAGTCCAGGATCTTCTGGCTTTTATAGTCTCTGGTGAGAAAGACCCAACAAAGAAAGAGAACATCAGACCAATCTCCCTTATGAATATCGATGCAAAAATACTCAATAAAATTCTCGCAAACCAAATCCAAGAACACATCAAAGCAATCATCCATCATGATCAAGTAGGCTTTATCCCAGGAATGCAGGGATGGTTCAATATTTGGAAATCCATCAATGTAATCCACTATATAAAGAAACTCAAAGAAAAAAACCACATGATCATCTCACTAGATGTTGAAAAAGCATTTGACAAAATTCAACATCCCTTCACGTTAAAAGTCTTGGAAAGATCAGGAATCCAAGGCCCATACCTAAACATAGTAAAAGCAATATACAGCAAGCCAGTAGCCAACGTCAAACTAAATGGAGAGAAACTTGAAGCAATCCCACTAAGATCAGGGACTAGACAAGGCTGTCTACTCTTACCCTACCTATTCAATATAGTACTGGAAGTTCTAGCCAGAGCAATTAGACAACAAAAGGAAGTCAAAGGGATACAAATAGGAAAGAAAGAAGTCAAAATTTCACTATTTGCAGATGATATGATAGTATACTTAAGCAACCCTAAAACTTCCACCAGAGAACTCCTAAACCTGATAAACAACTTTAGCAAAGTGGCTGGATATAAAATCAACTAAAACAAATCAGTAGCCTTCTTCTACTCAAAGGATAAACAGGCTAAGAAAAAAATTAGGGAAATGATACCCTTCATAATAGTTACAAACAATATAAAATACTTTGGTGTGAATCTAACCAAGCAAATGAAAAATCTGTATGACAAGAACTTCAAGTCTCTGAAGAAAGAAATCAAAGAAGATCTCAGAAGATGGAAAGATCTCCCATGCTCTTCGATTAGCAGGATTTATATAATAAAAATGGCCATCTTGCCAAAAGCAATCTACAGATTCAATGCAAGCCCCATCAAAATTCCAATTCAATTCATCATAGAGACAGAAAGAGCAATTTGCAGATCCATTAGGAATAACAAAAAACCCAGGATAGCAAGAACTATTCTCAACAATAAAAGAATTTCTGGGGAAATCACCATTCCTGATCTCAAACTGTACTACAGAGCAGTAGTGATAAAAATTGCATGATAATGGTACAGAGATAGGCAGGAAGATCAATGGAATAGAACTGAAGATCTAGAAATGAAGCCACACACCTATGGTCACTTGATCTTTGACAAAGGAGCTAAAACCATCCAGTGGGAAAAGGACAGCATTTTCAATAAATGGTACTGGTTCAACTAGAGGTCAGGATGTCGAAGAATGCAAATTGATTCATTCTTATCTTCTTGTACAAAGCTCAAGTCCAAGTAGATAAAGGACCTTCACATAAAACCAGATACACTGAAACTAATAGAAGAGAAGGCGGGGAAGACCCTCGAATACCTAGGCACAGAGGGAAAGTTCCTGAACAGAACACCAATGGCTTATGCTCTAAGATCAAGAATTGACAAATGGGACCTCATAAAATTGCAAAGCTTTTGTAAGGCAAAGGACACTGTCAATAGGACAAAATGGCAAACAACAGATTGGGAAAAGATCTTAACCAATCCTACATCCGATAGACAGCTAATATTCAATATATACAAAGAACTCAAGAAATTAGACTTCAGAAAACCAAATAACCCTATTAAAAATTGGGTACCGAGCTAAACAAAGAATTCTCAACTGAGAAAACTCAAATGGCTGAGAAGCACCTAAAGAAATGTTCATCATCCTTAATCATCGGGGAAATGCAAATCAAAACAACCCTGAGATACCACCTCACACCAGTCAGAATGGCTAAGATAAAAAACTCAGGTGATAGTAGATGTTGGTGAGGATGTGGAGAAAGAGGAACACTCCTCCATTGTTGGTGAAATTGCAAGTGGTACAACCACTCTGGAAATCAGTCTGGTGGTTCCTCAGAAACTTGGTAGCATTACCAAGGTTCAAGGTATACCTGAGAACCCAGCTATACCACTCCTGGGCATATACCCAGAAGATGCTCCAACATATAACAAGGGCATATGTTCCACTATGTTCATAGCAGCCTTACTTATAATAGCCAGAAAGGACTATTGGAAAGGTGGGAAGGACCCAGATGTCCTTCAACAGAGGAATGGATACAAAAATGTGGTACATTTACACAATGGAATATTACTCAGCTATTAAAAACAATGAATTTGAGAAATTCTTAGGTAAATGGATAGAATTAGAAAAATATCATCCTGAGTAAGGTAACCCAATCACAAAAGAACACACACGGTATGGGTATGTACTCACTGATAATTAGATATTAGCCCAGAAGCTTGCAATATACAATATTCAACTCATAGACCATATGAAGCTCATGAAGAAGGAAGACCAAGTGTGGGTGCTTCATCCTTCTTAGAAGGAGGAACAAAATACTCATGGGAGCAAATATGGAGACAAAGTGTGGGACAGAAACTGAAGGAGGGGCCGTCTGGAGACCATTCCACCTGGGTATCCATCCCGTGTGCAGTCACTAAAGGTAGATGCTGATATGGATATCAGGAAGTGCATGCTGACAGGAGCTTGATATAGCTGTCTCCTTAGAGGTCTGCAAGAGTCTGACATATTCAGAGGCAGATGTTCACAGCTAACCATTGAACTGATCAAGGGGTTCCCAATGGAGGAGTTAGAGAGAAGACTGAAGGAGCTGAAAGGGTTTGAGGCCCCATGAGAAGAGCAACAATACCAACCAACCAGAGCTCCCAGGGTCTAAACTGCCAGCCTGGGAGCACATAGGGATGGACCCATTGCTACAGCTGTATATGTAGGGGAGGATGGCATTGTTGGGCATAGGTGGGAGAGGAGATTCTTGGTCCCATGAAGGCTGAACACCGAGTGTGGGGAAATTTGAGGGTGGGGAGGGACTGGGGGTGGTAGATGTGGGGAAATCCTCGTAGAAACAGGAGGAGGAGGGATTGGATAGGGAAGTTCCTGGCCGGGGCGGGGGCGGGGGGTGTCAGATGGGGTAAGGGGATAACATCTGAAATGTAAATAAAATATCCAATTAAAAAAAACCTGGACAACAACAACAACCCATGAGTGTGTAGCTTAGGAAATGAATGCTGACAGAGATGATAAATTAAGTGCTGAGCCCTGGAACTTTCCATCAACTATGTGGTGATCTCAAAGCAGCCAGGAAGAACCAAGTTATCATAGAGAATGCATTCTTGTCACTGCTGACTTTCTTTAAATCTTTTTAAAGAAAAGTTAAAAAGAAATCTTTTTAAAGAAAAATCTTTTTCCTTAGGATTTATTTACATATTTTATTTATATAAGTACACTAATGTTGTCTTCAGACACACCAGAAGATGGCATCAGATCTCATTACATATGGTTAGGAGCCACCATGTGGTTGCTGGGAATTGAAGTTCTGCAAGAGTTGTCAGTGCTCTTAACCCCTAAGCCATCTGTCCATGGTTGTTGACTTCCTTTACACATAAATGTGAATTTTGTGGAAACACCCATCTATGTTGTTTTTATAATTTCCCTGCTCAAAACATCCAAATATCCCTGTGGGCCAAGTTTGTTTCTCAGGAGACAACCGTAAAGACTTAGATCCACTTTTGTTTCTCACAACCATGAACATCCTAATGCTGCTGGCATATAAGCAGAGCCGGATGATGCTCTAAACATCTCATGATGCCCAGGATAACTGTCACCTACCACAGCAAAGAATTATGTCTACAGTGCCAGAGCTAAGAATCTGTAGACTATACTCTAGACCAGTAGTTTTCAACCTGTGTGTTACAACCCATTTGGGGGTTTCATATCAGAAATCTTCACATCACATATTTAAATTATAATTCATCATGGTAGCAAAATTGTAGTTATGAAGTAGCAATGCAATAATCTTCTGGTTGGGCATCACTATAACATGAGGAACTGTATTCAAGGGTTTGCAGCATTAGGAAGGTTGAGAACAATTCTAGTCTTTAAGTAGAAACACAGCGTTCTGTTACTATGATGGATTTTAAAGAAAACAACCTAAACTGAAGTGTCAGGAGTTTTCATGTTTAAAAATATAGTGTTTCACAAAAAAAGACCAAGTAAGAAACAGAGTTGGCTACACTTATCATATCCCAGCTTCTTTAAATAGATCTTCCATCCAAGACCTATATGTATGGATAGAGGTATATACATGAGGTAATCTTTTAAATGCTTTCAAATATTATATATTTCATACTTCAATATATAGGGCATTATTTACTAACTATACAAATTTCTAATTGGATCTCTTAGTTTTTTCATTAAATAACATTTTATTTATTCTTTGAAAATTTCGTAGATCTATATACAATGTATATTGATCATATGTACTTACTACACCTCTCCAACTTCCTCCAACGTCATTTTTATTATTATATTATTGTTATTGTTATCAATAACCCTATAAGTCCAATTAGTGAGCTCCATATTGAATCTCTTTTCTAATGCCATATAAAAACCACTACAGCCTCAGTGACCTGAAACAATGCACATAGATTGTGGTATACTTTTGATGTTAGGAATTCTAAATTAGGTGAACAGAGATACATTCTGGAGTTCTAGGGAAGAATCCATTTCCTTCATTTTCATGATTCTAGTGACTATCTGAACTCTTTGGTTTGCTTACCAACTACCAAAATTGTATTTTAAAAAATCTGTGTCCCTGTCTGACTCTTCCTCCATTGGTCATGTCTTCATTTTGTTATTAAAATATAATTTTATCATTTCCCTACATTCTCTTCTATCCAGTTCCTCCTGTGTCCCCCCCACCCCACATATCTGGCCTCCTCTTCTTTGTTATTGGTGATATCTTTTTCTTTTTTTTACTCTGATTCTCCTGTCTCTCTCCTTCATTGATAAGGAGCCTTTTGTTTAGTTTAGGTCTAGTGGATCATTCTGTCCTGGAATGATCCAAGATAATATTTTTATCTCAGTGTTATTATTACACTGCAAAGTCTCTTTTGTTGTGAGAGATAACATACAAAATCCACACATCGTTGCTAGGGTCTATGGATAGCTTTGGGACATGGGGCTATTTATTAGTCAGCCTTGATAGAAAGGTTTGCAACAAAGCTAGTGTTCTAAGTAGTTGGGGTATTGGTTAAAAGCAGACACAGTGAAAAAACTGATAGACGTTTCTATGTTCTGTCAAACATACCTTTGACCTATAGCTTTATTTCTAAAATAGAAAAAAAAAAAAAAAAAAAAAAAAAAAAACAGATGGTGACCAGGGGATGAGAGAATATGGATAGTGTTTCTTCTCTGTCCCAATACTCATAAAACTGCTGTTGTTGTTTCAAGTTGGAAATTCACAAACCCAGGTAAAAAGAAATGTCTCATGCTGGGTTCACAGACATCTACTGCTGATTGAAGAACTCTGGGAACACTACTGGAAAATTAGAAGCATAAGAGAGCATCTGTGGACACCATAGAGTTGGGAGAAGATTTCAGTGGTGTTTAATCAAACTAGAAATACTTTAAACTAATGATCTGATTTAATAAGAAAATGCTGAAACACCAGCCCCCTCCCCCCATTTCCTCTTTGCTTTGGAGTACCATTTTCTTATTCTTGACCATAGGATTTTCTGAATTTGGACAGCCAGTAAAGACATTACTAGAATGATGTTATCAGCAGGTCCTCAGGTAGCCAGTGGGCCTCTAATGGTACAGGTTCAAACAAGAAAAATCACTGTGTTAAGATTCTGACTTCCGAATATAATAGTGCTTACAAAATGTCAAGCATGCTTTACAAGGGCAAATGTTATTTTATATGAACTTACATGAACACTAGATGAAACACACATACACACACCCATGCACACACATGTGCACATATGAGAGAGTGGGGGGAGGGAGGGAAGGAGAGGGAGACAATGAATTCCTTAGTGAATGTGAATTGCTGACCTGAGCACAGCCCTTGGGAATTCACAATACCTCTTAATAATTTCATGACAATATTCCTTAGGATGAGCAGCTCCTGCCAGCACAACAGTCAAGTCCTTCTCATTTATGAACTATATAAATGACCCAGGGACACCACTTTGTATTCCAGAGCCAAAACTGCTCTAAGCTCAGAAAGAATATAGGTAGTGATGGCCACAAAATAATGATTCCTCAGTTTTTAATGAAAAAGCTGATCACAAAAACATAGGATTGTGTCTAATTTCTTAATAAGAATTAAAGGTACTTTAATAGAGTTTAATTACTTAGTTAGGGTTGCTATTGCAACACATGAAACAGCATGACCAAAGAAACTTGGGGAGATACGGGTTTATTCGGCTTACACTTCCATATCACTGTTCATCGCTGAAGAAAGTCAGGACAGGAACCCAAACAGGACAGGAATGTGAAGGTAGAAACTGATGCAGAAACCACAGAAGAGTGTTGCTTGCTGGTTTGTTCCACACGGTTTGCTCAGCCTACTTTCTTATAGAGCCCAGGACCACCAGCCCAAGATGATACCACCCACAATGGACTGGGCCCTCCTCCATCAATCAATAATTAAGAAGATGCCCTACATGTTTGTGTATAGCTCAGTCTTATCGAGGCATTTTCTAAATTGAGGTTCCTTCCTCTCAGATGACTTTTGTGTCAAGTTGTCTTGCGCTGCTATCCAGTGCAAGAGTATAATTTTCCCCGGTTATCTAGCAATCACTTTTCCTACCAGGTAGAACAGCAATTCTAGTTAAGTCTTGCTGGAACCAGTTCCCTTTGTGATACCCATCTTAGTTACTATTTTATTGCTGTAAAGAGACACAATGACTAAGATAGCTTACGAAAGCATTTAATTGGAGGCTTGCTTACAGTTTTAGAGGGTTAGTCCATTTCCACCATGGCATCATCTGTGCCATCAGGCAGGCAAGCATGGTGCCAGGGTAGTGGCCAGAGAGTAGGGTCTTGAAAGGTCCTTCAAAAGACCCCAAGGAAACCTTAGGGTTGCATCTGATTCACGAACAGGAGGCAGAGAGGGCAGGACTGAGACTGATGTGGGATTTAGAAATCTCAAAAGCCTAACCCTGGTGGCCTACCTCCTTGTTCTTCCTAAATAGTGTAACAACTACGACCAAGCATGCAAATGTCCCTTTGGGAGACATTCTCACTCAAACCACCATATTCCACTCCCTGCTCCACAAAGGCTTGTAACAAATCATATAACTTACTGTTATGTGCAAAACACAAACAGTCCAAATTCAAAAGTCCCCATAGTCTTACAGTCTCAACACTGTTTTAAAAGTCCAAACCGTCTTCTGAAACTCAGGCAATCTATTTGTAATCCCCTGTAAAATCAGGAAGCAAATTATATACATCCAGCATACAATTAACTAAGGATTGCTGCATTTCAGCTTCTTTTGGTTGGTCTGAAAGCAGTGTGGTTGAGTCCAGTGTTGATGCAATGTCATGGAACAGTGCCAGGTATCTTGATAGGTCCTTCAAAAGACCTCAGGGAAACCTTGGCACTATCATTAGTGGCTGAGTACACGTGCTAAATTGTGGCATTGATTTTCAGCTTCAGCTTATCTGTATCGAAGCATGTTTTACACCTACTTATTTACCTCACAGACTTTCACTGGTGAGTATAAGTTGGGAAAATATCGGCATCTGCTACAGGTGAGGGGAGCAGAACCTGGTGGAAGGCAAATGAAAAGAAGGAATAATCAAGGGGAAGACCTCAGTGACCAAGACCAAATAATTCAGTGGTAGAACACTTATGTAGCATGTGCAGTATTCCACATTTCATCCTTACACACACACATACACACACACACACCCCACTGGGTATACATGGATTTCACTATTCAGAAGCTTTTAGGAAAAACAAAGTGAACTTAGGAAAAGCTCAGTAACCGAGTGAATGAATGAAAGAGTGGTGGTCAGAGCAGGGAGATGCTAAAGGCAGAAACTATTGCTATTGTAGTCTCAACTAAGCGGTGATCAGCTGTGTTTGTTGTATATATATTCACAGAGGTGAGAAGTAAAAACTAAGGAGAAAAACACCCGTGCCAGTGTTCTATTGTTGTGAAGATACATCACGACCATGGCAATTCTTGTAAAATACTTAATTGGGGCTTGCTTATAGCTTCAGAGGTTTAATCCTTTATCTTCATGGTGGGGGGCTTGATGGTCTGCAGGCAAACATGGTACCTGAGAGATCCATATCTGGATCCAAATTTCAGCAGGAAGTGAGAGCCACTGGGCCTGGCTTAGGCTTCGGAAACCCCAAAGCCCACTCCCAGTGACATAATTCCTCCAAGCGGCCATACTTTCAAATCCTTAGTACCATCCCCTGGTGCCTAAGTTTTCAAAGGAGCCTATGGGGGTGATTCCTATTCAAGACACCACACTCCTTTCCCCTAAAATTCCACTTCTTATAAAAACATTTAACTATCTTGTTTACTATTTTCCCTTTTTTTTTTGAAGTGTCTTAAGTATCCCATGCTGGCCTGAAACTCACTCTGTAGCCTGATGACCTTGAACTTCTTGTCCTCAGGCCTTCACCTCCATACCAGGTACACATGGGCAAACCCAGGGCTCCATGAATGCTCGGGAAATACTCTACCACCTCAGCTACATTCCCGTTCCCACTTTTTATGTCTGCCACAAATCAGACACATTGGTAGGAAATTCAGATTTTCTGGAACAATTCAGGAAGTACAAGGTAGAAATTTAGAGTATTCTCCACAGCACTGAAAATACACCCGAGAGTAATGCCAAAGGCACAGAGAATGAAACAAAATGTGCTATAATGTTCCTGCTGATTGCTAACTTAGGACTGATTAAGTCTGAATTTTTAAAATCATATCTCTGCTGAAAATACAGAACTTTGTGAGTCACTTAGAAGCTAAAAACATTTGTTTCTAAATTTGCTGGCTACTTTTGTCAACTTGAGGCAAGCTGAACTCATCTGAGAAGAGGAAACTCAGCTGAGGAAATGCCTCCATCAAATTGACCCGTAACGCCAGTCTGTAGGGGCATTTTCGTAGTTACCATTGATGTAGGAGGGCCTAGCCCATTATGAGTGGGGACTCCCCTGGGCAGGAAATCTTAGGTAGTCAAAGAAACAGGCTGATTAACCCATCAGAACATGCAGTTACTTCTTCATGGTCTCTGTTTCAGTTCTTGCCTTGGCTTCCCTGAATGGACCATGACTCAGGATATATAAACCAACAAACCCTTTCCTCCTCAAGTTACTTTTAGTCATGGTCTTTATTGAGACAATAGAAGGCAAACTAAGACACTAAATATGCACGTTTCCTCCCCCCCCCCAACCCCCAGTGATACAAAATAAATTGAAAGGACAACAAAATTATCGATTAGTTTGATATCTTCATTTTGTGTTCTATCTTGCCATTTAACAACAGAAACCCCACTTGCATATTTTTGTAGATCTCATCCACTGATCCTCTACCCGTCAAAATTGTGGTCACTTGACAGTTCTGGAAAATGTTGTGCAGCTTTTTGAGCTAAGAGGGCATGTTTCTCAACACTCTCTTCAAAAGGAAGCTTCTAGCCATCCACTCTTCTGTTCCATTCTTCACCATCTGATGAACACTTGGATACCCTTGTTGAGGTCAGAGGCAGAAGCCAGTAGCAAATGGCAGAGATTCTGTTCATTTTAAGATGGGCAAACAGAAAGAAGAGCCTGTGGTATTTGAACCATAGCATTTGAAGCCTCTCTCTTTCTAAAGCAGACCATCTTACAGTGTAATAAAAAAAAAATCTGGTGTCAGAAGGGGGTTTTTGCTATGATGGTGTTTGGCCCTTTTTAATAGTGGACTGGCTGAGAGGTCGGAAACACATGTCGTAGGCTGGGAGTAAAGCAATCCTTTTATAGTTTAAAAACATTCAGTAACACTTTTACCAGCAGTACTAAGAAGGTAGGTTATGTTCCTCCTGGGAAAAGATTAAGATTAAGGGAAAAATTTAAGACACTAATGAGAATGAACTGCTCTTTCCTGCTTTTAGCAGCAGGCTCCAAATCAGGGACTCCAGGTTGAGGAACAGGATTAAGGAATTAAGCAGAAATGAAAGGAGGTCCACTCTACTCTCATCAGGTGGCATGCAATCAGGATTGACTCAGGATTAGTAGCTTGGAAAAGCCACCAGTGTCTGTAAACAAAAGTAACCATAGATAAAGATGTCACTCAGACCTTGCTCAAGGGCTTTCCAGAAATGTGAGCCAAGCCAGACACAAAATCAGATTAATGGTGTTGGTTTCATGTTGAATGTAGCTGCTATTAACTCAAAAGAGAAAGAGCTAATAACAGTCAGGACACTATTCAGACAAAGCCTTTGGCTGTGGCTTCTGTCACATGCAACTCTGGAACCAAATGGACCAGAAGTCTTCTGTGTTTGAACAAATTATTTTGCCAAATATTGAAATGCCTGGCCCACAAATGCCTGTGATTATTGGACCACTGAACACCTTTTGAGATCCAAATTCTCTATCAGCTGAGAAACTCATGCTGTATTCAGCTCAAAACCCAGGATCCTTGGTCTACCCTCACATCTACTGAAGAAGAGATGTACGCCTCCCAAAATGATGCAGATGTGACCCAGAGCATTATGGGAAGGGAATAACTTCCCAAAAGGCAAAGTCTTGGAAACAGAAAGACAGAAGGGTAGAAATACAAGGCATTGTCTTCTGTAACAGAGACAAATTTATCAACAAACTTACCAATTATCAGAGAAGAAACTGGAATTTTTACTCAGAATGGTTTCAGCATTTTGACAAATGGCTCTGAGTATTTACCATTGTTCTTTTCCAACTAGTAATTTGCATATAATTCACAATAAAGGACCAAATAATGAAATATTAGTTTCTCTAAGGCATTCATAATCAAATTCATATAACAGAAGAATCTTTTTGTCTACTTGTGAAATAGGCAAATTTTTAAATGTGAAGCATTAGGAGTCATTAAGGGGTGGATTCAGATTTATCAGCCCACTCTTAAAGGGTGCTTAGGTTGTTTTGATCCATGCAGAGTGGTCTTTGTTTAAACACATACATAAAGCACCAAACTGTCAAACACAAGTAATAATCTAAAGTCAAAGGTATTAGAGTGGGTACCAAGAGAGAGGAAGATGGGTCTTCTCAAGAAAGCTAATATATTCCCAAGCTGATACACTGGTGTTCTTTCCAAGTGATATATTGGCATATCTGTGCAATATTTACAACTTAGGAAGGGCAGAAAGACCCAGAAGGTCATTGTCAGAAGGGGTCAACCTCATTTCTACCTGATACCAATGGAGAATACTTAGCTTAGTCAGATGGAGATCCTGGTTATCTGTGTCTTGAAGAGCCATTTAGAGACCCACTGAACTGAATCAAGCACAAGCCCTAGTGTGTGCTGTTGGGGGCTGACTTTTAGCAGAAAGTGGCTATCAGCTTTGCAGCCATCTTGAGCCATATACCCTGACATGAGTCTTGGATTACAATAGCCTACAACAGCTGAGCACACTCCGATAATCTTGGTTTAGATACCTTGGGTGTGTGAGATTAAAGGTGTGTAACTTAAGAGTATGACTTAGAAGTGTAGAGATAAGATTTAGAGACAAGACCTAAGGGCATGATTAAAGGTGTGACTTAGAGGCGTGGCTTAGAAGTGAGACATATAAAAGGCAGAGACAGACAGAGAGAATCAGACACTTTTAGGAAACACTTTAGAGAGAACAACTTGGAGTAGTTATTAGACATTAGGCACTTGGCACTTGGAAGAAGAAACTTGGAACTTGGAGGAACTAGGGACTAGGGACTAGGAACTCAAGACTTGGGACTTGGAGAGAAGAGAGACTGAAGAATAAACGGGATTGAATCACACTCTGTCTGGTCTCCATTCTTTGCATTTGTCCTCACTCTCTCTCTTGGAGCGGCAGCTTGGACTGGGATACAGTGCCCTCAAACTCGGGGCAGCCCGGGCCTCAACATTTTGCTTGAGCCACGACATTTTTTTGGCCGCCCGAATGTGGGGCTAGTGAGGTTCCCAACATTTTTTGGCGCCCAATGTGGGGCTAGTGCAGTTCTCAACAATGTGCATGTAGCTCTCCTGTGTAGCTAGCTGTCCTGGAACTCCCCGTAGACCAGGCTGGCCTCAAATTCATAGATCCACCTGCCTCTGCTACCTGAATGCTGAGATTAAAGTGGCATTAATCACTACCACCACCCGGCTTAAAATAGGTAATTTATAAACACAAGAATTTTAAGCATTTCACAACCCTGGACATTCAAGAGAATGGTGCAGATGTCCTCAGCTGTGGTAGAGGGCTTCATGGCATAGGTCTTCAGAAAAGGGGAAACATGGAGAAAAAGAAAGAGAGAGAGGAGAGACCAAGCTCACCCTTTTTTCTAATAGCCCACTCTAGTGATTAGCTACTTGATGCCAACATGGTCCCGGTCTGAGGACAGTACCATCATGATCTAATTACCTTCAGTAGGCCCCATCTTTTAAGATTTTCATCGTTTCCACACCAACACAGTGAAGACTAAGCATTCAGTACACAAGGAAATCCAGAGCATAATCATTTACATATAATTGTATATCTGTAATTCTTTCTATAGATTATGATGCTACCATAAAGTAAAATAATAAAATACACATTAATACTGTGACTCGTATTTCTCTACAAAACTGCCCTAAGGCAAAAAATTAGATAGGACTACAATGAGGAAAATCACCTTTCTTAATAGAATAGAGATTGGAGACTAGTCAACACTGGCAGTGCATGACATGAACCCAGGTACCTTGGCTCCAATGTGTATTCTGCCAATTTCTACATGGACATGATTCCAGTGAATTTAAACACTTCTTCCTGTTAATAAAAACATCTGCTCTGATCTGCATTAGAATTTGGAGCAGGCTTCCTGGAGAGAAAATATGTGATTCAGAGAAGTTTAAGGATGAGAGTCTTCTTGCACTATGATCCTTTTAACCTATCAGTATCCAGCAGGTACCACAGACTTTCTCCATATCTCTGTCAGGACGAGAGGGGAAATCTCTGGGTACATCGAGACATTCTGAGAACATCAGCAATGAACTCTCACTGTTTCTCTGTTTCACAGAGACAGTACAAACATTAGAATTGCTCTGAGGTTGGGGTTGTGGTTTAAAGTGGAAACAGTAGCAGTTTACCAGCAGAGTTATTGGAAAGGAAAACTTTATACATTTTTAAAATAGTTGCTCAAGATGGCTTGTCATTAGCTAATCATAACACCTACTTGAAATATGATCATCAATCCCCTCTTTCTCTTTTGATGGTTCTGACTGGAGGGGTCTTGAGCTGAGTCTGGAGAACTGAAACTAAAAAGTAGAAGTTCTCAGGACATAGTGAAACTCTCCTGAGTGTTTCTCAGGAGAGTTTCAAACTTGCACTTATTTAGGTAGATGCAAACTCAACAGTTGTAGTTTCAAACACAATACAACAGATGGCAGTATTGTCCTCAAAAAATAAAATCTACAGCCCCTCCAGATGTTCTCCAGGGCACATTAGGGTGCAGCAGTGCAGTTTTTGAACTATAGCCCAAAGGTAACATCCTTCTGGAACAAAGAGCACATAAGTAAAAAACCTAAATGGGCTCTGTGCAGCAAAATGAAGAGTGGGTTTCAGAAATTTTGTGGCTTTTAAATCATTTGCTGCTGTTTTAATATGGTTATTGTTGCTTATAGATTAGGCATGCCAGACATTTTTCTATACAGTGGTAGAGGCCAAATACTTGAAGCTTTGTAGGGGCACAGATGGTCTGTCTATATTAAATAGTCTTTCTTTCTGTTGGAATTCTTTACGACGTGAAAAATCCTTATCTCTCAAATTCAACTCCCAGGCTGAAGGCTGCTAGTGACTGTCCTAACCAAAAGCTCAGAGTAACACACTGAAGCACAGCTCAGCATGGAGATTTCTGCTAGGCTGGAGTCTCAGTTTTGTCAGATTTCGTCTGTTTTGCTTCTAAGACTGCAACTGAGCATGAAACACCAGTAGGGTCTTGATCTCAAAACTACTTACTGTAAACGGTGCAGTTTTACCTTAAATTAGTTAAGGAGATTTGCAAGCAATTCCAGCTTAATAAAGAATCCCTGTTAAAATTCCCAAGGAGAGCAGTTCTTGCACAAAAGCTTTTCTCACTTTTTAGGCTAATAACTGTAAATGGCTAATGAGATACCATACTTAATTACAATCTTTAGCTCCGATTACATTCAATAATTTTATAGAATATTTCATTTGAGATTTCTAGCTTTTTCTTCCTAAATTAATGATGCGGTCTTAAAGCTAGGCTCTGTGCTTAGTCCTTAGATTTTTATATCAGCTATTAAAAACACAGAAATAAGGTGGTGATGGTGGTACATGCCTTTAATCCCAGCACTTAGGAGGCAGAGGCAGGCAAATTTCTGAGTTTGAGGCCAGCCTGGTACAGGGCTACACAGAGAAACCTTATCTTGAAAAACCAAACAAACAAACAACCCCCCCCCCCAAAAAAAAACCAACCAACAAACAAAGCCCCCCCCCCCAATCAAATAACAAAAGAAAACCAAACCAAAACCACAAAGAAACAAGAACAACAGAAACAAGTCCAGCCCTTTCTGGTATTCATAAAATAACCACCACTGGCTATGGTAGTTTTGAGATCATGTAATGTCATGTAACTTTTTTTTTTTTTTTTTTTTTTTTTTTTTTGGTTTTTCGAGACAGGGTTTCTCTGTATAGCCTTGGCTGTCCTGGAACTCACTCTGTAGACCAGGCTGGCCTCGAACTCAGAAATCCGCCTGCCTCTGCCTCCCAAGTGCTGGGATTAAAGGCGTGCGCCACCACTGCCCAGCCATGTCATTTCTTAGAGAAGTTACAATCTCTAATTTTATTTTTCTTAATTTTTATTTATTTTTTGAGTCAGGGTCTCACTAAGTTGGCTGGCCTGCATCTCTCTATGTAGACCGTGCTGGCACTGAAGCATCCAAATCTGCCTGCCTCTGCCTCCCAAGTGCTTGGCCAGAATCTAGTTTAAAATACACTTTTATACTATTCTTATAGCCTTCCAGATAAAAAAAAAAATTCCTGTGGGTTTTACCAAGCTTTAAAATGCCCTTTGTTTTTTGTTTTTTTTTTTTATAAACATCTTGAAAGGATTGCTGGTCACATTTTATAATGGATTCATGATCAATTTGGTTCATTCTGTTTTACAAAGACTGGAATAGTCACAAAAGGACAGTTTGCCTCCTATGGTCAAACATAGTGGGATACAATTACATTATGCAACCCAATGTGCTTAGCCACTAGTTGTAAGTTACCAGCTGTACCTTCATCACTAGATTTTCTTGAGTCACGGGCAATATTTAGCGTTTCAGTGCATTTCTTCCTCCGTAATAGGGGCACCGGTTCCTTTTCCAACTTGTGGGGGCGTAGCTAGACTCAGGAGGTAACGCTTGGCTTACAAAAGGTAGGTTACCATCCTAGCCAGCACGTGCTGGGGAAGGCGGCCGCGCAGACTCCCCCAGGCTGCCTTGTGACGTGACGTAAGGGACCCACCCGGCCACTGTCCTCCAACATCCCGGACCCTGAATCACCGCCTACGCCCAGAGGCCGCCCTAGGGTGACAGGAAGAAGGGCGGTACCGGCGACGCCCTCCTGCATCCAGCCCCGGGGCGGCAGAAAGAGCAAGAAACGGAGACCGAAGCCCCGCCCGTCTGCGCCCGCGGCTGGCGCCGAGAGGTTCGGAACGTGACCTTGTTTGAGCGTTGCTAGGAGACGCGGCCAGCACGCGCGCGCGCGACCCCCGCGGGCAGGCGCGGCGCGAGGGGCGGAGCCGCGGCCCGTAGCGAGGCTGGCGAGCACCGTTAGCCCGGCTGGCGGGCGGCGTCGGCCCGGCCGCCGTCAGGCCTCGCCGCTGCCCGGGGACAGACTCCCCGGCGGCTGACAGCCGCGGAGGCGGGACGACGGAGGACCGTCAGCCAGGTGAGTGGCGTGGGGTCACGTTGGAGAAGAGGCCCGCGTGTGGACGCCGTACTGCCGGAGCCGCTGGAGGGGCCGGCGCGGCCCAGCGAGCTCCGGCGCAGGGCGAGCTGAGGCGCGGTGGGCGGCTCCCGCCGTGTAGGGCCGCGTCACCGTGGCCCGGGCTGCAGGTGCGCGGGGCGGCTAAACCTGCGGCTAAGGCTCGACGCCCTCCGCCAAGCCTCCTTTCCCTCTTAGGGCAACAGGTGGTGCCGGAGGGCCGAGAGCGAGCCCTGGTGCGGCCGTGCTGGGAGTGGCAGGCACCCTCGCCAATTAGGGCGCCGGGGCGGGAGTGGCATAGCCGCCCTGATGCGCTGACCAATGGGATCGCGGGGCCTGGGTGGGCCGTGAGGGTGGGCGTGGCCAGAGGCCGAGTCTGGGCTTCCCAGTGGGGCTGCCGCCAGAGCGGCGCGGAGGTCTCTGTTGAGAGGAGCTGGGGCGCGATCCTCGCGCTGGAGAGACACCAGCCAATGTTCCCCCATTGGAATCCGGACTCCAGCCCCGGAGGTGAGAGCTTTGGTATCGGGGACAGAGCCAGGAAAGTGAGCCTGGGTACGCGGTGAGACGTGCCGGGTTAGATCTCCCAGATAGGGCTGCCTTTTTGAGTTTTCTGCCAAGAAAAGGCACTTTGGTGATGGATACGGTGACGGGAACCAGAGATAGTGGTGCCTGGGTTGTCTCCAGAATGAGCTTTTGAGCTTCGGGGATCGCAGAGAACAGAGAAGAGTACACGTTACTGCAGTTAGAGTGAATCAAAGCTTTTCGGTGACAGTTACTCATCGTTTGTTTTGGGTTGAGTTTATTTACTATCTCGTCTGGTCTGTTTACTCGCAGCGAGTTTTATTAAGTCCCTCATGTGCTTATTTTTGGCGAAAGTAGAGAAACCCCATTTTTAATGCGCTCTCAGTAATAACTTACTCATTTCCTCCCCAGCAATCGTGTAGCTCGGTCACCCAGGAAGAGAAATTGTAAGCAGATAAGAAGAACGCGTTCGTTTTGGGACACCATTTGCAGCTGGAGATGGGGAATGGACTGTCAGACCAGACTTCCATCCTGTCCAGCCTGCCGTCCTTTCAGTCCTTTCACATTGTTATTCTGGGTTTGGACTGTGCTGGAAAGACGACAGTTTTATACAGGCTGCAGTTCAACGAATTTGTAAATACCGTACCTACCAAAGGATTTAACACTGAGAAAATTAAGGTAACCTTGGGCAATTCCAAAACAGTCACTTTTCACTTCTGGGATGTAGGTGGTCAAGAGAAATTAAGACCACTGTGGAAGTCATATACCCGATGCACAGATGGCATCGTGTTTGTGGTGGACTCGGTCGATGTTGAGAGAATGGAAGAAGCCAAAACTGAACTTCATAAAATAACTAGGATATCAGAAAATCAGGGAGTCCCTGTGCTTATAGTTGCTAACAAACAAGACCTGAGGAACTCACTGTCTCTCTCAGAGATTGAGAAGTTGTTAGCAATGGGTGAACTGAGCTCATCGACTCCTTGGCATTTGCAGCCCACCTGTGCAATCATAGGAGATGGGCTGAAGGAAGGACTTGAAAAACTACATGATATGATAATTAAAAGGAGAAAAATGTTGCGGCAACAGAAAAAGAAGAGATGAATGGCAGTACCTTTTATATCGGTGTGGAATAGGTTTTCCTTGGTCTGATTTCTGACAAGCTGAAGAGTGTCTACAGCCTGGTTTGCCTGTCTGCCCTCATGGATGCTATTAAAGCTTTGTTTTGTTGAACAGTCAGATACCCAACTCTGTTGCCTTGTGGAAGATGAGTAAATGCAATGCTTCTTAAAGTGGTCTCTTCTCCTTGACCCACAAATCTTTTGGTACTACCATTTTGGGAAGCCCAAAAAGGCTAGTAATTGACCAGAAAACAATTTTGTGGAAATTTGACCTGAAGTTAGTGAAATAAAACTTTGAAGAGTGTATGCCTAGTGTTTTGTGCTTGTATCTTTTGGGGGGAAGCCTTTGCCAAGAAATTGCAAACAAGGCTTTGTAAACACAAAATGCTAATGAATGGAATGTTAAGGTAAATCACTGTGTACACGTGCACACACAGTTAAATGGAACACGCTGGGATAAGAAGGAAGTAGTATTATTTTTGGAGGTTTTGACCAGTTAACTACCTGGTCAAACGTTCTTCTGGAAACAATTTAATGCTATCTCTTTAATTCTAGAAAATGTTTAATTTAGTTGGTCTAGCATTAATTAAAATATTTGGGGTGTATTCAAATGCATGGGTTAGTTTTTCTGACAAGCATGTTTTGGTGTATAGTCTTTAGAAATAGCTATGCATCTGTCTACACAGGTTTAAAACAACTTTTTTGGGGTCTTGGAGCTATTGTAGAAATAGTTCATTGTCAGAAGCGCACTGTTACTTGAACCTAAAAAATGACTGATGTAAATATGGGTATGTTGACTAAATGCATATGCTTGAACACAGGAATGGATTTATAGAGAAGGTGGTGGTGAATTCAGTTAGAGGGAGTTACTGTAATATATAGTCTCTAAATAATCCAGTTAAAAGATACTTGTTTTATTACTATTTACTGGATGGAAACAGATTTTTTTCATATATTTTTGTAGCATTTGGGAGAAATGAAAGCTTTATAATCACCTGATGCGCCGTGGAATGAAAATGTAAGGTACCTTTCAGTATGCGCTCTGAGCTTTAATCTTTTTGTTAATCGGCTGAACAGTATTCTCAGAGAGTCCTAGCTCTGGCTGTAGGAAGAAATGGTACATTACAGTAGTGCAGATCTGAGTTAGGATCCTAGAAAATGTAGAGGAAAAGTAGCAAAGCCATTTAAGACAATTAACTGGTGCTGTTTCTACTGTCATAAAAACAAAGTGAAATTACGAGGAGGGAAGAACTTTAATTTTTCTCTCCAGGAAGACTTACTTCCTCCAGTAATCACATATAGCAAATCAGCATGTTTTCTATGTTTGAAGCCAACAGCTGTTTGTTCTGAAATCACCAAAGGAAGTGCATTTTGCTAGCAGGACTTAGTTTGGTTTTGAGCTTTTACTTTTTTTTTTTTTTTCAGTGACACAGGTGATTTTTTTGGAATTTTGATTCTTGTTACAAAATGAAGTAGCATCCAGTGGAGCTTCCATGTCATATGTACCTTCACTAGGAATGGTCGCCTAGAGTGTTTATAGAATAGTTACCAAAAAACAGCTGGAGGCATTAGGAGAACAGTCTCATTTTGAGTTTATATGTATTTTCACTTCTGCAGCTTTTAATTAGTTGTGTAAGAAGAACTTTTATCAGCTGGGCTATTGAGTTTTATACTCGTTTGGATTTTCTCTGGTGGGGTTTCCACAGAATGCTATTTTCTAGGAGCTTCCCCCACACTCCGCCCCCACGCCTCTCCTCCCCCCCCCAGACCCCCACACACTTATACTGAATTCAGGATCCTCTCCCAAATCCCTGAGTCTATGATGGGATAATAACGCTTGTCTTCCTCAATTCTAAATCAGTGGAAATTTTCACTCTGCCTTCAGTCTCAGCACCTGGGAGGCAGATCTCCTGAGTTCAAAGACAGCCAGGGATACATAAAGAGACCCTGTCTCAAAACAAAATAAAACAAAAAACAAAACAGTTTATGCTAACTAGCTCTTGATCCTTGTTTTGTACCTAAGAACTGGACCGGCATGTCCATTCTATCCTTATTTATAGAACAGCAAAATGGCCATTGCATAAAGTTGTGTTTATATGAGCCATTTCAGTTAAAAATTTAAGTTCGAATTTTCTATCACTTATTAGAGCTAGCTATTAATCACATAAGCTAATGAATGAATCTATGTAGGTTTTTAATTTTAAGTTAAAAGCACCTTTTTTCTTTTTTTTTTTATATGGAACGCTTCACGAATTTGCGTGTCATCCTTGCGCAGGGGCCATGCTAATCTCTGTATTGTATGTGCTGCCGAAGCGAGCACAAGCACCCTTTTTCAAGTCTATTTGTCTTTTTAAAGTGTCAACAATCAAACCCTGGGCCCCATGTATGTGAAGCAGTCGTCTTACCAATGAACTACATGTCCAGCCCCTAAAGGATATTTCTGAAATAGTTAACTGTAAGGGAAATGAGTTGATTTATACAGAGTATTAATGGGTTAAACATTCTAAATTCAAATTACTACTGTAGAGCAAAGTTTTAAAATAGCCTTTGATATTTGAAGATTCATATATCCAAACTTATGCTAAAATAGATTATCAGTGTTATGGTTTAGCCTAGATAGATTCATTAATAATCATAAAATCCTTACAGGAAGCTAAAAAGTGCAGTGTTAGGATATGCAGATGGAAATCAATGACTAATCTGTAGGTAACTGGATGATGGCTTAAGAACAAGAGTAAAAGGCACATAATTTAGAATGTTTTTGTGGGAGTTGGGGTTATGGGTATGATAGGTGCTTGCCTATCAGGTACAAGGCTCTGGGTTTGAGTCCTAGCACTGCAAATGAAAAATAAACCAATTACCAGAGTGGTTGGTTTAGAAGAGTTTGTTTATAGTGGCCGTGAGAGAAATCTGGTATGGTATTTCAGTGTTCTATTTAATGTAACAGTTTCATCATATAAACAATGATTTTTAGCAGTAACAAACACAAAAACGTTTCTTCAAAATAAATTAATTCAACTTGGAGTCTTGCGTTAGACTGTCATTTGAAGTTCAATTTTTTATTATTGTTTTTCTGAAAGAAGGTCTATGTATGCACTTCCTGGATGCTGCCTGAGATTATAAGCATGTACTATCACACTTAGATTAAGATTTTATATTAAAATTTTCTTTTTGCAGGACATTCTGGAAATGGGTAGTATTGATGTAGACTACTCAAGTTTTTTTTTTTTTTAGTTGCTTCCATATGAGCAAATGATACCAAAAAATTACAAATTAATATTAAAGTACTTGAAGACCAAAGATATTCCTAGTAGACTTCAGCCAGAGAACGTTCCAATTTTATGCAAATTCCAAATACCGGGGTATTTAAGGAGAGGATAGATTTGGAGAAGAATAATTGTACGAAAAACATGAGGATCAGAGTTGGTGCTAAATCTTGGCATTTTTCTGTCATAAATATAACTCTTTGAGCAAATCCTTTGAAACTTGTCAGTGTTCCAGTAACACGTAGACTCACAGCTTGAGAAGATTGAGGGAAATGATGTGTGTAAGCCATTCTTACTGCGTAGGGATTTGTTGGGGTGAAGTATGACATCATTGGTGATGGCCACCCAAGCCCATACTTGATAATAGAACCTACTTCTAGACTTGTCTTGGTCAGTTTAATATCCGTTTCTTAGTTCCTTCGTTTGTAAGCCGAGGGTCATCTCTGCCGTTGGGGATTGCTTTGTTGATGAAAGGATTAAATGCTTTGGTAGTTAGGGGACTTGACACACAGTAAACATTGAACACACAGTAGTAGTAGTTGTTGTTGGAATGTTCCTTGCATATATATTTGAAGAAAAGACATGGAATAGGAATGATGAAAGGTCACAGTGTGGCTTTTCTTGAATCTGTGTGCCATAGCACAAAATGGCAGTATGGTAGGACTTCTGAAAGTCTAAACACCCCCAGTTCTGAAGTCTTAGTCCTTTTTACAGCGTTTGGGTATGATAAAAGTCTTAACATTTCCCCAGAAACAGAAGTGAAAGTTTTGGTTATTTTCTACGTAGTGATAAAATAGTACTTTGCTCCACAAAAATTAAAAATCCAAAACTAAGGGTAGATTTTCAAATGCTTGTTTTTAAATTACTTTCAATTTGGAGGTCTTTTCCACCTCCCATCCCATACTGGAGATTGAAACCAGAGCTTTGCATGCTACCACTGAGCTATCTCCCTACCTCTTCTGGTCATGCTTTTAAAATTTGTTTCTTTTGCTGCAATTGGTTTTACCCATAATGGGCAAAATGGTTTTACAAGTAAACTGGGGGGAGGGGGGGAACCAAAAAACAAGCAAAAAACCCCCAAATTATTAGCCTGATTAAGCCCTATTTTGGGGGGAGGTGGGTCTTTACCCCAGTTTGATAAGGGACAATTAAAGCATTGCTGAAAGTCTGGAGAGATGGCTTATTGGTTAAAAGCACACATTCTCTTGTGAGGACCAGAGTTCAGTTCCCAGCACCCACATTGGGCAGCTCATTGCTGCCTGTAACTCCAGCTCTAGGAATCTGTGGCCTCCTTAGGTATCTGAATTCATGTGCATCTGCCCTCACACGTACACATAATTAAAAAAAAATAAAAATCTTGAAAGCATCACTGGAACAATTATCTAGAGGATTGTCCCATATAGAGCAGATGTGAATAGACTGCTGTGATACTGCTTCTAAATGACGGCAACTGGTATAACACAGTGATGGACTGGAAGCGTTAGGTAGGGACCTGTTGGAAGCACACAACCTCAGCCTCCACTCCATACCTAGGAATGTGAAACTCTAGGGTTGGGCCCCAGCAATCTTCCTGCTTACAACATCCAGGTGATTCTGGTACTCATTAAAGTTAACCATTGCATTAACATAAAACCCAGTTGTTACAGGATGTTACAGAAAGTGAGACAGAGGAGATGACTCTGGTAAAGTCTGTGTTTGAGGACTTTCATTTAGTCTCCAGTACTGGAAAGAAAATCGAAAATAACTTTGTAATTCAAAAACAATTGTTTAATACTATATAATTTAGACCTTTTTTGTTTTTGTTTTGTTTTGAAGACAGTATAAAAGTATTTTTATAGAAGCACAGTGCTTGCCTTTGTTTTATTTATTTCTCAAGACACGGTTTCACTCTGTAGCTTAGTGTGAACGGGAACGAACTTGCTGTGTTAGTTCAGGATGGTTTTGAGCCCAGGTGATCCTCCTGCCTCAGCCTTCTGAGTGCTAAGATTAAAGAGTTACCATCCTGTCTATACAATGGTTGCTTTATAATAAGCACTTAGCAAAATCTTGAGTGAATTTTCATCAGTGCCAATTATTTTGTTAAGTGTCAAATCCTACAAATTAATTTTTATCCATACATATAAAAGAAGGAGCTTTGCTTTTGAACTAGCTGAGTATCTTAAGATGTGCATAGATAGCATGTGTAATTGAGGATATTCAAGCAGATTCATTTAACATGCTGTTGTAAGATTTTGTAGTAAAATCTTACATTAAATTTAAAACCTTCTCAGAAGTTAGACCAGCATAATTGTGTTGCTCAGCTTTCCACTAAGTGACAAAATCCTTGGGATAACTTTAAAAGAGAAAAGGTTTGTTGTTTTGGCTCACAGGTTCAGAGCTTTGGGTCCATGATGCTTGTCTCTTTTGCACTGGGCCTGTGGTGGCATAGTAGATCATGCCAGGAACATGTAGAGGAGGAAGAGGGTGTTTAGCTCTTTGTAGCTAGAAAGTACAGAAGGATCTGAAGTCCCAGTATTTCTGTTAGAAACATGCCCCCAAAGGGCTAAAATTCTTTCAGTAGGTCCCTCCTCACTGTCCTGCCCCTGAGTCTTTATTCCATGTCTAAAACCAAAGCAATTACCAACACTCAAAATAACTCATGTCGTTTGAATGGTAACTCAGGACCAATCTGGCTTCCTCCACTGGTGTGTACTTGGTGTTTAGATTTCCCTGATGACAATTTTTTTTTTTTTTAAACTTTAAAATCATGAGCCAGTGGGAGGACTCAGCCTGTGAACATGCCTGCAGCCAAGCCTGGTTACCTGAGTTTCATCCCTAGAATCCACATGGTGGAAGTAGAGAACCAACTTCAACAAGTTGCCCTTTGACCTCCACATGCTTGGTATCTCATGTGAACATAACCTCCCCTCCATTATTTTTAAAAATTGCAGTCTTAGAATCCAGATCCTACCAGTTTTGATCATATATCGTGCTTTGTTCATACATGTCTCCTTGGGTGTCCCTTCTCTTTTATTGAATTATTTTTCCCCCATGTAGTTTCCCATCTTCTAGGACAGAGGTTCTCAACCTTTGGGTCACGAGCCCTTGGGTTGCATATCAGACATTTATGATTCATAACTAGCAAAATTACAGTTATGAAGTAGGCACAAAATAAGTTTATGGTTGTGGATCTTAAAGGGTCACATCATTAGGAAGGTTGAGAACTGTATGCTCTGGACCTTGCTGAATGCATCTCAGTAGTGTTGTGTGTTAATGTTTTATGTGCTTTTTCGGATTCTCTTTTTTTGTAATGTTAAGTTATAGATTGTCCAAATTTTAATGACATTAATGGAACTGCTTACGATGCTGAATCTATTCTCTATATGGTCAAATATTGTAACCTTCTGTAACTATTTAGCACTTAAAATATGACTTGTATATGTGAAAAATTATGGCTTAAATTTATACAGAAATTCATGTAGCAACACATTTGGCTGTTGCTACTAAAGTAGACTGGGCTAGCAAGTCTGTCCATTCAATAATATTTTGCAAAAGTTATTATGAAGCTTTTCGTACTATTTGAGTGTTTATATGATAAAGTTCTGTATGGTACTCTCTGAACTCAGACTTACTATGTAGACTAAGCTAGCCTTAAATGTTCAGTGAACTTTCTGCCTCTGCTTTCTAGGTGCTTAAATGATAGGGTTATAAGTGTGAACCATTATGCCTGGCACTAATTTTTATTAGCACTTTAAAGATTTATCTTTCTTAGATTTTCATTTATACGTATATGTTGGTGTTTGTGTGCGTGGATGCCACTCAAACATAGGCACTTGGATACCCATGGAGGGCAAAAGAAGGAGTTAGATCTCTCGGAACTAGAGTTACAGGTGGATGTGAGCCATGCGACCGACACAGGAGCTGGGAATGAACTCCAGCCACAAGCAGCCTTAGCCATCTCTCCAGCCCATTATCAGCTCCTTAAATCATGTGATTCTATTTGCCTTTTTGCTCCCATACTTTTTGCTGGCAAGGGAGCTGAGAATAATATGCGCTGCTGAAAGTAGATCATCTTTTATTCTCTGACCACTTGTGATTATTTGTATTTTATTTTCATTTTTTGGCAAATTGTTTGTGTGTCTAGGGGTACTTTTCTTTGTATTCTTTTGACAGAATAGCTATAGAATTATACATATCAATCTCCAGCACCACAATAAATAATAAATAAAATTTAAAATTTTCTCTTAATTATCCATTAGTCTAAGCCCCAGTGTCTATTGTGAACTCTTGTCTTATTAAATTATGAAGTTCCATTTCAAGTATACCTTAAATTTTTTTATATGATTTGAACTTAGTAGGATTTTTTTTTTCAGGTGCTGGTGATTGAGTTAGAGGTTTGTGCATGATAGGCAACTGTTCTTTTACTGAGCTAACTAATAATTTTTCACCAGTCAATTCCTTATGTCTACTGGAGTGATTATCTAGAAATTCTAGATTTGCCATGCTGTAACTTGAGAGCTGCCAGATAAATTGGAAAAAGTTGGCAACACAGGAGTTGGCAATGACTTAGAAGACCTCGTCAAGAGAGAAAAATTTGCCAATTAATAAGACTTGGTTTCTCAAGCCAGAATACTAACGATGCTATCTAATTGTAATCGCCACTTACCAGCTGCTTTGAATAGGATACTAAACCTCTCTGTACCACACTACTCTCAGGTGCAGAATGGGATACTCATATACTGGCCGAAAGTTAAAATTGAAGGGTCAATAAGCTGTTAGTATTCAAGTATTCTTAGTATACATTCAGTGCATTACTATTAGCTTACAAATGAAATTTTATCTGAGGTGCCATAGACACGGTGGGCTTAAGTAGGTAATCTGAAGTCCCTGGCATCCTGTCATGTAATGCCATCTTTAGAGTTGGTTCCCAGTGCACATGAGTATATGGCCCCCTCTCTCAATGAGATATTGTCTGTATGGTCACTTCATACAAGAGATTGTATTGTCCTTTCTTTATGTAGCAAATGTGGTTGGGATGATGATGGATAGAAACAAGCAGATGCTTATGTCAAACCCAGTGTTGGAAGAGGGAAGCAGAGATGTTGGGGTACACAACCATTGGAGGATGAAAGCGATTTTGAAGAAGTAGCATTAAATTTGTTTTCCTTGTAACAAACATGAATGTCCAGGGGTCTCTGATTTGAAGGGAGAAGCAGCAGCCCAGCCAGAGTCAGCACAGAGAGCTTGTGCACTGTCCCCGGGAAGACACCAGTATTCTCTGTAATGAGTATCATCACTTTGATTGCACAGCCTTGGTGAAGTGGGAACGGCCTGGGGTTTCTGAGGTGTAGCATAATACTTAATTGGCCATGTACAAACAGGATGTCATTGTCATTCCTGTCCGACTACAGAACAGTAATTTGGTAATGTGTAGACACCAGGATTTGTTCCTTCTGTAACCTGAAATAAAAGGGAGAAGAATCATGAGTCTAGTTTTTTTTCTTTCTTTCTTTTTTTTTTTCCTTCATGGCATTTGCCTTCTGAAAGAGGTTTCCTTATCTTTGTAAGCATATGTAACACGGTGCTCGGATGTATGTGTTATTATGTTAGTTTTGGTCTTTTTGAAGGATACATTGAAGGAGCCATTACTTTTGCTGAATTATGAATAACAACATGAGTGTTGCATGACTGTTTAATAATAACTGGTAATGGCCTGGTCAGGTATCTGGCTGTTCAGCATTTACTGTGTTTTCATGGTGAGTAAACTTGGTCCTGCAGATGCACCACTTTTCTTAATGCACATTTGTCCGTGGAAGTCATAGTCATAGGCTAACAGGTTAAGATGGTATTCTTAGTGTGGCTATCCATTCACTGGAGTCACAGTCACAGAGTTGACAGAGAAGTTGAGACTGTATTCTCCACTTTTCAGTTTGGAACAGTTTCAAACTTGGATATGAGTTACAAATGTAGCACAAAAATATCTGCAACCTTTTACCCAGAGCCACCCTCCTGGCCAGCGGATTCAACAATGTTCTTTATGACACAGGGATGCAGTCCAGGCTCAGGGAGGCAGCTAATGTCATTTACCCTCAGACAGTTCCTTCTTTCTTCCTTGACTTTGATGCCACATTGTTTATGAAGATTACAGGTCAGGTGTTACAGAAATAGCCTTTGAACTAAATTTGGCTTTATCTAATAATTTCTTTATAATTCTGTTAGCCAATCCCCCTCCTTTTTACAAAATTTTTTTATTGGATATTTTATTTACACTTCAGATGTAATCCCCTTTTCCCATTCCCCACACACACACCCAGGAACCCCCCTATCCTATCCCCCCTCCTCCTGCTTCTATGAGGATATGGCCCCACCCACCTTCCCACTCCCACCACCCCACCCACGATTTCCCCCACACTGGGCGGCCGGCCTTCACTGGACCAAGGACTTTCTCACCCTATGCCTGACACTGTCATCCTCCCCTACATATACAGGTGGAGCCATGGGTCCCTCCCTATGTGTTCCCAGGCTGGTGGTTTAGACCCTGGGAGCTCTGGTTGGTTGGTATTGTTGCTCTTCTCATGGGGCCACAAAACCTTTCAGCTCCTTCAGTCTTCTCTCTCACTCCTTCATTGGGAACCCCATGATCAGCTCAATGGTTAGCTGTGAGCATCTGCCTCTGTATATGTCAGGCTCTGGCAGACCTCTAAGGAGACAGCTATATCAGGCTCCTGTCAGCATGCACTTCTTGGCATCCACATCAGTGTCTACCTTTGGTGACTGCACAAGGGATGGATACCCAGGTGGAATGGTCTCCAGATGGCCCCTCCTTCAGTTTTTGTCCCATGCTTTGTCTCCATATTTGCTCCCATGAGTATTTTGTTACCCCTTCTAAGAAGTGCTGAAGCAGCCACACTTTGGTCTTCCTTGTTCATGAGCTTCATGTGGTCTGTGAGTTGTATCTTGTATATTGCAAACTTCTGGGCTAATATCCGCTTATCAGTGAGTAAATACCATGTGTGTTCTTTTGTGATTAGGTTACCTCACTCAGGATATTTTCTAGTTCCATCCATTTACCTAAGAATTTCTCGAATTCATTGTTTTTAATAGCTGAGTAATATTCTATTGTGTAAATGTACCACATTTTTCTGTATCCATTCCTCTGTTGAAGGGCATCTGGGTTCTTTCCAGCTTCTGGCTATGATAAATAAGGCTGCTATGAACATAGTGGAGCATGTGTCCTTGTTATATGTTGGAGCATCTTCTGGTTATATGCCCAGGAGTGGTATAGCTGGGTCCACAGGTAATGCTATGTCCAGTTTTCTGAGGAACCGCCAGACTGATTTCCAGAGTGCTTGTGCCAATCCCCCTTTTGACAACACTTTCACAATTCCGCGATTTTTCTTAGATCCAATCATTGGCATTCAGTGTCTGTGTTTTACTCTTATTGATGACGTCTGGATTCGTTATTTTAGTGATCCAGGCATAGTGGCACTTTAATCCCTGACCCTGGAGAGGCAGAGGCAGGAGGATCTTTGTGGGTTCAGGGTCTCTAAGGCTACATAAGACCCTACCTCAAAAGCAAACAAACAAATCAAACAAGATTATGTTTGTAAAATTCCTCTATTGGACGCATACTATTTTGTTACAACTTGTAATTAGGAATTACTCTGTAAAGAGAAATCTTGAGGCTGAACTATCCTTCTGCTAGCCCTGTTTTGTCTATTGCCGTTAGCACTTATTGCCTGATTAAGTACTATATTGGTTAAAACGTTCTAGTTTTTAGCACTTTTGTTCTTTCCATATTACTTATTAAATTCCCACTTATTCATGTTACTTATGTCATTATAGGTTGATTTGTTTATATAATTATGATTTCCTGAAACCATATATTGCCCAGTGAGCTCTACTGTAGTCTATCATGGTTTACTTTGGTAACCAAATTGAGATTTGAGTAGTAACAATGAGCTCTCTCAAGGTGGATGCTGTGTGTATTTTTTTGCTTCTTCTTTCTTCCTTTCTTTCTTGTTTATTTATTTATATTTTTATTTTCTATTTTTCATTTTTTTAAAAACATGGTTTCTCTGTGTAGCCCCATTGTCCTGAAACTCACTCTGTAGACCAGGCTGGCCTTGAATCCGCTTGCTTTGCCTCCTGAGTGCGGGTATTAAAGGCATGTGCACCTCCACCCAGCTTCTTTATTTTACTTTTGAGGCAGGATCTCATGAAGCTCTGACTGCAGACTGGTCTGGAACTCACTCTGTAGCTGAGGTAACCTTGAGTCTCTTGATCCTTCTGCTCCTGTGTTCTGAGTGCTAGCATTTTTGTTGAGACAGGCCCCGGCTGGCCTGGTAGTTGCCTTCCTCCGGCCCTTCAGTGTTGAGATTGAAGACATGAGGCACCATGCTCAGGTTGATTTCTGCGTCCCTTTGACATGTCCCTAGCATTCTTTCAGCACCTCCTCAGTTTCTGGCACAGTTGGATGATCCAGGTTCACTTCTTTGTCCCTATACTAAAAGTAGCCATTTCTCTAAGAAGTCATTTCTTTGAGGAGAGTGGTATTAGAAACCAGCTGGTGGGTGCCAGATGGTGCTGGTCAGGCATTTCTCGGTGAAGAGACAGATTTATACACACACTGCTCCTACATATGTGTTCTCTTTATATGTTCACGTATGTGTATCACTATATACATTTATGTTTGACCATGAGCGCACAACTAGACCTGTGGTTTCTACATCTTCTCATCATGGCTTATTACAGAGTCACTCTTTGTTGAAGTGTCCTCTTGCCCTGACAGTAAGAAGATAATGGTCCTGCTGTTTAGTTGCTCAATTCCCTTACGTGTAGTCATCTGTTAGGCTTGCCAGACTGCCTTCCTATCCATTGCACCTGTACGTTGCTTTTCAGTAAATAGTAAGGAGTAGAGAAATAGGAAGGAGACAGAAAGAAGGAATATAATATTTAAAATGTGAGTTAGAATTTATAGGTTTTTACAGATGTTTCTATGAGTAGGTATTATAAAGCTAAGATTCTAGGAATCAAGCTTTCATTCATTTGTTCATTCATTCATTTGGCAGGATCCCTGTAGCCCAGGCTGGATTTCAACTCTGCACAGCTGATGACCTGATTCTCCTTCCTTTACCTTCCAAATGCTAGAAACATAGGTTTGTACTACCACAGCAAGCTCAGCTCAACCAAGTTTACCTTTAATTTTTTCAGGTCTGAAATCTATAATCTAACTTTATTTATTTATTTATTTATTTATTTATTTATTTATTTATTTATTTTAAACTCCAGAGTTTATTCCCCTCCTGGTTCACCCTCCGACTGCTCCACATTTCATACTTCCTCCCTGGCCCCTGTCTCCAGGAGGATGTCTCCATCCCCCACCCCCCACCCTACCAGACCTCTAAACTCACTGAGATCTCTAGTCTCTTGAGGGTTAGGTGCATCTTCTCTGACTAAATCTAGACCCAGCAGTCCCCTTCTGTATATGTGTTGGGGGCCTCATATCAGCTGGTGCATGCTGCCTGGTTGGTGGTCCAGTGTTTGAGAGATCTCGGGGGTTAATTGAGACTGCTGGTCCTTCTACAGGGTCACCCTCCTCCTCAACTTCTTCTAGCTTTTCCCTAATTCAACTACAGGAGTTAGAAGCTTCTGTCCATTGATTGGGTGCAAATATCTGCATCTGACTCTTTTAGCTTCTTGTTGGGTCTTTCATAGGTCAGTCATGATAGGTCCCTTTTTGTGAGTGCTCCATAGCCTCAGTAATAGTGTCAGCTCTTGGGGCCTCCCCTTGAGCTGTATTCCACTTTGGGTCTGTCGCTGGGCCTTTTTTTCCCTCAGGTTCCTCTCCATTTCCATCCCTGCAGTTCTTTCAGACAGGAACAATTATGGATCAGAATTTTGACCGTGGGATGGCAACTCCATCCCTCACTTGACGCCCCTGTCTTCCTGCTGGAGGTGGACTCTACAAGTTCCCTCTCCCTACTGTCTAGCATTTCATCTAAGGTCCCTCCCTTTGTGTCCTGAGAGTCTCTCACCTCTCAGGTCTCTGATACATTCTGGAGGGTTCCCCCAACTTCCTACCTCCTGAGGTTGCCTGTTTCCATTCTCTCTGCTGGCCCTTAAAACTTCAGCCCTTAACCCCCGCCCAGTACCACATTATGTTCCTCTCTCCCCTCCCCCATCCACTTTCCTTCCCATGTTTCTCCTTCCTTCCCCCCCCCCCGCCCCCCTTGTGATTGCTTTCTTTTTCAACCCAAGTGGGACTGAGGTGTTCTCACCTGGGCCCTTCAGCTTGTTGACCTTGTGGAGTTCTGTGGACTATATCTTGGGTATTCTGTACTTTTTTTTTGTTTTTTTTTTCCCCCGCTAATATCCACTTATTAGTGAGTACATACCATGCATGTCCTTTTGGGTCTGAGTTACCTCACTCGGGATGATATTTTCTTGTTCCATCCATTTGCCTGCAAAACTCAGCATGTCCTCATTCCTAATAGCTGAATAGTCTTCCGTTGTGTAAATGAACCACATTTTCTGTATCCATTCTTTTGTTGTGGGACATCTGGGTTGTTTCTAGTTTCTGAATATCACAAAAATGCTGTGAACATTTACTCATTTATAGTACTTTAACACTCACAGAAATTAGACGTATGAAGAGGCATGAGAGATAGTCTACAAAAAGACCTGACTATAATAACACAGAAACATTAACGTCTGTAACCACATAGAAAGAGTTAAAGGAAAACACAAAGAATTTCAGGAGCAAAGAAAATCTATGCATTGACATAGGCTGCTGGAGAGTGTGACCGACTAAAGACTTCATTTCCGTCTGACCTCCTAAATCCTGCCTTTTCTGAATCTTTTTCTGCTGGACTCATCCTGTAGAAGGCTGGGGAAGGTCAGTACTGGGAAAGTCTCTTGGATACAGCAGTTACTATGTACAGGAAGTACAGCGAGTGTGAAGTTTTGTTGTATGTTTCAATGAATTTTATAAAATGTTTACATTACCAAGTAATGCTAATAGTCTAGAATTTTTATAAGGTCAGTTATGTATACTTCAAGGAGCTAATAGGACAATGATTTCATTTCAAACACACACCCCTCTTTTTGTTAAGGACTCTCCATTGTGCAAAGTGTTTTTAATTTAAAGTATGCATATTAAGTGTCTCAGTGATGCAAAAATGTAGGCTGGGTTTATCATTCTTCAATCACAAGTTATTGCTTCATGGCTTCTCAGGAAGGAAATTAGGGCTCATGGAGAATCTGATCCCATATTACATAGTGTAAGTAGAATAAATAAATTCCACATTGATGAATCTCAGCATGGCTGCCACTCTAAATTGCCTTAGTTTGGGATTCTAGCTCAGTCAGCCTTTATATTTTCTTATCCTTGACTCTCGACACTTTAGATGTTCAGTTTTCAAAGAAGACAATTTTAATACACACAAATACTGTTTGAGATTGTAAAGAAGGTAATAGAGATGTACAAAATTCATTAAGCCACCTTCTTCATTATAGTTGTGAGTCTTCAAATATTAAAGCACTTAGCACTCTCCCCTAATTGTATATTTTAAAGTTTTAAAGATACCCCCTAAACTAGGCACCACTGTTAGTTCCCATTAAAATCCTTTGTTGAATAAGAAATGTGGATACTGGGTCTTTTCTTGACAGGACTCTCAGACATATTGAAAGGTGACTGCAGTTTAGGGTGGAGTCTGCACGAAGGGCCTAATGACACTTCCCTTATGTTTTATGAGTTCATAGAGTTCACAGGCAATTCACAGCAACTCAGATGTTCAAGTATCCACATCAAAAGCTATTTGCACTTTGGGGATTTGTAGGTCTTCTGTCTGCTTGAACACTTTGCTATCTAGAAACCCCACCCCTGCCAGTCCCCTAGATTCTTAAGAAAGTACCTCTCAGTACTTTGGTTTGAGATGTATCTCCACTAACACTTTAAAACTAAAAGGCACTGACAGGAGTTAAAACCTCCTGTTTGAAGGTTTTAGATCCTGTATTCTCTTCAGGTTAGTTTCAACCACAATTCCAGCTGAGACCATAATTGTCACATGAGTAGATGAGAAGTTTTGAAAAACTGTTTTTGAAGATGCTAAAGAACACCATCCTCAGATTTATATTCTGGATTATGCTAACAAGATGTTTGTGGTGATATATTTTACAGTCATTTCATCTGTCAAAATTATACTAATCTTGTTTTTAGGGTCTCAGGAAATAGGCAGTAAGTGGTACTTATATTTAGCAATAGAAACATTAGGGGTGGTGGCCATTAGTTCTTTAAACCATGACTACTCTATGGCTAACCTAGCCATTTGATGAACATGCACTGAAAGTCTCTGAGTGCAGTGACAGCAGTAATAAGATGGCAGTGGCCTCGCCTCTAATGCTCATGACTCTTGTGTAAGACATAATTAGGAAACCACCGAAACCACAGAGGAATATCTTGTAACATGGTTTAGGAGACCTTTGTCCTCTGGTTTATTCACTAATGGATTCTGTAATTATTGGGCAGACAATTGAATCATTGTTTTTAAAATGCTTGGGACTATACAGTAGATATGAAACCTCATGGAAGACTGAGAGCTGCTATCTTTCTTCTAAGCTCTCAGTATATTTTTATTACCAGTAGGATACTTTGTGGGTCTGTCTCTTAGTAGATAACATTAAATGCCAAAACAGACTTTTATTTTGAAACCCAGCAATTGCACAAACCAATCTACTGAAATTATGTTAATAATTGCTAAACTTTATTGCCATAAATACTGCATAGTAGAAATAAGGTTGAGAGTTGTTGGTAAGTTAATCAGTTTACTTCTTGAAACACAAAAATCAAGAAACAGCTAGGCAGTGGTGGTACACACTTTTAGTCCCAGCACTTGGGCAGCAGAAGCAGGTGGATCTCTGAGTTCAAGGCCAACCTGGTCTACAGAGTAAGTTCAAGGACAGCCAGAACCCCTTGTCTCAAAAAAACCCTGATAATAATAATGATAATAATGATAATGATAATGATAATAATGATAATGATAATAATAATAATAATAATAATAATATCAAGATAAAGCAACATCAAAGGTTTTTAGTATTTCTTTATGTCAGGAAATATTTGCAGTAAATGTATTTTTAAGTAAAAATATATGAGTTAGGTATAGTAGCATATACGCCTGAGGTAAGATGAACAGTGACTGGGACAGCTGGGACAACATAGTAAATTCCAGGCCAACCTGAGCTATAATAAGACCTTGTCTCAAAACAAGAACAAAAGCAGTGTATATTATATCTGAGATCAGAATAAAGAGCAAGCCCTTTAAGGCATAAAAGCTGGAGAAGTAGAAGTTCTATGAGATGCACTGTCATGGTGACAGTAAATATGAATGCTAAAGTGGCTGCATGTTTTGCTGAGGACTCACTGAGACTAAATTTGTAAAAATTATAAGAAAGAAAGCATACAAGGGCTAAGCATACAGAATAAGCTCAGTGATGCAGAGCTTATGTGATACACACAGAACTTCCCGTTTGAGTCCCAGCCCTAAAAAAGATTGAAAGTGTTTCGTTTTACTTCTTGAATGTTTTTAGTTCATAGTACTCTTAATGTCTCAGTGATTCTTATTTCATGTTGTCTCTGGTATATATACATATGCATATATATAGTTCTATTGCTATATTTCATTCAAGGTTTGGAAATATTCTGTGATGCTCTATGTGAGTTCACAATAGCATGCTTTGGAACTGTATTAGGAGTCTCCATGGAAACAAACAATAGGGTAAGTATAAAGATAGGGTAAGTATAAAGGGGATTTAATGGACTGGCTCATCCAGTTAGAGGCTGAAAAGTTCCACAGTGGCTGGCTGTCCACTCTCTGCACAGTCAGAGAAACATGTAGTTAGATATTAGTCAAGAAGGTAGACATCTGAGGAAAGCAAAAGGGGTGGGGAGAGGGGAGGAGAAGGAAGGAGAAGGGAGGGGGGAGGGGGGAGGGGGGAAAGGGAAGAGAGGAGAGGGAGGGAAGGAGAGAGAGAGAGAGAGAGAGAGAGAGAGAGAGAGACAGAGACAGAGACAGAGAGAGAGACAGAGAGAATCAAATGTGCAGAAGTCATTCATATAGCCCATGGTGTAAGTCTCTGTATTGTGGAGTGGAAAGCTTTTGTTATTGTTGTTTTGCCTTTTTTTTTTTTTTTTTTTTTTTTTTTTATATTTAGTTGTTTTGTTTCTTTTTATGTTTCTGTTGTGGTAGTGGTTATTTTGAGACAGGGTTTCTCTGTGTGGCACTGGTTGTCCCAGAACTCACTTTTTAGACCAGGCTGGCCTCGAACTCATAGATCTACCTAACTCTACTTCCCAAGTGCTGGGATTACAGCTGCACCACAACTGCCCATCGAGTGGGAAGTTTTAGAGTCATGGGTCTGATATCCCCAGACCACTGCTGAGGACACCAGACCTGCTTAGTAAGGGAAGGTAAATTGGAGGGGTCTTCACACTTCCTCACTCAGTTTGCTGACCCACATGTCAATCTTCTGTAGCATCACCCTTACAGACATAGCCAGATGTGTGCTTTACCAATTCTTAGGGCATCTCTCAATTCAATTCAGCCACCTTGACAACCGAAACAAGCTATCACAGGAACTATGATCCTAGCAACATTCAGAGCAAAATGCTGACATTGACTTAAATGTTCATGAACTGGGATGTGATTAAATGGTAGCAAGTCTGTATGATGCTATACTGGGAAGGGGTTACAAAGAATGAAATCGATCTGATATACACTGACCTAGGATCATCTATATCTAGGGTCTTGGGAGCATCAGGAGGATTCAGAAGCCTTTTTCATTTTTTAAACTTTTGACAGTTTCATACATGATTTCTCCACATTGCTCTGTACTCACCCTCATCCATCCCTTCATCTCCCTTGTCCTCTTCACTGAAGACATAATGTCCTTTTCCTCAGTAGCTAGTGATGTCTCAAGGAGTTGCCTTATGTGGGCACCTCCTTTATCTGTGGTGGAATGTCAGGGTCCCAATCTTGTGCTAGGAGCTGCTGCTGCTGCTGCTGCTGTGTGTGGATCATGAGTTTCAAGTCAGAGAATGAGAATGAGACACTCATATTTTCTGATGTCTTCACCTGCAAACACTTGAGTATGTATGCACAGCCAAGCACACATATGTGCACACACCACAAACATATATTCTACCACAAACCTTCTCCTGGAACTCCAACAACCCCCCGCCCCCCGCCCCCCCCCCCACGCTCATGTTCCTGCAAGTCCTAACGCTAGTGAGGCAAAGCCGAGAGGATCTCGGGGCTTGCTAGCCATCCAGTCAGGACAAATCAATGAGCTCCAGGTTCAGTGAGTGAGCCTGTCTCAAAACCATAAGGTAGACCATAACAGAGGACGTGACATTGATCTCTGTGCCTCCAGAAACATGAGCACATACATGAACATACACACAGACATGTATACATGTACACACGCATATAACACATAAATACACACGTGTGTTGAGGCCCACATTCTGCCTCAACACTTTGCCTCAACACTTTGGTGCTAAGTGCTCTGGTCAAGAGAGAGAGTGGGGCTCTTGGGGCAAGAGACTCGAAGAATGGAGACAAGACAGGGTGTGATTCAGTCCTTCTATTTTCTCAAGTCTCTCTTATTGAAGGGAATTCTGAGGTATTTATATACACAAGTAGGAGAACACAGGTGAAAACATTTTACCACGTGCACCATACAGCTGAGGTCACTAAACAGCAAAACAAGCTATGTGGGATAAACAATATATTTATCAGAGTGTGCTTCAGCTGTTATAGGCTTTTGCCAACCAAGTCTTTCATCAGGGTATATGGTTCCAGATGGCTGCAAAGTTGATCTAGCCGCTTTCTACTAAAGTCGGCTCCCAACACACGTGCACACACACACATGAAAAATTTCTCAATTATAACTAAAAATGTGCAGATAAAAGTTTGAAGACACTCGTCAGAGAGATTTATATATGCAAGTATATTTTATTTTAAAATTTTATTACATACAAAGTATATGTAAAAATATATAATATTCTTTTAGCAACTATTATCCTATATTAAACTTAATTTGAAGGTCATATTAGCCTAAAATAGAAATGAATACAAGTAAATATTGAGAAAAACTCCATGCTAAAATAACTTTAGATACACACACACACACACACACACACACACAGAGGAAGCATTTTTTTTTTCTTTCCTCTCCTGACCTATTAGGCTGGCTCAGAAAATGCATTAGGAGATAGCGATGTGGTACAAAGTAGAAGGTGCATGATATATACTTATGTGTAGGCCTGGATTCAGTACCCAGTGCACACAGCATACTGAGTCCATTCAGCTTGCTGGTCACTGATGCTCTATCTCAGCCTGGCCTCTGGTAAAGTGGCTCCCCACACTGACAGTGACTTCCAGTAGTGGAGACACCATCTAATCCAAAATCCATTTTACTGTAAAGTATCAGACGCCTTGTGTAACTTATCTTAAAGATAGAAAACAGTGGTTATGCAGGTGTACTCACTCTCTGAGGACTGTCACTGGTCAGTCCACAATACGGCTAAGTTGAACGATGGTAATTCAGTGACCACATCTATACCAAAACCCAATGAATTTGACACTTGAAATTAGCAATTAGCAATATGAAGCCAGACATGATAGTACACACCTTATTCCCAACACCCTGGAGGCAGAGACAGTTGGATCTACAGAGGTCAGGCTAGTCTACAGAGCAAGTTCTAGGACAGCCAGGAACTACATAGAGGGACTCTGTTTTGAAAAAAAAATAGTGCCGGGCAGTGGTGGCGCACACCTTTAATCCCAGCACTTGGGAGGCAGAGGCAGGCGGATTTCTGAGTTTGAGGCCAGCCTGGTCTACAGAGTGAGTTCCAGGACAGCCAGGACTACACAGAGAAACCCTGTCTCGAAAAAATCAAAAAAAAAAAAAAAAGTGATATGAATTGCTTTATCTTAATAAAGCTCTATCTCAATAAAGCTGTATTTTTCTAAAAAACATAAATGAATCACAAATGAGAAATATGAGTTTTTACTTTTACCCACAGTTTAAATACATTTATCTAAACCCCCACACATGAAGGCTTGCTTCTCTCACTTAAGAAATTTAGAGAATTTTCTAGAGCACACGTTCTAGGCCCAACTGAGGATTTGCTGACACATCATTGAAGATCTTTCCAATAGCTCACCCCACCCATAGTTTCTGAAAGATAAAGTAGATGCCTTGCCTTCCATGGGGTTCTATTATCACGTAATCATAGACAGCAAATCTCATTCTTACTGCTCCCAGGTATGTCCCCCAGAACTGTGTGTGTGCACACACGGGTGCATATGCATTTTTCACTCAAGGTCTCTGAGATGGTTGATAGGGTCAGCTTGACAGAATGTAGTCACCTTGAAACAAACTTTAGGGCACCCCTATGGGGGGTTATTTAAATTATATTAGCTTCTGGGATGTCTGTGGAAGAGTGTTTCCATGAGGTTGATTGATGTGGGAAGATGTATGTTAACTGTGGGCAGGATCCTGGACTGTATAAAGAGAAAAGCTAGCATTCACAGCTCTGTGTTTGATTGTGGATTCAGTGTGACCAGAATGGACCATGAGCCGATAGAAGCCCTTTCTTCTAGGTCACTTCACTTTTGTGACAAGGAAGCAACAGAAAAAGAAACTGTCCCACAGGTTAGTTCAAGCTAGCCTGAAACTCAAAACAGCCCAGGTTGGCTTTGTAGAGTGAAAAATTATAAAGACCATTTTATGAAATATATACAGGCTTTTTCTTTGCCCTTAGACCTGAGCGAAAAGAGTGCAGGTTCCAGATTTCAGGCCTTCACTGCCCCAGGGGAAGCCCAGGGCAGGAGGACACATTCCTGACCACAGAAAGGGATGCAAGTCAACTGGGTGGTTCCAAGAAGTAGGTAACTTTCCACTGTTCTTGGTTACCCACCCCCTGAGGTTTTCCCAGTGTTACAGCCTGCTGATGTTCAAAATTTGTAAAACAACCAATCATGTGTAACCGCGAGAAAATTCAACCAATCATGTGTAACCATGTGAAAATTTCTTCCTTTCCCCACCCCATGCTATAAAAAAAAGCCCCTCAGCTTTCTGGCCTTTTGTCAAAATTCTGTTCCTGTGTGGACGAGCAGTTTTGACCTTGGCTAGCCAACTCTCCCCAATAAACCTCTGCTGATTGCATCCAGGTATGGTTTCTTGTGGTTTTTGGGTGGTTGTGATTTCCTGAGACTTGAGTAAGGGTCTCCCGAGTTTGGGGGTCTTCAGCTTCAGATGCTTGGCTATTCTCTTGCCTTGCTTCACAAGTACTGGGATTACCAAGTACTGAATTACCATGCCTGGCTTCTTTGGAACTGTTTAGAATGAGACTTATGTCATGTGATACAGTTGTAAACCTTGAAATTATTAAAAATGAAACAAACTGAGCAGAGCCACTCTGTAAACTTTAATCTTGCTAAGTATATTTAAGGATTTTCAAAGATTACATAAAATTATCTAAGAACATAGTTTTTGCTCACAGGGACTGTCAACTTACTAGATTGTCTTTTGGTTGACTTTACATGTACTTTGTCTCAAAAGACTTTCATATAAAACATTTTTAACTATCCATACATTTTGAACTATTTTTCCAAATGGTATTATTATATGAAATTGATTAATTTAAAAAATGCTCTAAACTAAAACTGGATCTACTCTCTGAACCACCTACAACTCTCCTTAGTGTTTACTTTAAGGACTCCAGGATAACAAATCACAGAAATATATGCATAGCAATATTTACCACAGCACTGGTCATAATAGCTATTATGGGAACAACCCAAGTGTCCTGAGGGAGGATAAAGAAAACATGCTATATAGTGCTATATAGATGTGATGGAAACGTTTGCAGCCATAAAAATGAATGAAATTATATTTGTGGCACATGGATATAACTGGAGATAATTATAAGTGGCTTAAGCTAGTTTCAGAAGGACCAATATTGTGCTTTCAGTTGTGATTCCTAGATTTTATATACTACATAAAACCATGGACATGCATATGACTTGAAACTGAAAGCAAAATTGCCCAGGGGGAATGGCGAGGACTGAAAGGGGAGCGAGGGGAAGGTAAGGGGATGGTGTTGAATGGGTTGACCATAAGTCCCCTCTAGTGTACAGTGCTATGTACAGAGAGAACACAGTGAAAACAAAGGAATGAGAAACACTGTAACAGTGTGCCTGTAACACTAGGCTTTCTGATATTTTAAAGAAAGACAATCAATACAGTGCCTCTGTATTTGTCCTGTTCCATGATTCTCTCTGCCCCGCCCCCTGCCCCTCCAACCCCAACTATGAATCCTCACGATTTGAATTCCATACCTCACTGATTTGTGAGAGAGCATAAAATTTATATAGAATCTTTTTTCCTTGTTAAAATGTTTCCACACACTCTTTGGGAAAAATTATCTAAGTGAAAGAATCAGATGTTTAGGTTGCTACTGTCCAATGGAAGGCTAGTGTTTTAGAAACAAAATAGTGCCTTGTTAGACCTTTCATGTGTACAGATTAATTGGAGAATTAAAAAGCTGTCAGAAATGACAACCACCCTCCCTCACACACACAATTATGAAACAAATATAAACATTGTGGTCAGTTTGTGAAAAATGCATACCTTTGGGTCTCTTAATTTGCAGAAGTCAGAGTATTTAGAATAATAGTTGGTAGAACGTACTCTTTTTAGAAGCCTAAATAGTGGTGGAAGGATGTGTTGGGTGTGTGGGGTGGTGGGGTGGGGTGGTTGTCACTTCTGACAGCTCTATAATTCTCCAATTAATTTGTACACATGAAAGGTCTAACAAAGCACTATTTTGTTTCCAAAATACTAGCCTTTCATTGGCCATTAGCAAACTAAACATCCGATTCGTTCGTGATATTCAGAAATCTACCCTGAGTTAATGAGGATGATAGATTTTTTTGCAGCCCTGTTTAGAGCAGAGGCTCTTGGGGTTGAGCATCATTTACAGCAGGCTTCCTTTCCCCAGTCCGGACAGATTGATGATTTTACTGGAAAGAAAGGATTCGGAGATAAAGCAGGAGCCTAGTCCGAGGTGAAGAGGAGGCTCGTGTTCCACATCTTATCTTCTGTTTAGTGTGAGTGTGTGAGCGTGTGTACGTGTTAGTTGTCGAGAGCCCCTTCCTGTCTGCTGGGACGGAACTGGGAGGGGTGGTGCAGCTTTAGAGGTTCCGAAATCTAAGAGCCACTTTCCTTTCCCACCGCTTTCCGCTGAGTCAGTCCAGCAGTGAGCCCCGCAGGACTCTTTGTGTTCGGATTATTTTACTAGCTACAAACGCCACACCCTTGTACTACAGAAACAGAACACTTTGTCCTTCCAGGAGGTCTGTACTTTGACCAGAGCCCTGGGATTTCAAAGCTGCCTCCCGGAGGCTTGTCTACTGTGATCTAAAGTGTTGGGCCCAGTGAGTGTCCCGTTATAAAGCAGTTTTACAACTGCTTGCTGGTAGACTACCACACTAGTGAGACTGTATACCTTTAAAAAGGCTCGTAGTCTGTGTTAAAGGGGGAAAGGCTCTACACAGGCAGCTGTAAGGAAAGGGTTAGTGTCTGAAAGGAGAGCTGAATTTGGAGACTGGGCTGTAGTCGGCACCCAGAGTTTTAGCTTCCTAAACTGGGAGTAGTCACAGTCACTAGGTCTTATATTCCTCCTCTTTTCTGGACACTGCAAGGTGAAGAACCCTTAAGGGTGCCTGTCTAGAATTTTGAATACTATGGGAAAGGTTTAAAGAAGGGAAGCATAAGTGCCAATTACCTCCTGATTTGTTCTACTTGGAATGGTTATTTACTGTATTTTAAATCCTCTTCAAAGCCAGTCTCAGCAATGTACAATATGATACTTCCTTAGTAACTATATGAAATGGGATCTCTCTCCTCCAAAAGTGTAAAGGCAGTAAGAACAGCTAAATTACGTGTATATATTTATGTCTGTGTATTAGTATGTGCACACCTGAGTGTAGGTATCCACAAAGTCCAGAAGAAGGCATCAGATCCCCTGGAGCTGGAGTCACAGGCAATCATGACGACCACTGCCCCCCCCCCCACGAGTGTTAGAACCCCATAGGTTCCCTGCAAGAGCTGCACATTATAACCACTGAGATACCTCTCCAGCCTTAAAGCTAGTGAGCTGAAGGGAGAAGATGTACCCTAAAATCACTGGGCCATGAGCCAAAGGTCATTTATAGGTCGTCTTCACAATGCCCAACTCCCACACATCTGTATATCTCAGGCTTCTCTTGGACACACACCACTGGCTGTATGAGGCTCAGTAGGGAATGGCTCCTCTGCTTTTGTCAACTGGCTTCTCTCATAGGCTAATCCTGATTGTCTTCTACTGTCTACCCTGCTGTTATAACATCTTCATAAAGGAAGATGATGAACACGGTGTTTTTCCAAAGCATCTTAGCTGAAATTAAAAGAAAAAGGAATTTGGAGTTAATGTCCAGTGGTGAGAGAGGGCAACAGCTCTCTAGCCTTTAAGTACAGGAACATCACCTTCAAAGTGACCTTAGAAGCCAACTAGTTTGCACGCCTAGAGCAATCTGACCAAATTCAGTTATTATCATGCATGCACTTGGCCATTGAGCTACACCTCCACGTCTCTTTTATTTTCATTATAAGATCCAAACATTTACATTTTTAAAAAGTTATGTACACTTAGGGTTTCATTTTTATTTTAGATGAAAAATTTCAGGCCCAAATCAATACAAATATTCATTTAAAAAAAAACTTTAAACAGTGCAAATCATTTCTCAACCCCAAACTTAGGTCTGAGGCCAAAAAAATCTCAGAAATAAAAGGTGATGAAGTGAATAACAGTTGTCAACTCACAGGGAGTAAGAGACACTTTATTCTGGAACCAAATACAAGTGGCCCTTACTTGGAAATACAGAGTCAGGTTGCTCCAATTACCATGTTCCAGTGAGGTAACGATTTTATGAAGTAACAGAACAAAGTCATAAATCAAAATGCTTTCAAACACATTGGTTTGTGTATCAGATAGCTAGCTGAGTTGCAGCAAAACAAGCCTCTGTGGTAGGTTTGCTGGCTGGTTTTATGTCAACCTGACACAAACTAAAGTCATCAGAGAGAGAACATCAACTAAAAAAATGCTACCATAAGATAGGGCTGCATACAGCCTGGAGGGTATTTTCTAAATTAATGATTAATAAGTAAGGGCCTAGTCCACTGCGGATGGTACCATTCCTGAGCTGGTGTTCATCCCTGGGTTCTATAAGAAGGTGGGCAAGCCATAGAAAGCAAGCCAGTAAGCAGCACCCCACTACGGTATCATGTCTTGCCTCCAGGTCCCAGTCTGTTTGAGTTCCTGTCCCGACTTCCTTCCATGATGAACAGTGATATGGAACTGTAAACCAAATAAACCCTTTCCTCCCCAACTTGCTTGTGGACATGGTGTTTCATCCCAGCGATAGTAACTTTAAGATATGTAGGCCTCAGACACTCTCTGAGGACACTATTAGCTTGGATTGATAGAAGCTAGGAATCTGCTCATACACTGCAGAAGAATTTGCTTTCCAGTCTCAAAGATATGATGTCACACACAGCTGGGTATTAAATGGCTGTTTAGATGTTAAGACGGCCCAAGGTAATATGGCTGTGGACTTGTAACAGTCTGACCCCTCTACAATCATCACAGTTATGATCAATCAGCCTTTGTAGACTGTTCTATGGAGCTATGACCTTTTGGAGTTTTATATCATGAAAAGGTTTGTTTCTCTTTCTCTCCCCTGTCAGTGTGTAGCTCAGCCAGGCTAAAGCTGAGGCAATCTTCATGCCCTAAGGCCTCTAGGATACTGGGATTACAGGTACTAACCATCATGCCCACTTCAGAAATAACAGATTTAATGAGCCGAAACAGATGCCAACCAAAAAGAAATAACTGATTCTGGATGCCCTCGGCCGCCAGTCACAAGGTCAGGCAGCAGGTGGGAAAACGTCATCCATAGCTAAGAAGCTGAAATATACTTTATAGTGAAAATTTGGAGAAGGAAGATACAAGTTATTTTTTACAACATTTCTATACCAGCTGTTGATAAGAGGGAGGGGAAGCTATGAGAAGAAGCTGGACAGTTTACAGACAGCAACAGCGCTTGTCTCTCTCTGGACTGCTTGGGAGGCAAGCTTGATAATATGGCAACTCCAGGATCTCCACAGGATTTGAGTTAAAGTTCAGTGGGCCTTTGAGACTGGAAAAGAATCTTTTGTTCTTTTAGCTAGCAGTTTACTGCTTACTAATACCCACCCCCATCTCTGCACTTCCGTCCTATGTGTCCCTTTGTAATTAAACTTAGTACCCTTGATTTTTTTTTTCTTATAAATAAAAAAGAAGTTCTAATTTAACTTCATGTTTGGCTTTGTAAGAGCGAGCTGATTTGATCACTTTCTCCACAATTTTGTTTCCGGCCCAGATAATGTTCTTTCTAGCCAGTGGCTAAATGGCACTGAACCTCAGACTTGGCTTTCATCTCCATCCATTCTCTCCCTCCCCGATCTCATCGGGACCTGTGAATTTCAAGCCAGCTCCAGGCTGTTGAGTCCAGAATGTCTGTATTCACTCCTGACAACTCCCTTAGTGCCAGACACTAGGTACACATCTTCTGTATTTATCGGTCATTGCAGACATAGAAGGACTTCAATATTCTTCAAAACTTTCTTTCTCAGTCTTGTTCATTTTGTGTAAGCTATCACTCCTGTTTTGAAAACAATTATATGGTCTCTTGTTTGCATACCTTTCCAGTCTCTTGTTTTCCCCTTTCTATACAGGTTAGTTTTTCTAGAGTTTACTTCCCAGTGCAACTAGAAAGCTTGAAGGTCTGTAATGGGGCCTTGGGTTTGGAGATGCCTAGGGAAGGAAGATTTTTGAACAAGGTGGGTGTGTGGTTGGAAAGTCAGACATGACAGAGAGGCATCAGGATTAACTAATGAAAGAAGTGAGGTGGCAGAAGAACTGAAAGCCCTTTCCCATCAGGCTTACAGGTAAGGGAGAAAAGCCCCAAGGTCTCCAAGCTTGATGATACTGCAGCTGGCTTCCATAAATGATCACTTTGCAGGCAGCCAGCCTTGCCTTGATTCCTCCCTTGAAGTTCCACCCACTCTGTGGGGTGGGGAGTTCATTCTCACTTTTAAAAATTATCCATGTTTGCTCTGCTTGTCTGTCCTTCCTTATTCTTTTGGGCCCTAAAACAACATGGACACCGCTGGCTTGGGGTGGCCTGATTACAACAGATGCATTGTCCAGCATCCCAACACTCTGGTTTGAGCTCATTAAGAGCTCTGGCTCACACAGTGAACCCCCATGACAGCAAAGGTTTGTGTCATGTAAATGACTTACAAGAGCTCAGCATTAGAGCTCCCACCTTTCCCAGCTCTGGCCTACATCCATTCACAGGACCACTCTCTGTCTTAAGAAACATCCTTATTTATTTTACTATCTTTGTGTACCTCTTATGTTCTGGAACATAAGAACCTGGAAATCCCAGGGGGTTGCCCTGACCATAACAGTTGGTAGGATACAAGTAAGGCGAATGTCCTAATAATATTTAATGCACCATTTTACAAAGTTCTCAAAAGTCTTCCATTGCTAAGGCTGACCAGAACACTAGGATTAGGAAGGGTCCTGCTATTGCCAGCCACGAAGATCCAAAGCTGCCTCTGTCACTGTTTTACTTTGTTTCTTATACTTCAGTAAAAAGTAACTTGCATATGTTTTGTTTTTAATTTTCCTTGACAAAAGACCTTTCTCTAAAATCAACTTAAAATTTGTATCCTCTCTGAATGTTCAGGCCTAGTTTCCAAAATAAGCACTTGCCACATACGTCATTTAGAGACAGTCAAATATAGGAGAAACTGTGTTGATAAGTAGCCTTGAATTTATCCAGAATCTGTTAACTTATAACCTTTATAGCTATAAGGCTCAGTAATTGGCATTGGAGTGGGAGGGCATGATTATAGGCATGTCTCAAAAATATAAAGATTTATTGAGAAAAAAAAAGCAAACATTAATCTTGACAATTCAATGAAACGTAGTATAGCAGAGATGGACCCTTCCTTTGGGCTAAGTTTTCTTCCATCCTGAGAAGGCATCATGGGGAGAGCTGGTTCATACACTACAAATACATTGTATTGGACCTGATACAGAGGGATAGTAGAAGACATAAAAATGTTCATTAAGACAAGAGGGTGGTCCTGTGAATGGAAGCAGGCCAGAGAGCTGGGGAAGGCAGGGAGCTCTAATGGTGTGTGTGTGTCCTTGAAGAGCTCGCACATTAATGCTCACATAGGGAAAATCTGTCTCTGTAATCTAGACTTACTCAGACTTCTTTCTCACACTTTAGTCTCTCAATGAAGCAGTGTTCAAATGGAAAACTGTTTTTTTTTTTTTTTCTCTTGGAATGAGATTTCCTGTCCGGTAATGTGGCTGTTTCCGTGTAATAATTACATATTTGCTTTAGAAACCCCCCCTTTTGAACCATTACTAAGAAAATTATGCAATCTCCGTCCGCCCTCAATCTTTTATACTTATACCAATGATAAAGTATATGAAACTTTTTCTGTGATATTGTCACAGTGAGGAGCTAAGTCATAGCAATGTTTTGGTGGCCAGTTGCTACTAAATATTGCTTTTATCATTCATGTGTGAGTGTGTGTGTGTGTGTGTATTGTTATGTGTGTTTATAGGTGTGTGTATGTTTGTGTGTGTATTGGTATGTGTACATTTATGTGTGTGTTTGTACGTGTGTGTATTCGTGTTTGTATTTATGTGTGTGTGTGTTTGTGTGTATGTGTGTATTCATGTGTGTGGGTGTGCACACACATGCATGTGGAGACCGGAGGTTGATGTCAGATGTCTCCCTGATCACTCTCCATCTCATTTTCTTGAGACAGCCTCACTCAGCCTGAAGCTCATCGGTTTGTCTCTGCTAGCCGGCCAGTGAGCTGCGGGATCTTCAAGTTTCTGCTCCTCATGTCGCCCCTCCCTGCGGGGGGGGGGGAGGGGGGGATTGGGAATACAGATGTGTGTCACCATCCTGGCTGGTATGAAGGCATCCAAACTCAGAACCTCGTGCATGCATGTTAAGCACCTTTTCACCGAGCCTCTACCTTTGCTCTTCTCCTTCTTTATGGATTTGAAAAGGAAATTCTTTCCATGATACATTGTTTTCAACCCTCAAACTGCCACAGTCTGAAAGACAATAGTTTGGCTGCAATTTCTCTACTTTTTCCCTTTGTCTAATCTAAAGCATACATTAATACCAAGACATTGGTATATGAAATCGTCACAAACGTCAAATCTGAAGACTTTATTTTAAAAGATGCTTTGTAAAATATTATATGCCTTAACAAATCTATCAACATAAATGAGATTGCCCCCAGTTTCAAACAAACTGAAAAGGAAATCTCTGATAGAATAATAAAGAATATGGGCACAACTCAGACAGACTCCTGATCTGCAGCTCTCTTTGTTTTATGAGCTATCTGTTGAAAACGATGGGAGAAAGTACCTCTGAAGTCTGGCTGCTTTCCCAATAGAAGGGAACTGTAAACTCTTCCCAGAATGACACGCCATGTACTCTTTCAGTGACAGTCAACCCCTCGATTTACAGTGCCAGGCCCAAGTCCCCAGCCATCTCTGCAACACAGCTTCCTGTAAGTTCCACAGGCAATCAGACTTCAAGACTTTCGTCCACTCTCCTCCGACTGTTCCCCCCTGCTGTTCCATTGCCCAGTGCAGAAAGTAGTTTCTGCCACCTCCCTCCCAGGCCTGATGCAAACCAGCCAGCTTCCCATTATTTTATGCTTTCCTGATCTCTCTGACTAGGTTCTTGCTTGACCTGCCTGAAAGCATTCTTGTCCCCTTGTGCCATGTCTCCCTCAACAGTGCTACCAGCTTCCCTACCAAAAGCTGCCCTGGTGGTGCTACATTTAAAATGACTATATACTTCAGGATGAAGTCCTATCTCTCATCTTCCTCATCAAGACTGCCTATCTCCCACACAGGAATCCTGGGCTTCGGAAATTCTATGTTCTCTCTCTCTCTCTCTCTCTCTCTCTCTCTCTCTCTCTCTCTCTTCTCTCTCTCTCTCTCTCTCTCTCTCTCTCTCTCTCTCTCTCTCTCTCTCTCTCTCCTCTCTCTGTCTCTTTATCTCTCCTCTATCTTTTTCTCTCTTATCTCCTTCCTTCCCTCCCTCCCTCTCTCCTTCCCTCTCTTTCTTCCTTCCTTTCTTTTTTTTTCTTCCCGTCACTAGTCACATAGACTATTTGGCTGGAAATACCCTCTTCACCCCACGTGAATGAGCAAGTGCTTCTGGCTCAAGGTCTCGCTAGGGTATGGTCTTTCCCAACACTTCTGCCTCCTCCTCCCAAGGAATGCACCCCTCCTTTGTTTCCTAAACATGTAATACTTGGCTGTCATGCAAAAAAGAGTGTGACCTCTATAGCTGACTCACTGAGGTCACAAAGACTTGGGTTTGAATTATGTGCTCATCATTTTCTGAATTAATATTTGTCCTATGCTCAGAAGTACTAATCTCAACCTTAAAAAAACTATGCCAGAGATAGCATTTGCCACCTTTCATTTTTTTTTGTTGTTGTTGTTGTTGCTGTTTGTCTTTTTCAGACAGGGCCTCATGGTATAACCTTGGCTAGCCTTGGACTTTCAGTCTTTCTATCTGAGCTACCAGCACCCCGAGATTACAGGTTTGTTCCACAGTGCTTTCTCTGGCTCAACATAGGTAGATATGAGTCTATATACATTTTGATCAGAGTAAAATAAACACGATATGAAATGTATGCCCGCTTTGACAGGCGTATCTGGGTCTCTCCTTGTCTCTGTGGGTGCATCGTGTTCTTCTTGGGATCATTAGGCCGAGAACAAGAAATGCTGCCCACTGGACATTATTTCTTCTTCTTAAAGCACTCTCTGTTGCGGTCCTGCAGTCACAATCCACATGTCAGTTTCTCCTGTCATCCTGGCTGCTCCCTGTCACCACAGTGCCTAGTGTTCTCCATATTGTGGCTCTCCTTAGTTTATCTCCCTGTTATTGGGGATCAACCCAGGGCCTCACCATGCTAAGCAAATGCTCCCACTCAGCTTTATCCCCAGCCCCATCATTCTCTCTGTCTCTAAACCATAAATGATAAAGAGTCATTTCTTTGACTTCCCCAGAGACACTCACAAGCATGACTAGTTAGGGAGGACATGGGGTCACAGACCTGCATCGACAAGTTCTTCATGGGAGTCTTGGAAACACTACACTTGAAAACGGTGGCTTTAGATATTTTGTATTGCCCTGTCCCTCAGGTAGTACCCACTGTAAATATTTTCAAGTTTGTGTCTTCCTTCCAGTCTTCGGTGTTGGTCTTTATTTCTCTCTCTCTCTTTCTCCCCTTCCATCCTTACTTCCCTCCCCCTTTCTTTCTTTTTTGTTAAAATGTTTTAGCTTTTTTTTTTTTTTTCATTTTTTTTTTCTTTAGAACATTCTTAGGCAACATGTCCAAAAGTAAACCTTTATATTTTCCTGGTAAGTCTTTCTTGTCAGGAAGGAAGCCACATCTTAATCAAATGCTGTAATGCAGAGTCAGACCTCTCTCCTCACTTCCTCTGCTCTTCCTAGGAATTCCTGTATCCATTCTTGACTGCTTCTGCTTCTCACTAACCCACTGCAACACTTTCTGGCCCGGGCATAATTATGTGTCTTCTGAATTTCCTTAACAGGCATTGGATTGTCTGTATTAGTCAGGGTTCTTTAGTTTTTTTAAACTATGAGTCACAACCATACCTGGGGTTGTGTAATTGTGAAGCCATAGTAAAACTAATTCAAAGTCAGCAAAACTATTTGAAATCCCATGGGCAATGACCTTGAAGTGTTTTTGGAAGCTTGCTCATGTTGCACCTTGGACTTGACTGCAGCCTTGGGTCTGGGCACACAGCGTGTGTAAGTAGCACTGTGTAATGGTCACACCGTACCCACACCACACAGCTGTCAAACCAATGTTACCTGAAATCCAACTCGGATTAGAGACAATGCTATGAATTGCAGTCTTCTCCCCCATGTTATTTATTTATTTATTTATTTATTTATTTATTTATTTATTTAATGGTTTTTCGAGACAGGGTTTCTCTGTGTAGCTCTGGCTGTCCTGGAACTCACTCTGTAGACCAGGCTGGCCTTGAACTCAGAAATCCACCTGCCTCTGCCTCCCAAGTGTTGGGATTAAAGGCATGCGCCATCACTGCCCAGCTTTTTTGTTTTGTTTTTTTGAGACAGGGTTTCTCTGTGTAGGCTTTTATTTTTTTTTAAATAAAAAAAAACCACATGAACTAATTACAGGTAGCAAAAATCTTTTAATTTTTCTCTTTTCTGTCATTCCTTACCACATAAATATCAAATTACTCTATCTGTAGGTTCTTTGTGTTCAAATGTTGGATTTTAGAAATTGCTGTTTGAGTTACTGACTTGGTTCATAAAAAGCCATCAGGTTTTGGCTTGGGTTAGGACACAATTTTCAAAAACTGTTTGTAATAGCTCTAACATTTATGCCACTTTTTTTTTTTTTTTTTTTTTTACTGTGTTTGTAAAGCAGTGTTCTCAGCATCAATGATTATAATATGTAGAAGTCCTAGAAGCTCATTAAGAGAAAGCTATTTTCTTCTGGTTAAAAGAATAAAATCTACCTGCATGAGACATGACATTGTCTCTTCCCTTAAGGGAGAATATAGTTGGACTGGTCAGTTGCTTGCCCTCAGGAAGGCAGATTCACCTAAAGCCATACTAAAAAGAGACGGGAGGAGTAAGTACCATTTTAATAAAATGATGTATTCTTTTTCTCCCAGAATCCCATGCCTTGTTAGTTGTTTCCAGAACTGTACTCATGCAGCTTCATGTCTGCCTGCCTTTCTGAATTACTCAGAAAAGCATAACTTCTATTTCTCTTCTATCTCTTTTCTAAGGATTTTTTTTTTTTCTTAAACTTACGGACTTTCTCTTTTGCTGAAGCTCCACTACCTCCTACATGCTGCTCGTTTGTCCTGAGGAACATAGACTTTTACTCCAGCTGACTTCAGATGGCGGGGACTTTGTGCTTCTCTTTTTTTCCTCTTTCTCCTCCTCCTTCTCTTCTTCCCCTTCTTCCTCCTCTTCCTCTTTCTCTTTCTCCTCCTTCTCTTCTTCCTCTTCTTCCTCCTCCTCCTTCTCTTCCTCCTCCTTCTCTGGGCAGTTGCAGAAGGTATAGCTTGTCTTCTCTAGACTTTGTCTTATAAAAATATTCTCTAGCTTCCTGTTGAGTCCATTCATAAAACATTTCCTTTATCAATGAGACTAAGAACCCCCAAAAGGCACTCAGTTTTCCCAGTAACATGTCTGTCTGGAATGCCTCAAATTTTCAGCAATAACAATATCAAGGTATCGATCAACTTTGAAAAACATTGAAGATGCTCTCTCTCTATCTTGTAGTTTCATATGTTCAGTCAAAATTTTAACTCACATGTGAAAAATAATTAAGTAAAATTGATTTCTTCTCTAATATGTGAAAAAACCATGCTTTAGATTTTTTGTTCACTTTCTGCCCTTCTATATTCTCTCTCTTCCTTCCTTCCTTCCTTCCTTCCTTCCTTCCTTCCTTCCTTCCTTCCTTCCTTTCTTTCTTTCTGAATATACAGCTGTGGATGGTGTGAAACTGATTATATAAACCATTCTTGCCTTGAACTCACAGAGATCAGCCTGTCTCTGCCTCCTAAGTGCTGGGATTAAAGTTGTGAGCTACTGTACCTAGCTTGTTAAAATCACATGTATATCTAATAACTGGTTGAAAGTAGTTTTATGGTTTAGTATCAATAAATTTGATTTATATTCTTACTTTAAATATCTCTCTACTCAGGACTGTGTAAAAAAACCTTTTGTGATGAAAAAGATTAAGTGGAAGAAATTTAAGAAGCTATACTCATCTAGACTAGAACCAGTAAAATATATACATGGAATTACAAAGGGGAATTTATTGGATTGGCTTATACAATTCATATCTTGGTGGTCCAACAATGGCCAGTTGCAGAGGCAGATAACTTGGTAGCTGTTGAGATTGAGAACAAGGGGCTTCAGTTGAAGCTGAAAGCCTGGAAGCAACGTGGAAAGTTTCTGGTGTGAGTTCACATTGAAAGGCTGAAGAGATAGAGTCTGATGTTTTTAGGAGAGAGCAGCAATTCTAAACCCACTTGCATGCTTGGAAGGTCAGTGCTCACTGGAGTACCACAAAGGGAGTCTCTAGTAACTTGAGGTCTAATAAAATTAGCAAACTAGTTCTAGAAACCACAAAGCCAATCAAGCAAATTCATCAAGTTCTGTTTTTCTAGAGCAAGTGTTGATACCCAAATCTGTGTTAGTCAATTTTATCCTTCTGTGACCCGATACACGCAACATCAAGGAGGAAAGTTCCAGTTGGCACATAGTGTCATAGGCTTCAGTCCATGCTGGTTTGGCCTCATGTGCTTGAAAAGTACCTCATGGATGGCACGTGTCTTAGTCACTGTTCTGTTGGTGTGAAGAGATACAAGGACCAAAGCAACTCTTATTTAAAAACAAAACGAAACAAACAAACAAAAACTCCAAACAAATAAACAAAACAAAAAACCCTAACAACAACAACAGCAACAAAACCAAAACATTTAATGAGTTTCAGAGGGTTAGTCTGTTATCATCATGTTGGGGGCATGGGACATGTATGGCACTGGAGCAGTAGCTGAGAGCTATATCCTGATCTTTGGGCAGAGAGAAAGAGAGAAGGGGGGAAAAGAAAGAGAGACACTGGGCCTGGCATAGGCTTTTGAAACCTCAAAGCCCTGCCCCCTTTACCCTGTGACACAAATCCTCCAACAAGGGCACATCTCTTAATCTTTCCCTAACATCTCATCAGCTGGGGACAAAATATGCAAATATATAATCCTATAGGGGCTAGTCTCATTCAAACCACCACAGCATGATAACCTTAAGGGGTACACTAGTGACATACATACCTCGGTGGTAACCAACAGCTCTCTAATTGGACTTAAGACCCACTCAACAAGAAAGAAGTGATGCCTGGTAATAGAAACGTACTCAACTTTCTAGGGCTAGTGAAGTCATGGGCCCTGAAGAAGAGCCTCCAACCACCAGTTTACTAAACCAGCATAATCCCTAACTATATCGTAAATACTTGCTCTTATATACCTGCAGATGAAATGTAGTTCTCACCCCCCCCATCAAGGAAACTCTTTGCACAAATGCAGACTATTTTATAGGAAATCACAACCAATCAAAGTACAGAGTTGTGGAGCCTAGTCCCAATGGATACAGCTACAAAAAACCAAAAACCAAAAAAAAAAAAAAAAAAAAAAAAAAAAAAAAAAAAAAAAAAAATCCCTACTGTACCCAATGCTCAGGGAATATTCTAGAAGAGGGACAGAAAGATTGTAAGAGCCAGAGGGTCAAGAAGTTTGCTGTGAGATTGTGTCTCCTACTAAATGTCAGGAGACATTACTCATAAAAATCTCATCAGTATGATTGCCTAAGCATGATCTCAATAAGAACAACAACAGCAATGACATGCTACAGTGATTGAGGATAAGCCCACAAGCCTTAGTCTTACATAAAGAACTATAGGCAACTAAGGAATACTGAGAGTGAGAGAAATAGTCTTCCCCAGGGAAGAGCACACCAACTGGTTATTCAACACCAAATGGTCATCCCTGAAAACACACATAGGAGTAATAGTAAACAGTCTGAGGAGACTATATTTAGGAATGTGTGTGTGTGTGTACATGTGTGTGACAGAAATGAATGAAAACAGAAACAGAGACCATGAATTTGAGATCAAGGAGAGCTGTATGGAAGGATTACAGGGAGAAGGGGAAGGGAGGAAATGATATGTTAATCTCAGAAAATAAATGAAATAAAAAAAGATGATCATGGAAGTGGAAAACGTGACGGAGAAGGCTCTTAACTTTATGGTGGTCAGAACAGACAGTGGGAGGGAGGGGTGAAGGGAGAGAGGGAGACAGAGATACAACCCTAAGAACACCTTCCAAGTGACCTATTTCTTTTATCGAGGTCCCACCTCCTAAAGTTTTCAACTCAAGATAAAAACCAAGCAATGGCCGGGACCAAGTGTTTAATGCATGAGTCTGCAGGGGATATTTCACACACAGACCATGACACAGGTCTTCTGCTAGCCACAGGAGATCACGAACAAGTATTGCGTTAGAAGTCTGACTGCTAGGGTTCAAAGTCCTTGCTTGTTTGGGTCACCTTTAGCCTGGCTTCCTTTTGCTGGATATAGATGTTATAAAGCTCTTATTATGTGGGACACTTAGAACGTATACAAATTTTGAGCCCAACCATTCTATAGAGTTTTATGAAAGGTCCTTTTGTAGTTTTTGACCCCTTGAGAACATTATACTTTGTGTGGTGATATATTCTGACTCTGGAATGCTCCCCAAGGCTCCTGTGTTGAAGGCTTGGTCTTCTAGCAGAGATAGGGCCTCTGAGAAGTGATTGGGACTTGAGGTTTCCAACTTTACTAAAGAATTAATCTATAAAAGAGGTTCATGGATGAACTAGGAACAGAGAAAGATACAAGATGTCTAGTGGGAGGGGATGGACCTCAAGGCATGTGACTCTGATGGGATGTTTTCTCCGCAGATCCTGGCTTCCTCCGTCTTTACTCCTGGGGCAGTTTTGCTTCACCTTGTGAACTTTGCCATGATGCTCTTTGACTTGGGCCCAGAAACAGTGAGTTAAGTGATCATGGACAGATGATACTTCTGAGCCTGTTAACTAAAATAATTCTTTTTTGCTTTAAGTTGACTTTCTGGAGTATTTTACCACAGTGACAGAATATAAATGTATCTATTGCCTTTGACAACCTATCTAGCCCTGAAGGTCCAGGAGCCATCTTTTCTCTCTCTCTCTCTCTCTCTCTCTCTCTCTCTCTCTCTCTCTCTCTCTCTCTCTCTCTCTCTCTCTCCCCCACCCCCTGCAGGGTTGTTTTTTTTAACCCTGGCTGTACTAGAACTTTTTCCTATAGACTGGGTTGGCTTCCTTCTTCTTGGTCTGCTTGCACTTTATTTGCCAACACATCTGTTGGAACCTACTTCTTCAGGATTCCAGCTTATATGGAAGGCCTAAAATTCCTAGCCTTTTGGAACTGAGAAACTACTAGATTCTTGGACTTCCCATTCTCTGCTGCCATTATTGGGTTAGTTGGACTGCAGACTGTAAGTCATTCCAATAATTTCCTTTACTATATATAGACATTCTATAAGTTCTATAACTCTAGAGCATCCTGACTAATACATATTTACCTTCATTTTTCTTTCTTTCACTTAAACATGTATATGGAATTCTCAGCTAGCAGAGCTACTTAGTGAGACCCAGTCTCAAAAAGACAAACAAAACATTGGGTCTGGCATCTAGCCCTGCCATTGCTAGCCCCCCCCCCCCATCACTCTATCCTCTTTTGTGTAGATAATCCATTTTAAAAAATCTTCTTAGGTTCTAGAAAACAAGGGAAATCTTTTGGAGAGGGCTCTACCTTTATAGACGTATTTGCTTTCCTTTTTATATTGTTTATCACAGTATAATTTCATCCTTTGGTTATTGTTTTTATTTTACTTTTCTTCTCTTTGCTTGCTTTAGTTTTTTGAGACAGGGCCTCACGCTGTAGCCCAGGCCGGCTTGGAACTCACTATCCTGGGACTGTGGATATCTTTAGGGTCACATTCTTCCAGCACCTGACACACAGAAGATACTGAGGCAATGACTATGGTGATTAAAGATCATTCTTCATCTCTCTTTTGTGTTTTTCTTCTCTCTTGGATCTTTAGCCAAAATTGTATTTTGTCTATTGTATTTGTGTACTTGGCTGTCAGATCTGCAGTAGCCAAACATTATTCTAAAAATCCTAAGACTTCTTTCGGAGAAATGTCTACAACTGTAAAAATTTCCTTAAAGGACTTTTAGATACCATGCATTTGAAGGCTTTTAAAAAGTTTTAGTTGTTTTTCATGTGCGAAGGCAATCTTGAACACTTTCTTCTTGACTTGGTTACAGATTGTCTGTAGCCACACCCTCATTGTTGCTACTGCTTCTCTCTCTCTCTCTCTCTCTCTCTCTCTCTCTTACAAACACACACTACTGTCCTCCCACTCCAATGCTGAGACAAATGGGAGGGGAACTCACAAGACCCCTCCCCTTAATTAGTTATGCCCTAAACAGTGGTTTGGATTATACATGACCAGTAGAGCAGTCAAGGTTTATGGTCCAGGCTAGAGGTTAAAAATAGCCCAGTCTGTCTCCACTTCCACTAAAAGGGAGTGTTGCTGTAGATAAGGGCAGGTCAGGAGTGTGCCTGGGTGAGGGACAGTTCTGATAGAAGCGCTAAGCATCCTGTTAGGAAAGCCCAAGGCTCACAGGTTCCAGGTTACTTCTGGCATCCTAAGCTGTACCACCTACAGCTCTGGAGTCACACAGTTCACACAGTCTCTGTGAATTCCTCCAGCAGCTCTTCTCAGAGGGTGCAGATATGAAGCCTCGGTCTACCTAGTGCGGTTGCTTGAGTGTCTAATGTATGTTATGAGCTATCCCTAACCTGCTCATTATGTCATTTTTAAATGAAGAAACTGCATGTAAGAGTGGTTAAGTAATGTACTCAGCTTGCTCAGAACAGAAAATTGTGGGGTCTGGTGTCTAGACACAGCCCTTTTTGACTGTTGGGCCTATTAACTCTTTGCTACCTTACTATTTAGCTTAAATGTCTGGAGCAATACATTTCTGTGTCTAAGTGACTGATTTCAGAAATGACTTTTCATTGTTTTTCATATCTGTTAGGGTATTTGTCAACCTGAAGGTAGCCTCATTATACTCGTTGGCCAGTTTTTTTTTTTTTCCCTCTTTTAACTACTATACACCTCCTTCTACCTTTGAGACAGGTGATCTTCTTTGAAGATAGTGTATCTATTAAATAAATAACTGTTTCCATCAAGAAACAGCTTTTTCAAAGATCAGATTAATTAGGTTAATATAATCATCGCTTCATTCACTTTTCTCCTCCCCCCTTTTTTTCTTCTCCCCTCCACCCCCCTAGGTGCCCAGTACTTTCTCTGGGATGCTTACAACTGCATGTAACTCCAGCTCCAGGGGATCTAATATTCTCTTCTTTTGGCCTCCTCAGGCACTTCACACACACACACACACACACACACACACACACACACACACACAAACACACACACACACACACACACATACACACACACAAACACACACAAACACACACACATACACAAACACACACACAAACACACACACATACACACACACACACATACAAACACACACACACACCACTTAAAACATTCTGAAAATAGTAAATAAATTTAAATAAAATTTGCAGGGTATGGTGTGTTATGGCGTAGTAGCATGGTGGCAGCACATGCCTTTAATCCTAGCACCTAGGGAACAATGGCAGGCAGATTACTATGAGTTTGAGGCTAGCCTGGTTTATAGCAAGTTCCACCACAGGCAGGTTACACAAGGAAATCCTGTCTCTAAATAAGAAAACAAGAAAACAAAAGTATTAAATAGAGTATAAAAACAAGGGATAGCCTTATTATTTAAAAAATTCCACCCAGAAATCCCAAGAATAAAAGATAAGTTCCTTTGACTTTCTGAAGACAGCTCATCTTACTTAACTTGCTTGGAAGAGTTAACACTTCTTGCCACTTTTTAGCTTATAGTGAACATTTTAGTCAGTGGCTTTTCTTGGGCCAATAAAGTGAGATTAATTTTCCTGAATTGATAGATGTATTTATTTATTTATTTATTTGGGGACAGGGTTTCTCCTTTCCTGGAACTTGCTCTGTAGACCAGGCTGGCCTCGAACCCAGTGATCCTCTGCCTCCTGAATGCGGAGATTAAAGTCATGTACCACCACTGCCACCACTATGAGTGAATACATATTTTAATGTATGATGGGGTAGAAAAGAACGAATGGGAAAGGAAGGATAAGTAAGGTGGGCATTAGGGTGTCAGTGAAATCCAGTTTGGGCTTAGAGCCCTGGGGAGAGGAGCTCCAGGACAGGTGATGCCCTCTTGTAGTGACTGGGCTTGCCTGAGAATGGCTAAGTCTATGCTCCTCAAGAGCCAGGAACATGAAGCCCAGGTACAGGGCTGAGCCTGGGGCCTGGAGAGAAGCTCTGCCTTGGCACTGAATGTTGGAAAGTGGCATCACATCTGCAACTCTGTTCACTGATTTTTTTTTCATTGTTGGAACAGTTAGTTCCCTCTGAGATAGTGCAGTGGCTATTCCTGGTTGTCAACTTGGCTATATCTAGAATGAATTACAACCCAGAATTGGAGGGCACACCTGTGATCCAGATCTTGAGGCTGGAAGACACAAGTTTCTGACCTGGATCTTGGCATGAAGATCTTGAGGCATAGTGGCCATGAAAAGCTTAGGACCAGGCAAGGCAGAACATGACTTTAATCCCAGGAGACAGAGGCAAGGAGATTTTTGAGTCAGCCTGGGACAGAGCAAGTCTAAGATCCAGGTATAGTGGTAAACACCTTAATCTGGGCCATACCTTCTGCTGGAGGCCATACCTAAGGACATTGGAAGAAGGAAGAGTCACTCTTCCTCAACTGCTTGCTCTTACTCGCCAGCACATCTGTTAGAACCTACTTCTACAGAAGACCAGCTGAAATAACCAGCCTCATGGGACCGGGCAACTACTAGATTCTTGGACTTCCCATTCACAGCTGCCTATTGTTGGGTTAGTTGGACTACAGACTGTAAGTCATCACAATAAATTTCCTTAATATATAGAGACATTCCATAAATTCTGTAACTCTAGACTAATACAGAAGTTGTATTACCAGGGACTGGGGTATTGTTGTGATAGGCCTGACCATCAGTTTGTTTGGAAAATGTGGATTTTGGGACTTTGGGTTTGTAAAGCAGTGCAATGCTCTAAGTGGGGTTTAGTGGGCATGGGCTTTCAGACCCTCTTCCTAGCTGCCTGAAAGCAAGTCTTCTCCTAATAGCCTTCAGATGAAGATGTAGAACTCTCAGCTCCTCCTGCACCATGCCTACCTGGATGCTGCCATGCTCCTGCCTTGATGATAATAGACTCAACCTCTGAACCTGTAAACCAGCCCCAATTAAATGTTGTCCTTATAAGAGTTGCCTTGGTTATGGTGTCTGTTCACTACAGTAAAACCTTAACTTAAAATGCATAGTTTGCATCATTCTGCGTCTTACTGAAGAACCACCCTGCCTCCATCTTGGGCTTGAAGCCATCTTATAGTAAAGACAAACTAGGTTCATTCCTGTTTGTGATTAAATCTGTTTCTCAAGGATTGGACTTCGTCCCACCTATAACCTTAAGTACAGATGACTGAACTGCCTGTTCCATGTCCTCATTTCAGAAAGTTGTCATTGTGCAACCTTAACATTGTTTCATAAAGTCGTTCTGAGTGCCGAGTTACCATCATCTTGTTATGATCTGCTTCTGTAACCTCTCCTATTTTGCCGCTATTTGGAAACTCCTTACCCCTAAGCTATAAAAACCTTGTCTTACTCTTGTCCAGTGCTAGCCTCTTGCCTTAGTGGGAGGTAGCTCATGTACAGGAGTGAAAAAAACATGCTTTACTTAATTTGGCCACGATGATTTTGGATTAGTAGTCTTTCTCCTTGAATCTTAGAATATTACCTATGTGTTGTGGATTGCCGTTTGTATTTTCTGCCCATATTCAGGTGCCGTCAGGTGACATCTTAATTGGTCAGATAAGGCTAGACCCTGTGATTGGGCAGTGGAAGAAATGGCGGAGCTGAAAGTTTTAGAGAGGGGAAAGAGGAAGAAGGATGGAGAGAGAGGCAGAGAGAGAGATGAGACAGAGAACTGAAGAAGATGGAAGAAGATGAGCGGGAGCCACGTGGCCTGGACAAGCTGCAGGTAGCTAGGAATTTCAGAGGTGGGCAACAGCGCAGTGTAGGGTACATTCCCCCAGTCTAGGTGTGCAGCTTGTATCTGTATCAGTTGGGTTTTGTGTTCTTTGCGCAGGCATTTTGGGGTTGGAGATTTACCTTTATAAGTCTGGTTGGTATATTACAAGTCTCTAGTGTTACCGTTTTACGGGGCTAAGGGGATCAGAGTGGGAGGTAGCTGGCTTTCTGCAGGCAAACCACAGGTGCATGGCCTAGGCCTAGGGGGATCAGAGAGGCTTGGCAGCAGCTGGCGACAGGACACCTGGGCCAGACCTCCACTTGGGGCTGGCCTGGAGATGGGCAGGACCAACGATGCTGATGCCTGTGCCTAGCCGGTGCCTAGCTGGTTTAGCGTGGATCGAGTTTATTAAAACTACTCGCTGATTTCCTTCTTTTATTTACTTTTGCATCGCTAGTGGAGGAACTTAGAGATCTCACAGGTCAGGCCCTTTGCTGTTATTAGGTACACTGCCAGCCCAGCTTGGCTAATGCTGTAGACCACAGAATTGGGTTTAAGGAGTTTGGTTTTTGTTTGTTTGTTTTTGTCTTGTTTTTGTTTTAGAAGCACCTTTGTAAAGGCGCTTTTCATAGGCTTCTGTCCCCTTCCCCCTAAAGAAAAGTACAGGCCAAAGAGCTGGCATTCATCAGAACAGCTAGAGTCTGAGCTTCTTTAGAAGAGTTTGGTATACTCTTTGATCTTTGAAGACTTATTCCTTATGAGCATTTTAGACTTTCTGCAGAGTGAGGATTTAGGGACAACAATCTGTGGTGGTTGTTATTAGCGTCTTATGAGACCTGCACAGATGTCGTAAGCCAACTTTTCAATTAGATTGTGTATAAACGTAGGGTGGCAATGAGGACTCAGCACACCCCTGGCGCACAACGCTGCGCCTTTGGCTTGCTTTGTGAGAATTCCAGCAGATGACTTAACGTGGACTATTTCCATGCCAATTTACTAGCCAGAGGAAAAGCTTCGGCGCTCAACTTCTTAATTACCCCCCATCCCCTCGCCCTTCTCAACCCAGCAGTTCAGGCAGGATCAAGTACTGAACTGCAAGAGGACAGCTTTCTGTAAGAAAAGAAACACCTGGGAGGGGGGTGGGGGGCTGCCCCAGATGTTATCTTTTTACATTGGTTTTTCTCTTTTTGTACTTGTGAAAAAGACAAGACAAGTAATCTTCGGATCAAAAGCAAAACAAAAGCTCCCACTGGTTAAAAAAAAAAAAAAAAACAAAAAACAAAAAAACAGTTCTGTAACTCCTCGGACCAGACTGCTCCATTTCCTTTGCTTAAACTCACTTCCTGCCAGCCAGCCTTTGCCCTCCCTAGCAGTTTACCAAGACTGAGTGTCGCTGGACCCTGACCCTTGCTTGTTGACACATCTTTGGGAGGTAGGATTTTAGGCACTTACCATCTATGCATTCTTTGATGAGATTTAATTTCACACGAAATTAAAATCGTTGCCATGATTTTTCTCTTCTCATCAGTTGCCTGAGCGGATTGATTTCTCATCCCCTTGCAAAGTTCATCCACATGCCCCTGTCCCAAGTCTCCTCTCCCCTGTCCCAAGTCTCCTCTGAGTTCTGCCCCACCCCCATGCCACCTCCAGTTTAGACTGAAGTGTGTGATCACTCAAAACAAAACAAAAACCCCACCACACACAGGCTGGCTGTAGCTGGCCTCTTTCCAGAATTCCATTAGCCAGACAATGCCCCAGCCCCGGGCCAGTGCGGCCTGGGAGTGTTGGGGGAGGAAGCCCATCTGGCCTTGCTTGAGTGTAAGACTGAGCTGGGTCAATAGCAGGTTGAGGCCAGGAATGGGATAGAGGGATTGTTTTACAAATGCAGTAGGTGTGATATCGGAGTGTCTGCCAAGGCCTGTCCTTCTCACATTCACATTAGAAATAGATCCAATTTAGCACTGTGTTTTTAAAATGTATCTTAGAAGATTATTATTGTTGTTGTTATTCTTTTTCTATTTTAGGATGCTTCAAATAAAACTGTGGCCAATTTAGGATAATACTGCAGCAGGGCAGAACGGGCTGAAAATAGAGTTTTTCTCTCTCTCTTTCTTTCTTCTTTCTTTCTTTCTTCCTTTCTTCCTTTCTTCCTTTCTTCCTTTCTCTCTTTCATTTCTTTTTTATTTCCAAAAGACTTTCCAGTATCCAGCTAGGCTTATAAAGACTAACCCAATCGTATCACAATGGGAAATGTAAGGCTTAGTATTTTATTGTATTACAAAGGCAATTGCTATCAGCCTTGAGTCTGAGAATTCTTGTCTCTCAGTGGTGTTCTCTGACTCTTAACAAATGTGAAGGGGATTGTAGTCTAATAAATACAGAAAGCTACCTCCTTAGGGGCTTTTAATTAAAAAAAAAAAAAAAACAAAACAAAACCTAATAAGCGCATAGAAAGGTTTCCCCTTGACCCAGTACTTCAGCATATAGTATTTCCGTTACTCCTCCTAATATCCCCTCAGTCCCCAGTGTCCACCCTGGAGGGTAGGGACCTTGGTTTGATGATTGTTGCATTGATGGTGACTTCTCAGAGAGAAGAGGAAGAAACCACCCACTTGGTGAAACATAGCCTTCCATTTTGCTGGGGCTTTCTATTCAGGACCTCACCCCACCACATCCCTCTCAGCACCCTGGACTCCCTGTCCACATGCCATTCACATCTTACAAAAGAGTAAACATAGGTGTAGATGAGACCCACCCATTCCTATCGAGTAACAACCATCAACCTTCTTCCCCCCACCCAAGCTGTAAGAGCATCAATGTGTATGTTTAAGGTTGCATGGATTCTAATAGACAGGTCTAGGATGTCCGTCCACCTGGTGTATCTCTGAGCACAACCTTCTCTCCACCAAATGCTTACTGTTAAGGTAATTGTCTTAACCCAGTCATAGAGGACATTGCCAGTCCAGGCTGTAATATATTGAACTTAAGTTGTCCATCAGCAGACAACTAATACATGTATTACAGAACACTACTCAGCCTCAAGAAGGAGGAAGGTTCTATTATTTGCAAAAACTTAAAAACTCAGAGGAATCATGCTAAGTGAAATAAGTCAGCCAGAAAAAAAAAACAAAACAAAAAACAAACAAACAAACAAAAATCCAACCAGTGTCCCAGGTTCTTACTTTTGTCACAAAAGCCAAGGCAGATCAGTGGGTAGGGTGATTGGAAAAAACATCCAAAGTTTCAGTTAAACAGCAGCAAACAATTATAAGCATTTGAGGGGCTGGATGTGCTCATGAGACCCATTCAGTTATTTCACATGGTATACACATTTCACATTGGATTCTATAAATTTAGGGTTTTGTTGTTGTTGTTGTTGTTGTTTGTTTTTGTTTTTTTTTGTTTTTGTTTTTTTTTTTTAAATTGGCTTCCCAGGTCTAGAAGAAAGGACTCATATCCCTCCAGGTAGATGGGAGAGCGAAGCAAAGTGGCCCATGATTCCCACCATGGTCCCGCCATGGCATCAGGCTGGGAAAACGGGATCCATCCAGCCTTTCGGGATGCCTCTGTTTTGGCATATGCTGCTTTCTCCAGTTGGGGAACTGCAGATTCTCTTCCATCACCCTGTTCACTTGTCTTCTCTCTTTAAAGTCACTGCTGATTTCAGCGTTCACGGGAAAGTAGAGTTGAGAGCAAAGGAAGGTTTCATGGAGGCAGGCTGACTCAGAGCCGGCATGTATCATCGACATGCGTTGAAGTGGCTAAACTGTCTGTCACCCATGAAAACCCAGTGCGATAGTTTCACCTGAACGTGAACCAAGCAGCAGGAGGGCAATGTTGGGACAGTCCAAGAACACCCCATGCCCTGGATAAGGCCGACCAGACCATGCTTTCTGTAAGTAAACAGAGGAGGAGGAAGCCAAGGAGAAAAGGAAAACAAGAATGACACACATTTTTTTTTTCTGTATATGGCCCAAGGGCCCGAGCTTACCAAAGACAGGGGCAGCATCTGGGCCCCCAGGAAGGAGAAAAAGACAGTGATCTGCATGACAGTTGCTGAAGGAAGTACACATTGTGAGCAATCTCACAATCCAGTGCGCAGTAACTGTTCTTTGTCTTATTTCCTATTTCTTTTCTTTCATTTGTTGCATTCTGAATTCAAGTATGTTGGCAATTCTAATTTTCTACTTTGAATTTCAAGAGAAATGGTAATCCTACTTGGGTTCACATTAAATAAAAAACTATAAAAGTAGTGAATGAAAAAGAAATGTGTTTTATCCTTCACTTAGAAGGTTTTCCTTTTTTTTTCTTTTTTTCTTTCTCTCTCTCTCTCTCTCTCTCTCTCTTTTTTTTTTTATCGAAGAATGGCAGGCTCTCATGCCACACCCAGAAAGTCTCTTAAAAAATACTGTTGTCACTGCAGAGTCACTCTGGGACCAAGGGAAGTCAAAACCCTACTGGTGTGTTAGAGTCTTGTATTTTATGGAAAAGAGAGATTTTTCTTTATGTGCAAGGTCTAGCTAAATATTAGGAAATGCATAAAATGAATACATCAAAGTAAAAATTTTCAAAGTTACTACAACATTAAGCATCTATCTGACTTACCCAATCTCCTCGAACTCTTCTGAGACATTCAGGCTTCTACAGATCCTGTGGGGGCGTTTATAATGCTCATTTTGGTGAAGTCAGAAAGCTATTAAAGTCTGAATGACCTTTCAGAGTCCAGCATTCTGAAGCATTTACTGTGATTATATTTTAAAACAAACACAGATTAAAAAAAATAATGCATTTCTAAATTCACTGCAACTGCCAGTTCTTGGCAGGCTTTTAAAGAGAGCTTTGAATTCAGCAAAGAAATAAAAAAAGACTAGCAGGTTGTTGTTAATTAAATATTATCTCTGTTTTAAAGGGGGAAATGGTAAGGAGTGTAGGTTAGTGGCAGAGTATATGAACTGGTCCTGAGTTGAATATTTAGCTCTAGAAAATACAAAAAAGAGTCCATGAATACTGTTTAAATATTTTCCAATTGGCTTACAGCTTACTTAAAATTTAAAGTGTTTTAAAGAATTATTTTATTTTTAATTGTGTGTGTGTGTAAGTACAGTGTCCTTGGAGTCCAGAAGAAGGCCTCGGTTTCCCTGAAGGTGAGAATACCTTGATGTGGATGCTGGGAACCATTGTGTTTTGTAAAACGGTGCTATAATGTGGCAGGAGAGAGCACTTTAGTGGGCTGTCTGAATTTTTCACAATGAATGCACTGAGTACCAAAGCTCAGACATATCTATTAATGATTTGAAAGCTAAAGCCCTACATGGTAGCTTACCCAGAAAAGCCAGGTACTCAGAAAACTACCACACCTAAGCACTTCACAAACTGGGATTTTTATGATAACCATGAGTCGTTATATTCAACATCATTTAAGTTTATTTGGAACCATGGATTGTTTTTGTATCTTTAACTAATGATGACTTCCCTTCAAGAAAAGAAGACTTCAAACTAGTGATTATGGCTAGGAGTCCCTTTAACCCAAGCCACCAGTGTCAGACCTAAGGTAACTCCTCTTATCTTCTCCTTAACTAAGCTGGTCTTCCTGCTGTGTTTACCAGGCCTTTCCACAAAGGGGAAAAAAAATCTACCTGATGCTTGTTTTTTAGGGCTCTAATTCCTGCTAATTCCCTGGTTTGTTTTATTCATGAGCTGTTATAGTGGCTTTACTTTTTCCAATTTATATGTTTTGGGGGTAGATAGTTCTGTCCTAGCTGTACTTCCTAGTTGGGTTCATTGAATATCCTGACATTAAGTGTCACATCTTGCTGATGCCCTTTTTTGAGCCATATATGAATCTGTTTACTCCACGTTTTCAGTCTGGCAACTAGCTGGCAACATCTTTAACTTTTCTTCTCTCCCTTAGCTGAGGACAGTCCACCAATAGCAAGACTGTTAGCCCTATCTTAAATTATGTTCTGAATTGAACTAGTCTTTTCTTTTAATGAATACTTTTTATTTAATCAATTAATTTTTAAATTGTTTAATACATATGGATGTTTTGTCTGTGTGTATATCTGTGCCCCAAGTGAGTGCCTAATACCTGCAGAAACCAGAAAAGGTAGCTGGATCCCCTGCAAGTGGAGTTACAGACACTTGTGAACTGCAGGGTAGGTGCTGGGAATTGAACTTGGGTTCTTGGGAGAGCAGATAGTGCTCTTCACCACTGAGTCATCTCTCCAGCCCTGAAGCAGAACCACTTTTTGTGAGTTCCACAGTTGCCAACTCCTTATAGTAACTGCTGTTTCTGTCCTGAACTATTGCAGAAGCTACCTAGTTATTCGCCTTTTACCTACATGTATCCCCTCCCACCTTTAGTCCTCATGGAGCAGATTTCAATCTATTTGAAATGGAAATCCAGTCATTTTAGTTCCATAATCAATGCCTTTCAAATCCTACCACAAAAGCCAAGTATTTTCAATGACTTAGAAGTCAATACAGGGCAAGCTTTTGCCTAATGTACTGTAACTTACCCCCACTTGGTGATGGATCAGCTTGTAGTTCTTGTTTTTTTAAATAGGTCAAGGTTATTTGCCTGGTGGTCTTGACTCTGCTTTCCCCACCACTTGAGCTTTCTTTCCCAAAACCTTACAGGCTGTCTCTCACACACATCTTTTGAATGGCTCTGAGATTCAGTTTTACTGAGAACCATTCCTCTATAACTTCTGGTCTTTCCCTACCTGTATGAGTGACATGATCTTTTAGAACTATGATGTATTATCACTACCTGACATTTTACAATTTCCTTATTAAATAAGTAATGTAGTTAATACAAATACTTTATATATGTAGTTCATGTCTTACAAAGACAGTACCTGGTACATAATTAATACCTAACAACGGTTTGTCCAATTTTCTAATGAACTTATTGATTCTGATTTTATTCAATATATGAAATTGGCAGGTACGTCTTTTCAAATTGGGTTATATAACACACACCTTGAAGTTGTTTATTTAACTTACATACTTCTTTCTCTTCAGAAATGTTATTGTTTTCTTGAGTTTTGTTGTTAAAAGGAGGGAACCAGGTCACTCCCGGCATTCTTTCCTCAGGCTTACTTACATTTCTAAAAATAGGTTTTGTCATTGTTTATTTTAGAAGCAAGGATAATATTTACCTTTTCAAAATGAAGCAGGTGCCGAAAATGCATAAAAAAGTCTCTCTCACGACACACAGCTCAGTTTGAAGTTCTCTGGACATGATGAGCGTTCCTCTATGGACGGCCTATGCTATGTCCTTCACACCACCACAGATTTTAAACAGTCGGCCTGGGCCTGCGATCAAACACATGTGGGGTGGAAATGGAAGATAAAGCATCATTGGGTCTTAAGTCCCACCATTCTATTTTCCAGTCTTAAAAGGGACGTGCTTAGGCAGATCTCATAATTTCAAAAGAAGTATTTCTCAATTCTTTTGAAGTAGGTGTTAGAAATGTAAGTGTGGGGTTGGAGTCACTAATGAAAGAAAGTAACATTTTTGAGAGCTATAAATATATGACATATATGTGTATGTTATAGAGTATGTATTATATATATTCAATTCTAGTTAATTCAGTAATTTAAATGTAATCAGATACTGCAAACAGGTATGATTTAACAGGCCAATAGGATTTCATTGGGGGAAAGATGGTCAAATACAATCTTAGTACATAAAATAAGTCATTTTGGTTATGAACAATTGGTAACAAAGATAAAGATTTTTTCCCCCCTTTTGGCTTTAGCAAAGTATATCAGGATCTTTCCCTCAACAAGTTACCTCCAATATCCTTCTGAAAGTAACTGGCTTTCCTTAAACAGATCCAGATACTGACTCTTGGGATCTGTGAATATGTTGCTTTGAATGATCAAGGGAGCCTTGCAGAGGAGTGAGTTACAGCTCTTAAAGAGGGGGTGTTATCTGAGCGAGTCTGACACAGTCACATAAGTCTTAGAAAGAGGAAGGTGATGGAGAAGATGCTTTAAAGATGCTGGGAGGGAAGACCACATGCCGAGAAATAGGAGCCCATTCTAGAAGCTGGCAAAGACCAAAAAGAAAACCCAGCGCAGGTTCTTCCCAACAGCCTCTACAAGGATATACATTTGTGTGTGTGTGTGTGTGTGTGTGTGTGTTGGGTGGATATGTGTATATATACGTGTGCTTGAGTGTGTGTGAAGAACAGAGGTCACTGTTATGTGTCTTCCTCAGTTCATTTACTCTGGTCGATGATAGTTATCACTGGATGCCAGTTCCTTATATTACTACTTCATCCTCTTATTCTCCCTCCCTTCTTTCTGGTTTTGAGCATTGAACTTAGGGTCTCATGCATGCTAGGGCAAACATTCTTCTATTGAACTATGCCCACAGCCCCTGGATCAGACATTGTGTATGAAACAACTGAGACGGTGATTTACATCTTGCGTCTACTCTGTGCGAATTTAAAAATGTGCCCACAAATTCCAAAGGTGAAGCCTACATTTTGCCCTCAGTGTATGTGGGGCTAGTTGACTTGCTTGAAATGATGAAAAGATGCAAAAGTGATGTCATGTGACTTTCAGAGCTAGACAGTAAGCCACATTGTCCCTCTCCTTTGTTCTCTTACTATGGGGAAATAGCATTCATGTCTTGAGGATAGGCAAGAAGGCTGTAGTTGGGGAGTTGAGGTCTCCTGGCAACAGAGAATTCCATTCCATTCTGGAAATGGCCCCTTTTAGCTCCAGAGGAAAGTTAAGAGAAAGATTTATCTCAAAGTCTGTAGCTTGACTGAAGTCTTGTTTGGACCTTCAGACAGGAGCATCATGTACACCATTTTTAGATTCCCAAGCTTCAGAAAACGGTTGAGGTGATAAATATTTATTATTTTGAGCTATTGAGATTTCAAGTGATTTGTTGCGAACTAACAGAAAATAAGCATACCCATTCATGACATTTCCTCTATAAAGCTGCTTAACTACACACTGAAGAAACTGCCATGATGTTGTAAAGAATTGATAACCTTTCTGCTTATTTATGGAGCATCACATAAAATGGGAAAGCTCTGGTTGGATGGAGCTCAGCACTCAGAGGCAGATAAAAAACAAGTAAGTCACAACTTGTGAGGGTTTCTTTTGGAAGAGAAAGTATTTATAGGAAAGTGACTAATGGAGAGTGTGTGGGAAACAAAGCCCCCCCCCCCCTTTCATTCCTACCCGTCCTTCTAATTAGCACCATTTAACTTTCACAGTTCAGAATCAGGTCAGATAATTAGCGAAGTTTAAGCTCTCCTCTCTTGGAGATGCTTAATTTAAACTGTTTGGAAACCATTTAAATTATCTGGAAGGCTCTGAGGGATAACATGTCAAAAGTATGTAGAAAGAACAAAAATGCCCCCCAAAGCTAGAGGAAGAACTCACATCAATACTAGTGGTAAAGTGTCCCAGAAGGGAAACCTACTGGAGACTATGTACCTTGAGTTTTACCTGGGTTGACAGTCCTGAGTTCTATAGATGCTGACACATGAGTGTTTATCTTTCATTGACAGAAAGTCATGCTTTTAGATGGTGCAGTTACAAGTTAAGTCAGCATGACTACATTCCATACTTGTTTTTTCTGCTGCTGAGCTGAATTCTTTTTGCATCTTTTAAGCTTCATTGTTGTTGTTTGTGTGTGCACGTGTGTACTCATGTGCTTGCCAAGGTGCACGTGCAGAAGTCAGAGGATGACTCTGTGAAGTCACTTTTCCCATTCCACCTTTGTACAAAGGCACGGATTAGAGTAAGCACTGGGAAAACCAGGACTGTGGACTACATAGACCTATTCTTTTCAAAGGAAGAAAATGAATGATGCCTGGTCACCTGGAATGACAGAATGAAAGTGGTCAAACCACCTGGTGATTGTTAGCTTCCAGCCTCCACCAGACTTCCCTCAGTATCCTGAACATTTTTTAGGCCCTAATTCAGAGCTTTGTCTTGCAGTGAATAGAATACATTCCTATGAAAGAAGTCCCATGGACCTTTCATCCTCCTCTAAGAGAATCTATTCTATGATTACCATGGATACCATGGATTCTTCTTCTAGGCCCTAGCCTGAGCTCTGTCAGTGAATAGAACTCATTTTTTTCTGGGGGGAGGTGAGAGGGTCAATTTTTTTTGTTTGTTTTTGTTTTTCGAGACAGGGTTTCTCTGTGTAGCCCTGGCTGTCCTGGAACTCACTCTGTAGACCAAGCTGGCCTCGAACTCAGAAATCCACCTGCCTCTACCTCCCAAGTGCTGGGATTAAAGGTGTGCTCCGCCACTGCCCGTTGAGGGTCAATATTTTTGAGACAGGGTTTCTCTTTATAACCTTGACTGTCCTGGAACTTGCACTGTAGACCAAGTTGGCTTCAAGAATACCTTCTTACTGTAAAGGTCACAGGTGCATTGTGACCTTGCCAGGGAGTTTCGATGTAGCTATGACTAAAACTTTGTGGTGATAATTGTCACATATGGAAACCCCTACCTCAAGTTGCTTTTTCCTTTTCTTTTAAAATGTATTCTTCTCTCATACATTACATCCTGACTGCAGTTTTCCCTCTGTCCTCTCCTCCCAGTCTCCCACCCCCTCACGCCCATCTCTTCCAGATTCACTGTTTGTCTATTTCTCTTCAGAAAAGAGCAGACTTTCCAGAGATATTAACTGAACACAGCATAACAAGATGCAATAAGACTAGTTACAAACACTCATATCAAGGCTGGACAAGGCAACCCAGTAGGAAGAAGAGGAACCCAAGAGCAGGCAAAAGAGTCAGAGACACTCCCACTGTTTGGAGTCTTGTTAAAACTCCAAGCTAAACAATCACAGCACGTATGCAGAGGACCTAGCACAGACCCATGCAGGCTCTGTGACTGCTGTTTCAGTCGCTGTGAGCCCATATGAGCCCTGCTTAGTTGATTCTGTGGATTGTATACTCTTGGTGTCCTTGACCACTCTAGCTCCTACAGTTCTTCCCTGTCTTCCTTGGGGTCCTTTAAGCTCCACCTAATGTATGTCTCTACAGCATCTCCACAGTCTCTGCATCTGCTCTCATCATCTCCTGGAAGAATATTCTCTGATGACTATTAGGCTAGGCACAGATCTATGGGTATAGCAGAATATCATTAAGAATCATTTCATTGATTTTTCTTTTTTAAAGTCCTGTCCTGTTTGGTTCTAGTCTAGGTCTCTGGCTATCCAGCTTCCACTTTCTGGCCATGCAGGCAGTGCTGGTCGTGGGTTTCCTCTCATGTCGTGAACCTACTTGGAGTTCTGGTGACTGGTGTGGCCTCTGGCCCAGCAGGGAGTCTCTGCCTGAGTTGGGGGCTAGGATATGGCAATGAGGAGGGGGCCACTGAGAGCGTACGGGACTTCTGTCTGAGGGCAGCCTACCTGGTTTTCTGGCAGGCTTGCCCTATGTTTTTGGTAGGGCATATCTGCCAGAGTTGGGACTGGGACACAGCAAGGTATGGGGAAGAGACAACTAAGGATTGGGTCTACTGAGAGTAAAAGAGTGGGGAACTCTCTAGGTGGGTACCTAATTGGTCTTTTGTCAAGCATGGCCTGTAGTTGGGCAAGTGGTGTCTGTGCCTGAGGGAACAGAGAGTTTCTGAGTAGCTTTCCCAAAGTTTTACTATGCCTAAATGTGTAAGAATAAACCATGAGCTCAGAATCTGGAAGTTTTGGACCCAGTGCCTTCAGAAGATGGTCCTGACTAGTTTCGTTCTTCACCTTGTTCAGAATATGTCTAGGCTCTTGGGGTCTCCGGCACACCTTTACTTAGTTTCTGTGGATCAAACTCAGGCCTGGCAGTGAGTGTGTTTTAGAGATCTGATCAGTTCAGAGATCTGGCTGCAGAAATAATCTCTAGTGTTCTTCCTTTCTGGGATCCAAGTCTTGCTTTTGGTGGTGGTGCTTGTTTTTGTTCCCAGCACTTTGGAGGCAGAGGGAGGCAAGTCTCTGAGTTCGAGGATAGTCTGGTTTACAGAGAAAGTTCCAGGACATCAAGGACTACACAGAGAAATCCTGTCTCGGGAAAACAACCCCCTCCCCCCCAACATCTTCTGATTAAAAACTAAATTAAAGAACTGGTCTGGAGTTCAGATCTACACAAAAAAATAAATGTTATTCATTGCCCTTCATATGGAACAAAGTGATTTTGCTAGCTGTGTCAGGGATAGGTGATGGCTATAAATACTGCTTTCTTCCAGCCATCTGCAAATTATCCTCAAATTCTAAATCCTCACCCCCACCTCCTTTAATTTTGTGAATGCTGGTATAGGATTTGAGATCCAGAGAGAAGGAAGGCCATGTCCCTTGCAAGTTAGTCTGAAGTTCCCACTTGCAAGAGAATCTTGGAAGGCATTTTTTAAAAATATTCAATTCATAATGTCCCTAAGCCCCTGAACCAGTTTGTTATAGATAGAAGCTTCATTTATAGAATGAAAGACACGACAGACAACTGGCTCTGTTCAGAGGTTACCTCTTCAGGCTGCCATAGTAGCTATATACCCAAAGTTGTAGTGACAGATCTTAGAGAAATCTGAAAAGCTAAGGGAACATTCCCAGCATAGCAAATGCATGAGAAACAAAGGGATCCAAGTGACCACTGGAGACACCGAACGCCGGGTCACACGGAATCCCTGCATCCCTTTATTGAGACCCTAGACTGCAGCTGTTTCCTGCAATTCTTTCAAAATGTGGCTGCGGGCTCAGGTCAAAGCTTATTACCCCCTTTCCCTTACTGAAAATCCAGCTGATCTTCTAACTCCTCTTTGACTGTATTCCAAGAATGGAAGAAAATAAACTGTATAATATTAAAAGTGCAGTACAACAGATTCCCTGCTATTCATTCACGTATTCCTTCAGTCTTTACTTACTTAAAGAACAAAAGAAAGACCATATTATCTCTCCCAGTGATACCAGATAAGGCAATCCTCTGTTACATGTTCAGCTGGAGCCATGGGTGCCTCCCCACCCCCCTGAGTACTCTTTTGTTGGTGGTTTAGTTTCTGGGAGCTTTAGGGTATCTGGTTGATTGATATTGTTGTTTTTCCTATGGGGTTGTAAACCCATTCAGCTCCTTCAGTTCTTGCCCTAACTTCTACATTGGGGTCCCTGCGCTCACTCCAATGTTTGGCTGTGTACACCCCCTACTCCCTACTTTTGCAGAAAGCCAGCCCTCATTTGCTCTCCACCAACTCTTGTCTTCTATGATGACTTTCGAATGGTGAGCAGATGGTCTTACTGCCATCCCCATCAGTGACTATTATGTTGTAACCAGCAAATGTGAAAAAAAAATCAAATTAGACTGATTATGGAAATTAACGAAATTCACACTGTTGAACAAGTCCCCCAGGATAAGCAGCATGAGCTGTGTGTCCTGTGATAGGCTTGGTTACTTTCTTTTTCAGGAGGCCAGAGAAGAGGTGTGGCCCAGCAGATGGAGAGAAGTGTTCTAAGGATGCTGCTGTTCACCACAGAGCTCTAATTGCACATCTCCTTTGCTCTCTTTTGCTGTTTATTTTAATAACAGGAGTGCCAGGAAAATTTCTCAAAGAAGAAAGGTGTTAGTTACCAGGGGAAAAAATGTAGGAATATGAGTAGAAACTGTGAATTTTGTTGACTTGTAGAATATTAAGATGAGGTAAAGATGTTTCTTCCTAGAGTGGCCTCCTGTGATCTGCTTTCTTCTGTAACTCTCCAATGGGAAGAATTACTGGGAGGAACATTTAGTATCTTGCTTCAGAACATAAAATTTTAAAACTTAACCAATATATGGCGAATGTCTGAAAGGTGCATCATGGCCATAAATTAAAGCTAAGAAAGAAAGACTGGACTCTTAGGGAAACATATGGAGAATATTATGAACATAGCAACATAGAAACCAAGAAGGTTGGATAAGCCAAAATCTGTTTTGTTTTGTTTTTTTCTCATCCTTCTTGGAGTAAGAATGACAAAAAGAAACTAAAAAATATTCTCTTCATGCTTGAAACTGGAGTGATGAGTTCAGGGTTCTCACTTGTCATTATTTATGCGCACAAAAATAGAAATTTCATGATACATATTAAAAACCTAACATATAGAAGAATACACATGGAATATGTTCTGAGGGAGACATAAAATAGAAAACACGGTAGGAAATAAAATGAACGTCATGCAAAAGGAGTTGTTGTTTCAGACCATTGGTGTTAAATCATTGAAACCAGGCCTAAACACTCAGTTATCATTCAAAAAAAGAATAATTAAAATCAACACATCTTTGCCAATGAGATACGTCTGTTTAACACTGTAGCTTAAAGTCCATGCTTCAAGATTTGATGAATTCTGGGAAAGCATTTTCTGCACCCTTCTGGTTATGGAAGCGTTATTCCTGCAGATGTTTGGTAAGGTCCTTGAAGAACCAGCAGAAGATTGGCAACAGGTCAGTTGGATCGGGAGAGTGAGGCAAAACTGAGTAGCCCAGTTAGTGCATCCAGCTTTGGGAGTGTTGGTTGTTCAATGTGTGGTCAGGTGTGGTAGCATCTAATGGGCACTTTCTGCTCACCAATGTTGCGCAGGTACTCTAGTTCTCAGTGTATCTCATCAATTTACTTATCCTGCTTCCCAGGGGTAGTAGTTTCACTGGGTTTCAGAAACTTGTAGCATTTCAAACTTGCTGCAGGCCATCTAGCAGTGACCATTACCAGCGTTTTGTGTGCAAGTTTGGTTCTGGGAAGACCGTCTTGGTCAGTAAGCAATTGACATTTTGTTGCAAATCATGATCAAGAAATGATTCCAGGGATGTTGAGGCCTAAGCTGGCCCACATTGGGTGGCCAAAAGATGTTGAGAACCGCACTAGTCCCAAGTTTGGGTGGCCAAAAATGTTGCGGCCTGAGCAAAATGTTGTGGCCTGGGCTGCCCCGCGTTTGGCGGCCACTGTATCCTGGCCCAAGCTGCCGCTCCGGTCCTCGAGTCGGGGTTCAGCAAGAGAGAGAGTGAGGGCAGTCGCGAGGAATGGAGACCAGACAGAGTGTAATTCAATCCCGTTTATTCTTCAGTCTCTCTTCTTCTCTCTAAGTCCCAAGTCCCAAGTTCTTAGTCCCTAGTTCCTAGTTCCTAGTGCCTCCAAGTTCCAAGTTACTTCTTCCAAGTTCTCTCCCAAGTGCCTGCTTCTCTGTCTCCTCTGTCTGATTCTCTGATCTGTTCTGTCTCCACCTTTTATATGTCTCACTTCTAAGCCATGCCTCTAAGTCACACCTATAATCATGCCCTTAGGTCTTGTCTCTAACTCTGATCTCTACACTTCTAAGTTACACATCTTTAATCTCACACACCTTTAATCTCACACACCTTTAATCTCACACACCTTTAATCTCACACATCCAAGGTATCTAAACCAAGATTATCGGAGTGTGCTCAGCTGTTGTAGGCTATTGTAATCCAAGTCTCATGTCAGGGTATATGGCTCAAGATGGCTGCAAAGCTGATAGCCGCTTTCTGCTAAAAGTCGGCCCCCAACACAGGGAGAGATGCCCTCCTCTCCCTTGCCCCTCCCTGCCTGCGGTGGACTGGAGAGCTAGACTCAGAGTCAGGAGCATAAGAAGAGCTTTCCCCTCACTGGCTGCAGCACTTGGGAGGTGGGTCCTGCATCTCACCAAGGTAGAGTTGGCCCTGGTGGCAAAGGCATGGGTGAGCTGGCCGCGAGGATATTGGGAAAACTGTTCCTGCCACTTGCTGGCTGAGGCCTTGGGTGAGCTAGTCAGGCAGTGCTGGAGAGCTCACCCTGGTGGAGGGGATGCAGGAAAGCTGATGAGTCACTCAGCTACTACCCAGGCCCAAATCCAAGGCTTTGAGTTGGCCCACCCCAGCATGTACCCCATCTATGAACTGTTGGAGATCGTGAAGAGCCTGGTCCTGTAAATTCAAAGCTGTAGGATTTCCATGGCTCAGGACAACAACAGGATATTGGAGAGGCGTTCCAATGAGGATCCAGTATTGATACAAAGTCGGAAACCAGACTAAAGACTCATTATGACAAGCATCAGTAAGTAAAGGTGTGTGGACAAAAGGGGATACTGTGGGACACACTGTGACACACTACAGCTTCCACTATAAGATGGTTTTCATTTGTTTTGTCTTAATTCTTTTAAAAATTTTTCTATTTTTCTTTTTGGGGGGAGTTTGCATGGGCAGAGGGTGGATACAAAGGAACGGATGGGGAGATAGTGGGACTGGGGTACATGATGTGAAATTCACAATAAAAAGCTTTAAAAAGAAATGATTCATTTTTCTTTGTTGTTGTGTAGAGTAAGAGAGGATAGTAGTTAAAAAAGATGATTTAAAGATCTGTTTGTCAGCTCGTGAGGCACCCACTTTTTCATCTTTCCAGTTTGCTTGGAGTTCAAATATTGAACTACATTGCTTGATTCATGTTGAGGTTTGGTTTTGTTTGTTTTTCAAGACAGGGTTTCTTTGTGTGTAGCCTTGGCTCTCCTGGAACTCACTTTGTAGACCAGGGTGGCCTGGTCTACATAGAGTGCTGGGATTGAAGGCATGTGCCGCCACAGACCACTACTCTCAAGCTGAGTTCTTCAGCAACTTTGCTAGTAGCTGAAAGAGGATCAGCTTCCGGAATTGTCTCCAGTTGGTGTTTGTCAGCTTCCGATGGCTGCAGCTTCGCTCTTTCTCAAGGCTCTCACATCTTCTAAGCTTCTTGAACCGCTGCAGTTCCTGGGCCAAGTACATTGCTGGTGGCACCAATTGTCTCTACTGCTTTTAAGAAGCATTGTGAGCTGAGGTAAGAACATTCTTGCTAAGCATGGTGGTACTTGTTTTTAATCCCAGCAGAGGCAGAGGCAGAGGCAGGGCTGTCACCTCCTGAATCGACCAGCAGACAGAAGACAATGGACATGGGATCTCCTTCCCAACACGGTTTATTCAGGAACCTTGAATTACCGCAAAAACCCCCGAGCTCTAGCTCTTAACCCTTAAATCTCTGTGTCTTCTCCAATCAGAACCTGCCACGAAGTCATTCTCGATTGGTGCTGAGCACAGACGTCACATGGCCTGATCTTACATAACGATGAACAAGCAAAATGCATGCGCAGTAAAGCCTAACCTACATGCCACCCAGGCTTCCTGAAAAGGTGAACCAACAAGCCAGGGGTGTCTGGCACCCAGCCAGGTGCCATCTTGAGTTCTGCTCCCCACACAGGGTAATCTCTGTGAGTTCGAGGTCTGCCTGATTTACATAGTTCCAGGACAGCCAAGACTACATAGGGAGTTCTTTTCTCAAAAAACAAAACAAAAAACCAAACCAAAACAAAACAAAACAAAATTTCTCTAATTCACTTTGTTTAATATTATTTCCATAGTATAACATGAATAGGAAATGTAATAAGTAATGAATACATCATTTAAAAAGCCAGAAATTCCCATTTTAATATACATGTATAGCCACCTTTATTAGTAATATAATCAAACAAACTTAACAATGCAAAAATGTCATTTTTTCTACCAATTAAAACTTTTTCTTTTTTTTTTCATTTTTTTCCAAGAAATATTTATTTATGTATTTAATTCTTCCAGAAACTTTCCTAGTGCACTTGAGGTCAAACTTAGCCAGGTTAACAGAGTTATGTTGTCAATTTGGATCTGACTCTGCCCTTTTAACCACTCCAAAGTCATATATGTGATTACATTTCTATTTTTAGATGATATGCAGGATAAATATACATCGCCATCAAATATATATTTACTCACATGTGAAGACGTTGGCTGTGAACTGGCCAATCACTGCTGTACTTAACCTCCAGGTCTGCATTTTGTGTGGTGATTGTGAGATAAGAGGAAAATATGCCTTTAAAAAAAATGCTGTCAGTATGGTAGTAATATTGTTATTTGATATTTTTGTGTGTTTCTGGATTATATTTTACTCGGCGGTTAAAAAATTCAGAAGCTAGATTCTCAACTTGATACGTCTGACGATACACTGGAAAAGAGTTGGGCTGAAGTCCATCCAGCCAAGGTCTGGAAACTGGTATGAGCAGATTTTGTAAATACATTTCATATCAGTCATGCATATGTGAGACCCTTTATTACTACGATGTGTATTCCCAAGCATCACATTTCCTAAAAAATGATTGCAAGGGAAATTTCAGATAATACTTGAATTCTTGGCATTTATCCATCTTTGAGAAAAATCTTGAAATGTCATTACTTCATCACCAACACTATTTTTACAAAAGGACAGAAGAAGCTTATAAAGGACACACTTTTAAAAAGTCATTATTAGCCTAGTTATCTCAAAATAGTACAAGAAGTTAAGTGATTGACCTCAATAAATAGCTCACTTCATATCAAATTTTTTTTCCCTATAGAAATGAGTGCTGTGAATTGTTAGAGAGCAAAATCAACTCCAACACTGGAGATGAAACACGATCCAGAAAATATATTCTGATTTTGGCAAATGCACAAAAAAGATACAGTATCAGGCTTTCTAAAAATGAAACATAACAAATCTCTGCATTCACATTGTCTGTACAAATGAAATGCAGACTTTAAATGTGGGGTCCTATGGACTCTTGTCATTTGTTTGAGACAGACTCTTTGCATAGCCCAGCTTGCCTTAAACTCAGAATCTTCTTGCCTCTGCCCCTCCAATGATGGCAATACAGGATTCTGCTACCAGGCCTGGCCGTTTGTAACTTTTCCATCTGGGAGACTTTGGTTGTGTAGTGTTTTTTATTTCTCTAGGAACTTGGTCAACTCATAAAACTCCGAGTCTTATTTTTCCCTATTTATAAAATGGGACAGAATTTAAGGTCTATGCTCTGGGTTGTATTAGTGTTTTTCTTAGATGAGATTAGTTAGGAAACTACACATAATACTTTTCAGTCTTTTACTTGAGAAATAGGAGGAAACAGGTTTTTGTTGTTATTTGTTTGTTTGTTTTCAAGACAGGGATTCTCTGGGTAGCTCTGGCTGCCCTAGAACATGCTCTGTAGACCAAGTTGGTCTCTAACTCACAAGAGATCTGCCTGCCTCTGCCATGAATGAAAGGTATATGGGACCAATGCTTGGAAGAAGGAATCAGTTTTATAATTTGAATTTTGTGAATTGGTTTTTTCTTTGAATGATCCATTTATAGTTTTATAGATCCAATATGCAAACCATATCATGAATATTTAAATTTCTCCATTTCTCACTGGAAGCTAGTGAGGATATATAGTTTACAAATACTTGAGAAACACAACACAATGTAAAATATCAAACAATCTATTACTGCAACTGATGAAGAGAACCAGTGGTTTTGACAGTTATTTGGTAACTATTACTTTTACATAAATTCACTTTAACTCTTAATGTACCCTAGATATATGCTAAAGAATGGTATTCAGAGAATTTTGGGGGAGGAATGGGGAGGGAGCTAAGAATTGAACCTTACCCTCATACATAAGTAATTCTACCTGCAGACTCCCAGAGTGTTTATTATTCTTTGATAATTTCATACATGCAAATAATAAATTTTAATTGCTTTTAACCCTTTATTATTTTCTCTTACTGCCTCCTCCCATCTCCCAGTGAAACCCCTCTTCTTCCAACAAGTGAACCTTGTACTTTCAGATAGTTGTGTAGGTAATCTACTAAATTAAATTAGAAGGAGAAGAAGGAGAAGAAGGAGAAGAAGGAGAAGAAGGAGAAGAAGGAGAAGAAGGAGAAGAAGGAGAAGAAGGAGAAGAAGAAGAAGAAGAAGAAGAAGAAGAAGAAGAAGAAGAAGAAGAAGAAGAAGAAGAAGAAGAGGAGGAGGAGGAAGAGGAGGAGGAGGAGGAGGAGGAGGAGGAGGAGGAAGGTTATTTATTATTAAGTGCAAGGGCAACTTACTAGTGGTTACACCACTGGAGACAATAACACCTTCTTTCCCTGAAGCCAGTGACTGCCAACAGTCCATCCCTCAGGAAGGAAGGAGACCTTATGAGCCCCTTCTGCATCCATGTTGAAATATTGATGGGCTCAATCTTAGGGGCCGTTTTGTAGTATTTGATTTAATATTTTTTTGAGCTGATGGCTACACTTGGCTAAACAGACAAAATAGAAATGAAAAGTTTTGACTGAGAATCTAAAGTTTACTTTAAAAATAAAAATGTTTTATGTCTTCTGTGGAAAGATGTATTATGTATTTTGAGATGTTTGTATTCAAATTAATTATGAGAAATGAAGCATGGCTTACATTCTGACATCCTCTTGCCTTTGCTGTTTGTGAGGGATTAACACCTTCTCTTTTCCCAGTTCATATGAACACACAGAAGTTATTCATGTGTCTAATATGGCTTCTTAAAACGTCTACTCACAATGTTCACAGTTGGTGTACTGGCTGGTTTTGTGTGTCAACTTGACATAAGCTGGAGTTATCACAGAGAAAGAAGCCTCTCTTAATGAAATGCCTCCATGAAATCCAGCTGTAAGGCATTTTCTCAATTAGTGATTAAGGGTGGGAGGGCCCATTGTGGGTGATGCCATCCTTGGGCTGGTAATCTTGGGTTCTATAAGAAAGCAAGCTGAGCAGGCCAGGGGAAGCAAGCCAGTAAGTAACATCCCTTCATGGCCTCTGCATCAGCTCCTGCTTCCTGACCTGCTTGAGTTCCAGTCTTGACTTCCTTTGGTAATGAACAGCAATGTGGAAGTGTGGAAGTGTTGAAGTGTGGAAGTGTAAGCTGAATAAAACCTTTCCTCCCCAACTTGCTTCTTGGTCATAATGTTTGTGCAGGAATAGAAACCCTGACTAAAACAGTTGGTCTTCACAAATTTGTTTCAGCAAATATAAAAGCTAAGTCATATTCCAACATGTGATTACACTCTCTATTATGGCTGTGTTCATGGTAAAGGAGATGCCAAGGAAAATGCAGAGAAAGACCAAGCATCCACATGGGCCTGAGCGTTGACTCTGTTCCAGTAAATGTAGTTAAAAGTAGAGCATATGAAGGGAGATGGGAAAAACGAAAGACTGCAGTTTAGAAAATGACAGAAGAGAGAATTTCTGCATCTACAGCTTGATTGGTTTAGAATAGAAAATTTGAAATGACTGGGATGGGGAGCCAGATATACAAAGTCACATGTATATCTGTAAAAGTAAATTATGGAAATTTGGGAAAAAAGTATGTAGTATAGCATAGGGTAGGGGTTGGGTGGGGCTGATATGTTCTAGAAGTAGGTGTTAGGACCTAACTGGAAGCATTCTTCCCAGTGATTTGCTCCCACTTCCCCAGGGGCCTTGGTGGTTGACAGCTGGAGGAAGGGAGCTGTCCTAATCAGGTGAATTGGGAAGGAAACTAAAGGAGACCCTGAGATGTGTTTGAGGCACAGTGCAATCCCAGAAATAGACATGGAGCATGAGCTTGGCCGTCACTGAAGCCAGTGCAGTAAACTCTGGTTACTAGAATATTCTCATGACAGAGTGTCAAACCTAATGGAATCTCACCACACTGTGCCTTACGTGCTCACAGGATCCCTGAAATTTGGAAGAGTCATAGGCTAGGGTGGGAGTAAGTGTTGGTAGATAGCACATGCTCAATAAACACTTGTTGCATGAATGATAAAACTAGATGTGGTTTTAGGTACAGGGAGAGGACATTTCTGTTCTTATCCAAGTATACACAGGCATCAGGTTTTGTGCTCCATGAAAACTAATTTCTTAGAGAATTAAAACATATTGATATCATTTTTGAATGAATGAATAAGGAATGAATAATGAATAAAATTAGTTGCTTTTTAATATTAAAGACTTTTAGAGACTTTGAGTACTGCTTATGGTTTTCTGATATGCAGATTGAGTGGGTTCATTTTTCCAAGTTTATCTGACTAGAGAGCCCATTTCTTAATAAATATGTTAACACACACACACACACACACACACACACACGAACACATACACATAAACACACACACACAACCAAAACAACCACTGTTTTCCTAAGTGTTGCCTGGACTCATGCCTTGTAGAGGACACAGGTAAGTTTTGGATACAGAGTAAGGTGAAATTCAAAAGGACAGCAAAAGACGTACGTGGACTGTGGTAGTATTAAGGGGAAAGTTATCTTTTTGAAGTTTCTAGGATTTCAAAAGCAAAATTTATAGTAATTAGGCAATCCAGTTTTATTAATGTTCCTGCATAGAGCTGAGAAGCCAAGAGCCAAGAATCCTACTTAATCTGTGTCTATAGCTCAAGGTTGGGTTAGATAAATCTGGAGAGTACGGGATGAAATGGATTAGAGAGGTGTAGGCAAGCGATTGCCAGAATCTATATATCATTGAAGCTTCCTGTAATTTCTACTTGAATTCCCAGAAGCAGAGCTACTGCCTGTTTGCGAAGAGACTGGGGAGGGTTGTGGGAGGAGAGTCCTTGCTTCTGAGTCCACTGCTGTGTCCAACCCTCTCCACCCCCAGCCTGAGGGTGGAGTGTGTGCCTGACTCACTCTCACATAGACAACATCTTATTACACTTGGAACATGGAATGAGCTCAGTAGAACTGGAAGTGAGTTAAGTAAAGAGGACAGAAAGAGAAAAGGCAGACCCTGAATCCTCATACCACTCATCCTCCCTAAAATGATAAGGCCAGGCAGCCCTGTCACCCTCACAGCATGAGTGATCTGAAGACATGGGAACATTGCTTTCTTCAGGATGATGTGTTGTTCGTATTGCATAAGATGTTTTTTATCATGTCTCACAAGGGTGGATAAAGAACCATGCTCTAAAGACCAGTCCCTTAAGCTGTCCTTTGTTGTTGACAATGAGAAGGCGAAGCTTTTGAACTTTCTGCTTGGGTGAGAAGGTGTGTTGAAAGCCCAGGAACCACACAGCTCTGAAGGGAGAGGGTATCCCAATGGAAGGGAATCCTGAGACTTGGAAGCCCAGGAGCGGGACAGCTCTGAGGTGGGACTGTGTCCCAGTGGAAGCGGATCCTGAGACACAGGAGGCCAAGAACCACAAAGCTCTGAGAGGAAGCCTCCGCACAGAGGCACTGCAGCTTCTAGGGGAGAGTACGCCCAGCTGAGCTGAGGAGCTCAGGGGCCTTGGCCCGGCTCCTTCTATTCTTCCCTTCTTTTCTTCATTGCTTCTACTGATGAGAGAGTCACACCAAGCAGCAAATCTCATAAAAGAGATTTATTGGAGGGTCCAGGGTGTGGAGGGATGAATCTAGGAGTGACTGTCTCTGCTTCCCGAAGAGAGCCAACAGCAGGTGATTAGACAAAGGGCAGGGCTTCTGTAGGATTTCTTAGGGGGCAGAGCTTTCAAGGACACAGATTTTCAGAGTGAGGATTGGTGGGATTTCAAGTCCTGAGCTTGGGAGAGCTTAGGGATTGATGAGTTTCTATGCTCACAGATTGGTGGATATCTGTCGAAAGTTCAGGGAGTGGTGGCTTTTGCTGAGACTTTCACCAAAAATTAGTATAATCTGGGGAAGATACTATTGAGGGGCTGGAGATAACCTTTCTGACAGTTACAGAGGGTAGAGGGAGCATTATGACAGGTGTAGAGGAGGGGCCTGGCTGCTGGAGCTACTCAGGCAGGGGGCTGTCCACTTCCTTGCCATGAGAGTTTGTGAAGTTTACAAAGTATATAAAGTTTACAAAGAGAGTCCAGGACAGATGAGTGGTGTGAATAGCCAACACAGGCTGCCTCTACGGTTTCAAAACTCATTATTCTGGTTAAGTCCAAGTGGCCTAACAACTAACTAAAGATTATGAATGCTTGTATTTCCAGAGAGTTGAGAGAGTGGAGATCATGTCAGGGTGACACCTTTTCCCCCCTCTTCCAGTTCTTTGTTCAGGAGGAAGAGTGACTCCTTCCACCGCACAGTGATGTCATCACAATAGAAGCCAACAGAATTCTACTGAAATGAGACTCCTGGAAAATTGCATTCAATAGTAGCATTGAATTTGGAGAGGAAGAAGGAAACAACAAATGGAGCTATACAGTTTTAGAAACTAAGAATCTCCATAGCTAGAACCTGAGTGACATAGGACAGAGGAAATCTAAGACGGCTGTGATCTTAGAGAAAACTCCAGTGATATACAGACACCAGTATATTCAATACTAGTGTTATCCATGCATTTTCCGTTTTGGTTGCTGGTTATTTAGTCAGGCTCTCTATGCTAAGCTTGTGCTCTACCTCTGAGCTACATATAGATAGCATCAGGCTATGTTATCTGTTATTGTACTGAGTTGAAATATTTATTAAAAATATTAAGTATTAGAGACTAGTTAATTTTTAATTTTTGTTTTGTTTGAGACAGGACCTCACTGTATATCTCTGGCTGGAATACCCTATGTAAACCAGGCTGATCTAGAATTCACAAAGATCCACCTACCTCTACTTCTTACATGCTGAGATTAAATGTATGTTGTCACCTTGGTTGTCTTAGAGTATTTAAATTTTTTTATCTTCTTATTTAGAATAAATATGTTTGGGCCAGAGAGATGGACTAGCATGTAAAAGTGCCTGCCATGAAAGTCTGATGACCTGAATTTAGATCTCCAGAGCCCACATGCCTGTAATCCCAGCACTCTCCTGGTGAGATGGGAGGCAGAGACAGAAGGATCCCCCACCACAGCTGCCTCCTTCCCACTCCCACCCCTGAAAGCTCACAGCCAATTTACCTGAAGCATGAAACATTGTAATGAACAAGAGAGACCCTGCCTCAGACAAGGTGGAAGATGAGAACCGACATTCAACTTTGTCCTCTGGTTTGCACACGCTCAGTAGAACTTTAAAAATGGACATACACATACATTCAACAAACACATACACACAAAACTAAATTTAAAAAAATCTTTAAAAATTGCCAGCTTTGTCACTCTGGCACAAAGGCAAATGATATTTTAGGTTATATCTAGTTGAGTTGGAGAGAAAGAAATATCTCCAGATAATGGAGTGGAGGGCAGCAGTGATAGGTTGAGCCCAATGACGGCTGAGTGTGAAACACCATTTGATTTCATGTTTGCATGAAATGAAGTGATGTAATAATGTTGCACTCCCAGCTCAGACTGGCTTTGAAGAAAATTTTTTTAGAAAGGGTGTATATTTTCTGCATGCATAATACATGTCCATCATATATGTATGCCTGGTGCCTTAGATTTCCTGGAACTGGAATTACAGACAGTTGTGAGCTACCATGTGGGTGCTGGGAATTGAACTCTGGCCCTCTAGAGGAGTGTGGCCAGTGCTCTTAACTGTTGAGCCATTTCTCCAGCCCCAGCTTTGTGGGGATCTTAATCAGGATGTGCATGTGTCTTAAATAGACAAAGTCCTAAACATTTAGACAAGCGTCATTACGATGAACCGGTCAATGCCAAAGGACCCTTTGAAAGAGAAACTCCCAATACATCTCAGTATAATAAGCTACCCCTCGAATCTTCCGGTGATGCCGACTGGTGATCTATATATGGCATACACTACACTGTGTTAATAATACTGCTTTACTTTCTTTCCACCATTCCTGATACTATTCCTCTGTGAGTCTTTGGGAGTTTAACCTTGCATTGCACAGCGCTATTGACATAGCACCGTCTTGTAACATTCCCTACCCCCACCTTCCACTCCCTTGGGAAGATGGGAAGTCTTGCTTCATGACTCCAACTCAAATACATCATAGGGTTTCTTAACCAAACCTTTCAGAACTGAAAGTATAATCCCTACTACTTGTATCTCCATTTAAAGTGGATTTCCCCCTCAGTTGTTTTCCAGTAGACGGCAGACTGATTTCTGTGTCCATTTCTGTTATTTTGAAACAATTTCTTCCACTGTCATAATGTTGATAGGCTCGCCTGGGTACAGGCGGATTTGGTATCTTTGGGTTTTTCTGCTGCCTGCTGCTCATTGTTTCAGACACAAGTAAGAAGCACATCTCACCCATTACACCTACACAAAGGCAACGGGAAGCTTAAAGCTGCCACCCAAGCCATTGTTTCCCCATTATGCTCATTCTCATGTTGCCTGACCTCCTTATGAATATAATAATTATTCCTGGATTTCTGCAAGTCGTGGCTGCACTAAAATAGATCACAGCATCAGCCCCGTGCTCTGTTCTCTGCTTACATTCAGGATGGGGGCTCTGATGAACTGCTCATTTCCAGGAGAGGAGTTTCCATGGAAACTCGGACAAAGGGAAGGCGAAATAATTCCTCAAGGCACACAAGAAAAGAATTCTACCTTTCTTTGTATTTGCAAGCACTGTGTTCCCTGAGCAGATCAGCTGGTTGGTGCTACCCTGGCTCTCTAGGAATTCCTGCTTAATGAAAAAAAAATCTAAATATTAGAGATCTATAAAATAGATAGAGTGATAAAAAGTTATTTCTCCTGAAGGCTCAAGCCCAGAGGGTTATTCATTAATTTTTTTTTTTACAACAAGACTTAAAAGAATCAAAGCATATATTTAAGTAGCCACTGAATTTGTAACCGTGGGCTTGTTCTTCAAATTCTAAACTTCCAGAAATAAACCTCGAGAAGAAAGCTCAGGGCAAAACAAAGGGATCACTGATACAAGGCAATTCATTGTTATCCGAAAATACAGGTCAAGTAAGAATAAAAGTCAAATGAGTTCTCATAAGCATGTAGATCATACATGTGGAGCCAAATGAAGTCATGCTCATTCCTTTGGAGAAAACGGTGTCTTTCTCATTGGTTTGCAGACTGCCTCATTTATCTTTGTAACCTCCACAGTGCCAGGCCAGTGCTCTGAAGCTGTCTAGAGGCAAGTCTGATGCAGGAAGGAGATCCGCCATCTCTCTTACAGAGTTAGTCAGTGCTATGTGTAACTACTTAGTTACAACCAAGTTCAGAAAAAAAATGTCACTTTGATGTATTCTTCCAGTAAGGGACCTCAGAGTCATTACAGAACACACCCAGACACTAAGTTCTCAGAACAAAGGAGATTTACTACCCTGGAGGGGCAATTCAGGGTGGGTGGGTGGGTGGGGGGAAGCTGCCTCTGGATTGGACAAAGGCAGCAAGCACCTTGCATTTCTGCAGTTGTTTTTTAAGGAAGTCTGCATTAGGGTGAATTGTTAAGTCCTGATTGAACATTAGCCAATAGTGAATTTCGATAGCTGGACATTGGTGATCAGTCTCAGGAATGGGTCAGTGGCCAACTAAGGGAATAAACCTTGGGGGTTAGCTTTAGAAACATAATCTAATGGTTTAATCAGGAGGAGGGAAGAGGGGTGAACAAGACCTGTCATCATATATATACATGCCATGCTGGGGTCGGGGCAGTGCTGTGAGAGAGCCCTTTACTTCTTGCAATAGCTTCTGAACAATAGTTCATGTATTATAAAGGTACATAAGTCTCTGGCATGTCAGATTCAGAAGTGAAACAAAAATTATGAAAACGCAAACACTGAAACAGTGATTGGCAATACTGCATATTGTCAACATACTCAGGTCTCAACTAGATCAGTTTTTTGTTTTTTTTAAATCAGAGCCTAGAGCAGATACAATCACTCAACCTAGCACTGTCTGTGTAGACAAGACAGGTAAAGCCTTTAAACTCAAGATGTGTTTATCATAAGCCCTCAAGGATGTGAGAGGTGACTAAGGTAGACAAGTGGGCAAATACATTCAGAGAGAGGAAACATGTCAAACACAGGGAGCTGGAAGAAGACCAGTGTTGTAGGCGCTCTGTGTAGGTCTCAGTGAGACAGCAATGGAAGGGAGTGGGAAGGCAGAAGGCAGTAGCCTTCTTGGGTGGCTTTATGCAAAGCTACGAAGTTTTGTTGAGATGTGGGTAAGTCACTGAGTGATCTCCACAGAAGAATTAAATATTAACCCTTCCCAGTCATCATGTTGGAAAAGTTCTGAAGGGAGGAAGTCACTGATAAGAGAGAGATCAACTCAAAGAACAAAGGGATGGCATTGATAAGAAAGTCTGTGTCGTATTTAATAGCATGGCCGTTGTAGACAGGTGGAGAGGAGATTAAGTCTGCAGGATTGGTGCCAGTGGAAGCCAAACTACTTTGGGTGCTGGGAAAATGGCAGCAACTTTGAGTGAAATTAGTTTTCTCAGGGTTGGAAATGATCCCTCAGTGGCTCTTGTTAAAAGTATGGTCAGCTGTCCGTGACATTCTTAGGAGGAGGGGACCCTTTGGGAGGTGAGGTTTACTGGAACAGATAGATGTAGAACATTGGCAGTTTGTCCTCGAAGTGGTTCAGCTTTCTCTGGTTGCTGCTCATCTTAGGTGAACAGAAACTTTCAGCAGGATACACTGTGATATCACAGGCCCAAACCAACAAAGCCAAAGAAGCACTGAATCTCTGAACTCATGAGCCTGAATAAACTTCCCTCCTTAGATGGCTTATCTCAGGCGCTTTTCACAATGAGAGAACCCTAAGACACAGTTCAAGGGACACTAAAAATAGACACGAAGGCTACAGCTTTAACCTTGTGTAGTCTAGATGATTGGCCGCAGTCTGTCAGGCTAAATTCTTAAGGTTTTGAATTTGTTTCTTGAGATGTTTCCATGTAATTATGTAGAAGATAAAGTGAGCCAGTGGTTATAAAACATTTACACACTTGCTCAGCCTATGTTTTTGGAGCATTTGTTACTGTGTCCTAGGATAAGAGATTGAGAAGTGCAGAAGGCCAAGTTCTTGCCTTTGTGGAATGTCTGCTGGATATAAGCCAGCTGAAAACATGAACACTTTCTTTAGTGATTTAGAAAACTGCTTTGATACAAACAGGTTGGTGTGAGTTGTAGACAGAATTGAAAGGTCTTCTCTCAGGCATGTAGCTAGGAAAGGCTAAAACTTGTAAGGGGGTCTCAGACAACTATTAGGGGATAGAGAGGGGACATCTGAGGTCAAGACAAGAATAAATATAGAGGCTCTGTAGGGAGTGACGTCAGAAGAGTAGTACATAGTCAGCGGCACTTTGTGTATAATAAGCTCACAAGACAGAATAGATGGGTTGTTGTGAAGGTGCCATGTATTTAATAGCATGCCATGGAATACAAACTTCGCAGAATAAAATATTTGTTTTATTTATGTATGTTCTTAGGTAAGAATGTAAATATATTGCAAATGGAGTGTAGAAGAGTATATATATATATATATATATATATATATATATATATATATATATATGTAAAGTTTGTTTGAACTGTATGCACCCTTAATAGTAGGTGGCTTCTAGCATAGGAACTGATAAGTACTTTTTAAAAGGTTGAAATCCATAGAAGCATATACAGAACTCTATTAACCCTCACTAATGCTTTTAGAAATTTCTGCTGTTAGTGACTTGTATATTTTTTTAGTGTGCAGTGATAGAGTGAATTTCATTCAATCAGGCAGTTCACCCCGAGGCTTAGTAATAGCTATGATGTGACCCAGTCAATGACAATGTCATGTTGTGTCACAATATAAAAATATTGGACACCCCCGAATGGGGACTGGGAGTTTAAAGCTCTAGGTTCAGTCATCTTATATAATAAATAAACAAACAAAATTTCACTCAGATGCTGTTAAGTATGTAAAAAATTATAAACATGTTAGGGGACATAATTCACCTGTAGAGTGTTTACCAAGCATATGAAAGTCCAGAGGTTGATTCTCAGAACTTCATACATTTGTGAATAGTAAATGCTATAGAAAGAAATTTTTATCTTTTCTATCTTTATGTTCAAGGGCCATTCCTGAGAGAGTTTCCTGTGTTTCAAGCAAAGGCAATTATCATCAACTTTTGCCCACAAAGGCACCTGGATTTGATATGAAACTTCTTAGCTAAGCTTTATATTGCTATGAAGAGACACCTTGGCTACAAAAATTCTTATAAAGGAAAACATTTAATTGGGATTGTCTTATAGTTCAAAGGTTTGGTTCATTATTGTCATGGTGGGAAACATGGCAGCATGCAGGCAGACGTGGTGCTGGAGAGGGAGCTGAGAGTTCTACATCTGGACCCATAGGCAGCAGGAAGAGAATGAGACACACTAGGCCTGGTTTGAGCTTCTGAGACTTGAAAGCCCACCCCAGTGACACACTTCCTCCAATAAGGCCACACCTCCTGGTAGGTGAAAATAGCCTGTAGGGTTATTTTTATTCAAACTACCTAACAGATTTACTAGTAAATCTTAAAATAAAATGTACATTAAAACTGAGCTGCAGTTATACAGTAGTTCTAAATTAAACACAGAGAACATAGAAACTTTGAACTTTAAAAAAACCTAATGAGTGTTCTTTACTGATGTATTAAAACCTATTAGTAGAAATTAAATTTTGAATATCAAAAGAAACAAACAAAGACTAAATAATAGAGAAGACATTAGAACTACACAAAACAAGGATAGGACTATAACATGAAATGAAAGGCAGCTTCCATGTTTGCCCAGAGTGAGTCCCGACAAAGAGCTAATGAAGATAAACAGTCTATTTAAGTGTGGCTGGAAAATTCCCCTTTAGCCAGCAGCTGGCACAACTGTTGTCATTTAAAGGGCATTAAGTAAATGTCAAATAATTGAGTCACCAAAAAACAGGGATGACATGACCTACATTCTCATGAACACTTTTTGAAAATTCTCCCCCTGGCCTACTAAACAGATGATGCTTAATAGTCATGTTAAGACAAAGAAAGACATCAAGAAGTCAGTATTGAGACAGAGTTCAGCTTGGGATTCCTTGGGGAGGTTGACAGAGGTGCTTGCAATCCAGGTAGAGTGCATTGCCTTGAAGTTTCCCTAATAGGAGCCTGAATGATCATGTATTACTGCTGAGGGAAATACAAAGTTCACTCAGACAATGGGTACTCCTGTCAAGTACAAAGGTTGTCATATCCTAGGACAGACAGTGCCTGCAAAATTCCCTTCCTGCCTGAGTAACCACGATGTTTTTTTTTTTGAAGAGTTAAAGGTGGATAGTCTTGTAGCCCTGGCTGCTACTTTCTTATCTACCTCTGGCTTTCGTCCAGCTTGCATGAACCTACTCATTTATTAGAGTCTGCCAGCCGGACACAGCAATTGACATTTGTTTTGACCCTTGATTACGTCTTTGCCTCGTGGATTCAATTTAACTCTATGTCTTTGAAACTAACTTCATCCATTTGCCAGGTTTTTGTTTGGCCTGTGCTCTACACTGAGGTCAGAGAATTACAGGCATACCACGTAATACCACCGAAAGGAGGAAGATTTTAATAATAGAGGTCTTAATGCCAAATCCCACACATCCCTTAATGGTGAGCAGAAATAGATCATTTCAACATCCTTCAAGTTAAAAATGTTCTTAGCAGATTCTCAGGATTTTTACAGACTAAGTAGGTTTGAGGCCAGAGAGATGAGAACTCAGCTGCTCTGTTCTTTTTAAATCTGGTGTTCCACAAGGAAACCAATGAGACACCCTGAATAGAATATAAATATTTCAATAATGCTCATTACAGATGGACATTAATTAAAAACCAGAAAAAAAACAAGGGTTAGAGAAATGTCTCAGCTCTTAAGAGTACTTGCTACTCTTCTGGAGGACCCAGGTTTGATTCCCAGCATCCACACAGTGGCTAACAGCTAACTGTGTGTAACTCCAATGCACACATACGGCTCACAGACATACATGCAAGCAAGACACCTGTGCATATAAAGTGAAATTAAAAAAAAAAAAAAAACAGAACCAGGAAAATGCAAGATTAACTTGTAAATATCACAACAAATTGATTATACTTGATGTGTCAATAAAAATACTAAAACATATATTATTAAAAATATTCCTTGCTAACTCCTGAAATGATTTTTGTTTTCCCTTTTTGATAGATGAGGCATGGTTGCAAGTCTGAATCCTAGTCTCTCTGATTCTAATTCATTAAATATATTCAGGAGCGAGTACAGCTGCTGATCCTCCCACAAGGCCTTCAATGTCCTTTACTAGATCCAAACACCATTTTCCAACTTTGCTGACAGTTTACCATTAACAGCTGCCGCATGCAGCCCTTTCAAGACTATCTTTGGGCCACTAAGCTGCTTTTCTCAACAGCTGGGAGGCAAGATTGCTGGAAGTATGTGGAGTTTATCTTCTCTAGGGTGGAGCATGCCAGGGTGTGGGACAGCAAGATGATGTTGGGAGTAAGAAAATTCTGCAGATTAAACCACAGAGCAACAACAGAGTGATTCTAGAAGTAAATTATTCACAGGTTTCCATGATGCAAACGGGCAGCAGTAGCACTGTACTCTGAGTGGTAGTGGTTTTCTTGGTTTGTTTTGTTTTAAATGTCTTAATATAAGAATGTGACTGATGGATTGAAGGTGAGTTAGTGACATGGGGGACTCTGAAAGAGAGAACAAATACTGATGGGAAGTAATAAGGAAAAGGTTTGGGGGGGGGGGAGAAATTAACCTCTACAGTGGTAACATGGAGATGGAGGTGTCAGGCAGTTTGTCCTGCTTAGAATAGTCACTACTGAGAAACTGAGGCAAATTGAGGTTTAGACAGGAATTGAGCTATTACTTTGTCTGACACCAAACTAGATCTTTGCTTCAAATAACTATCATTTTCACATTTACTATCGGGTCAGGAGGTAACACATCAGAATTCCTCATGTGGAAGGTGGCCATCTTGATCCAAGTCATAAACCTGGGGAATCGCTATCTCGATTGATAGCAGCATGGCTTTCCAACTGCCTGCTTTTATTCCAGAGGGTCAACTTCTATTGTAGACAGATATGTTACTAGTTTTGGAATAGAGGCCTTCAATTTAACAGTGGAATGAGGTCAAACAAACCACTGGCATTTAAAACACTCCAGCCCCAAAGGTATGTAATACAGCAGAGGAACATACAGCATGCACGATAAATGCTAGTTTCTATCATATTCGCCAAACTTCCTTATTTTTTATGACAAAGTATCATTTTTTAAAAGTAAAATGAAGTAACTCATCTCAAGAAAACAAGCTTAGGAATCTGGAGAATGGTGCCTAGGGACTAGGGGCCGGGCTCTACCTGACACAAGTACATCCCAATTCTTGTTCATGGGGAAATCAGTGGTCACCAAGAATTGAACTGTACACAATTGGATTTTTACATTTACCCTCTCCAGGACCAGAATGTGTGTGAAGTCGAAAGCTGTAGTTTGGAATGAGAATTAGAGGGGTGTACTCATAAGAAGCCAGGTGGACCATTGTCAGGGGCTTTCATCTGTCACACCATAACCTACTCTTTTTTTTTTTTAAATTAAATATAGAAATTGACTAATTCTTACTAGCAAATACCTTATATCCTGATTTTGGTTCTTCTGTCTATAATTGGAGACACTAAATGGCATAATGTTGGGATGGCGTCTACTTGAACTGATGTAGCAGTTCACCTATCCGCTCCTGCATCTATCCTCCTTCCATTTTATTCCCTTTCTGTGCACATGTAGCAGATGTAGAGAGGGATGCTGTGCAAATGTTAATGCATCTCTGCTTGAAGACACTTAGCCTTTGGAGCCAAAACCAAACAGTGGAATGTTCTGGCCTAAAAGCAGTAGCTGCTGTAGGGGCATTCACTAAGAAACCCCTTAATCTGTTTTATGGTGTAAATGCTCTTTGAGAAAAAGTGTAATGCACAAACAAGAATGCAAATGAAATGAAATTCTATCTCAGAGGATTTTGGGTCTTTGTAGATCTTAGCAGTAGATTTGGAAACCCTGGAAAGATGTTTGCGCTACTTGGAGGGGAGAAAAAAAATCAGGACTAACTAGTCAAATGATGAGAAAGTGAGGAAGAAGGATGTGAGCAAAGAGGAGCATGATGGGAAAAGAGTCAGAGTGCGGGTAGGAGAAAGATAACAAGGGTGTCTGCTTTCTGAGCTCAGAAATCAAGTCTGGAAAGGTCCATCTAAAATAAAAGGAATTATCTTAGTCTGTGCAGCTTCTTGAGCACACGTACCCCTCGAAAGGGCTTTGTTCTGTAAGCAGTTACATAGAAATCGTCTTTGTACAAACATTCTGTGTGGCCATACATCAGTGAAGACAGTATACAATACTTTTAGTATGTCAAGTTGCAAATAACTCTATACAACTCTCAGAACAGGAAAGACTTAAAATAAACTAAGCATACTAATCCCAAATTGTTCTGTTACTAAATGGGGATCGTAGTCACAGCTGGGCACCTGAGCGTTCTCCTCTGATCACCCAGTTTTCACTCTGAAGTTCCTGTGGCTGAGAACAAAGCGTATAGCAGTTGGGTTCCGGGTACTCTGTATTTTAGAATTTGTGGTATGTGTCTGCAGGAAAGGCTACTATGCAGGTTTCATTTTGTCTTAATTAAAGAAACCAACACAAGCACTTGTATGTATTTCTAGGCTGCAGTGTAGTGATTCAACACACTTACATTGTATAACAATCAAGTCGTAATGTTTATTATTTTTAGTATTTGTATCTTTATTACTTTTTGTAGTGAGAAAATTCAAGATTACTCTTCTAGGAGGCTGAAGAGATGGTTTTGTGCTTAAGAGCATTCACTGTTTTTGCAGAGAATCTAGATTCAGTTGCCAGCATCTACATGACAGCTTACAACCATCTATAACTCCAAATCCAGAATATCCTATTCTCCCTGGCCTCTGCAGGCACCACATACCCATGGCACACATACACACATGCAGGCAAAACGCATATACATAAAACAGAAAAGAAATCCTTAAAAAAAAGTCTCTTAGATGTTTTGAAAAGCATATCAGTATTACAGGTGTCTGATACTGTGTGCCTTTTATTTGGAGAGATGAGGTGAGACTCACTGAAAAAGAGATGCCTTTCACGAGCTAGTAAAACAAGACAGATATATTAAGGTAGTTTAGTTGCTGTGTGGCATTCTGGAGAGAATAGTCCTGTTCTAAAAACAAGAGAAAACAGCCGTTTGAATTGTGACATTGTGACTGTTCTGCTTAACAGCTGGTATGACTAAACCTCCCTGAGACTAAGTAGTAAGAAGTGATCTTACTACTTGCACTTTCAGACTCCTGAAATAATACAGAGAATGTACCAAAAGTAATGCATGTTGCAGAATATAGCAGTTAGGTCAAGACCTCTGGTTCAACTTGGCATTCCTAATTTCCCTCCAGGAACCACACTATTCACATATCAGTAGCACCACAAATTATATGAAGGGGTAGAAATGAAAAAGAACAGAAGGGTTGGGAAGAGCACAGAGACTGGTTTCTGTGTAACATTTTGTAGACCAGAGATTGAAAGAACACAGGTCCCCAGATACGTTACAGATTTTTGAGTTGCACACATATTAAATAAGTTGTCATTGCCAAGGATGTATACTCTATACATCTTTAGATTGTTTATTTTCAATTAAATTTTATTTATTTATATTAGTGTGTGTGCATGTGTGTGTATGTGTGTGCACTCATGAATGCACATACATGTATCACAAAGGCCAGAGGATGGATTTTTTAGGAGCCATTTCTCTTCTTCTACTATTTTGTGGGTTCCAGGGATTGAACTCAGATCTTCAGGCTTAGCAGCAAGCTCCTTTACTTGCTGAGCCACTTCATCTGCCCTACTTTATATATGATGCTATGAGTCTATGCTGAAGGGACAACAAGATTATACAGATTAAAATGTATTTGAAGAGGTTGGACATGCATAGGAATTTTTACTTTTTTAAAAAACCCAAACTTTAATTCTAAAGATTCTCACAAAACATATTACAAATGGCAGGATAAATAAATAATCTTGCACAGTACCTCAAAAGTTTAGATCTGCAAAATACTTTTAAACTGGCAGGGCGTTGCACTTTGAAATCTCAAATATTCAAATAACCTTACAAACAGTTGTGTATTCATAGATACTAATTGTAAGGATTTTATGAACTAAGAAAGGCAAGCTCTCTTGACATTTATCATATAATATAATAACTAGGCAGTCTCTGCATGAGTGCAGACTGCTTGGAATTTTTCAAAACCCCCTACTCTAGTTCAAAGGTTCAGTCTCTAATCCTTACCTATGCGCCTGCGTTAATGTAGCTTTTGAAGTCTGCTCATCCATCTGTAGCTGCATTCGAAAGCCTAGCCTATTATACAGGTGTTTCTCTTTAGATATATTTTAAATCTTAGAGTTGATCAAGTGTGACCAGCTATACTGCGGACTTATTAGCTGTGGGGCTTTAGATGCAGTGCTTCCATTCCCAAACCATAGAATATGTGCTTCTTATGTTCAACATCTCATTGGAATCGAGAACTACTCAGGTGGTGGGAATGTGATGGGTGGTAGTGGGGAACGGCAGCATGTAGAGAACCAGGTCAATATCCAGCAGCACAATTGGAAATTAGATTCCAGTGTATAGATGCAGATAAGAGAGATGCTTTATGCTCAAAGCAAGAGGAAGAACCTCTTCATCCCTGGGGGGTGGGGTGGGGTGACGGGTTGTGAAACTATGAAAAAAATCACATACCTAGATAAAAAGATGGCCCTAGTTAAGGAGTAAGAAGGACACGGAGTGGTGTTTTTGTTGTTGTTATCGGGCAAAGGTGAAGGTTAATGCTTACACTCAAGCTCTCGATTTCTATCACGGCATACTGTCTTGATTTTTCCAACAATAACAACAACAACAAAAACACAGTATGCCACGATAGAAGCCGAGAGATTGAGTTCACCCATTAACCTTCTTCACCTTTGCTAGTTTAGTTTTTACTCTCGTACCCAATCAGTAGCTTAAAAATTCTATTTTTTTTTTCTTTTCTTTTGGGGGGGCAGTAGTTAGGTTCTAATGTTCTGTCATTCTCTCACAAAGAAGGACTTCACTTTGCAGGAAAACAAACAAGCGTGATGTACCATCATCAGGTTCACCTTATGCTGGGTGTCACTGTAGAAATGAAGAAATTTCTGGAGACAATGGTTAACAGGAACCGTTATCCACATGTTCTTTTTTCTAGGTGATCCATCTTCCCCTCCACTTTTGAAACATTTTCCTTTCGAGCTCTTATGACACCCTTGTTATTTGATCTCCAATCCAAATAGGCCAGTGCAGAATACAACAATCTAAGTGGAAATGTGTTGACTTGCCTCATTCTCAGTAATAAGATAGGTAGAATAGACTGGGCACCACTAAGCCAACAAAGATCCCTGTACTAGAAACCATTGTCATTATGTCAATATTTATTGTTTGGTTTTAATTAGAAGCTGCACACAAAGCTTCAGCTCTCTCCAAGACAGAGTGGGAATGAATCACAGATGCATTCGCCTTTCTTCTGGCATGCCGGCTTTTACAGTTTTTTTTCCAGCTAGCCATCCATGCGATTCCTGTTCTCATATCCAATGTTGTTCTCTCAAAGACATCTTGCTGGTTCAACAATTATTAAATGTTGCTTCCCGGTTACTATGACCACCTGGCTAGTCTGGATTTTACTGTTGGCAGTTGAAAGGGGAGGGATGGTGGTGGGTGAACAGCCATGATGGAGTAGTTCAGCCTGCCATGGCTTTCTGCCATGGCGTCTTTTCAACCTTTCTCTGTTGCTGGAATCTCTGGCACCTCTCCAGGAATCCGTCACTGAATAGATAGTTTGGCAGTGAAGGGAAGGGGGAGAGACTGAAGTGGAATTCAAGCTCCAGCAGACAGGTTCCAGGCTCTCTCTATATATTAGCCCCTAGTCTGTTGCTCTGAAGGCCTTCACTATTCTAGCAGACACTATGTGGGGTTTGGCGCTCAATAGACAGACATTTTAATTATGATTCTAGTTAACGTTCTCATTAAACAGTCACATCGTAAGGGGATTTTAAAAAGCACACGTCATTTCATTTCTTCTATTAATGATAAGTGCATTGCCCACTTGTGGCCGAATTTAAAGTAAGCAGGACTTGCAAGGGCGTAGCTGGTTCTAGCCCACGAGACCTGCTTCCCTGCAGTGTGCTATGCCTGTGTTTCTGTTTAGTTGGAATCTTCAGAGCAACAATCAGCTTTTTTAGAGAGAGCTGACCTAATGACCCTCTTCCTTTCAGAGAACTAGACTGAGAGTTAAACTGTGCTTTTTTTTTTCCCCTTTAACGTTCATTTTATGTGTACGAGTGTTTTGACTACATGTAGGTACATGCATGGCATGTGTGCCTGGTGCCCCCAGAGGCCATAAGAAACCATCAGATTGTCTGGAATGGAGTTACAGATGGTTGTGAGCCACCATGTGGGTGCTGGGAACTGAACTTAGGTCCTTTGCAAGAACAACAAGGGTTCTTAAGTCCTGAGCCATCTCTCCTGTTCTTAAACTGCACTTTAGAAGAAATACATCCTTTAGCTTTTTGATGCATAGATTAACATTATTTCCTGTCTCTTTGATTATTCATGGCTATAATTATCAAGCTGTTCCTATTTGTTGACTGAATTTTTTGCAGCTCCCAGACTCTACGTTCCAATATTCACGAGCTATCGAAGTAACATATGAGCCAGGCAATAAAAATGAACTATTGCAATCTCTTTTCACATGAAAGGATTTTGGTTGTAGAAAGTTCCCAGGTCTTGTCATTAGAGTGCCAGCTGATAGAGTTCATTGAAAGAAAACAACAACAACAACAACAACAACAACAACAATAACAACAACAACCAAAAACTGTTAACCTGTGGTTCTAGAGAATCAAACTATAAATTAAATAAAGTATCTATTATACAACCATAGGAAGCATATTTTTGTTTCATCAGTTCTTACTTGTGTGACTAATTTGATTGATTTTTACTTTATCTTCAGCTAACTGGCAGCAGCCAGTCATAAATCTATCTGTGAGGTACCTTGCACAGGATAAAATGTTATTTTTTTCCTCAGTGTGGTCTCATTTGATTACAATTGCAGCGAGGCCTGACCACATTCCATCCATAATTAATCGTTGCTTCGGTATCCAGTTGCGGGAGGCAAGTGCTGCCTGGCTTACATCCTTAGATAAAGGGTTGCCACGCCAGCTGGCAAGTGAATGGAGCCTTTCACACTGTGCCTAATGGGCGCAGAGGCTGAGCTGTCAGGGGCACTCATTCAACCCAACCGTGCCAGAAAAGGTCCGACTTGCTGCGGCTGACAGTCTCACTGGCACCTCCCGCTTCTGAGGAAAAACACCGTTGACAGAGAGGTTTCATTTCGCCAGGTGATTTCAATTCCTCTCAGTGGGTGATAAAACGTATTGGTAATGATAGGAAGCAAATTCTTTCCCGGCTTTTCCAAAAAGGCCAGATCATCCATCCTCTCCTTCCTGGATACTGAGCTGTCATCTCATTATTAAATGACTGCTTCTTGGCCAAACATATATAGTTTGACAGTCTTGGGGAAAGAGTAGGAAGGATTAAAAAAGAAGTCTATCTTCGCCCAACACTGAGGTTTAGTTTTGAGCACCAGGGCATGCGACTTTTTGGCTACTGGTGCAGAGATAGATGATATATTTACTTTGTTTCTCAGACAAGGTTTTGTCAACTGCTCTGTAGTGCTGGTTGGCCTGGTATTCACTATGCAGCCGAGCTGCTGTTGAACTTGTAGCAGGCCTCTTGCCTCAGCCTCCTCAGTATTGGTACTGCAGTATTGGGCCTGTGAGGCCAGCCCACCCCCCTCCCCCCCTCCAAGATTTAAATAATGCATCTCTTAATTCACTTTCTGCAGAACTTCCTTAGAAATGAACAACATGGCTAGTATCATCGGGGATGCACTGTTACAGAATCTTATAAGGTACTACAACTTTAACCAAGTTCTAATTACTCAAACAGAAATGAATATAAAATTTGAAACTTATTTGACTTTGGCAGCCATGCAGGTGAATCTGAGGGAAGTGGGTCAAGTGTGACGGACCCGAGAGATGACAGATGGACTATAATATAAGGTTCATGTGTTTATATTCCATATAACATAAGAATCACAGGAGGGGAGGTTCTGACAAATTGTTGGCACATGGAGAAGATGAAGAAAGGAGGAGGTAATGGATCTAATTTCTATTAGAAAAGGTCTTTCTCATATCAACAGAAACTGAATATTAAGATTTTTATATCTGGCTCTAGTTTTTATGCCAACAACTGCAAAAGAGTTCAATTAAAAGACATTAGCAAACCAGATATGATAGTTCACAACTGTAAACCCAGCACCTGGGAAGTTGACACAGGATATACAGAACAGCCCAGGTTATAGGAGAGACTTTGTCTCAAAACCAAGTTAAAAAAAACCAAATAATCAAAAAAAAAAAAAAAAACCCAACAAAACAAAACAAAAACAAAAACAAAAAACAAAATAAAAAACCCCAAACCAAGCCAACCAACCAAACTAGGCTATGCCATGGCAGACCAGACCAAAACAAAACAAAACAAGACAAAAAGAAATGAGCAAAGTTGTTTGCATAAGGTCTGATATATGAAGTACTAAAAGCAAGTGATTCGTTTAAACAGAACAATACATTTATCTTTTCCACGCGTGTCCTCAGAGACTGTATCTTGTCTGTTATTATGAAAGACCATTAATGCCCATCTAGGAAGCAGACGAAAGGTGTTTGTTTGATCAGCTGCATCATTTTCTTGCACTTCTTCCCAAATTGCAGGCCTTGTCAGATAGCATGAAATGGGCGACAAGGGAAATGTTCTTCCTGTACTATAATAAGCTGACATCTCCATTTATTCTGCTGCCCATTTTATGATGCTAAAATGATTACGGTTGAAAACTGTATTATACCATTAGCTCAACAATGCATTCTGTAGTGTAATCACGATACAACCTAGATTTGGAACCCCCAAAGATATTTTTGCTTTGCATGTAATTGTGAAGAAAATTCCAACCACTATTTTGTGGGAGATCTAATTTAGAGTCATTGCCATGAGACTATAGAACATTTGCTAGGTTTTTTTTTTTTTTTTTTTTTTTTTTTTTTTTGGTTTTAGATGGGGACTCATTCTATTATTGGTAGCTTAGGACTCACTGTATAGCTTAGACTGGCATTAAACTTGCCGGATCTTCTTGATTTAGCCTCTAAAGTGCTGGGAATGCAGGTGTGAGCAACCTGGTCTGCCAAGCTGCTTCTTCTTCTCCTCCTTCTTTTCCTCTTTCTCTTCCTCCTCCTCCTCCTCCTTTTCCTCCTCCCCTTCCTGTTTCCTTCCTCTTTCTCCTTCTACTGCAGAACACAGGTACTGAACAGTATTTGACAGTCTTTGATGTGCATGAAATAAAATGTCATTTATTTTAAGTTAGATTTAATTTAATGTCAAGCCCTTTCTTTAAAGTCAAGTGTAGTTGATGATTGATGCATAAATCAAGAGTGTTATTGTATATTGAGTGTTTTGCACTGTGAGTATATCTCTAATTTCTTTAATGCAAGGCACATGGATGTGCAGTCAGGAATGACAATAAGACTGGCTTGGGATAGTCACGACTAATGTGTCCAACATGTGTTCATGGTGTTTGAGCAGTGGCACAGACAAAACAAGGAACTCAAAAAAGCTGGTTCATTAGAAACTGTTTTGAATGAGTCCTAGAAACACATTCCTAGGTGATGCTTTTAATGGAAACCGAGGTCAGTGGCAAAAATAGAGTCAAGGCTTCAGGATGTATGAAGTTAGCTTTTTGTTCCTGGAAGAGAAGCAGAAACACAGAGCAAGCCATCATTAGAGGAGCCTGGACATTTCTAAACATTGAATTACGCAATTGGTAGTGTGGTGGGTGATAGGGTGTTTCTGTCTACGAGACTCCATGGAGGCATGGTTACACGCCTTTGCACAAGATAAACTTTGAAGATATTTTGTGATAATTGGAAAAAAAAGGTACAATGGTCTAGAATATTGGATAGTTCATTTAGGTGAATGCTGATGATGCCTTAAGGGTGGAGGACATGGTGGTGTCATGCAGGCAAAATATTTTCATTTTGGAAACATTCATTCTGTGTCTGCCTTCAAATGATCTGACAGAAGAGAAGTCAGTCCTGTGAGGAGGGACATGAGGGAGTTATGGAAACTTTTATAACCTTGAATGCAGGTGAAGGGTATATGTCTTGTTTGTGTTGTGTTATAATATTTTAAAACTTTTATTGAGTTTAAACTTCTAAAATAAATATAAAGTAAACCACAAGCAGATGGCAACATGGCATCAGAGAAGATGCATGGTGAGCTCACATGGATTTCCTTCATTCCTCTTAGAACAAATGACAATGTGAATATGAGGAGGACTCAAGTATGCTGCTGACTTCTACCCAATTTATTAAATCAGAGAACACATGGGAAGGGGGTGTTCTGCCTGTGGAGGCCAGAGTACAATTTTGAGTGTCATTTCTCAGATGCCATCCATCCACTTTTTGAGGCAGTGTCTCTTATTAAACTGGCACTCACCAAGGAGGACACCAGGGATCTTCCTGTCTCCCCCTTCCTCTACCCTTCCCCACCTCATTGCCATACCTGCTGTTACAGGTATGACACTCCTCGGGTTTTTAAAATGTGGGCTCTGGAAGGTTGTTCTCAGGTCCTCATGCCCGAGAAGCAAGTGCTTTATTGACTGAGCTATCAATCTAGAACTATCAAGGTTTTTAAACTAAGTTAAGCGGTTGCCAGGCCAAATATACGAGAGTAGATAATTAGGTAGGGAGTTTAGATTGAAAATGGAGCAAATTCAATCTGAACTCGGAGATTTGAACTCCTAAAAGGTCCTCCTGTCTCCAAGGACATGAAGGTGTGTGCTGACGCCTCCCATAGAGTCAGTGGCTAAGTTGACTTGCTCAAATTTAAAGAGTGTTTCAGTTTGTAACAAGGAAACGAACTTTGACCTAAAGTGTATGATGTGGCAACGTCCTCGCTCTGGGGGAAGCCAGAGACCAAAGGTTCTGGGAGTGTTTTCCTCCGGAATAGAACTCAGGATGCTTATGCAGGAAAAAGGACAATTGAGGCTAAGAGCAGAGTGGCTAGTGTTGTTGAGGAAACAGGGAAAGACTGATCTTTCTAACCCCCAAAGACTGGTGAGATTGTAGCCTCCTCTCCAGAATTTTTTCATCCTGGTTTTATGATGTAGGCTGTTATTTATTATTATTATATCCTAAAATAGATCATAAAAATAAGTCAGTTTTGAGTTGCTTTAAGTTAAGCAAGCAATGTACATCTGATGTGTACATTTGATCTATAGACACACATATTTGTATAAAATTAGGAAGTGACCGGCTGATGGAACAATGTAACCACTGACCATTCATAATTATATTTCTGATTACTCCTCAGAGATTAAGATTCTATAGGTGTCAGGTGGGGACTGAGAATATGTTTTAGGGATCTTTCTTAGTTTTGGGTGCTGGGGATGGAGGCGAAATGACAGAGTCTAATGCAAACAAGATAAGTGTGTTACCATGCAGCCCCCCCAGTAGCTCAGGAATCTATCTTTAAATGGTTGCCCTTTCAAAGTACTGGTAAGAAACAGGCCTATTCTTTGACTCCATATTAGACCACTAACTGCTGAGAAGGGTTCAATACAGTCTTGCAGTTCCGTTCACTAGCTCTGTTGTAGCTCCCACATGTCGTAAAATCAGCCATTCCCGAAACTTCTTGCATCTTTCAAATGTGACACTTTTTATTTTCTCAGAGACAGTGTCTTCTACATGTACAGTTTTTCTTGGCAAGTAAATGTTCAACCTTGGCCTAGATATGTCGGAGGAGCGTTCTCTTTCCCTACTTGTGTCAAGAGATTTTTTGCCTTCCGCTTTATATTTGTTTTCCGCACCTTTCTTTGCAGAGCTGAAACACAGCTCCAAATCATGTTGGCAAAACAATCCTCTGAACCCAGCCAGGTTTCCTTTCCTCATCCTGACTCCATGAACTTTCTGCCCTAGTGTGGGCTAGCCAGGGCTGGGCTTGGCACCTGCTTTTTTATGTGACAAAGTTTTTATGACTACATGGAGAAATGAAAGAAACAAGGGCAGTATTCATAAACCAGCCCAGGGTTATTGCAAGATGTCATATATGGGCTTGAACAGTTTTATGGAATCCCATTTATAAGATGAAATGAGATTCAAGGGATGTGCTGAAAGTAAAGGCCTCACAGGCTTGGCCTGACCCATGGTGCTTTTGGCAAATGGAATCTTTCGAAGATGGAGACTACTTGGGGGAATTATGTCATTACAGGCTATCCCTTGAAAAAGATATTGGGACACATACTCCTTCTTTTCTCTCAGTTTCCTAGCTATCATGGGATAAACAGGCTCCTTCCACTGCAGGCTCCTGCTATGTTGCTGTGATATTTTGGGTTACCACAAGTACAAGTGGACAGGCCCAGGTGGCTACGGTGTGAAGAGTGTGAAACTATGAACCAAAACAAGCCTTTCTTCCTTTTAAGTAGATTCTTTCAGATCTAGTGTTACAGTAACAGAAAGTTGAGCCACACAGTGGAGAAGATAAAAAGATCGCTGAGGACTGTGGCTTACATCTGTAACTCCAGAACTCAGGATGCTAAGGAAAGAAGACTGGTGTGAGGTCAGGCAGGCTTGAGTTACCTAGTGAGTTCCAGGATAGCCTGGGCTACAAAATGAGAACCTATTTTAACCCGTCCCCCTGTTCCTACCCTGCTTTCCCCCCAAAAAATAACCAAAAAGAGAAAAAACACCCCAAAGCACACTAGAACAGATAGATTTCATTGACACTAAAGTCTTTTTGTCCTGTGAAGGAGCCTGAAAAAAATTCACAGACTGAATATGAATAGATGTTTCACAAAGAACTTATCTTGAGAATATATATATATATATATATATATATATATATATATATATATTTTTTTTTTTTTCCCCCAAGATCATTTAAACCTCCAACACTAGTGAAAAGTCACAACCCATCTAGAAAATGAACCAAAGATAAGAATGCATGTTCTGTCAGAGGCTGTAACAACAGCCAAAGTACCTGTTCAATGCTAGCCAGCGCAGAAATATGTCTTTCACCTCAGCAATCAGAAAAGCTCAAGTGAAAACTAGTGGCCACGTCATATCCTGGGGAGACTGTGGAGAACTGGGTCACTCACACACAGCTGCTGGGAGGCTGCCAATGGCATGGGAGTCTGGAAACTAAAAGTGACGCTGGCTAGAGAAATGAAAACGTACATATTCAGGCAGACATTTACACATGAGTATTTACTCAGCTTTATTGCACTAGACAAATACTAGAAATTACCCAAATGCCCTTTGGTCCATGTGTCACCTGTGGCAGAGTCATTCCGTGGGACTGAACAGAAAGAACACAAGTGCTATGGATACACACAATCATTTGTATGGACCACGAGGGAAGGATGTGAAGTGACATATGCTAATCTCCATCGGTTAGGTTATATGCTAGCCAATCCTACTTAAATGACAATTGCGAACTAACATCACATAGAGGGAGTTGTTACGGATTAAAAATGGGAAGAAAATGCATGATTCCACACACTGGAGCACTGCAGCTAATCCCCAAAGTTGTGGAATTTATTTACAATTCTTTTCTTTTGTTCTTTTTCTTTTCTCTCTCTCTCTTTTTTTTAGTGCCGATACTTTTTTTTTATTGGTTATTTTATTTATTTACACTTCAAATGTTATCCCCCTTCCCTGTTTTTCCTCCATAAATGCCCTATCCCATTCTCCCTCCCCTCTGCTTCTATGAGGGTGTTCCCCAACTCACCCACCCACTTCTGCCTCCCCGCCCTGGAGCTTAAATCTTTCACAGGACCAAGGGTCTCCCCTCCCATTGATGCCAGATAAGGCAATCCCTTGAAGTTGAATTTTATTAAAATGTGTTTGATTTGGGCAATTAGATTGTTCAGTAGTTTTAAAAGTAGTTCAGGATGCCTTTATCATAGTTCCAGGACTGCAGAGGCTAGCATCACCTGGAAGAGGCCAAGAGGCCCAGGCTAATGAACTCGGTGGCTATCATTGAATTGGACCCCAGCATCTACTCCATGTATAAGCTCCTGGAGTATGTGGAGGAGCCAGTCCAACAGAATGCTATTCCCTTTCCCTGAAGGGGGTTGATATCAATGATCCATACATCAAAAGCCAGAAACTCTGAACCAAACCAAGGACTCATTACAATGAATACTTGCTTGTAAATTTATTGGGGCAAATATATATATATATCACTGTGTGACACCCTACAGTTTTTGATGTCACTATGATGAACAAGAACGAGATGGAGAGGTGGGAAAGATGGAAGAAGAGGGCAGTGCTAGAGACATGACAGTGATGACACCTGTGAGAGAAGGCTGTAGCTGACCAGGGAACATGTTGTCCCAGAGTAGGGTCCACAGGGTGGCATGCAGCAGAAGGGAACTTGTGCAGATCCAGCCTCCCAACATATCGCCTAGCATCAGACTTGATTCTGAGTAAGAACAGAATGTCTGAAATGAGGAATGGTTCATTTTCTGGATTGGACCCCTCGAAAGACCTCCATGGTTCATGCTGCCCCTGGAGGCCATGTTGGTATCCGTGGTCCAATGGCCCAGGCCATGTTGAAGTCCAAGGTCTATGTGGATGTCTCCAGTCTGATGTACCACCGGAGTCCATGAGCATGTTTGTAGTCTGTGATACTGCAGGAGGCCACGTTGAGTGTCCATTGTCCCAGTTGCTGTCAGACAGCATTTTGATGTGAGTGGCCTGTACTGCCACCTGAGGCCACGTTGGTATCAATGGTCCATACTGCTGCAGAGGGCCATGTTGGCGTCCGTGGTCTTGATGCAGCCAAGGGTTGTGTTGATGTCCATGGCCGGTGTTAGCATTAAAGGCCAGGCAGACATCTGTGATCTGTGCCTCTGCCCCAAGCCACGTTTACATTCTCAGGTCAGGCTGCTGCCAGGAAACACATTGGTGTCCGTGGCCCGCATTGCCCCTGAGGCCTTATAGATGTCTTTGGCTTCTGCTGCCGCCAAGGGCTTTGATGGTGTCTGCAGTGCTGCCGCAGAGCGCCATATTAATGAGTATGGTCTGTACTGCCACCAGAGACCAAGTTGAGATCAATGGTACATGCTGAGGCTGGACCCCATGTGGATGTTTGTGGTTCGTGCTGTTGCCAGAAACCGTGTAGAAGTCTGTGATCTGTGCTCCCACTGACTGTAGTCAAGGAAGGTACTTTTGCAGTTGTATCCATGACTGCAGACCCACAGTTGAGAAAGAAGGACATAGATGGCGTCTGTGATAGTCCCTATTCCGCAAAGTAACAGCCTAGACAGAAAGCCATGCAAGAGAACTCTTAAAAATTGTGAGAAGAACGATGAGTCAGAGCTCTCCACAACTGAAGGCTTCTGGGAAGGGCGTGGTGAGGAAGGACTCGGTTTTCTTTTAGGGGCTGGCCATCGGGCATTTAACCATGCTCCAGTGACTATATGGGCAACGCAAATGTACTCTCTTTCCCCAATTTTTTAGGGTGGGGAGGAGGTAGTTCACAAGGGTGAGGGGGTAGACTTGGGAAGTGTGATAGATCGATTTTAAATTCTTTTACTTCATTTTATTTTATTTTTGCTTGAAACAGAATTTAAAAATATACTTGTTAGAGCAGAAAAATCAGGAAAACATTCATCTAGTGCATGTAAAACCTAATCCTCCATTAAAATATTTGATTAACATTCCAGAAATACATCTGTTATAATGAACAGGGCACAGCTGTGTTTGAATTTTACTTTTATGCATGTGGAATTTTGCAAGATAGGAAGGATAGTGCCTCTTCCTGTCACACAGAGAGCTTATTGAAGGGGTATATACAGTTTTTTATTCTTCCTGATGTTTTTGATTAAGATTCTTAATGCCTGGCTTTTCTTGGGCCAAATCAGAATTGGCTTGAAAACAATCCAGGCTGGCAGATTTTCTGGCACGATCTTGAATTTCAGTGCGTAAATGGAGCTGATTTCTGGTTCACAATTTAAATGTGGTGGTTTATAAATTGATTAAGTAGGCAGCACAGGAGGCTGGCTCAGTTGGAAAAGTGCTTGCCATACAGGCCTGAAGACCTGTTAGGATGCCCAGAACCACATACAAAAACAGCCTGCAGCATACAGTCTATGCTTATCATTCCAGTGCTGCAGGAGCAGAGACAGGAGGATCCCAGGGGACTGGTGGTTAGCTAAGTCTCATCAAATCACTAAGCTCCAGGTTCAGTGAGTGACTTTGTCACAAAAAATAAGGTAGGAGAGAAAAAAAGCTGGTGTGTTGGCACACACCTTTAGTCCCAGCACTCAGGAGTCAGAGGCAGGCGGATCTCTGTGAGTTCAAGGCCAGTCTGGTCTACATAACGAGTTCTAGGGCAGCTAGGGCTATGTAGTGACACCCTGTCTCAGAGAGATGAGTGTTGGGAGCCGACTTTTAGCAGAAATCGGCTATCAGCTTTGCAGCCATCTTGAGTCATATACCCTGACATGAGACTTGTTTTACATCAGCCTACAACAGCTGAGCACACTCTGATAACATCTTGGCTTAGGTACCCAGGATCCTTCCTTGGGTGTGTGAGATTAAAGGTGTGTGACTTAAAGGTGTGACTTAGAGATCAGATTTAGAGACAAGACCTAAGGGCATGATTTAGGTGTGATCTAAAGGCATGGCTTAGAAATGAGACATATAAAGGTGAGAGGCAGACAGGAGAAGAGAGAACAATTTGGAGTAACAGAGATTCAGACACTAGGAGTAGGAGTAGACATTAGACACTCGGAAGAGAACAGATTGAGTACAACTAGGAACTAGGAACTCAAGACTTGGGACTTGGACTAGGAAGAGAGACTGAAGAATAAACGGGATTGAATCACACTCTGTCTGGTCTCCATTCTTCGAGTCCATCCTCACTCTCTCTCTTGCTGAACCCTCACCCGCGGCAGCTTGGGCCGGGAAACAGTGGCTGCCAAGCGTGGAGTGGAGAGGGCCTCAACATTTTTGGTGCCCGAACATGGGCTAGTGCGGTTCTCAACAGATGAGAGGGAGGAGGGAATTGAGAAAGTCATCTAACATTAATTAATTAATTAATTAAATTAATTTATCTAACTTAATTAATTTAATTAATCTAACATTAATTTGTAGCCTCCACATGCATGTCCATTTATACACATACACATAAGCATACACACACACACACACACACACACACACACACACACACACACACAGACAGTTAAAATGAAGAGGCACAGACATATCTTAAAGAATTCCTAGAACTGGTTGTTATGGTCCTTGTGAGATTCCATTTTTAATGTATAAATATAAAATTAGTTTCCTTATTTAAAAAAAAAATTGTACTTATGGAAAGAACCGGAGTCATACTTTGAGTTATTAATCTATTCTCTAAGGAAGATGTGGGTCTGCATATGTTACAAACCTAGTTTCCTTAGAATCATAACTCCTCCTATCTGCTAGCATCAAGAACCACCTTAGTGCTAACTGCTAGCCAAAACTCGCCCTGAGATCTGCTCACCAGAGCCTGGCACAGAGTCTTTTCTTCTCTGAGTTTAGGTGCTAAACTTGGGTAGAATGTTTATTATTCTTCAACCAGTATATTTTAAAAATAATTCTCAGTCAGTTTCAGAGTAAATTATTTAATTAAAAGCAAAAGAGAACAAAACAAAAACCTAGGCTGAGTGTGGTGGCTCACACCTTTAATCACAGCACCAGAGAGGCAGGGACAGGCAGATCTCTGAGTTTGAGGCTAGCCTGGTCTACAGAGTGAATTCCAGGACAAGAGCTATGCAGAGACCTACCCCCAACTCAGAAAAAAAGAAAAAAAGAAAGAAACAGAAAACTTTACATAATCTACCTCTTAAGCTAATGTTTTTGTTAAAAAAGAAGATGGAAAGAATCTCATCTCTTTTCTCTCTTCTTCTTTTGGTGTTTGAGCCAGGGTCTAAGGTAGCCTAAACTGGCTTCTGACTTGGTACATAGCCATTACCTGAGTGCTGGAATCAAAGTTTGAATTTTGTTTCTGTTTTTGTTTTTGCAGCACTCAGCACTGAACCTAGGAACCTGGTACACACGGGGAAGAGCTCGACCACTGACTTTTACCTCCTACCCTTTGTTTTCGTGCCTTTTTTTTTTCTTTTCTAATATGACCTTAGCATGCTTGATATCTTATATCCTAGAGCCGACAGCCTATGGTTATGGATTTGCTATAGTGAGACTTGTGTGTTTCACACAGATAAGACACACAGCCCAGATGTCTTCAGATAATGTTCAGTGCAAGTTAGAACTAGTTATTTGATTTGGCAAGCACCGTTATCTAGGGGCTCTGACAGTTTCTTGGAATTTATTTAATGGCTGGGCCTTCAAAGATGTTTCATGACCAACGTAAAAGTGTGGGAAGGACTCAGTGGTATCTATTCCTGGGTCTGCAAAAAGATGACCCTCACTGCAAGGTCAAACCGAGACCTAATCACTTTTAGCCAATGCTTACTCAAGGATGTGCTTGTCCCCTTGTGACATGCTAGAGGATTTCAGGTGTTGCAAAGGTAATTTCAAAAAATTGTTACATGCTTATGTTAATATGCATTCACGATGGCCAGACTTAAAACTCATAGTTTTGCAACATTATTGACTAAGGTGAGCAAAATAAAAGGTGTAATTTTATTTTCAGGCTATATATAAGTGAAACTACACACTGTTTTGTTAGTGTTATGTAAAGATGGCAGGAACAAATTTGAAGCTTTTTTGGGGGAGTTGTGTGCATTTTGTGAAATAGATGGTGCTGAAGCTGAGGAGGTAGGAGGAGAGGCCAGAAGAAAACAGGCACATGCAAACACTTATGATGAAGGTAGTGTTTTACTGACTGTGGCCTGATTCGACCTTGTTTCAGTGTCTGCGGTGAGTATTATTGGCCATAATCTGCAGGCGACCCAGTCGGATGATGAAGACAGAACTCAACCCAAGTCTCTTCTTCCGAAGCCCAGCCCTCCAACCGCACTCCTCAGAGTGAGAAAGCAGAGAGTACGGCCTAACAGACCTTGGTGGAGTGGTGGGTAGCTTTTGGATTGGTCCCTGATGGAACAGGAATTCAAGATGGCTGCCTGTCATCTTTCATCTTACTAATGGGATTAGCTAATTACAGAAACCAGAAAGTAAATACAAATGCAGATGAAGAAGGGATGCATGAATTAAGACACAATGAAATGAGTTTAAATGAGTTTTACTTTTTCAAGGTACTTGTTATGGACAACACATGCAAGTGAAAGTGAGGTGTTCCCTCTTTTTCCTCAAGCCTTCTAAGAAAATCCTTGTCCCATAATTCCTCTGATGTTCACACACATGCATGGCTTGTTTCCATTCACCACACACATACATCACAGGCACATGTGCTTAGATGTACCACTCCATACACCACACATACCTACTCATATGTGCACCCCTAACCCCCAAAGGTGCCAAGACCTATACACACCACTTTATATATACTACTTACATTCAACCCACATAGGCATCACACAGAAGCTCACAAGTACCACCTAGTGACACATGCCATACCATACACACACATATTCAACTTATATTCACTTGTTCCTCCTCAGGTATTACACATTTATTCATATCATTTAACATGTCACACATTCTCAGCGTGTTCACTCTCTCTCTCTCTGAAACAAGGGGAATGATATTGTCTATTTCAATTTACTTACTCTATGCTTAATACATCAAAGTGGAGATGGTGTTGTCTTAAAGTTGATTCTAAAGTGTGGGAGGATATTAAGAATGACAGGCATTTAATAAAAACAGTCTTTACCTTGATCCAAATTCTGAAGCAGAAATGCCAGTGAAAGCCAGGAATTTGTGTATTTAATGTACCTCCTGGGCTTCTAGGTAATTTTCTTTTTCTTTTCTTTTTTTTAATTTGAGCTGGGATGGAACCTAGGACCTTAGAAACACTAGGCAAGTGCTCTAATGCTGAACTGTACCCTGGTTTTGCTTCTTTATTTTGGAAGACTTCTCACTGAGTTATTCAGAATGTCTTTGAACTCACTCTATAGCCCAGGTAAAGCTTGAGTTCATAATCTTCTTGTCCAAACAACCTGAGTTGCTGGGATTACAGGATTCTGTCACCACCAGGCTCTGTATGTAAGGTTAGTTTCCTTAAGACATACTTATTTTGCTTCAGGATGCCTCTCAAAGCCCTCTGCCATCTAGGGTGGTTGAAGGAGATATCAGGACCTGGGTGTTTGTCAATCTTGCTCACTACCTGCAGGACTGCAGGACAGGAATGGGTAGAGAGGTGGGATAAATTCTGTCGCTGCTGCTCTTTTTGGAACATCTGAAGTAGCACAGGACCTTGAAAGTGACATTGAAGGGCTGTCATAAGACCCCACTTGCTAGTCATAGTCCCCTACTTTAATTGAGTAGTACAGAAGGGAAGAGAAAGGACATCATAGGTATCCCCTAGTTTAGTGTCTAACTCAGGCTGACCTTGAACTTGTCATCTCTTCCTTACAACTCCTGGGATTCAGATATGTGCCAGTTCATGTGTTGCAAAACTTGTCTAAACATCTATAACAATTTTTGGTGTGTTATGATAATCAGAAGAGAACTCTATTCTCTGAAGAAAATGATTGTACAAAATTATAGTCATAAGAGGGTAAGATAAAACTGTAATAAAATATTAGCAAATTAGACTGTTAATTGATGTCAATATTCATATAAATATGTGGCAAAATCCATAGATTTTTGTAAAGCTTTTGGTACTTTCCCACTTTTTAAAATTGTAAATGCTTGATTTATGTTGCTATCCTAAACAAATAATCACTTTTATACTTAATTTTGTATTTTTTTTCCTTGAAAGACTCATAGGTTACATAAACTCCACTGCCAACTATACCCAGGCCTGTTCACAGAACTGTAGAAAAGAATAGCTGCTTTGTTAGTGCCAAATTCCATCAAAGAGCTCTTTATCCAGGGGAGATGCGGCCTGGCCAGCTCCATAAGTTTCCTGCTGACTTCTCAGAAATTCCAAACGTGTAGACTGCAGCCTGTGCCTGTCAGGTTGAGTCAGAGACCATTGAGAGTCCAAATGATGCTCTGTGTCCACCTGGTGTAGACTGCAACCTGTGCCTGTCAGGTTGAGTCAGACCTCAGCAAGAGTCCAAATGATATTCTGTGTCCACCTGGTGACAGCTTGAATTGGGATCCACATGGCTTTGCAAAGTAGAGAGAATGGATTGGTCATTTCCGGGCTGACAAAGGATTTGTGTTTAAATGGCTTAGTTGGTTTATAAGTCTTTCTTTTGTGACAGTCTATGTGTGTGTATATCTGTGTCCTGGAGAGTAAACCCCTCTGATAGTAATTCCATTTTTTTTTTTCCACCTGGAAAGGCTGCCGACAGATCTGGGACTGTAGCACATATTTCAGAGCTCAAACAACCACAAGGAAAGGTGAAACTATTGTAGAGTCCTGGTAGGTAGGGTAGAGATCTCAATCCAATACAAACCTGACCCAGTCTCAAATTTCTTTGTTCAATAAACTCATCTACTCTTTGTATTTGGTGGGAGTGGGGAGCGCATTTGTCAAGGAAATTGCTTCATGACTGTGACATGTTTAGTACTATGGACATTGACCTCATGGTCTCTTGAATGCTAAGAGTGAACCCTGGCATCACGGTGTACTCCCAGCTCTTCAATTTGTGACTTTTAAAGGAAAATAAAGAACTTCCCAAACTTTGAAAGCTAGCATCCTTTCAAGGTTCCTGATGTATGTGTGTGTGTGTGTGTGTGTGTGTGTGTGTGTGTGTGATGCACGTGTGTGTGTGTGTGTGTGTGTGTGATGCACAAAGATGATGTCATTGAATTGTATTATTTTAGTACATGCCACACTCAAAGACATTTTTTTTTTTTGCCCAGAGATTATGAAAACAAGTTACATAATCATGTCATCTTGAGATAAAAGCTAAAGCAATGACTCCTGGTATAGTACATTTGTTCTTACCTGCTATTGTTGTGTGTGGTGTATGTATTTATATGGGTTTGTGCACATGTGTGTGTGCTTGTGGATACACATAGAGGCTAGAGATCAATGTCAGGTGTCTTCCTTAGTTGCTCTCCATGGTTTTTGTATGTTTTCTGTTTTTGTTTTGTTGTTGTTTTTTATTTTTGTTTTGTTTTAAGAAAAAGTCTCCTGCCGGGCGGTGGTGGCGCATGCCTTTAATCCCAGCACTTGGGAGGCAGAGACAGGCGGATTTCTGAGTTCGAGGCCAGCCTGGTCTACAGAGTGAGTTCCAGGATAGCCAGGACACAGAGAAACCCTGTCTCGAAAAACAAAACAAAACAAAACAAAACAAAACAAAACAAAACAAAAAGTCTCCCAGTGCACTTAAAACTCACTAATTTGCCTAGACTAGCTAGCCACTGAGATCCAGCGATCCACATATCTCTGTCTATCCCAGCACTGGGTTTCAGATAAGGAGCCGAGTCTGGTTTTTGTTCTTATTTATTCTTTGGATTTTTTTTTTTTTTATTGAGTTTTGTTCTTATTGGGCCACCCACTGAATGGTCCTATATAGAGCTGTGCACAGTATTAGGAGAGAATAAACTATGGGAACTCTTACTTAATACAAATACTACTTACTGCTTTTTACATTATATCAAAGCTCTCACCACCACTATCACAGCCTCAAACACCGTGCTGTTTCTTGAGACTCTATCTTTCTTTGATTAACACAGACACACACACACAGACACACAGACACACAGACACACAGACACACAGACACACACACACCTTCTCTATCTCTATTCACTTCCTAATTTAGAAATTAGGGCACTAGGTTTATGAAGCTCTTAGAGAGCAACAATTGTTTTTTGAGTGTTTTTACTAAGTGACTCAGAGATAAGAACATAAGAATAATTTTGAAGTTCAGAGGTTCAGAGATATAGCTTCATGGAAATTGTCACAACGCTAAAGATGATTGGAATTTTTAGACAGTCTCACACTGTAGTGTGATTAGCCTAAAGCTAACTACATAGCCCACGATAGTTTTGTACTCTGAACAGTACTTCTTCCTCTGTCTCCTGGGTTCTGCGATTGCAGGTAGACTACCTGCTTAATATAATGGACTGTGTCAATTCCTTTTCTGAACTGTAGTTCATGTTAGTTTTTGAAATAGACATTGATGTGGTCATTCCAGTTTGTTCAAATTTAGACCATTTTATATAAAGTAGATATCATTTTTTTTTTTTTTTGGGAAAAATTGTAGGTTTTGAACAAGTTTCATCACAATAGGGGAGGCTGCGGTGTGGTACCCAAATGGTACTTTGTTCAGGCACTTGTATCTACAGTGAAAACCTTGCATCTTGGAGCATCATTTTCTCTAGTTTCATCCCTTTTTCAGAGGTATGCATTGGTTTATACCATTTTTTCTGGTGGATGAAGGGAAGAAGAGTGGAGGCTCAGTTTTCTTGTCTATCCCCAAAGCAACCACTAAGGTCCTGCCAGCTCCATAAGGCACACTGAGGTCTCCAGAGGATTCCATCATTAGTGTGGTGAAGTTCAACTTCTTGAGCTCATACTGGGTGCTTTTGTAGACCATCCTCCAAAAGATTACTGCATTCAAAGTTGCCTCATTTTTTAAAAAAATATCAAACATTCAAATATACTCCATCATGTTTTTTGCTATGAAGTGTAGATGGACATTTAAATAAAGACATTTGAGTTTCTAATCTGTATCCTGTCTACAGTACTAACAAAACAACATGAGTGGCTTGAGATCACTTGCCACTCTGAAATGTAGTTATACAGTCCTTCATGTATACAATACATAGCTAAAGGTATGCTTGTATAACAGGACCACCCAGGACTATGAAATACTGCAAGTGACATATTGCCAAAATTTATTATGATCTCCTTGAGTAGTCTCGTACACAGTCCATTTAGACCATCATTATTTAAGTATTGAGATACATTAAATTCAAAGGAAAAGATTGAACATAGTCTTATTTTCATCCAAGAGCAGCCTATGTAGTGATAGTCTGTCATGAATTTGACTTTTGGGGTCCCAGGTATGCATTTCCTTTGGGAGGCATTCCAGGATTAAGAGAAAAAGTCTCAGGGTTGAGCCTTGGCATTGTGGTGGAGAATCTGCCAAACCTGCATGGATCCATGGCTGAATCCCAGTGTCGCCAATAAGCAATCAAACACTCTACATTTGCAAGAAGAAAATAAGGACAGCAATAGTATTTCTGTGACTTTGGAAGTAAGCATCCATTCCCCACTCCCAGTCCCCTGCTTCTTTGGCTAAGAAAGAAGCTAAGAAGCAACAGAGTACCGCGCCATTTCCATTCACGGTACAGATCACTCTCTTGCTGGCCAATTCTCTTGTTCTCTCTCTTATGTCAAAGTGAGTTATGTCTTTTTTTCCCTCAAAGACTCTATTGTTAATAACAGTGAGAATAATGGCATTTCCTTTTAGGCAAATTGTATGAATTGCCAAAACCCACTGTGGCTTATTTTAATTTGCAAAGGTCATGACTAATGCTTTGTGTATGTGCCAGCTGAGAACTATGGCAATTGTGGATCTACATTTATGGAACTGATTGGAAGCTTCTAGGACAGACCAAGGCTTCTGGGAGCCAAATATGAGGGAAAATTTCTTTCAATTTTTTTTCAAGAGATGGAAGAAATTCATCTGTTTACTTAAATGTAAGGTTTAGTTAGACCTTGCCGATTACAAAGTTTTTCAAGGAGGTTGTAGAAAACTTTTCTAGTTCATGTTTCATGAAAATCTGGAATTATATTATCAAGCATAACATTTTTATAAAAGCCTAAACAGACAAGAAAAATTTAAATAATACAAAACACATTTATGTTACTAAAATTGTACATGCGGAAGGGTAATAGAATTATAATTGGACAGAGATGCTACAACATAGCTTAAAAATGATTTTTAAGAGTTTTATGTGGCATGAAGATGCCTTTTACCCAAACAAATGTCATGAAGTGATTATAGTCATTATTACATCCAAAGCATTGAAATGTCAGAGTAATTGACAACACATTGTACTGTAAGAGGATAAGATGACATGTTTGGATTTCAACAGATTCTTATGTCCTAGACAGAAAGCTCTATTCCTCCTTCTATCCTGGCTTCACACACACACACACACACACACACACACACACACACACACACACATACTCATGCACACACTCATGCACACACCTACTCATGCATACATGCACATGTGCAGTACCACATCCTTCCCAGACATCACACACACACACACACACACACACACACACACACCATTGGTTCATCAAAATATGGAAGACCTGAATTTATATCACACAGAACATTTACTTGTGAAGTTCATTCCTTTAAAAATAAATAAATTAATTTTATGTTGAGAGAAATTCATTTTTTGGCAAGCGTCAACTCTCGTGTGTTTTGACTCTCTGTTCTAGTCTGGCACTCCTGTCTTTATCTTCAATTTATTCGTTTCTTAAGGTCCAATTTGAGGACTGGCTTCTAGGGCTTTTTGGCTTTGAGTCCCTCTAATTACAGGAGTTCTTTTTGGGCTGATGTCATAAATATGCTTCCTTGGGGCTCCTCTTGGAGGATTTAGCCTTCCATCCCTTATCCATCTGCAGTCAGCATTCTTGTGAGGACTTGTCTGGTTGTTGCAGCTAAGGCAGCTTTAACTGACTGAAATCCAGGCACCAAAAGGATGGAGGAGTCATGAGCTCATGTGCTCACTTTGAAGGACTTAGTACTCTTCCAAGTGTTCAGATGGAAGGGGTCAAATCAAATCAAGGATGATTCTTGAAACCTATCCAATAGGGTTTGCCCATTTTCTTAGACTCAAAGTAATTGTCTCACATACTACTTTAAAATGTATATTTAATTTATCAGGAGTTTTTTTTTTTTTTTTTTTTTTTTTTTTTTTTTTTTTTTTTTTGCTATGGAAAGAGACATCTCATATGTCAATGGAAATAAAATATAGACAGAATTTATCCAAACAAGTATTGTAGTCAATACTGCTCAAGAGTCTGAAAGAGATCTCCAGCTATTCATACAAGAATCTGAAAACATTAGAGTTGTTTTGGTGAAGATGACAGTGGTGGTAAAGCAAATGGAAGACTGGCTACCCCTCTGCCACCTCCTGAGTAACAGCAACCACTGTAGTTGTCGAGTGAGCTTTCAAACAGGATCTGCAACCTGTGTTAGTTCAGGCTTTTAGTGCATAAAGAAGGGGTTAGCAGAATGGTAATTTCAGTGATATTACCAGAATCTTCCAGGTAATTTGTGGAAGAACATATCTCAGCTCCTGTGTTTCTAACTTACACTGGAGTTACTTTCATCAAGATACATGTTTATATATGGCTACCTATTGGCCATTAAATACTGCTCAATTAATTTTAGAAGTTGGATTATTTTAATCTGTCCTTAATTTTCAGACAGTTTATAAACTCTCAACCTCAGAATCATTTATTAATTTAAATTTTGGGGTTTTTGTTTTTGTTTTTTTTTTTTTTTGAGACAATGTCCTATGTACCCTAGGCTAGTCTTTAACTTGATATCTTGCTGGCTTTGAACACCTCATCTTCCTAATTTCAACTTCCGAAGGCTGTGATTCCAGGCATGTGGCATCACACTGAGCTCCTTTAATATTTTAAAGAGCTCCAACCATTCTAGTTTACTTTATTAAAAACAAAATTCCACGATTAGAGTGTCTTTTTGCTACTCTGAATTAAATTATTTCAAAGATGACAAAGGAAATATAAATTACTCAAAAGAGTCCCTGCAAACATCCAAAGCTCAGTTTAGCTACTGGTTGGCAGTTTTGGGTTGATAAAGAATAGAAGCCATCCTCCTTTAAGCTCTTTATCCAGTTAGCTGTCTGAAACCCTTTCAGAGCTTAGGCATGGGAGGCTGGCTGAGTAAAGAGAACAGTGCGGAAACCCGAAGAAGCTAGGAGAATGTTTTTGGTCTTCTGACAACTGTAGAATCTGAGTCAAAAATAAAGGAACGTCTGGTGCTGCCCTGCTGTCTCAGGAAGTGCCTGCCCAACCCTGGAAGTTATTTCTTTGTTTTTGGTTTCTAGCCTCATCCAGAAAAGGAAGCATTGAATTTCTACAGTAGACTGTTGAGTTCATCTTCAAAAAGAGAAGTGAAATGCATAGCTTTATACTCTTTGCACCACCCATCTCCCTGTGGACAGTCTTGCCCCTGGGAAAATGAAAACCCCATGTTAGCCCAATCTTTTTACTCCCCTGATAAGATGCAGGCTTTTAAAAGCAAAGGTTCACTGAATTTGGGTCTTATTTCTTTTCTTTTCTTTTCTTTTCTTTTCTTTTCTTTTCTTTTCTTTTCTTTTCTTTTCTTTTCTTTTCTTTTCTTTTCTTTTCCTTTCTTTCTTTCTGTCTTTCTTTCTTTCTTTCTTTCTTTCTTTCTTTCTTTCTTTCTTTCTTTTTTTTTTGGTTTTTCGAGACAGGGTTTCTCTGTGTAGCCCTGGCTGTCCTGTAACTCTGTAGACCAGGCTGGCCTCGAACTCAGAAATCCACCTGCTTCTGCCTCCCAAGTGCTGGGATTAAAAGCGTGCGACACCACTGCCCGGCTCCTATTTGTTTTCTATGAAAACAGATCCTTGGAGTCTGGCAGCACATCCCTTCTCTGATTTCCTAAGAATTATTCCTTCCCAACACAGTGACTCATTTCTTGCTATCAAGATGTAAAGTACTGAGAACGGCATCCTCCTATCTGAGTCTCTGTGACTACATTTTACAAGGACAGCACACGTGTACAAAGGCAGGTACAACCAGAAGAGTCATTGGCCCTCAGGGTAATCATTCCTGAGCCTGCCCACTCACACGTTTCGTACTTGTTGCTGCCTTACAGCAGGCCTACCAGTAAGGTAAGATGGGAGGTAGGTGAAATTACTACTGGGGAGGCATTACATCACCGCAGAGATTCTGGAGGGTGTAAACTTTAGGTGTAAAGTCTGCCACCACTGAAGAGTGACTGAACTGGTTTACTGGACCAGAGAGTAGGATGAATATAGAGGTTCTCAAGCTTTTCATCGTCCTTTCTTTCTAGGCCTGAACCCCTTTCTAACAACTCCAATTGTTCATCCTCCTGGATTCCCCTTTAATCATCTACCGGAGAGACATTAGATCCTGAGCAATTCTTAGTCAACTATTTTACCTGCTCTGCCCTTAGCTAGAAAATTGCTAAACTATTTTGGGTTAAAATGCTCGAGTGCTATAAATGAACAGTAATCAGGATGTGGGTTGGATGGGGCGTTAGAATCAAGTGATGCTTGGCCTGAGAGTTACTATTTTCTGTATAGTATTCTTGAATTATTTGAGCCTTAAATTATCTTTAAAATATAGATAATGATTTATAACTCATTTTGGATCATCTTGAAGGTTAAATGAGAAATGGTATGTGAAGGAGTGACTGTTCAAAAGGTTCACTTCCTCCCCCACCCCCAATTTTCGAATGATTGTTCACTGATTATCAGGTTCTAGAAATTCATGAATTTGCTAGTGGGGATTCAGACTGTGAAAGGTATCTAGGAAGTAAAGCTTTCCTGGGAAAATGCCTTCTTGAAAGATTTTTGTGTTCTGTGTGTGAATACATCTGTGTTCAGTAGCAGGTGTAGGTACAGATGTTTGACCATGAGTGCTGGCCTTGCATTCTTGAGCCTCCATTTGTCTAACCTGCCCTTTGGCAGAGGAAACTGACTCATTCATAAATGTTATCTTACAACTCCTGTATCTTCTGCCCTTTGGCTTCCAGGTAAGTTTAGTCATTGGGGAACTACTGCAGGTGACCTTGATATAATTCTCTCTCTCTCTCTCTCTCTCTCTCTCTCTCTCTCTCTCTCTCTCTCTCTCTCTCTTTCTGATGTCTTAAGGTAGATGGTTGAAGATGGTATATTGACAAAGGCAACTGTGGGTGCTGTACCCCCAAGCTTCCTGTTGAGTTGGAGAACAGGGCAAAGTGACCTTTCTGTTGGATCCCATACAGATTCTTGTGCTGTTCTTGTTCAAGGCAAATGTCACTAGACAACACTCTTCAGCCTCCAAACTACTCCTTCCCCTTTGTCCTTTTGGACTTCGGGTGTGAAAATGTCACTAGCTCAACACTCTCAGGTTATGGCATTGGGATTTTCTTACACTTGGACCTCTGCAAATAAGACTTTTGTAAATAAACCTTCCTCAGACCTTTTTAATGTGAGCATGTCATCTGTTTCTGGTAGGAATTCTGGCTAATTCACCAAGTTGCCAAGGTGGAGTTAAAGAACCCCAATTCCTGTAACACATGTTCACAGGGTTAGTATACCAGGCTTCCAACACTCACAATTGTATTCTACAGGACAGGTTTTGACTTGAAGTATGTCTGAATAACAGCATTATTCTTTAAACCTCATCGATGATCTTGCCGAATCAGTGCCCGTTGGAAAACAAAAGCCAAATCCCAACGAGAATGATGAGGAATGGCCAGAGAAGAAGCAGATGTGTCGATTGCATCTTCAGAGACAGCAAAAGAATATTCAAGAAAGTAAATTTGAATTTCTATTCATGATTGTGATCCTCACTTGGAGTCACAGTCTCTCTGACTTCTGCATCTAGGGTGCTCCTCAGATCTTACACTAGGCTTTGGAAAAGTCCCATTCTGGACTATCAACTTGAAAGATATCAGTGGGACAGCCTTTGATAGAGCTGTGAGGCCAGCCCTGTTGTACTTGGTTCTTTCCTTTTTGCTTTTGGAAAAAATCCAATGTATCAATGCTAATTAGCAGAGATTAAATGATATTGGGAGTCTGGAATAATGGTGGCAGTGATAGTTTTGATGATAACCAAGAGCTGAGGGTCTTCTTAGGTAAGCCTGAAAATCCCAACATCTAGACAGGATTGTTTTAGATGAATGGCTAAAGAGAAGTATTTTTCTCTACTTTTTACGCAAGACCTACAAATGCCGCAAAGCAAGATTGAACATATCAACTTATGTTCTCCATAGGCTTGAACATTTCATTCATACTTGAACTTTGAATATGTCTTCTACTTCATATTGTTCATTTGACAACAACCGTTTTAAGATGGGATTGCTCTTTTCTGGCAAACTTCCTTCCTGCGGATATACTATTCTTACAACAGTGCATGCTCCACAGAGAACTAGCAATACTTTAGATATTTGCCTTTTGGTTGGCATCACACCAAGGGAGAGTCTAACAAGGCTAGTGCTTATGAACTCATTTCACTTTGTTTCTGCAGTTTGACGCAGTTTGGTATATGTGAACCCATAAGGAGAGGATTAGCTCTCTTACTGCATGGCAAGTAATGCAAGAAAATCCAAACAGAAAAGATTAGTTTTTACACGGTGGCTGAGCTTCACACAAAACTCAGACACGTTTGTTTTATAAGACAACATAATACCTGTTAAACAGGGTGACCTCAACCACTGTTCTTCCCTCAGTGTCTGTTTACTAAAACGGTTTTCTTAACCTTCCCATGAGAAAAATCTCATTTCATGCTTACTGAGGAAGGACTAAACTTTCATTTCTCTAGCTCGACCCACACCTCTTTCTTCTTTTATGTATACTTGTTGTTGGTTTACACGCATATATAGATGTTTAAAGATTCTTAAAGAAAATTAGTCTTCCTCCTAACTCCCTTGCTTTCTCCTTTCCTTCCTCTTCCCCTCTGCCCTCTCCCACTTTTTCTTTTCCTTCCCTTTCTTTCTTTTCTTCCATCTTTCCTTTCTTTCTCTCTGTCTTCTTTCTTCCTTTTTCTTTTCTTTTTTTCTCTCCCTTCCTTCATCTCATCCATCCTTCCTTCCTTCCTTCCTTCCTTCCTTCCTTTCTTTCTTTCTTTCTTTTTGAGATAGGGTCTTATGTAAGTCTCTGACCTCACATTCACCATGTGGGTGATGATGATTGTGAAATTTTCATGCTCCTGCCTTCGAACTCCTGAATGCTGAAGTTATAGTAATGAACTGTCAAGCCTGATGTCTTCTATTATAACCATCCTCATGGTATCCCCTGGTAGTTTTGACTTTTTAGATCTCTGGTGATAAATGATGTTGGATACTTTTTCATATCTATAGATTTCTGTATATTATTCCTTTGAGGAATGTCTATTAAGATTATTTGTGAACTTTAATTAGGGTGTTTGTCTTTCTGTTAATGAATTGTAAGCATCTTTTTAAATTTTCTGAATGCTAAATCCTTAACAGTTACAGAATTTACAAATATTTTCTCCTGTACTAGGTATTGTCTCTCTCTATTTCAGCTACCTGATAGCAAAAGAGCTTATGATTTTTAAAAGTCCAGTTCATATATACTTTTTTCTATCACATATGCTTTTAATGATATTTATAGTTTTAGCTCATACATTTAAGACTATGATACACTTTGAGTTCATTTTTCCCCCTCTGAATGGTATGAATATATCCAAGTACTTTCTTTGGCATAAGGAATACCTGTATTTTTACAAATGCAAATGATAAATAAGCAAGAAAATAAGTGCCTTTCTTTAAGATCACTTGAAATCTTTACTTCTCCCTGCATTTAATTTGTTGTAGGATGGATCAATAGGCACAAAGATGAGGCTTTGTGTGCTATCTTACATAATGTACCCTGTTCATTCACAACCATGCTTCTGGGAATGGCTTGTCACACAATTAATCTGCTGAACTGTAAAGTGGAATCTATGCAGGCTCTTAGCACACAATAGGGATGGAAATCTCACTTAACGCCCTTCCTGGCTTTGGTGTATAGAATGACTTACTTAGCTCCTCTTGTGTTGACCTCAGAGTTCAAAAAGCTTTCTCTACTTGACAGGCAACAAATGTTATAGGGACCAGGACTAAAGTATAGAAGAAATGTAACTTTTACTGGTTGGGGAAGATCTATTTTCTTAGCTGCTCTTACATTCTTTGATTTATACTCCTATGTTTAGGTAGAAAAAATTGTATTTGAAGATGCCAAACACTACTCTTAGAGTCACTGAGGGAGATTCATTGAGGATAGTGTATTTGAGTCCAGTTGTCCACATGGAGTGTTGAAGGCTACCAGGGAACACAAAGGCATTGCACTTCCAACAGTAACTCACAAAACAAATCATTGTGGCTTTTGCTTGCCCACCACTTACTCTTAAATCAATATTCTTTCAGTCATTGATGGCATTAGCTTCAGTAAGAGTTTGGTGTAATGATTCATTCAATAAACTTGAGGACCCGCTCATTCATGTACACATGACAGACAGACAGACAGACAGACAGACAGACAGAATGGCATTGCGTTTGTTCACCTGTCTGCTTGCTTCTCTAATCATCCTATTCCTCCTTTTTTTTTCTTTTGAAATGAGTCACAATGTTTTCATCTCGCTTTCACATCTGTTACAACTCCAGGGAGGGGTTTCACTGTAATTTGTTTTCCTTGGCAGTCATGAAGGAAGGGTGAGGGGGCACTGATGGTTATGCTCAAGGTACTAGTGGCTACGAAGCAATGACACTTAGTGTAGGCTTCACCATGCCTGCTCTACTCTCTACTTGCTTTCCACACAATGGGTTTTTTCTTTCTTTTTAAAGACATCATATCTTTTTGCATGCTGTGAAATGTTTTTATTCCAGAGGAGAGAGAGAGAAGTCAGAAAATTCTAAAATGGAGTTAGTTATGAGAGTTTATTTTACTTATTCAAAGTAGAAAAGCAAAGAGGAAAAGCGTGACAAGGAGGGACATGGCTGTGAAAATGATCACAATGAATTTCAGCTTGTGGTAAGAGTTTAGTTCTCTGCCGACGAGTCATGTGTGTTCTGTCCTGTGCAAGGCAGCTTGCCAAGAACCTACAACCAAGCGCCCAGCTTTGCCCTGCCTTCTCTCCCTAGTTCTAGTTCTGCCGCAGAGGTGGCCTGCCTCATTTTCTGGGGGCTCTGCTGTCCCGGTTGAGGCTCATCATCTTCTCCAACCATTCAGGAGTCACCTCAGGCTGGTTCTATGAGTCAATGCACCTTATTGTGGATGCTTCGATTTGCTCACACTTTGAATTTCTGAGTCACAAACTTAATCTGAGAAGCTCATTTGGAGCCAGGAGAGAGTGGAGGGGAATGCCTTGACAAGCCCTCGGAAGAATTAATTTTAGACAGGTAAGTTCTTGTCCTCCATGCAGCCGAGCTTCAAGGAGTAAAAACCTAAAGACTAAGAACTCTCTCATCCACAATTGTCCATGAATTCTGACAACTCCAGAGAAAGGCTTTAGACAAAACTGTGGAGAAACATTTTTCTCACCCAAATGAGTGTCCATATGGTGAGAATTGTTAAAGTACGTACAAGACATTGTACCCTGATGCTTCTGGTTGAGACTCTGTGATAGACAGTGGCTGTGCTACCCCTAATCCCCACACACTGCTCTAATTTTGTGTCTTTTTTTTTTAATGTCTTTTAGTTTGTTTTCTCTCATAGTTTACACTTTCCCCAATTAGTTGAAAATTCAGTTAATTTATGAGACATTAGTTCAGATCGTGCTATATGAATGTATGTAGACTGCCAACCCTTTTAGGGACAGTTTGTTGATATACACCAAATCTTTTAAAAACAGAAACAGGCTAGGCAATTCTTAGGTTCAAATTTTATTTTTTAAAAAATAAATATTCAAAAAGCTAGTATCTGAAAATGTTTATCACAGAAGTACTAATGCAAGTCAATCAAACCAAAGTAACCTAAAAATCCAGTTCTAGAGCCATGAATTGGCGTCACAACCACATGCTGGCAGCTGAGGTATGTGGATCATGGGATTCTTCCAAATAAAATGTCTAGGGATTTTTATTTTTGTAAACTACCTCCACAAAGGGTCCCATTGTTTAAGAATCAGTTTTGAAGTTTGGATTTAGGGTTTTTGTTTGTTTGTTTGTTTTTTGGTTTTATTTGTTTTGTTACTATTTTGAGACAGGATCTCATGTGGCATTGGCTGGCTTCAATCTCATTATATAGCTAAATTTCTGATTCCCCTGCCTCCACCTCCCAAATATTGGGATTAAGGCATGGTTTATGTAGTACTAGAGATCAAAACCAGGGCAGCAGCTTCATGCATGCCAGGCAAGTACTCTATAAACTGAGCCATGTCCCAGGCCCCAGTTTTGAAGCTTTGAATTACATATACACAGTCTGAGGTGTCCTGCATTTAAGAAACTGCTTTGACTTTTTAAGATCTAGGTCTTGCTGGGCAGTGGTGGCGCACGCCTTTAATCCCAGCACTTGGGAGGTAGAGGCAGGCGGATTTCTGAGTTCGAGGCCAGCCTGGTCTACAGAGTGAGTCCCAGGACAGCCAGGGATACACAGAGAAACCCTGTCTCAAAAAACAAAACAAAAACCAACCAACCAACCAACCAACCAACCAACCAAACAAACAAACAAAAGATCTAGGTCTCCCTCGTCTCCAGATTGGAAGAGTTTTCAGAAACCTAGAAAAACAGGGTTAAGTAGTCCATAAACACAATATGGCATTAACCATTAGCATACAATTAAATAAGGCACACCTGTCATCTTTGAGAGTCCTAGCAATATGGTTGTATTAGTTATAATTACATGTTTATCTTATATTTTTATGTTTTATATAATATATGTAATACATATGAGATGTATACATTAAATAAAATAAAGGATATATAGAATGGCATTATTTTGTAAAACATTATGAGCGTATGACAAACATTTGTGGGACATTCTGAAAGGATATATTCAAAAGTTAATGTTTTAGAGGAATTGTGAGTGATATGGCTTACCATTAATTACTTTTAAAAGTTTTACACAAGGGAAATTATATTTTATAGAAGTACACAATATTTTCATTAAGAAGGAACTCTTGGGAGTAAGTATTTTCAGGAGCCCCAAATTTCTATATAAAAATTTAAAATTACTTTCAATGGTAGTAACAGTTTCAGAATAATAAAGATATAACACCATAGAGTAAGTTACATTTTTGATTGATTGCATTATATACACATACAAATATGACATTATTTTTCTCCTCATGCATACTTTAATTATTGATCTTATATTTAAAATCAGTGATGAAAAAAATAGGTTTATAAAAAGATCCATCAATTTACCTTGACTTTGAATGATCAGAGAACACATGTCTTCACACTTAAAATTGAGCTAAATTGTGCTGCTGGGGGGACTGCTACCTCAGTAAACCCTCATTTATTCCTGTTTCATCACTCAGTCGACAAGTCTGTATGAATTTGCTTGGGTTCCAAGTGCACAGTTGGCCTCAGAGCACTGGTGTACTTGGCAAGCTTCCTCACCAACTTGTATTTTGAGGCTGTCCTCTCGGCCAAATCTCTGACCTCCTTTCGTACTTCACCAAGCTTATTTCAGATAGGTGTCCTTTGAAATTCAAGACAAAACAAGAATTTAGAAAAAATGACTTTTTAACATCTGAGTTTTGTTGTTTTAGGAACTGGTCCTCTACTCTGTTCTGCTGAGTTTTTCCCCTAGGGACCGAATGTATTAGAGCCCAGATTAACCGTGTATGCCAGCGAAAATACACCTGATAACCTCAAAAGTGATTGCTAGGAAATTCTCTGATGGAATGATGGGGGTGGGCTGGCCTGTATGTTTATTCCTTCCTTGACTTCTTTCAGTGATGAACTGTCATGTGGAAGTTTAAGTAGAAATAAACCCTTTCCTCCCCAGGTTGCTTTTGTCTTCACATTTCATCTCAGCAATAAAAATTCTAAGATACATATTTATGTCTGTCTATCTATCTATCTGTCTGTCTATCTATCTATCTATCTATCTCATCTATCTCTATCTATGAATGAACTATCATATGTCTACCAATGTGCTAGATTAGTTTTATGTCAACTTGACACAAGCTAAAGGGAACTTCTACTAAGAAAATGCTTCCATAAATTCCAGGCTGTCGGCAAGCCTTTAATGCATTTTCATAATCAGTGATTGATGAAAGAGGGCCCAGTCCATTGTCGGTGGTACCATCCCTGGGCTGCTGTTCTTGAGTTCTATAAGAAAGGAGGCTGAGCAAGCTATGAGAAGCAAGTCAGTGAGCAGCATTCCTCCATGCCCTCTGCATCAGCTCCTGCCTTCAGATTCCTGCTCTGATTGAGTTCCTGCCTTGACTTCCTTTAGTGATGGACTGTCACCTGGAAGTGTAAGATGAAATAAATGCTTTCCTCTCCAGGGTCCCTTGGTCATGATGTTTCATCTCATTAATAGGAAACTTAAGACAACCAATTATCTATGTGTTTATCTGTTTATTACTTATCAATTTGCTAATCAGCCATCACACATATTTATCCTTATATCTATGTATTTGTTTATTATCTATCACCTCTTTATATCTCTGACTATTTTATATAAATATAGTACACTTCCTAAATGCATGTTCTACAAATGTAGTAGAAAAATCTGTCTTTGATATTATAAATGTATTTGCTAACTCATAGACTAAATAGGGAAAGACTCCATATATTGGATTGGTCTGATGCTGCTATGTTTCAAATGTTAAACTCTGTACCTCTAGATCTGGTTGCACTGAGATGAGTGAATAGATCAATAAAAGGCTAAAGACTGGGCAATAAAGAGAGATAGATTGGACTTCTTGGGAGGGAGAAAGGAACTCTGGGACGAAGAAAGGGGAGACATGAAAGGAGCTGGACATGACTATAGATCTGGAAGGTATAGCTAGCCATGTAGCTAGGTGGGGCTAGGTGGGGCTAGGTGGGGCTAGGTGGGGCTAGGTGGGGCTAGGTGGGGCTAGGTGGGGCTAGGTGGGGCTAGGTGGGGCTAGGTGGGGCTAGGTGGGGCTAGGTGGAGCTAGATGGAGCTAACTGGTTGGGTTGATTTAAATGAGGTAGTTTAGAGTCTGCCCAGCTAAGGGCTAAGCTTTGAAATATTTAAAGGTTTTTATGTGGTTATTTGAGGTAGTAGCTGGTTAAAGAATAGCTGATGCTATATTGATTTCCAACATTAATTAATACATACAGAATATTAATTTACAACCATATTTTCTTTTCTTCAAATTCCATATCTTGTGGAAAAGTCAACTTCTTTTTTCTTAGCAGGTAAAAGTTTTATTTCACGATTTTTGCTACTGTTGATGACTTATTATTTTGCCTTTTGCTCACATGATGTGAGTAATGTTATCATTTTTTACTTACAACTTTTCAAGTGTCCTATCCCAGAGAATAGAGCTATTTTATAGTTAGATAGACTATAATAATAATAATAATAATAATAATAACAATAATAATAATAATTAATATAATAATTAGAGTTATTTTATGGTTAGATAGACTATAAGAAATAATTCACATTTTAAAATATATCAGAATATGCTTGGCCATGAAAACATATTACAGGTAACTTAATACAGATTAAATAGGTTATATTTAGAAATATATATTCCTAAATACATATACATATATACATATATGCAATAACTATTAAAGAAAAAAGAGGCCATGAATTTGAAGCAGAGTAGAGAGGGGTATATGGGAGGGTTTGGAAGGAGGAAAGGGAAGGGAGAAATGTAATTAAATTATAATCTCAAAAAAATAGACATGCAAAGTGTGTATCTCACAATTGCTCAATAAATAGCAAAATCATACATTTTTGGTGCTAATATTAGAAATCTGATCATGTAAATGCATGAACATTTTCTTTCTTTTCATGAGCTTTATTTCTGAATAAATACAGAAATAAAAATACAAGGCTCAAAGCATAATAGAACTTGAAGTAATGAGTTATCTAACGAAAGCAAAACCTGATGGTTATTTTTGCCTTTGAATTAATTTAAGTGACATTTCTTCATTGTGGATAAAGTGCAACCACAGTTCACTCTCCGGCCCACTTGACATCACAGTTTATTATTATCTTGAATTTATTCTCTTCCCTTCCAGATCTTCTTAGTCCTTGTTTGGAGCTCACATTTGGACCCTCAAAAGCCTTTAATAAAAAGGTCGGACTGTGGTGATCTTTCACTACATGTTGCTTGCATTTAAATTCTATCTGGAGAATATTTTCAACAGGAACAACAAATTGAGTTGGTTTTCCTATCTTAGGCCTTTGACATTAAAAACTATTTCATTTTGACATTAAAAGCTGTTTTCTTCAAAAAAAAAAAAAAAAAAAAAAAAGCCCAAGTTTGAAATCAAAGCAATCACCCTCTTCCCTAAACAAAATAAAAGTTCTAGACTTTATTTTTATGTAAAACTTTTCTCAACTTATTTTCAAAATATGTAAATGTCTTGGCAAAAATTGCTCATGGGTTCCTTTTTAATTGTTGTTTGCTTCTGAAATAAAGTATGCTTTTATAAAAAAGAAAAAGCAAGGTTTTAGAATCATAGCTTTACCCAGAGTGTACATGCATACACACACACACACACACACACACACACACACACACACACACACACATTCATGGTTTCCAATAATAAATACCCAGAGAAAAAGAAATATGTAAATTATTTGTTGCAACGTTTTCATGAGGAACTTCCCATGAAAACTGTTTTTTCTCTTTTCATGTTCCCTGTTTTAGATAACTTCCATCCTTTATGTTCCAGACAAAGTGTTATGACAGGTCAATATAGTTAGTCTAAAGCATGGAAAATCCAAATCATCCAAATGTGGTATTTTGAAAACCAGAATACAAAGATATATACATTCTATAAGGATATACATAGCTTAGTTTAAATATACAGACACACAGAGATATCATTACAAATGAGAATAGCAATGGACTATAGCTCAACCATCATGAAAAATGCTTGACATAGTAGTTTATACTCAGAATAGCATAATCATTCTGGGTAAGGTGCATGACAACTGGGGCTAAATTTTGCTTGCTTGTCCATATGATAATATCTCTATAGTTTACATAGTTCTTTTATTATTTTCTCAGATAACAGTGTTTTTATCTTCCCTTTAGCAAATGGGAACACAGAGACTCTGGGTGGTCATATGCATTCTGCCAAATTTCCTACCAAGTAAACAACAGTGTCATGCCTCAATTCCAGGCTTGCCTACATCCCAAACTTGATCCTTCATTTAATACATGTGGACTCAGTGTTCCTATGAAGGTCGGGAGTCCCTAAGGATGGTTTGTCACATAAAGAGTGGCCAGCGGAGTTAGAAGACTGAGGAGAGCAACAATACCAACAAACCAGAGCTCCCAGGGTCTAAACCACCAGCCATGTAGTTTAAACCCATGGTCTAAACCACATAGGGAGGGACCCATGGCTCCAGCTGTATATGTAGGGGAGGATGGCCTTGTTGGGCATAGGTGGAAGAGGAGATCCTTGGTCCCATGAAAGCTGGACGCCAAGTGTGGGGAAATTCAAGGGTGGGGAGGTGGGAGTGGGAAGGTAGGTGGGGGCACATCCTCATAGAAGCAGGAGGGATGGGATAGGGGGTTCTTGGGCAGGGTGTTGAGGAAATGGGGTAAGGGATAACATCTAAAATGTAAATAAATATCCAATAATAATAATAATAATAATAATAATAATAAAGAATGGCCAGCAGCTCCTGAGAGGTTGCTTCATCTTGCAGTCTCCTCCCTCTAGTACAGCTGTTCTTAGGACTGTGTGTTCTTACACTGTCCTGTCCACACAGTGTGGGAGTTTCATCATGATACTTCTGGGGACCAGAGTAGAAGATTCACTCAAAGCTTTAGTCAGTGCATTTGTACCACAAGGAAATAATAATCCACGTGGCTTTGAACACTGGTGGTTTTGTGCTGTGTAGACCCTTGTGACTCAGAAGTCTAGCTCATTTCATGAATGTTCTCAGAGGACACCGCCATTGCTTTTCACATGCTCTGTGAGAAGGAAAAGTAACTGACTGTGGGAACTGAAGGCTGAGGGGTGAGAGGTGAGGGCCCTCTTTGCAGGTGTCAGCACAGTGCAGCACTCCGGGCTTCATATCAGACTTAGTCTCTTGTATTCTAACTCTGAGAACTTGATGTTCCTTAACATCTTGGCAGTTGTCTTTATCTGCAAAATGGGGCCTATCCTAATAGCCCCATATAAAGTCTTTATCAGGAAGAGATGAAGTATTTTCTGGGCCATGATTACAATGGTGACTGACAGTGTGTGTTAAAGAAGTTGTCGGTATTACTAGGCAAGGAAGAACTTTTCCTGCATGAAAATCAAAAAGGCTCAGCTTGTCTTTATGGTACCTAATTACAAAGCTCATAAGTGTCACTGGACTGCGTTTATGCTCCATACGGTCAGATGCTTTACCACTGGAGTAGATTACCAGGTTTCAGCTCAGAAACAATACCTGTGCAATTAACAGATGCGCTCAAGAAACATCTGCTCTGCCAAAGAAGTGTTGGGTGAATGATTTACAATATTTTAACTCAAAGAAAACCTTTTCTTTCAATAAACCAATCGACAAATACATATTTATTTCTGATTTTCAAAAGATCATTGATTTTTTTCCCCCTGCTATCTATAGACTGTGTTAGGAAGACCAACCAGGGAAATGTTTGTGTGCTGATCTACAGTTGCCTTCTTTCTATGTCTCCTTAAAAAAAGAAAAAAGCAGTGGCATAAAAACTCAAATCTTCTAAAGGACATTTCTACTCTGCTTGTTTCTGTTTTCTCAACCATCTCAGAACTCAGTGAGGGGCAGCAGACAGTGATTACTCCTGGCTGGGAAATGCCATGGCTTGCCCACAGTCCTGCATTTGAATCCAGCTGTGCCAGAAGCAAAACAAGAATGTTTAGACAGCTCAGCTTCCTCACACTTAATTTCTGCACGTGCAACGCGACGTGGCGATAGCTGTACCTACTTCACAGAGTTGCTTTAAAGATGAAATGAAATCCACTCAGTGAAAGGCCTAGATCTCTTTGTATCGTTAAGTTCTCATCAGCCAACTGCCTAACCTCACATTTTGCTTCTTTTAAATTTTCCTGAAAGTTTATATAGCAACCATAAACCAAACTATATTTATTCATTTGTAGTTAAAAATAAGAATTTAAAATTATTGTGAAAGATATATGATCTTACAAAATCTTGGAAAATGGTAAAGAAAAAAAAAATACTACCACCTCTATCCCCTGCAGACCAGACAGTTGCTGTTAATATTTTGACTCTTTCCCACCTCTCTAAAGGAGACAAGGAGTCTCCAACCTGTACCCCAGGCATGCACTCTGAATCTGACCTCCTGTTCTTCATGTATGTATTTCAGAAATAACTCAACTTTAGATGTACAAGCAGGTTTACTACTGTCTCTCTCAAACTTATCAGGTATACTGTTATTTCTGTGCTGTCTTGAAGACAAACCCAGGCACTGTCCTTGGTTTCTTTTCTCTCTTAGGACATTCCAATCCTTTAGTCTTTTGTTATATTAGATCTTATCAGTGGCATTTTCCTCATTGAGTTCAAAACTTTGGTTAGTCGTCTCTACTTTCTTGATGGGCATTTCCAGTAGTTTTCTACTTGTTCTCCCTTCCAAATAATGTGTATTGTCATCTTTTAGATTTTCTGTCTCCATGAGGGCAAAGACTGCACTTTATTTTTTATATATATATATAATTACAAGTTTAATGAAATCCTCGTCCTAATATATACTAGGTACTAAGTGCTCACATGCTTGTAACATAGACATCTGCATGATTAAAAAAAGAGTCCCAAAGAATTCCACACATGATCACCACCATTACTCTGCAAAACATAAAATGGATCACATTGCTTCCAAGTTAAAATATTTTTGTGGTTTTTATCTGTATTAACCAGGGTTCTTCTGAGATGAAGTAACACGTGATTATCAGTTAGATCTGCTGTTTCATGTGAGAAAAACATTAAATATTCCTCATGGAATCTCAGTCTTTTCCAGGTTTGGTCCCTGTCAACTCTATTTATTACCACCACCATTCCTTCATCATCTTTATTATCATGGCCATTGCCGTCATTGTTTTGGGGTGGGGGATTGAACCAGTGCCTTATATAAGCTAGCCACAAAATTTATCCTGAGTTGACTCCAAGGCCTTCCGTTAATCCTCCAACTACATTTGACTATTTTATCCCATTGTCAGTGAGTGCACCCTTGGAACCTTGACACTGGATTCTCCCTCTGCACCAGTGATCCTGTCCCTACAACATATGTGTTGATCATTTAAAACTCAATCCTCCCTTTTCCTGAAAACTTTTATGAGATTTCTTTTCTAGACTTTACTTGGAAGATTTTTGTCTCCTACAGCTTCTGTCTCTTTTTCTTCATGGCCTACCATGAAGTGATCACTGTGTCATTCCCCCAGCATTTGTCTGAGACCAAGGTTGTGTTTTAATTGTCTGTTTGCTCCAACTCCAGCAGGGAGAGAAGCTCCGAGCAAATGGCTAAATAACAATACCCACTTTATTTATTTTTTTGGAAAATAAATGAGTTTGTGATTAAAAAGATTAAGAAGCTTTATGGTGAAGTTCTGCATGCACTTTTATGGAGAATAAGTGAACTTGTATGATGGTTACTACAAGTGTCTCTACAGAAGGCTCCATGAGGTTTGGGATTCTGGGTACTGGCGTTTATCTTTTACATTTCACAATCCTCTTATATCACAGACCAGATTCTAGCACAGTCTTCATTGTTAAATATGTTTTTTTTTTTTTTTTTTTTTTATGGAAAAGTAAAGTTGAATTGTTTCAGATATAATGGGTCCTGGATATCCTTTCCCTCATTAACATCCGTTATGGTATTTATGTTTTCCTTTTGGCTTCAAACATCCCCACCACCCCTCTTCCCACTATAGGTTTGAAGGTTTTTGAAAGCAACTGTGTTAGGATTTGCTAAAGAAACAAACTAGTGTAGTTTATTGATATTTATTACTTACAAAGAACTGGCTCACATGATCATGGAAGTTGGTAAGTTTAAAATTAGCAGAGCTGATATGCCAGGTTGAAGGCCATTTCTCTATTACTCTAGAGATTTTGGTTCATTTAGACCTTTAACTAGTTGAATGAAACCCACTCAACCCATGAGGGTAAATCTGTTTTACTTAAGCTACTGATTTAAATGTTAGCATCATCTTCAAACATTGTTATTAAAAACATATCCAGGAAGGGGCTGGAGAGATTGCTCACTCACTGTGGTTAAGAATATATACTGCTCACTTAGAAGACCAGAGGTCAGTTCCCAGCACCCATGCCAGAAGGCTCACAACCACCTATAACTTCAACTTCAGGAGATCTGATGCCCTTTTCTGTTCTCCACAGGCATTGCATTCATGGTCTCTCTCTCTCTTTCCCTCTCCCCCCCTCCTTCCTTCCCTTTCTCATCCTCCCTCCATCTCTCCTTCTCTCCCACCCTTCCTCCCTCCCTCCCTTTTCACCCTCTTAATCCAGAATTATGCTCAATTAAATTTGTAGGTACTTCATAGCAGGTTGCTATATAATGTGAATCACATTCCATAACCATTAACCCTTCCTTCCTGTTGGCCTTTCGTCTCACACAATATCTTTATATTTCTGTCACTTTTTACTCAAAGAATCTGTTTCCTTTTTGGTTTTTCGGATCTATTATAGTATGCTGTATGTTGCAGAAGAAGAATTATTACTGAAATGTTTATTTGAATAAAAACAAGAACTGGAGTCAATGCAGAAATGAGTGACATTTTCTTATATCCAAGCATATGCTTCCTTAACCTTTTCTATATGGAAATTAAGACCAATTAGAGTGGATGTGGAAAGCAGGAGTTGAGGTGGAGGGTGAGTCTGGACCCTGCTTCGTAGTTAAGATGTCAGAAGGTATCCATGCCTTAGAATCAGCCAAGAAACCTAAAACTTACTTTCAGGTGGAAATTAGACCTTTCTAAACACGTGTCTTAAATGAATCACTTTAAAGATCGAGGTAGCACATGTGTATAACTCCAGGACTTGGGCAGGGGAGGCAGGAGATCCAGGAGATCAAGTCCAGCCTTGGTCACATAGTAAGTTGAATAGGAGGCCAGCTTTGACTACATGAGACCCTGTCTTAAAAAAAAATTATAGACAAACAACAATAGAAAAGGTTAGTTACTTTCCCATGAGGCATAGTTTCTGTGCATGGTTTGAAAATGCTATCTAACCCCTGATGTGCTCCGCCTCAAGGCCCTCCTCCACAGTGACACACACTTTCTCTAATAAGGCTACACCTCCTCCAACAAGGCCACACCTCCTAATAATGCTATCACCAAGCATTCAAACACACGAGTCTTGGGGACCATTCCTATTTAAACCACCACCAAACCAAACCAAACCAAGCCCCAGTGAGATTCACTTTATTTTTTGTCTATCTGAATGCCATTAGGACAAACTGGACTAGTGCAAGTGTTCTGAGAATCAAAAGGTATGAGGATGAATACTGTTCTCTCCAGAAATCATTATCTGCCTCCATAAATTAGCAAAATCCCCAAGAACATGCCATTTTTACTCTAAGCTTGGAGGCCATGATGTTCAAGTATATCTTTCTCATATGCTTTTAAAGTGAATTCTTTCTTTACATAAGTCAGATTTTAAGAGACTTGTGTGTACAAGCCATTTTATATAGAATTTATAGTAGAATTCCATAAATTACAAGGCCAAACTTTTCAATTTAATCTGTTTCTTGAACCAAGTCATGTTTAATTCACCTTAGGTGTGGGTAAAGTACCTGCTGTTTCAAATGCAGCTATTTTTGAAGAATGATTTCATCAGTGAGAAACATTACAACACATTAAGCTCTTGTATTAGGTAAGCAGAGGACACTCAGAAGACCCAAGTGTACCTGCTTTCTGCCAAGACACAGACACCAGCAAACACAGTAACTAACTTTTGTTAAGCCTTTGGCAACTCTTTCTGATTAGATGAGTTATAACATAGAGTATATTATTTTAAAGCACCAAACTCCTGGTAGGGAGTTTTATTGGTTTACAGTTCTTAAATATAAAAATAAATTAACTTTTGTAAATGCAAATATTGCATAACCACCATACAGATTAAAATATGTATATTGATATTAATACTAGCTCTCTCCAGCAGCTATCTTAGGCGGCTCCATTATGTTTGTTCAAAGGTAGCCATTGCTATCACCCTTGCCACCAAATGTTAAATTTCTTACACTTGAATTTTCCTTAAATACAATTACAAATAGTGGGGTTGTAACCCAGTAATAGATCGCTTGCTTAGCATGTGTGAGGCCCTGGATTCAGTCCTCAGTATTGTTGGTATCAGGCTCCAAACCCAGTGACATCACATCTAGGTGACCCCCACATCATTGCCAAGGCAACCGCCATATATTCCCAGAATCCACCTGGCTATCTCACCTGGGAGAGGCTACGTCACTGCCCATATAAAACAGGCAAAACCCCCTGACCTCTCTCTCTTCTTCCTCTTTCTTCTCTCTCTTCTTCCATCTTCTTCATCTACTTCTCTCCCCCGACGTCTTTGCCCTGTCTCCTAAATAAATCCCCCTTGGAACCATTTGGTCTGGTGTGGTCTGTTCTAAGCTGGACATGGATGTCTGACAAATATTATACACAAAAAAGCTGTATTAAAATTTTAATCTGACAGGCCAGGCATGGTGGTATATGCCTTTAATCCAAACTCTTGGGAGGCAGAGGTAGGTAGATCTCTGAGTTTGAGACCAGAACAAGTTCTAGGGTTACATAGAGAAACTTGGTCTCAAAACAAAACAAAACAAAACAACAACAACAAAAATAAACAAACTCAAAAAAACCAAAAATAAACCCCACAAAACTAAGTTTCTTTGTAAATTTCCTAAGTTGAGGACTCAACTTAGGAAATTTACAAAGAGAAAGAACAAACACAAGAAAGGCTGATTATATTTTCCCTAGGAGTAAACTTAAAAAAAAAAGGAGTATCATAAGTCTACGATGTTTGAATGATTCTTCATAGACAAATTTAAGAACACAAGCTGTGCAGCTATGAATTGGGCTTTATTCCAAGACTTCTTTGCTCTTGAGTAACTTAGTTGTGTGCCCCTGAGTATGAAGTCTATAACTCCGCTGTCTGTACAGCTACATAATCGTTATCATTATTGTACAGCTCAAACACCTCACAATTATCCATTCACAGTTGGTAGATATTTGAGCCAAATTTAGTTGGAATAATTATAAATAAGGCTTCTACATACATGTTGTGCATTTCTACGGATGAAGAAAATCACCATCATTCCTGGTGTTAAGCTTTTTGATAATGGTATTTTTAGTTTAGGTCTATATTACAAAATGAGATGGGCTTCCATTCTGATTGGCTGTGTGAGGCTTTCAGATGCCCCACGGGTTCAGCCTTGCCGTGTGTTCTCAGTTGTTTGTCTCTGAAGTTCTGTTCTATGTGTCTTGATAGACAAGTGTAGTTCAATCTAAGTTTTCCCAATCATTGGTGTGCTAGTTCTTTTCCATACGTTTACCCCCTTTGACAGTGGCAATCACACAAAAACTCATTTTGATCTCTACTCCTGAGAACTTCTTGTTTTACTTTTTTAACTATCCTAAAGCTAAATTTTAGATTTGTTGAATGCTGAGATTATTTGCAGGTGGACTCTGGCTTATCTCAGGGTATACAAGTTAAAATATGAGACATGTGCTCTGATTTTTAGTAGTTTCTCTTTTCAGTCGGAGACTTGAACATACTGAAATAACAAACCATCAAGGAAGCATGCATCTAGGCTTTATTTTCCTAATATATATATTAAATTGCCAGTTTGGAAACCATGCCAGAGATGGCACATTGTTTTTTCCACTATGTGGTCAAACACCATTATTAAGACTGAAGTGTGTTGGTTTCAGAGATCAAGCACGCCCTTCATGAAGCGTATTCAAGTAGAAACCGATGCTCATTTGCTAGAGAGTAAGAACAGAGTTTTGAGCTGAAATGTATATTTAACTAGTTTATAGTTTATTCTAAGTTTTCTCTAAACAATTGAGATCACTTAATTTTAGGAAATGGGGATTCTTTCTTTTCTTTTCTTCTTTCTTTCTTTCTTTCTTTCTTTTTCTTTTCTTTTCTTTTCTTTTTTTTTGTGACACAAAATTGCCAATTGCAGGCCTTGAGAAATCTCAGCAGGTAAAAAAAAACACTGGCTATTCTATCAGTGAACCTGGGTTCAATTCAAAGAACCTGGGCTCAATTCCAATCACCCTGCCTGGTGGCTTATAACTCTAGTTCCAAGGTATCAGTGACTTTTTCTGACCTCTGGGGGCACCAGGCACACACATACACATACATGTAAGGAAAACACCCATACAAATAAAGTAAAATAATGTTAAAATTGAAAACAAAAAAAACCCCACTGGTTGCACATCTTTAAAAGATTCCATGATATTCATGAACCCAGCCAGTCTTAATAATGACTCTGGGTAATAAGCCATACATTTTTATTTCTAATTTATGGATGAAGAAAATGGAGGGCTGAACTTGTTCCATCTGGCTAGCTCCTTAAGTGGCAGAGCCATGTGGCATTGGCCTTGCTTCTCAGTTACTGCAGCTTAGAAGCTGGAAATTTATAATCCCCAAGGAACAGGTTGAGCAAACAGATATCCAGCTGTGGGAGCCAGGTTTGCCTGAGATGCTTGGCATTATGCACAGATGCATATGATGTATATGCACATATTTATATCTGATATATGTAGGCCTATGCATATATATTTATCTGCATCATTTATGGGTGAGATAGAGTGTTAGGGGATATTATACTGAACATTATGCAGAGGGAAATGTGAAAGCCACAGCTGAAGTAAATTTTGGATTTATATCATAAGGCCATCAAGGGTTTGGAGAGAAGCAGACTGACGGATGATGCAAAGAACACACTGTTAAGGGGAGTGAGTACAGAGGTGAACGGCTTCTGGCAAGCCTCATGTTGGCTGTATATTGTGGTTGAGAGACACTGAAAGTGAAGTTTTACTGGCACTTGAAAAATTCTCTGTGCATACATTCTATATGACATTCCTTGAAAGTTAGAATAAAAATATTTGTGGGGCCCTTACGTCAAAAGAAGAAATGAGCAAAAAGGTACAAGAAGACACTCATTTGTTATTGAGCAAAAATACCATTTTATAGATTTGCCTAAAAATTCACTTAATTTGTATAAAATTCCCCAAATCTTGCTATGGTTATTTTACTTTATCTAAGTTCCCAACTGTTCAGTATGGATTCAGTAATACAGGTCTATGTTTGCGGCTTTATAGTTAGTAGAGAAGTTTAGATTTCCAAAGAGAAACTCTCTGTGCTGTCTCTGTACGCATTAAAAGCCAGACAGAAAATCCTGTTCCTTTCTTGCTGTGTTCAGTGGAGTTGCTGTTTAATCACTTGCCAAGTCATGGCCACCTGTAGCTCTGCCTTGGCAGCTCTGCACTCAGCAGGCCAGACATTATGCTCACAGGAAAAGCCTCCTGAAGTGGAGCTAAAAGGCACCCCTCTCACGTGAACAACATTCTGATCATAAGGATTTGCAGAACACATGAGTTGACGTGTTTGCTTTGAGCAGACACACTGTCCATTGCTTTTGTTGGCAGCGCTGCCAAAAGCTTTTGCACACAAACAATTAGTCCCAAGTCATCTGATTTTCCACACAGGAAACCCAGCACAGAATAGACAGTCCTCTAAAGATTTATCTTCTCTTTTCCTGTTGTTTGTATTCTGTTAAACTCGTCACTAATAAACTAATGACTAAGGCCTGGGACCCCTCAGGGATCTAACACTTAGTCTCAGGGCTTCTCTAAATATACTTAAGAAGCTTATCTAAGACTCAAGGTAAGCCTAGATGGCTCAGCAACCCCCTCCCCACCGCCAAGATGGTGAAGTGTAATTAACTAGCTCTTTTAGAAGATTTCGATACCTTATTGGTATCTGTTCTTGGTAGTCAGGAATATGTCTCTATCTTATGCATTTTGAATCCTTTTCTTCCTTTTCAACCTAGTTTGATTGAGAGAATGAACTTAGTTATTTAACTGTGGGTACTACTAGTAGGTTGGGCCTACCAATGTTATCCTGATTTATAAAACTGTTTAAACAAACAACTTTACAGGCTGAGTAATTTGCCATGGCTGAGCTTCCAGGAGACACCCTGGCAACGCTTTTGCCTTTGGGAAAATTTCTAACACCTAACTAACTACACAGGAACATTACAGCCTGGGGTTGATGGTGTCTAACCCAACTAGATCACTAGATCACTAGGACAGCACACGTTGTCCCTGTGAACTATTTTATATGCTTGTTTGAGTTTCAATAGTCTTATCTCTGAAAAATGACAATATTTATAAAAGCAAGGTACACACTTATAATGTCAGTTCTTAGGCAGAGGGCAGAGGGCAGAGGGCAGAGGGCTTTGTGAGTTGTAGTCAAGCCTGGTCTATATAATAAGTTCTAGGCTAGCTAGAGCTGTATAATGAGAACTTGCATCAAAAGAATCATACACTACCACCACACCACCACAATATTAACAAAGGCCAACATCCATACCGTACTTTTAATATGCCTCATGCTATGAATACAGTAACTTATTTTGACCTCCCAGTGAGATGCCTACAGTCATATTTGTTTCACTGACGAAGAACTGAGAGGCACAGAGGTTAAACTACAAATTATCAGATTTAGAAAGTGGAAGAACGAGATGGACTGTGAACATAGGACGCTGCCTACAAAGCTTCTGTACTAAGCCATCATTATGATGCTGCTACTTTCTGACTGAGTGTTCATATAGATGTAGATAAACATGTGACTCTAACATTGTCTTTTTCCATTCATCTTACTGTGGTGGTTTGAAAAAAATGACCCTCATTGGCCCATTAGAAAGTGGCACTTCTAGGAGGTTTGGTCTTGTTGAAGAAGTCTGGTTTTATTGAAAAAAAAAAAAAAAAGTACGTGTCACTGGAGGTGGGCTTTGAGGCTTTAGAAGCTCAAGTATACCTAGACTCACTGTCTTTTCCTGCTGCCTGCCAATCCAGAGGTAGAACTCTCAGCTACCTCTCTAGCACCATGCCGCCATGTTCCCCATTCCTTAAGGCCTAGTCAAAAGAACAGAATACCTCTATCCCTGGGTGGAGACATGGTATCCTGATGTGCTCTAAAGATTAGAGCATTGCATACTATTTTCTCCTTCATTAAGAGTTAATCCAGTTGGGATGTCAATCACCTGGTCAAGAGACCATCATCCAGAAAGGCTAATTCACTTAAATCCATGGTAGTGAAATGGGAGGCACAATTATGTCCTGCATAAGACAGCTTTCTTGTTTGTCCTTGGTGTAGTCACTCATGAAGCTGCCATCATGTAGCTCTGGTAAGTCTGTTCTTCTAAAATTACTCAGAGAAGTGAATCCCACCCCCCCCCCCCCTTTTTTTTCATCTTATTTTTTCTTTCTTTTGGATACTAACCAGACCCTGGGCATGTTTTTTCTGATGCTTTGGGCTTCCTCAACCTTTCTCTGAAGCATCTACTTCCCTGCCATGACCGGCCTTATTCACCATGTAAGTGCTTAGTGACTTCATACTTAACTAAAAAGGCATGGCTTTCTCTTCTTTATCTCCATTCTCAGTGAACCTGCCAAGACTTACAACTTGCCTGCCATATTATCTTTCTTTGAAATGCTAACAAAATGTCCTCCAACTAGCTTCTGAGTCCCTTTTAAATTCTTTTATTAATGAGACTAAGAACCCGAAGAGGGGCTTCAAATTCCCTGGTGACTGTGCTGTGCATGGGAAGATGGTTGGCTGCACTCCTGTGCTCTTATTCTCAATTTACTAAAGGTATCTTTGTTGGGACAACCAACAATCGCCTTTAGACATTGCCAAGTATCTCTTGGAGTGCAAAACCACTCTTTCCTCAAGAAGGACCATTGCTTTAGAGTAAGAAAAACACTATGTACTTGATGTTGCAGATTATTGATTATAACACTAAATGCAAGTTGGTTTTAAATATTAAAATCTTGGAGTTGGTGCCCGCAATGGCTTAGGGGATAAGAGCACAGGCTGCTCTTCCAAAGGATCTGGTTTGAGTCCTAGCACCTTATATTCAAAAATCATCTTTGCCATTTTCTTTAAATACAAGTTTTCTTATGAGTTCAATCCATCATTTACAATGTTGGTGTGGAAATACAATAAGAATGACCCAGAATCCATAACTTTGGACTTTATGTGAGAATGAAGAAACAGTAGTTAAAGGCACCCTTTAAAATAATAGGTCAGCAACACAATTCCACACTTGCCTCTTACAGGTGTGATGTCTTTGTATAGGACAATAGCTATCAAAGTGATTTGGGACCCTGGGAATTTGTAACTCAGTGGACCATAAAATACAATTTTATATGACGGAGCTATGAGTCATATCTGCGCCTACACTGAGTTATGGAAAAGGAGAATGTATTTAGAGCCAGTACAGATAGGCAGATGTTCCACTAGAAATAATGATTTCTTTCTAGTTGTTGGAGCTTCTGTCCTTTTTCACCCATCAGAGCACCTAGATTACTGGGAAAGAAAAGCAGCTCAGGGCTGGAGTACTTTTCCTGGGACAAAGACTTAGTAGCACATCTGTAACCATTGGAGTTTTTAAAAATTAGATGGCAACCTTTACTCCCTTTCAGTGACAAATAGCTGAATTTTCACTAGGGCGTTTTCTCTGCTAAAAAGCATGTTCACATATTGATTGCATCCTAAGAGTTACCCACAAGAATTTGCCTGTCAGGAAAGATGATTATATTAATTATATGGAAGAACCATGAAAACCCAGCAAATACAGCCAAGAAATGATTGTCTGAAGAACAGAATATTCGTTCTACGTCTATGGATGAATTTGTAGATCTGTGTATCTTTGTGACATTTGCACATATCATTTACATAGTCTTTCATCTGTTACAAGAAAGGAATGTAAAGCATACATTAGAACTTAAAAGACGTAATTGTTATTTTTTTTAATGCATCATTTCCGGACTGGTTATGCTAAAGAATCTAGATTGTTATTATGAGGAAGATGTTGATTCAGGATAACCTGAACTAGAATCACATTTAAGAATGTAAAAGAGAGTTACGTGTCTAAAGACACGTTTTAAGCACACAGGGAACAAAACAGAATGCACAAAATAAGGAAAAGGAAAATAAAGGCAGAGCCGAGTTCAGTAATTGGGACAATAGATTTCATTTGGCATGAAAAGTGGAAAAAATTTCAAACATAGAAACTTTTAAAAAGAAGGCATGTGCTGATATGAAGAAAGGAGAATTTTGGAAGCAATAATATCATACTCACTAGTTTGTTTAATAATCAAAAGAGGAAAGTTTCTCTTAAAATTCATCCAGTTCCCACAGGTGAGTATCTATCTGATCATTGTCTGAACTGCTTTAATTTACACCAGCCTTCTCTGGCACAGTCCTGAGGAAAGTAATTCTGGATGACCTTCCATCAAAGCTAAGCAATTATGAGCAAGAGACGCTTGGGAAGCGGGATGGTTGTGGGGATTAGCGACTTGGTTTATTAGTTCTGCAGGAGCTTAATGAGTTCATATTCTTTTGGTGGCATTACTCAGGTCAGTGGGCTTCATTGCTGAGGAAAGTCTGCTGGAAGGCGCCAGAGCGGCCAAAAGTCAGGCTCCCACATTAGCCTACTGAGGCTTTAAATGTCACCAGTGTGATGTGCTGAAACAAAAATGGAAGATTCTAAAGGCTAAAATCCTTAATGTCAAGAAGTAATTTATTATAAAATGTCGTTCATTCATTTGCAGATGAGATCACCACAGAGTGATTTTTAATTAAGTATTCAAAGTAACATGCATTTCAATAATATTCTGATATATTAAAGGAAGTTTTGTTTTACCAAATCCCCAAAAATGATTCTGAAAAGACATACACAAAATCTCTTTTGCAGCCAATGCCCTCAGTCAAGTTACTGTCAATATGAAATAAATCTACTATAAAATCAAAAGCTGTGTCACATGTATATACAGTTTTCATAACTTTAAAAACTAAAGAATATTTTAAAATTCTACATTTTGAGAATAAGCAGATAGTAATTGAGGCTATGGTAGATATAGAAAGACTTTTTTGTAGCCAGTTTGAGGATGCGCATTATATATGCACGGTATATTAATAAAAAGATTTTTACTGCATAATAACACACATGGGAAAAAGTTTTCTGTATGCATTTTATTCTTTAATTTGTCAAGCTTTATTTATTTATGCATTTTAATATTTATATGAGAGTAATAGGCCACGAAATATGTTGTACAAAGAACTTTACAGAGTTATTTCCCGTTGCAAAGACAGAAGTGTTCCCTGTCTTCACAGGGTGGTTTTCACTAAGTACACATGTGTGGCACTGCTCAGTAAGTAGTTGTGATGGCGTTGTCTGCCTCATTTTAGCTCCCTCTAGCAATGGTGACTACTTGATCTAAAAGGTTTTCCTAGGATTGGCTGTTTCAAGTCATTTCATATAAATGTCCCCCAGACCAATAATCTGAAATGCCAAAGAGCTGTTAGCTCTTCTGGACCTTCATTGACACAGATGCCAGAGCCAAAATGACGCTGGGCAAAACTCGCCCTAGTCAGCTGTACTGCAGAAACTTATTACAAAAATGAAGAGCCCTGAGTAGACAGAATAGCAATTAAACTATGTTTTTGTTTATTTAAAAATGCTGAAATCAAAGCCCACAGATAGATAACTGGGCATGAAACAGCTCATCCGAAAATAATGAAATAATAATAAGGTTTGAGAGGTTTTGCTGATATGCTATCTTCAAGTACAGAGTACCATATTTTCATCCTCCCCACTCCTTTGAGATTTGATAGTGACATCTTAGGAAAGATAACGTTCAATGCTTGCCTTTAAATCAGGAGAGATAACTAAGCCATTTTCTGAAGGAAAAGTGCCTGGTTGTGTGGAAATTCTAATTCATATTGCTGTACTTTGTTATGGCAGAGGCACAAGATGAAACTAAATAAACAGAAGCCATAGTGACACAGGCTTACTGTAATCAAGAAGTTCTTTAAGTATACATGTACCACATTTTTATTATTCATTCATTATTTAATGGACATCTAGCCTTCTTCAATTTTCTAGCTACTCTGAGTGAATATGAATGGATATACAGTTGTCTCTGTAATAAGATATAAAGCTCTTTGGATCATATCTAGATGTGATATAGCTGGGCCACATGGTAGTTTTATGAGAAACCCTTGGACTGATCTCCAAAGTGTATAAACATTCATTCCCTTTCCCCGATACCCATGACAATATATTTCTCCTTCTCCTTCCCTCTCCTCCTCCTTCTTTTTTTGCCATCATGTTCTTGATAACAGCCATCATGACTGCGCCGAGATGGAATGGTAATGTACTGTGGTGGTCCGAGTGGACACAGCCTCTCTAGACTCATGTTTGACTCCTTGGTTCCTAGTTGGTAGAAGTGTTTAGGATTAGAAGACATGCTCTTGCTAAAGAAGAGGTGTCATGGAGTCAGGCTTTGAGGTTTCAAAAGACTCAGTGCCATTCCCAGTCTCCTGTCTGCTTCTGCTTGTGGTTTGAGACGTGAACTGTCAGCTCCTTCTGCTGTCATAGCTTCACCCTGTCACTATGGACTCTAACACTCTGGACCCATTAAGACCAATTTAATGCTTTCTTTTAGAAATTGCCTAGGCCATGGTGTTTTGTCACAGCAATAGAAAAGTAATTAAGACAAGTAGTTGTAATCAGTATTTCCATGATGGCTAAGGAGAGGGAATTTTTTAAAAAAAATTAATTTGTTGGAGACAAACACTCCATGTTTCCTCTCCTATGTGGATCCTAGTTTCAAGTCTTAAGTTCTGTGTACTTGGAGTACCCATGGAATCCAGAAAATCAGAAAGGGGTCATTGTGGTGGGTGAATGCCTTAAGTGAGAGGGATCAGAAGAACATGGGTAAAAGGAAAAAAAAGAAAGTTATATGTGGGCATAAAATGTACGTAGATCCTGGAAGACATGTAAGACAAACTTTTTTGCCTTTTAAAATAGCATTAAAATGTTGTTCAATATATTGTCTATTTTCTTCTGTTTGCAAATAGAGAAACTGTCATAAAACTTTCAGCCCCTGAGAGGCCAATGAACAGACTCAGGTGAAAGCAATAAAAAGGTACAAGTGGAGACAAATGATTTATTTTGCATCACTTATTCAAGAGCTGGGTATCTAAACACCTTTAAGCTATTAACTGTCACCTTCCACACTTCTACTACAGATCTGAGAGGGAAGGAAATGACCATTCTTCAGTTCGTTCTGCAATCATTCTACAGGACGTGCTGATGCTCAGATTACATTTTAGGCAACCGACAGCACAGTTTGAGTAAACAGAAGCAGCTATGCCTGTCTTACTCACTCCCCACAGACATTTATTAAGCACCCATTTGGAATGCCGAATGGGGATGTGTCCTTGGGGGTGAGTGGGAAGTCCAATATATTTCTATGAATATTATAACAAATTATCACAGATTCAGTGGCTGAGAAGAACATAAATTTGTTGTTTTGTAGTTTGTGATATTAGAAGCCTGAGGTTAGTTTTCCTGGCATGGCATCCTGTGTTCTGGAAAGCTGAGAGGAAATTCATTTCCATTTCTCAGAGGTCATGGGTGTGACCTGGGTGTATTTCCCTTCCCTTCCTGTATCACTTCCTTCCATCTCCTGCTTCCTTTGACACATTCACTATTCAGGAGAGCCGACCTAATCATAGTTGTAACATGTAAACTATGCATAGTTTCTTACATATGAGACTTGACTTTGTGTGTGTGTGTGTTTCTTTTTTGTGAATTTATTTATTCACTTTTCATTCCAATATCAGCCCCCACCTTCAGTTCCCCCTCCCTCACCTCCTCCCTCCTTCCTCTTCTGGTATCACCCCATCCTGGGACATCAAGTCACTGCAGGACTAGGTGTATTCTCTCCCACTGAGACCAGACAAGGCAGCCAAGTTAGGGGAACAGAATCCACAGGCAAGCAACCAATTCAGGGACAGTTCTCGCTCCAGTTGTTGGGGGACCAGCATGAAGACCAAGCTGCACATCTGCTACATGTGTGCGTAGGTAGTATATGGTCAAACCCATCCTAGCTCTTTGGTTGGTTCAGTCTCTGGGAGCCCTAAGAGTCCAGGTTAGTTGACTCTGTCAGTCTTCCTGTGGAGTCCCTATCCTCTTCAGGTCCCTAATTCTGTCTCACAACTCTTCCACAAGATGTTCCGAGGTCCATTTAATGTTTTGCTGTGGATCATTGCATCTGTTTCCATCAGCTGCTGGGTGGAGTTGTCCATGGGATGAGTCTCAATTTGGGCTACTCATCGGTTGGGCATTCCCTATGTCTCTGCTCTATCTTTGTCTCTGCACATCTATAGGCAAGACACATTTAAGGTCAAAGGTTTTGTGTGTGGCTCGCTCTCCTTATCTCTTCACTGGAATTCTGCCTTTCTAAAGGACCTGGCTTTACTTCAGGCTCTACATCCCCCATCACTAGGAGTCTCAGCTAGAATCAACCCCATAGACTTACACCCCAAACCTGCCCCAACAGATTTCCATTCTCTTTCCCCTGCTCTGCCTAAACCTGGTCCCCAAGCCGGGTTACTTTCCCCATCTCCACAATCTACAGACCCAAAGAAGTCAAATAACAAGGATGGCCTAAGACTTTTCTTGTATACAAACATTGCTTATTTTCTTCCTTCTGAACTCTACATTTGTACACCATATAGTAATTTTTCTAACAAAACAATTGATATTCTCTGGGTTACCCTGATCATAACCACAAAGTTCTTGGAACTATAACATCAGTGGCAGTTGAATAATTCAGATTTGTTTCTTCAGGCTTCACTGTGATGGCTGCATTGTCAAGATGAATAAGATATAGCCTAGTTACTATCACAGGACTAAACTCATGTAGTGAGTTTCAAATCGCCAATGCTAGAATTTATTGGCTCATTTAGTTACAAAAGTAATATGTGGTATTTTTCTGAATACATGAAAAATATTAATGCATTACCTTGAGCTTATTGTGTCAAAGAAGAATAATTCAAGAAAAATTAAACAAAAATGTAGTATGTTGGCAGAATGCTGGAGAGTGTTAGGAATCCAAGGGAAATTTTTCTTTCTATGGAACTATAAACTAAGAAATAAGGCACCCAACTCAATTTCATTCTACATTTTATTTTCTCCCCACATTAAAATGGTTGGTCCAGACTGAGAATGGCACCCCAATTTAACTTTCAGTGTGAGAACAGAAACACAGTAGCCCTTGCTGCAAGTGAGACCCTCTGCTGGAACATTAACTGTGCTTGGAGTATGAATGTTTTTCTTTAGGTATACATGAATGTTAGCAGAGAGTATGTTAGTAAGCCAGGCTTTTCCTTAGAAATACAGACATCATAATATGAGAAAATATTCCAAAATCAATTTAGTATTCATAGAGTCCTAAAACTTCTAGATATTTCTGAGATCCTTGTATAGAACACTTTCATGTTTATTTCATTATCCCTGCCTCCCCTCTCACCAATAAAGATAAGACAAATCTATAAAGTTGGATATAGAGGTCCCCACTTGTTATCCCAGCACATGAGAGGCTGAGGCAGGATGACTGTTCAAGGACAGCTTGGACTACATAGTATGTTTGATACCAGTCCCAGTTAGGTAACGAGTGGTTCTTGTGATAATCATTGTTAGCCCATATAGCATAATTTCTGTGTGTGTGTGTGTGTATGTATTATGTATAGTTTTAGGTAAAAATGAAAGAATATAATTACTTGCGGTGTTATCAAACAACCTTGGTGTTATTTGCCCCTCCCACCTGAAATCTTGCCTCTTGCATTGTAGCCTCTATAGTACTTGAAAATACTACACAAGTTGCTAAGAGAGAGAAACAAGTAATTGCCCTACACAGCTGCAACACTTGAGAGCCACAACAATGGCCAGCAATGGCAAGACAGCCTAGCAATGAAGGTGTAAAAAATGGCACTCACATATTGGTGGTAAGTAACAGCTGTCTAATTGGACTTAAGGTGAACTCAATAGGAAGAAAATCATGCCTGGTAGTAGAAACACAGCCAAATTCCCAGGACTAGTGAGGCCATGGACCTTAGAAAATAACCTGTAACCACTACTTTCCTAGACCAGCATAATTCCATATTACATTCTAAACTTGTTCTTATACATGCAGAAAACAATATGGGTACTGTTCTTCATAAAAGAAGCTTCTCTTTTCAGCAAATGGAGACCATCATAGAAAGTCACAACTAGTCCTAATGAAGAAACTAAGGGATCATACGGGAGCCCAGCAGTGGATACACCAATAGAACCCTTCCTTCATCTATGCTCAGGGGACATTGCAGAAGGGAGAAAGGAAAGACTGTAGTAGCCAGGATATGAGGAAGTCTGCTGTCAAACATTTTCTCATAGAGGTGGTTCTAAGATTGGAACAATGGCAATATCAATAGATATGCTAGCATGGAAGGGGGAAATTTTTACAGGTCTCACCTTTAGACAAAGAACTGTACGAAACTGATGACTTCTAGGTGAGGGAGAATTAGTCTCCAGGGATGAGCCCCCTTACTGTTTATCCAATACAAAGTAGTCAGCCCTGAGACCATACATTCACAAACAACAAAGTGAACATAACAGGTTGTTTTATATATTTGTGCATATATACATATTTGTGCACAATATGTGTATAGCAATAATAAAGCAGAAGAATTTGGGGTGTCAAGAGGAAATTGGAGAGAGAGTTTCTGATAAGGAATGGAGGGATGAAAGGGATAGGGAAAAGTGACATTGACTTATTTCAATTACAATGTATCTTAAGAAGATCCTTGTAATTAAATTTTTATGCCTAATTAGTTCTTTGGGATAAATTTTTGAATTTAAAATTGCTGGGTTAGAGACACTAAGAATGTTACACTCTGCTGCTCATCAACAGTTTTGTCCTGATTTAAACTTATATAGGCTATCGCGACATTAAAAATTGAAGGGCTACAGTTCCAATGGATACATATGCAAAGCATCCCTGCACCTCAGGTTCAGGGCACACTATGGAAGAACGGGTAGAAAGATTGTAGGATCTAGGAATCAAGGAGTGTGCTGTGAAGTTGTGTTTCCTAGCAATATCAGAAGCCACACCTATAAAATCTCACCAACATGACTACACAGATGTGTGTTGAACAAAGATTACACCAATGAACATGCCACTGGGTCAGGGTAAAGCCTGTGAGGCCTCAACCCTACATAAACCACTAGAGACAACTAAGACAGTCTGGGAGCAGGAGAGGTAGCCTTCCTCAGAGAAAAACAGGTGAGTTGTTTGTCAGTGCCAAATATCAGCCTCAAAACATATATACATATATATATATATGTGTGTGTATGCGTGCATGTGTGTATATATATATATATATATATATATATATATATATATATTTCCATGGATTGGCTAGGTTATATTTAAAAATATATATGTATATACATGCATACAATAACAATTAGTGAAAAGTGGGGTCAAGTATATGATCTTGAGTTCAGGTCCAAGAACGGCAAAAGAAAAACAGTTCAAGAGATGGTGAATGTTGTTCTGTTCTCCAGGCTGCAGCTGCTTCCTATAGGACTCAGTAGAATTCTTTCTAATATTCATGATTATTGTTACATTAATCTAGGCCATGTCTTCCAAGCTGTTCAGGGTGGATTCTGGTTTTTTTTTTTTTTTTTTTTTTTTTTTTTTTTTTTTTTTTTTTTTTTTTTTCCTAAGAAAACACATGATATCAACGGTCAAATGACAAATGAGGCATACATAGATATTTGTTATGTAACTATGTTTTGGCCAAAGATAGAGGTTATTTGATAGGAGTGTTCTCATTGCAGCTGGAAAATTCTGGGAGATATGACCATTACAACATCATAGAGTAGGGCATTTTTCCACATATCTGAGGTTGAGACTGCTGTACACAAAACCATTCTGCTGAAAGCTACATAAAAAGATTACACATGCTCTAATATATACTACAAAATACATAATAATAAGGAAGTGTTATTGGTATAGGTATTCACTATACCATGCCTTTAATCATTATTTTAGAGTGTCATTATCTTTACAAAAGCCTTAATTATCAAACAGTGTCCCTTGTAATGCTGGCAGTTGCTTCATATATCTTGTGTTTATAGTGTCTATGTCAAAGGGACTGATCTTTGCCATCCAGGTTTGTGTAAGTACACTGTATTATGCCAAAAAGTGATGAAATCTCTTCATGACACACTTCTCGGAAAGCATCCCTGATGTTAAACTCTGTGTTTATAGACACACTCATCTCATAAATGTTGGTAACCTCCACTGGTATTTTCAGCCTCTGCGAGTCCATAAACGGACAGCTATAAGCACACAGACCTGACCCTTCTGGTAATTGTTTTTTTTCTTCAGCTTTTGTATTGTTTCTACGTGCTGGAATTTCTCTGCCTGGATGGAGTTTCTGCCAATTACTCAATGCTCAAATCAAACCCATCTCTTTGGAGTTCTTCAGTTGCTCAAACTCAGGTCCTCCCTACTGATTCTCCAAGTACATACATAATTAGATTATACCTTATCAAGTATAATAATTGGGAAAATTACTAATCTTTGTACTTGTGAATATCGTCTAGCCAGAGCTTTATACATGGTAAGTGCTTAATTCATGTTTACTGAACTGAAGTGACATACAATCAGTATCTGCCAAGAAATTCCATCCCTTTAGGTTTGCATCTGTCATTCCACGGGGCTTGGGAAACTATGAGCTGAGTTAGGGACTGGGCTACACAGGGAGAGGACAAGGCCACAGCTGTGTGAGTATGTATTCTCACTGTCCAGCCTCACCCTGCTTCAGCTGCTTTTATTTACAGTGAGATCCTGAGAAGTATTCATCTGTGGGTGATACATGGGTGGCATGGCACCAGTCAGTCTAGGTTGGGGTGCCAGTCCCAAATCAGTTATCTGGGCACACCAGCTGCACAGTGCCAGGATACTTTGAATACATGGGATGATGTCGCTGCTCATGCTGTGGGAGGGTGGGTGACACTGAAGTCCTGGGAAGCTGAGTTTAGGTGCAGCTTCCACTTGGGCTATGACGGGAAGCAGTAAGTTCCCAGGTCACTTTCAGTTAAGTCTGCACTGTCAACTGTTTTCTTTTTGAGCTATCGTCTGATACACCAAATATTCTATCTTTTCTTTCATATTTCTATGACTTCTTTGCTCAACAAATATTTAGGCTCTATTACATATTAGTTGCTGTGAGTCTTGTGAGGGAAATAAAAATATCTAAGTCTCTTCCTGCAAGATGCCTGCTGTCTAATGAAGTCCTGTCTTTAAATAACTGAAAGATGGTCATTAACATCACCACCACTGCAGCTGCCACTACCACTCCACCACCTCCACCGTTACCACCACCACCACCACCACCTTCTTTTTTTCTCTTTCCCTTCCTCCTTCTCCTCTGCTTCCTTCTCCTCTTTCTCCTATTTTCTTCCTTCTGGTTTCTTTGTGTAGCCCCGATTGTCCTGAAACTCACTCTATAGACCAGGCTGGCCTCGAACTCAGAGATTCACCTGCCTCTGCCTCCCAAGTGCTTGGATTAAATGTGTGCACCACCACCATTTCTACTTCCTAAATGAAAAGGCTTCCATTTTAATTCTGAACTTCTGTCTTCCAGGAGGCTCTCTCTTTGTATTCAGGAGAGTAATATGGACATATGATCATTTCCAAAACCATCACAAAAATCTAGAGAGCACATGTTTATGGTATATTCTTTGGATTTCTATGAATTTAAATCAGTGGGATTTGTGAAGGGATATTATTTACATCCTTAGAACATTATCTGTTAACATAGGACCCATCGTTGGGAATCTGAACAGTCTTCTACTGTTCAGCTCTTTGCTTGAACCTCTGACAAGCCACGATGTGAGGGTCCCACACCTTCAACCCCTAAGCTCAGTGGAGCTAATCTTAGCTGTTGAAGAACTCTGAAAAGCACACACAAACCATTATCTTTGAGATGTAATGGACAGACTAATCCTGAAGCGGATTTATTCAATAACATGATAAGTATCATGAAGGCACCCTGAAGGATAAACAAAGCAATAATCCACATTTGAATTCTGATAGTCAAGTAACAGCAGGCAGGCTTACAACTGCTCTGATTGACTTTGTGCTTTGTTTAAAGCACCCAACTTCTTGACCCATATTTCACACCTCTTATCTCAGGAGTAGACAGGTGCCCTATTTTGTGATGGGAGCCCTATTAGGACCCCTGTCAGCCTTCTCAGTATTTTACGATGACTTTGAAATATATAGTCCACTGTTGTAGTATATAGTATATAGTGTACTGCCTGTAGTGCATTTGAAAGAGCTGGCATCACAGGAAATGAGGTCAGAGCTGCTTTCTTTGATGTATGCGTATTCCCTGCATTCGGTAGGATTTCTGCATAAGGTGAGTGATAGTATCCTGATAGTAGGAAGCTTGTTGAATCTTTTGGCCAAATGTTTGAAGTTCTATGGAAAACATGGCTGTATTGTTTTTGTTTTGTATTTTGCTGTGTATTTCTGTTAGATTTTAAAATAGTTTTTCAACAATTTTATAGAACAGATAAATGTTAAGTTGAACTGAGTTTATTTTTTCTTTTTTCTTTTTTTCTTTTGTTTTTTCCTTTTCCGGCTGCTATTTTGTACTTAGGTTGAACAGATACAATAAAGAAGCAGTTAACTACAGTAAGTCCCTTGGTCTTCATACCAGGTGTGATAGGGATAAAGGGAAGGGGAAGCTATACACTTTTGCAAATTTTGGAAGATAGTCAACATTAGTGTACTGTTCTCACTGATTACTGAACAGCCACCATGACCCTTAAAGGCTCTGAAAGATTGAGAAATCTGAATAGAAATGTGTTTGCTCAAAGAACAGAGTTTGGAGTCAAACAAGCATGGTTTAGTTAGGTGAGCTAGTTGACCTCAGACAAGTTGTTTAACTGCTTTAGTCATAGTTACTTCATGCATAAATCGGGGTAGTGGTAGTGTCCATACCAAAGGACTGTTGCTAGAGTAATCTCAATATATTTCTTAGCAGAGCTTCAGAAGAGATCACACTACTTTGACTAAAAGTATTGGTAGAGTTATAAGGGCTTGTATTACACATGAGAAGGCTGATAATGGGGGAGTTTAGAGAAAGTTCCAGGGAATTATGGGCAGCTGAATGGATTGATAAACCTTGGTAAGTCCCAGAATTCGCCAGACTGATGTAAAAATAAAAAGGAGAAATGAAAAACTATTGTAAGCAACAGTGTTATCTGAGTTTCTATAATTAAAAATCTCAAAACTCAAGACAATGCCTTCAGACATCCCCCCTCCCATTTAGTCTTTCTAGCTTTTTATTCTCCAATTAAGGTATTGTTGGGAACTGGGGCTGGTGAAAGAGCTCAAGGAAGACTATGCAGGAACCAGAAATGAAGAAAGAGTGGCCCAGATGGTGGGAATGCTATTTAAAGGAACGGAGATGAGAAGTATATCCAAAATATATTCTAATTAGACTATAAATTACCAAAGAATGGAAAAATAGAATGCCAAGCTAAAATAATGATATAGAGTCAGATAATTGTATTGCCAATTGGATAGTGATTATCACCTAAGAGTCAAAAGATGTAGGGGATAAGAAAATAAGCCATTCACTCACATTCTAGTGACTTATGTATAATTTTATAGCAGGAATTATGCTGCATCATTAATCTGAGGAAAAGAATGTGGCAACTGGAGATAGTAAACCATCTGCGACAGAAAACTCTTTAACAGTTTGTTATTTCTCCTTGTTCAAAAATTTTTAATAATTCATCATCTGCAGAATCTTAGAAATGCTGTTATTTATATGAAACATCATTTTAGAAACAAGGCAAAATTCTTTAAATATGTTATAACTTTTATAATGATGTCTACCTGAAACCAAATATATTAAAATGCATTCTAGTAAACACTTATAATAGCAATTTATCATTAATACTTTTTCATTAAATGTTGTCTGGTAGCCTTTAGAAATGAGAATATAAAACGGGTTGTGTTCTATACATATGAGACTTTAACAAATGAAAAACCCATTATAATTTTCTAGTTATATACCAAAGGTAGTATTATATACTATACATACTGAAAATATTTCATCAGCACACAAATACTCATTAAAGAATATTATAAAAATGGAGATATTATAGAAATGCATGTTTTGATGATTACTTGAATAACAGATTCACTCCAAAATTTTGATTACTATACTAGTACAGTTTACTAGTATGTATCTTAGTATCAATTATTTTTAGAAATTAATAGCCTGAATCTTTAAAATATTTGTCTGTGTGTGTGTGTGCGTGTGTGTGTGTGTCATGTTTATCTGTATGGGTGTGGAAGTGGGTGAGTCACATTACTTGTTATGTGCTATAGATAGAATTATGTACTGTCTATATTAAAAATATAATGTTGAGATTAGAGGGCATGCAATCTTGGGTCTTGGGTGTCCATTCTTATGGTACACCTTGTTTGTTACAGGGCTTCTTGTTGCTGACTGCTGCATACAACAGGCTATATGGCTGTTGATTTTCTGAGAATTCTACTGTCTCCACTGGGATATTAGTCACATATTACTGTGTCTGACTTTGTTGTTCTGGAGATCTAAACTATGGTCCTCATGCTGATGCGGCTAGAATTTTACTTTCTCAGCTTTACTCAGTATTATTTACATGAATTCAGAGCAAACTTTTGGCAAGTCTGCATAGTGCAATAGAGGGCAGAAGATGACCTTGGATCTGGATGAAGAGGGTTGGGTTCTAGCTCATCCCATAGTTTGCTCTTCCAGCTCATGGTTTAGACAAATCTCAGAGTCTCTTGACAGCCATTAATAATACCATGGTTTCTATGGCTTTGTGAAGACTAATATACAAAAAGAATTGCTTCTTGCTTCTTGTGTGTGGTGAAAGTGCTGACGAATGCTAAATAGACAGTCCTTCAAGTCCATTCAGTATACAGGGCAGTGGTTCTCAATCTGTGGGTCATGACCTCTTTAGGGGTTGCATGACCCTTTTACAAGTCATACCAGTAGCAAATAGCAAAACAACAGTCAAGAAGAAGCAATGAAAATAACTTTATGTTTGGGGCTCACCACAACATATACTTCCTCAACTGTATTAAAGGGTCTCAACATTAGGAAGGTATAGAATCAGTGATGTCAAGGGAGAAATCATTTCTGGACTCATCTGTCCAATGAACACACTGTAAGACACTTTTAAGAAGAACTTTGTCCTTATTTAACTATGTGAATAGATTATTACTGTAAGTTTGCTATAGGTCTAAGTGACTGGTAAGAGCATACCATCTTGAAGTTTATAAAATAGTGTGAAAAAATATCTTTCAACTCCAGAATATCTTCAATATCTCTCAGAAGGTACTTTGATTAACTTCACAGTAATGAATTAACTGCTAAACCTATTTTATGAATGACTGAGACTCCAGCATATTGATATTCTTCGGAACTTAGGTACCCAGCTCCAAACTTCAAAAGGAATCATATTAATTTATCAATTATAAATGCCTTTGATATTGGAATGGAGCAAGTTGAATGAGGTGACCTGGGAGCTATTATTAATCATCTCCAGTACCAGGGTGCGAATTCCCTAATCAAATTATCTTGTGACAGAAGCAAAACCTATAACCATTTTTCTAACTATATCTTTTCAAGAGATTTAAAAACTGCTAATTGCTTTGTACCTTTGGTGGTGAATTATATGTTAAATTAGCTGTATACAGGTAGAAAGAGACAGTGGGGCAGCATAACCAATCAACATAATCTTCTTGTAAAAGATGAAGAATGAGAATAAAGGTAACCAATTCTTACCTTCTGTATACCCTAATGAACATTGTTATCACCTATATGTACTGTAACAATTACTGCCATTGGTATTTGAAATATATATATATATATATATATATATATATATGATGTATATGTATTTATATGTATATGTGTGTATGTGATATGTGAATTGAGATGGAGTGAAATAATTATACTTTCTGGTAGCTGAAGGCGATTTCAGAGATTATGAAAATGTTTGAGAGGCAGCAAAGTTTGCCTAGCAGGTACAATTTTGATTCCTGGCACCACAAAGAAAAATTAGTGCGTTCTAGTTTCTTTACTGTTAAAAGGAAGACACTCTGATCAAAAGCAACTCAGGGAGGAAAGAGTTGAATTTGGCTTACACTGCCAGGTCACAGTCTGCCATTAGAAGAAGCAAAGGCAGGAATATAAGCAGGAGCATAAGGCAGAAGCTGTGGAGAAATGTTGCTTACAGGCTCCCCTGATGATTATGTGTAGCTTGATTACTCATACAGCTCAGACCCACTGTGGGCCCACATCAAAGGTCAAGACAATCTCTCACAAACATGGCTACAGGACAATCTGATCTGGGAATTCCTTAGTCAAGGCTCTCTCTTTCCAGGTGACTGGAGACTGTGTCAAGGTGACGATAAGAACTCACAGTAATGAACATTTAAAGACAGGTAGACCTAAGCTGATGACACAATCTTTAAGGATGACCTCCACACTTTGTAGATTGTTTCAAAATACATGGTTAGAAGGTTCGCATCAGTTTCTGTCCCACAAATATGTCTCCATATTTGCTCCCTTACATATTTTTGTTACTCCTAAGTAGGACCGAGGCATCCACACTGGAGACCATTCCACCTGGGTATTCATCCCATGTGCAGTCACAAAGGTAGACACTGATGTGGATGGCTGGAAGTGCATGATGACAAGAGCCTGATATAGCTGTCTTCTTAGAGGTCTGTCAGAGTCTGACACATTTAGAGGCAGATGCTCACAGTTAACCACTGATGTGATCAAGGGTTTCCCATTGGAGAAGTTAGAGAGAAGACTGAAGGGGCAGAAAGGGTTTTTGGCCCCATGAGGAGAGCAACAATACCTACCAACCAACCAGAGCTCCCTAGGGCCTAAACCACCAGCCTGGGAGCACATAGGGAGGGACCCATGACTCCATCTGTACATGAAGGGGAGGATGGCCTTGTTGGGCATAGGTAGGAGAGGAAATTCTAAGTCCCATGAAGGCTGAACACCGAGTGGGGGGGGGATTCGAGGGTAAGGAGGTGGGAGTTGGGGGGAAGGTGGGGCCACATTCTCATAGAAGCATGAGGAGGGGGATGGGATAGGAGGTTCCTGGGTGGTGGGGGTAAAGGGGGTAAGGGGATAAAATCTGAAATATAAATATAGTATCTAATAAAAAAGAATATATATATATATATATATATATATATATATATATATATATTCACATCAGAAACTCAGACAGCCATCCAGGTTGAGACAGTAATCAAATGTGGACTGAAGTTTGCTGTGTGAAGATTTCAGCTACAGCAGCAGTCTTGACTAAAAGACTTGCTCTCAATTTGATAAAAATACCTTTCCAAAAGAAACTGTAGGCTATTTTAGGATCTCCTTTCCCTTTCTGGAAATCACTTGCAGTGTCTATTGAGTGCATCACTTAAGACCAGTGCTTTGTGATATGAAAACCAATTTTGGCTCTTTTCCAAGGATGGCCTAGTGAAGAGGATTTCCCCAGTTCTCTAAAGCTATGGAGACAGGCCTGTTTCCTTACTACAGCTCCATCCTTTCGTGACGCTGAAGAACTGAGATTACACTTTGCCCTTCCATAAACACCTTCGTCTGAGACTTTTGTATACATATCATTAATTGATAACAGTGTATACTTATTCTCTCTGGGGAGGTATGTGTGTATGTTTCTACATTAATATTTCACTTGTGGAAACTAAGTGAGAATTTTTAAATTGCTCAGTTTAAGTAGGATAAAAACACTATTAACTAATGTTCTCAGGTCAAGTCATACCTCCTTATTTTACTCATTTGAAAGCACTTAATCACTCATTAAGGCATACCTGATATATAAGGGAAGACAAGTTTAAATGTACAACTTAGTATACGTTGATGATTACACACATACACACACACACATAATCTGAAAATATTTCAATGTAGCCGGGCGGTGGTGGCGCACGCCTGTAATCCCAGCACTTGGGAGGCAGAGGCAGGCGGATTTCTGAGTTCGAGGCCAGCCTGGTCTACAGAGTGAGTTTCAGGACAGCCAAGACTACACAGAGAAACCCTGTCTCGAAAAACCAAAAAAAAAAAAAAAAAAAAAAAAAAAAAAAAAAAAAAAAAAAAAAAAAAAAACAATGTAATGAACCTGTTTATTTTTTCTTCAGACAAAGAAAAACCCTTACTGACTCAACATCTACTGTATCAGAGGGCTTCAAAAGCCTCTTCTTTTCCCCTTAGATGAACTCTGGCTGGGTCAAGATCTTAGTGTCTTCAGCACAGAGAGAGCAATTAGAGGCCTGCATGAAAAGCCTAGTAGCTCTGCTTCTTGCTGGGCAAGTAAACTTGAGAAACTCAGATCTCAGTGTGTCCATATGTAAAATGGGTTCTGGAGTGTGCCCTACTGAGCAGGTCTCTCGATACACAGATGCATACCCTTCTAAGCCAGATTCTTTACCAAGTGAAAGAACTGCAACGAGGGAGTGTATATGGATGCTTCCTTTAGAGTTGAGCTCTCAACAATCACTTACTCTTTGAGCCTTGATCTGTTGTGTGCCAGGGGACAAAAAATAAGAATACTTCCACTGCTGAGAGAAAACAGACATCCTGTGCAGTCTGCAACCAGAGATGGTCAGGAACAGCTCTACTCCGTGAGGGCCAATATCATTTTCCCTGCCTTTGTACACAGAATTGTTTCTTGTTCAAGTTCCCTTTGAAAGCCTAACTGCCATGCTCCTGAAGCTACGGCAGTAATCGGGCCTCTGAGAGTCACAAGTGACAAGTGACAAACAACTGATTCAGATCCAGATCTCAGTGTCGGTGAGGGATGGTGAGTCATGGGTGACAACTGACAATGAAGATGTAGCTGCAGCTGACTTGTCTCTGAGTTCTCTGGCCTGACCGTGGGGAAAGGACCTCCTATCTGAGCTCTGCTTCCTTCGGCGTGGAAAAATGGTGACAGTTGTTTAGAATTGCCACAAGAGTGATGTCTGAACGTCCAGCAATGTTAGAGTCTTTTAAAGGCTGTGTTCTTATATGAAATAATTCTTCCCCACTGCCTCACAACACAGTGGCTGGGTCTCCCTCCTTTCCCTTCCCATAACTCCTGGAAATCAAGTGCTTAACCTTGTCATTTAGTAAGCTTAGCAACAATCTAAGCAAGCAACAATTGATTAGATGCGTGATTGAAAATCAACTACAAAAAATGGAGAAGGAGGAAAAAATTTTTTTTATCAAAAGCAAAATCATTTTCCTGGAGTCTATACGTGGGAAAAGTATATCCTGAATGAAAAACAAATGGAAGGGAAATTAGATTTCTCACAACTCACAGATAGGTAATTTTTAAGTATATTAAATTAACTTTAAATTATATGGCAGTAGAAAAAAACAGTGGCAGTGTAGCCACACGTAAGTTCTGCATCCGGAAAGACAAGACAGTGGGCTTATGTCTTAGTGTTTCATTGTTGTGAAGAGACACCATGACCCCGGCAACTCTTATAAATGAAAACATTTAATTGGTGCTAGCTTACAACTTCAGAGGTTTAGTCCATTATCATCATGATGGGAAACATGGCAGCATGCAGGTAGAGATGTTGCTGGAGAAGGATCTCTGCATCTTCATCCACAGGTCATAGAGGCAGACTATATCTTCTGGTATGACTTGAACATATATGAAACCTCAAAGCTTGCCTCCACAGTGACACACTTTCTCCAACAAGGCCACACATCCTAATAGTGCCACTCCCCATGGACCAAGCATTCAAACACCTGAGCCGATGGGGGCCATTCCTATTTAAACCACCAGAGCTTGTCTTCCTGAAGCACGGATAGTATTCTTTGACAAACCCTCCCATGGATCGTTGGTTTGAGAAAGCATTTAATCACTAAACTATTCTGGATAGATGAGAATGAGGCAAAGAGATACTAAACTGTTATCAGTGATGGACAGGCAGTTTTGAGTTTATGTGAGTAATCGAAAGAGAAAGGGCAAAGAGCAAAGTGTGCAAACCAGAATGATGTGAGCAGACACAGAAACTAGAGAATCAGGAAGAATGAGGAGGAAGAGGAAAGAAATGTGGTGACAAAACCTCTGAAGATTTTTAAGAGTGGTATCTACCATTATTGACTAAATTGACCATTTTGACTAAAGAGTCCATTTATATATTTCAAAGCTGCCCCCCCCCACCAAATCTCAACCAAGTAAGCATCATCACCCTCTTACCAATTAGAATACTTTCAAGTGAACATCCATATTTATAGGATTTAAGATTTCTTCTAGAGTTTGGTAAACTGAATATGTTGTTTTATCCTTTTATACAAAAGGTATCAAATTATAAAAATTATAGTAAATTTTAATTACTTTCACTTTGTGAAGAGTGAAAATCTTTGTGGATAATCTTTGTGGAAATCTCTTATGGACTAGTAAAAATTTCTTTTATTAAATAGCTTCATACTACTGTGCATGATAAATATACCACATTTACCTACCAGGTTTGCAGTGTATACACACATGACTCATATTAAATCTTTGCCATTCACACATCTTTTGGCTTAAAGATCAGCATTCATGGATTACTCAGTCATGAATTCATTAATGTTTTTTCTACTATGTATTAATGTAGATTTAATTAAGAACCTTTTACTTAGAAATCTGGCTAATCTTGGTTGTTGACTACATATGGAATTAACTAAAATCCAAACAGCTGTGTCCACCATGAGAGATTTTTACTTTCTTTTTCTTTTCTTTTTTTGTTTATGTTTTTGAGACAAAGTTTCTCTTTGTAGCCCTCCCTGTCAGTCCTGAAACTTGCTCTGTAGACCAGGCTGGCCCAAACTCAGAGATGTCCTGCCTCTGATTTCCAAGTGCTTGGATTAAGGATGTGTACCACCACTTCCTGGCATCTGTTTAATTTTGATTATAGTATGATTATATCATTTCCCCCTTCCCTTTCCTCCCTCCAAACCCTTTCATATACCCCTCCTTGCACTTTTTCAAATTCATGGTCTCTTATTTCAAAAGTGTATATAATAGTATATATACATATGTATGCACACATATGCATGTAATATATGTATACTATATATGCGCATTTATGTACCTATATATTTCTAAATACAACCTGTTCAGTCTGTAAAAATGCTACTTATATGTATGTTTTTAGGGATGACCAGTTTTTCTTTCTTGACTGGTTTATTTGAAACCCTAAATCTGGATCATTTGAGGTTGGAAGGCTCACCTTCTATCTGGGTCAAAGCTTCTGGTGGCAGCCCACATAAAGGACTTAAAAAAAAGGAAACTTTTGCTTTTTGTCTGTTTCCTTTCACTCTCACAGGCAAGTTCATTTATCCTTTACCTGACACAAACTTTTGATGGTAGAACCTTCCTCTTCAGGGTGATAATGTAGACCAAAGACTGGCAGGTCCCTAGGACTTCCTGGGATTCTAGCACCAGTTTAGGACTGCTGATACATCCAGTCCTGCTGACTGAACTGAGTGGATCCTCAGTTTTTCTATTAGGAGACACCAGTTGATGCACTATTCAGATGACAATGTGCAAGGCACTTTAATATATATTTGCTCTACCAGTTCTATTCCCTTTGAGAACCCTGACTAATTTATTTCAGAGCATTTATTTCATGTGTCAAATTTATGAAGCCATAGGTTATTATAATAACCAAATTTGTCTATACTGTGGTTGGTTTCTTCACAGAATGATGATGTTAGAAACTGACTTTTATGGCTGGAGAGATGGCTTAGTGGTTAAGAGCACTGACTGCTCTTCCAGAGGTCCTGACTTAAATTTCCAGCAACCATATGGTGGCTCATAACCAATCTGTAATGGGATCCTATGCCATCTTCTGGTGTGTCTGAAACTACAGTGTACTCATATAAATAAAAATATAAAAATTAAAATAAAAAGAAACTGACATTTAAAATTTTAAACTATTAAGGGTTTGATAATGAGGTCACACACCAAGCATCTTAATTGTTTGTTGGGAAATATGTTTGTTGTAGAAAAGTAATTACCAGGTCTAGAAAAGCTTAAAATACTTCTTTAGATCATGGAGATCATAATTAAAACTATAGTGATTTTTCTATATGATTCTGTATCTTAAGGGAAAACCAATACATTGACATTTAAGCAAAGCACCTTCCTTTCTATTCACTGTCATCCCCAAATGACAGTGATATAGGAATAGTGGTATAGTGATATAGGAATAGTGCTCCCATAAAAGGCCTTAGAAATTTTTTATTTTGGGAGGTTGGTGAAAAGGAAATTTCTGGTTTCTTTAATAACTCAGTTGTGTCACGTGATGTTTTTCCAGAAACTGTATTGTGAGAGGGCATGTGATGTTTTTGCTGAAAACAGACATTTGACAGGGTGTATGATATTTAGAAAGAATATAAATAAAACCCCACAAGCAGAGAGAGGACGCTCCTGCATTGTTATGCCATGCAATGCTTTGCTTCTTCATTGGTCTTCGCTGGTCTTCACTTCATAGAGACAAATGTGTCAAAGAATTTCTTGTGGCATTCTGGCTGATGCTGGCCATGTCCATTGACTCAGGCAGATTTGGCAGAGCCTTGTGGTTTCTGCTGGATCATGCCACCACTTCTGATTTGTGTTTGGTGTTTGCTACTGGACTGGACTGCTAGTATCCTGACAATGAAGTGTAGAATTGCTCCTCTGGAACTACTTTTTAAAAAATTGGATATTTTATTTATTTACATTTCAAATGTTATCCTCTTTCCCAGTTTCCCCTCCACAAACTCCCTACCCCATCATCCTCTCTGCTTCTATGAGGGTGCCCACCCACCCACTCACCCACTCACCCACTCACCCATTCACCCATTCACCCATTCACCCACTCACCCACTCACCCACTCACTCACTCACTCACCCACCCACCCACCCACCCACCCACTGGTGCATTGAGTCTTCACAGGACTAAGGGCCTCCTCTCTCATTGATGGCAGATAAGGCCATCCTCTGATACATCTACAGCTGGAGCCAGTGGTTTAGTCCTTGGGAACTCTGGAGGGTCTGTTTGGTTGATATTATTGTTTGTTCTATGGGTTGTTGAACCTCTTCAGCTCCTTCAGTCCTTCCCCTAACTCCTCCACTGGAGACCCTGCACTCAGTCCAATGGTTGTCTGTGAGCATCTGCCTCTGTATTTGTCATGCTTTGTAGAGTCTTTCAGGAGACAGCTATATCAGGCTCCTGTCAGCATGCACTTCTTGGTATCAGCAATAGTGTCTGGGTTTGGTGTCTGCAGATATGATGGATCCCCAGGTGGGGCCAAGGAACTACTTCTAAACAGCTCCACAACACCTTTTTCCTATTAACCTTCTTTCTCCGCTACCTCTGATCAGTGGGCTAGAAGGGAGGTTAAAGTGTTTAAGAACACTAAATAAAGTAGGCTTTGAAAAATTGAAGCCTACAGGTTGGGTTGTTATATGTGTCTTTGTGTCTTTGTTATTATACCCCCCAATAGTTTAAATTTTAAGAAGTTACTGAGGTTTATTTGAATATTAAAGGTTTATTATTTGGATATTTTGTTAATTTTGTCCATAATTTAAAAATTTTTATTTATTTTTACAGTTTTTATTTTTTTGAAATTAAAAGATATTTTCATCATTTTACTGCCTTCAACCCCTCCCTTGAACCATCTCTTGTTCATGACACATTTTTTTTCCTAATATAGTATATATCGCATATTCATAAACACATAAATGCCATTTGCTCAGTTGGTTTAATGTCACTTGTATGTATATGATTTCAGGGCTGATCACTTGTCATTGGATAAACAATAGGGAGGTTTTTCCTGGGAGGCCATTCCTCCTGATCTCAGCACTCCTATAGTTCTTTGTCTAGGGCTAGGCCCTGTGGAAATGATAGTTTTATAAAGCAAGCAAACCTTTGCATCATGTTCTTCTTAATTTTATGGTTAAAAATATTCAAAGAAAAGCATCGAACTGTGATAATACCATGGCTCATTAAGCATATTCTTGCTTTTTAATAAATAAAAATACTCAACTCACTGAAAATAATAAAGAAATAACTATGTACTGTGAACGAAAGAGGCAAGATATTAGTAGCCATGGAGATTCAGTCTCAAGCTTATAGCCCAGGGAAACGTCAATTTTACTTATACTGGATTCTAAGTTTAAATTCATGTTTAAATATTCAAAATAAAACTGAGTACTATGTACTTGAGTAAAGTTATAAAAATACATCGATAAACGTGTATTCTGAAGAGTTGCTATGACACAGTTGAGTCCATTGAAAGGGAGAGAACTTTGTACCTGGGAGGTCCTAGTTTTCAGGTATTTAGCCTTGGGTAACTGCGATCTGTGCCTGACTCTTCAAAGGGTCGCTGAAAAAGGACCAGGATAGCCCAAAGTTTTGAACCAAACCAAAGCAAACCAAAGATAAATATATATTTATTTCCTATGATTCTCTATATGTATAATATATAATCACAGGGAGTAAGAAGCAGTCTCAGAACAATAGGCTAGTTAGTAAGGCATAACATATATTTATTTCACCAGCACTGCAAACCATTTAATAAAAGTAGTGACAAGTAATGTTCTGTCTTATAATTTATTAAATTAGCTTTTGATAAGCATGGGTAAATGTAGCTGCGTGTGTGTCCATGTATGAATTATGAATATGTATATGTACGTATTGTATGAATGTACACATGTACGTATGTGTATGTCTGCTGCTGCTGATTAAACCTAGGGCTTCATTCTTGTGGACAATGTAACCTAAACCCATAGTTCAATGATTTTTGTTTACTTTGACAAAACATTGGAAGGCTATGCTGTTCAAGGCTGGCTTTTGGTAAATGATTTGGTCAGAATCAGGAAGGCAGGGAGATTGGTGTTTTTATAGAAGAGTCCCAGGGGACTCTTTACCCCTTGACTGCTTGACATCACAGCCAAAGGATGCCAAATGCAAACTAGGCAGAGTCTTCATCAAAAATGAGAGCTTCTGGTGTCTTAATCTTGTGTTTCTAATCTCCAGAATTTAGAGAAATAGATTGCAGGTTTATAAGCTACCAGATACACTGAATTTTGTGATAGTAACCCGAATAGATGCCTGACTACTTGAATGCTGTTTTTTGTTTCATTTAACTAAAAAGCTTATTTTATCTACTATTTAAAAATTTCTAGTTTTTAAAATAACTAGTGATGCAGACTCCTTACTAACGATCATAATAATTTTGCACGAATTACTAAAGATATTTTCTTGTGACAGAAAACTGGACCTGGGGTTCATCCATAAAGGCTAACTGTAAGTGGTTTTGCTACTACATCCTTATTCAAGCATAGGAAACATATGACATTAGTGAAAAATCATATTTATAAACAAAATTAAAAAACAAACTTTTAAAGTAATAATTGTCATTGGTATGTATGTATGTATGTATATATTTATTTATTCTACTGGAATTCAGTATAAATGAAATTTGTATCTCCCAGCCTCTAAGCTTGGCCTTGAGTTTCCATAGCCACTAATATCTTCCCTCTTTGTTGTCTGAGTGGTTTTTGGCTTTCTTGTGTGTCAGACTTTCCCTCTTGGGGAAGAAGAATGAATTCCTTTATTAGGGACATTGTGGGGGGACAGAATGAGCTTTCCTTTTTTCTACATTGAGGAAAGGTTTGATGTATTTTGTTAAATACTTTTTGTATGGCAGATCTTATGTTTGCCACCAGCAATGGAGGACTGAGCCACACACACATGATCATAGTTACATAGTTACATAGTTCCTGGTCACACAGACATGATCTCAGCCACCACCTTCCTGGCCACACAGCCACAATCACTGTCACCACTTTCCTGGCCACACAAACAGGATCTTGGTCACCATGTTCTTGGTGCTTACTGAATGAGTGGTAGCTGATCTCACTTGGGGATTACCTGGGACTACTGGTGACAGAGCTTTCCCTAGCCCCCACTTCCCATCTGTCTGTCACTCTGTGTGTGGTTCAGATAAAAGCACACACGTGGCTGCACAGTTTAGGTTCTCTGTGTCTCGAATGACACTGTTGAGTTAATAAGTAATATATTTTCAGTAAAATGCTCCTTGAAACTGGCTTTTGACTAAGCACAGTGGTACCAAACTTCGGTTGTGCTAATGAGAGATGCAGCTTTTAGCATTTGTCTCTGGTAGAGCAGATAATGACCTAATTATGCTGTAAACGTCTTTACAATTGAGCTATTACAGTGTCCATTGACTGGCTTTGTTTTGCATCATGGTTGCTAATTGGAGATTCTGATCCTAAATATTGGCTTGTGTGGCTTAATTGACATCCATTCACCCAAACGAAACACATCTCTAATTGGCAAGAGTTCATGACTCACTGAGAAGTAACTGTGATAAATGAAAATTCTTTTCCCATACTAATTACCTGAAAAATTTGCAGTGACAATGATCAAGAAAATGCCTCTTTAGATAGATAATTATAATGATTAAGATGCAAATAATTTGCATGTTAAGTGAACATAGAGGACTTAAGGATAATCAAACTAGCTAAAGTTACCTGCTTCATCTGTGATTTTTAATGTGTATAGCTACTCAGAGCCTGAAGTAAATCAGGGTAGACCTGCAATAAATCAGATATGACCTCATAGAAGAAGCTTTCAGGAAAGCTAATGCTATAAAGTACTTGTCAGGATTTCACTGGAGAAATGTAATCTCCAGTGAATGGGGCTAAGGAGATGACTCAGTAGATAAAATGCTTGCCACTCAAGACTATGATTCTGAGTTTGGTCCTCAGAAATCCACTCAAAATACTGAATGCAGTGGTTCATGTTTGCAATCTCATGTCTGGGGAGATATAGATAAGAGACTTCTCAAGCTCATTGATTTATTGAATCTAGCCTTACTGGATCTGAATTTACGAGCTCCCATGTGGTTCTGAGTTCTGCGTCCTCCCTTGGGGTGCCTAAGCACCACTGTACAGTGGGAGAGAAAGAATAAAGTGGAAGCCAAAACACGTGGGTCAGCAGGATCTCAGTCCATCTGTGAGGACCTGGTGGGGGGATGATGGGGTGTGGTTCATATACATACATACATACATACATACATACGTCCATACATACATACTTTGGAGAGTGGGAAGGGTTTTTTTTTTTTTTTTTTTAAAGTGAATGTACTTTGTCTGAGGCTTAAGGTATTGGAATACCTCCTTTGCATGGAGAGCCATTCCTGGTGCTTGGTGGGCAGGTTCTTACAGAGAAAAGGGCGTTTGAACATGTAATTTCACCAAGGTTTATGTGACATTCTTCAGGTAGAGGACATTGGGGGTCAGATATAGAAGACGAAGCCCTTCCCCCCCCCTCGGAAAAGAGAGCCTTCCATTTTGTGTCAAGCTCAGGGAGCTGTCTGGTCATGGAAGACTACAACCTTAATTTCAGGGTTTTCTAACACTCCAGGTTCAGTGAGACACCCTGTGTCAAGAAATAAGGTGAAGAGTGATTGAAGAAGACACCCAGTGTTGACTTCTGGCCTATGCACACTTGTTCACAGACTTGGACATGTCCACATACACATGATTAACATTCCTATACATATACACAGCTATCTTCAACACTTAAATATTCTCCAGTGTTTTCTGACAGGCATTTCATTACAACCACAGATTTCATGAATTCCTGTTTTCAAGCTTGTGAATGGGGAACTCCGGAAGGGGAACAGGGAAGCTGTGTTTTTCAAGCAAGTCTTTTTACGTGTTTCTTATGTATCCTCAAATCAGAGTTCCTTTTCTAAACCTCAAGGGGACAGTTTTCCATCTCCAACTTAAAGTAAGATATAGTTTCTAAAGGTCCTGGTCCAATTGCCTGTGAGTATATACCAAGGGGACTGTGTGCCAGGAATGTAAGGCACCATCCTAGCCCCTTAATCCTCTCAGTGATGCACAGGAGCTAGGGAACTCCAGGGAAGTTGCCCTTCAACTTGGAGCTATAAACATTTCTCAAACTGTATTTGCAGTTATCCAGCACTCTCTCTACACTGTTGGTTTGTTGGAAGGAAGTCTCAGCCTCTGCTTCATTGGTCAGGGAGAAAAAAATCAGAATCTGGTTTTTAAAAAATAAACTGAAAGTAAGTTTTGTGAACATATTTGAAAATTAAAAAAAGATATGTCTCACTTAAAGTTTATATTTTATAATCAATTAATGTAATCTTCAGGGATTTTGTACGGTTTTCACAGATTAGATCGATCCATTGAGGCCTCAGAGCTGCCAAGACATGGAAGAGCCCCATTGTGTGATTTGCATAACTGTGTCCCCATTTCTTTGACCTCTACACCCTCTTTCTTCCTCATGCTCATTGAAACTACTGTTCTGTATTATACTTTGTTCTTTAATCCTGGAATTATGTTTTCTGGGTCTCTTTGTATCCCTCTTATTTGTATAGAATATTCTATTAAACTGTATACTTTGTTTCAGTCCTGAATCTTCCCCCAACACTTTTGAACAATGATTTTTAATACTTTGCATTTCCCTCATCATAAATTTATAATAACACTTAGCAAGTTGTGTTATACTCATAACAATTGAAGTTGCTGTCTCTCACATAAGGGAATTTCCTTGTGGATCTTATTCAACATTAGATGCCGAATAGTGTCCAGCAGATAGCCTGTCATGAATAATACTCTTTGTGAATGTGTTTCTAAATCTGAGGTTGAATCTGCAAGGGGTGCAGTTCTTACTTGCCTATGCAGAAGGTTGTCTTGAGCTGGAATGTGCTGTTTTGAAACACTGTCTTCACTTTTCCATTAGTGAGTTAGTTAACTGTTTTCTCTGTCTGGTGGAGAACAGTTTGCCCCATCAAGAATTCTAGGTCTACAAAGTACACGTGAAAGGAAAAATCACTTTCTATATATCTTCTGTGACTCATGATTGCTTATTTTCCATGACTTATGTTTTGGGTTCATGCTTCTGCTTGTATTAGATCAGGGCTTTTGCATAGAGTATGTTGTTCTCACAGTGGAAAAAAAGCCACATAACAATATCTTGGCAATCTTTCACAACATCAATAAAAGATACCACAAAACCCTTGAACTTCGAATGAATAATACTCTGTCACTGTTTATACAGATTCAACCTAAAATACCAAGCTTATGCTCCTAGATAGATCTGAGACATGAAACATTGCTATTTTTGATTGGAAGGCAGGCAGGTCCAGCCTCCTTGTGGGTCAGAGAATGACACAGTATGTCATTTAAAAACCTGTATGCAATGTATTATTTCATTTCCTTAAGTGAGCAGCCTCATGGAACCCTCCCCAAATTTTACCAAATCAAGGCTTCTGTTAAGGGTTGTGGGTTGCTAGGATATGTTCTACATAAGCATGAAGAAAAGTACATGGATTTTCAGTTGAACAATTCCTGCTTAGATTATGTTTATTTTCTTGGCCAGTTTTATGCTGAAGGGATTGATATTTTCTGAGGTATAATTTTAATCACCCTGATCCTGTAACAAATTGCAAGGCCTTTATTATAGGCATACTTCATGTAAAAATAATACAATTCACACTAACCTTTCATGGTTACACAGCTGCCTGGCTTTGGGAGGAATTCTTAAGGTTGGTTTGTCTTTGAGTTGCTGGTCAGGATACCATCTTTGGACTCATATCTGAGATTGTGCGTGAGTCTTGCTGCTTGGCTGAATTTTCTTACAAATTTGATTATCATTTGACATGCCCTTGCTTTTCAAGAAGACAAGCTCTTCAAAATTAAAATGTTGAACTTCTTTTAGCTAGGTATTAGCAGAGCTTAACAAGAGAAGATTTCATATTGAATCAACGTGTGTTTTCCAGAACACTGCAACTGTCAAGAGGAAGAAGATCTTGACTCTGATTCTAAGCAAGGCTTTGTTTGTTTTCCAAAATGGCTTTTACAGACTTCAAATGCATACCTTGGTTTAGCATCTTATAAAGCTAGATTCAAGTTCAGAAACGTCCTCCCAATAGCTAATAAATGGCCGTACCTCCTAATTACATGCATTGTTCTTTTTCTATGTTATAATTTAACTTAGACCTTGATATACATATGACTCAAGTTTACTATAACCTCTAATATACTTATTAAAGGAATACTAAATTAGGGTTAAAAGTGTTCTTAGGTTCTTACATAAAGCCAACATTTCTTAATGCATTAATTTAGTCTTTGCGAATTTCATATTCTTTTAAAAGGCTTGAACTTTTTGTGGTTACTCACACATTTTTGAAGTCACAAAAAGGGGTTTTTGTACCATGTTGCCCATTTCTCATTCTTTTGTCGCATCGCCTATCTCTTGATCGGCACCACCTTAGCAATTCATTTTTTCAGTTCTATTAATCAGATAGTCCTTTTTATTTAACAGAATTTTCTTCATTTTTGAATAGTCTAATTAATTTTTGATACTTAAGCAGTGTCTACATATGGACCCCAAATTGACAAGATGCCAGGGCACGTGGAAAGAATGACTTAACTGCTATTTCTACCACCGCTCCTTCCAGAAATATTTGTCTAGTCCAAATGTTCTTCCAATATGGACTGAAGAAACAGATAGCCTCAAAGAAACATATGGGTCCAGGGGAGTTTACTTTCTCAGGAAACCTACTATTTAAAGAAAGAATTTTAAAGAATAGTCTTCTATGGCTTCCTGTACTTCTATTTTGTAATGACTTGTTTTGGAAAGACCCAAGAACAGAGGGAAAGCAGCCCTTTTGAAAAAGAAGCCGAGTTATGTGAACAGCTCAGTACGCTCTAGATCGTGGATGAACAAGCATTTTTCTTGGGCATGCCTAACATTGAGACAGCATATTCATTTTAGGAAAAGTTCTCAATCAATGAGAAAGAACTGATGATGAATGTGTTGTACATTGGAGCAGCCTGAGACGATCTGACTGTGCGCAGTGCACCATGGGTATCACTTGGTTGGAAAAGTATAATTTGGAAAACCAAAGCCCTTAGGGTGTGGTTGCTAAGGTGTGATTGTTAGTTCCCAACTAGCTTTACAGCCTAGCTTGAGAGTGGATCAGGTTGCCTGGAGGCAGCCGGTGTGTGGGCGGTAGCTCTTCTCCGACACAATTACACACCATTACTTTTTAACCTCCAGAGTTACATATTTTAAACACATAGCAAACCTACACACAAGCTGTTTATACCACATTATCCCAGAGAAAAGTTAAATGAATGATGCTTAAATTCTTATATGTGGACAGAACCACAGCATTCATGAACTCACAACTGGTAAGGTTGTCTGTACAAGACCTACAGAAGATCAAGTCAATTAACATTCTAGTACAGATGGAAAGGGGTACATGAGTCCATGGGTTACCTAATTAAAGAGGTCACAGAGATTTGATAATAAAGAGGTAGGATGGATTTAGAGGGAAATGGGGTAAACATGATTAATATACAGTGAATGGAATTCTCAGTGAATTAATAGAAATAGAAACAATACTTTTGTATGTATAAGATACCTGGAATCCAATCCCAAGCCTTGTCCATGGCATACAAACATTCTTTCCCTGAGCTATGCCTCCTATCTAAATGGCACGTGACAATGTAATGAGGAGGTTTTGGTGAAACATTTTTTTTCCTCAAATTTTTCTTGTGAATTTGTAACTATTAAAAATTATTTCTACAGTAGCTTTAAGAGACTAGATTATAAACAACTGATGGTTCTGACTCAGAGCAGAGGTAGGCAGGCTCTGGTATTTTTGTTTGTTTCTTTGTTTTGTATTTTTTTAGTATTGATATGTACTAAATTCTTTTTAGAAGACTGAATTTGTAGAGTAGCTGAAGGCTTTAAGATGGCCTTGGTGTGGATAAAATTGAACACATTCCTATTATGTGAGTAGAGGAAAGCAATTCAAAAAAATCTCAAAAATGGATTTCTTATTTCTAATAAATAGTTTCTTCTTTTAAACATTATAGCCTAACACTATATATATCTTAATATGCCAGACTTAGATTTGTGACTAGTGACTGTTGTTGTTGACCAAAACATGTTTGATACTTGAATTTTTTTGTAGTGTTTTTGTTCTCTTAGAAGAATGTTAAAATAATTCCATCAGTACTTGGTGAAAATGAAACTGTGTGTGAGGGGATGGAGATTGTTGGTTGAGAAATGAAAAGATGCTATAAAATCCAATACAATAATTTGATATATAAGTTGAAGATTCCTCCTCTGTTATTATTTTAGTAAGATATTTTGCTGGAGTGGCCTCTTTATGGGAAACATCATCATATTTTGACACATTCATACAATGAGTGATAATCAAATTGGGGCACCTGGCATTTCCATCTCTTCCAACATTATTTTTATGTCTGTAGAATTTTGTACTTATTTTGGGATGAAATTGATTATTCTAATTAATATTTACCTTACCACACTGTAAAAATCAGGATTAATTATTTACCCATGCATGGCCAGGTGTGGATAGAAGGAGGCTTGGCATCAGCAGCTGCAGTGCCAAGGCTGTGAGCTGGAAGGAGACCTCTCCAGTCCCATGTCAGAAAAAAAACTACCTTTCAGAAAGAAAAACTGTCAGAAAGAAAACTGTCTTTTGAGATGTATGCGGAAACATCATTTTTATATTTAGCACCCTGTGGAGAAGATAGACCAATCTTGACCGTGTACTATACCATAATTCAAACTCCATTCATTAGATTTTACATTGCAGTAACTTTTCAGATAATAAAAGCCTGGTTTTTAAGAATCTGTGGGCAACCGAGTGAGATTATGTAAGAGTAACATTTTAAAATACAAAGGCCATCCGGCCCATTGACTTTGCTATTTTTTATTTGTTTAGGAAATACCTTGGGTAAACATGCAGATAGCTTTTTGTGTAGGAAATAGAGAAAATATATTTATGCCTTAAATTTATTTTATGAGAAATATGAAACTAAAAATTGATACAATATTTCACATCTGTATAAATACTTAAAATTTAATGTTCAATGAGATCATTTTTACTTATAAATAGCACCACATATGAAAATATTTTACTGAGAGAGGATATAGAAATGAAGGATAAAAGTTTTAATTGGTGGAATCAAACATGAAACAACACAAAATGGCAACCTACAGATTGGGAAAATATTTTTTTTTTTTTTTTTACCAATTTTACATTCAACAGAGGGCTAATATTTAATATATACAAAGAACTCAAGAAGCTAGACTCCAGAGAACCAAATAACCAGACTAAAAATGGGGTACAGAGCTAAACAAATAATTCTCAACTGAGGAAACTCGAATGGACGAGAAGCACCTAAAGAAATGCTCAACATCCTTAGTCATCAGGGAAATGCAAAGCAAAACAACCCTGAGATTCCACCTCACACCAATCAGAATGGCTAAAATAAAAAACTCAGGTGACAGCAGATGCTGGTGAGGATGTGGAGAAAGAGGAACACTCCTCTATTGTTGGTGGGATTGCAAGCTGGTACAACCACACTGGAAAACAGTCCGGTGGTTCCTCAGAAAAGTGGAAATAGTTTTACCTGAGGACCCAGCTATACCACTCTTGGGTTTATACCCAAAAGATGCTCCAACATATAAAAAGGACACACATTCCACTATGTTCATAGCAGCCTTATCTATAATAGCCAGAAGCTGGAAAGAACCCAGATGTCCTTCAACAGAGGAATGGATACAGAAAGATGTGGTACATTTACACAATGGAGTATTACTCGGCTATTAAAAATAATGAATTCGAGAAATTATTGGGTAAATGGATGGAACTAGAAAATACCATCCTGAGTGAGGTAACCCAATCACAAAAGAACACACGTGATATGCACTCACTGATAAGTGGATATTAGCCCAAAAGCTTGGAATACCCAAGATACAATTATCAGACCACATGAAGCTCATGAAGAAGGAAGACCAAAGTGTGGGTGTTCCAGTCATTCTTAGAAGGGGAAACAAAATAGTCAAGAAGACAGAGAGGGGGACAGACCTGGGGGAAAGAGTAGAGGGAGAGGGAAAGGGGGGCATGATGAGGTGTGGGAGCAAAAGGGGAGAAGTACAGAGGCTCAGACCATTGAAAGGTGTGTAGCAGTAGGGGATGGGGAACCGGGAGTAGCCACTAGAAAGCCCCAGATGCCAGGAACAGAAGAGGTTTTCAGAATCCAGTGGGAATGATATTAGTCTAAATACCTAACAAAGGGGAGAGAGAACCTGTAGAGACATATACAGTGGATAGGCATAGCCCTGGGTTGAGGGATGGGGCCACCCACCCATCTCAAAAATTTTAACTTAGAATGGTTTCTGTCTAAAGGAAATGCAGGGACAAAAAGTGGAGCAGAGACTGAAGGAAAGGCCATCCAGAGACTGCCCCACCTAGGGATCCAGCGTATCTGCAGACACCAAACCCAGACACTATTGCTGATGCCAGAAAGCTCTTACTGACAGGAGCCTGGTATAGCTATTCCTTGAGAGGCTCTGCCAGAGCCTGAACAATACAGATGTGGATGCTCACAGCCAACTATCAGACTGAGCATGGGGACCCCAATGGAAGAATTAAGGGAAGGACTGAAGGAGCTGAAGGGGACAGTAACCCTACAGGAGGAACAACAAGCCCCACCCCCCACCCTAGAGCTCCCAGTGACTATTAAACCACCAACCAAAGAGTACACATGTAGGGAGTGTACACATGGAGTACACATGGCTCCAGCTACATATGTAGCAGAGGATTACCTTATCTGGCATCAATGGGGGGCAGGTCCTTGGCCCTGTGGAGGTTCGATGCTCCAGCATAGGGGGATGCTAGGGTGGTGAGGCGGGAGTGGGAGTGGGTGGGTAGGTAGGGGAGCACCCTCGTAGAGGTGGTGGAAGGAGGGGAGATAGGATAAGGGTTTTGCAGAGGAGAAACCAGGAAGGGAGACATTTGAAATGTAAATAAATAAAATAACTGATAATAAATAAATAAAAAACAAACTGAAGTGTTAGTGAATTTATACAATTCATCTTGACAACTTGTACTCTGCTTTTAAATTTTAACCAAGTAGAAAATATGTAGATAAAATTATATTTATTTGATATTGTATTAGTAACTTCATGAATTCATCCCTACAGCAGGAAAACATACTTGAAGATAAAAAAGAAAAAAAAAAGCTTCATTAAGGCTTTTTCAGTGTTGACATAAAGGGCTTCAGGTAGATTAAGATATTACCATGTACGTTTAAAAATAATATCTGTGTTTTTTTTTTGCTTGCCATATACATAATGTCACTCAGTAGAAGGATCATGGCCAAGTGTGTCCTGAGAAAAACTCACTGGAAGATCTAAATTTTACAGGACTTTCATTGTTTTTGAACAATTTACTACTTTCTTGAGTTGCCATATAAAATATCCATGATTTGATGACATAAACTGCTGGTGTTTGTATTTAAAAGATAAAACTGTCTTATGCTTCCAGTCCAGACAGATTAGATCTCTTTCCTTAATTCTACCATGATTTGTGGAATAATTACATGAAATTTATTTTATTGCCCCTTTTCATTTGTTAGTAATGAGATGGTGGGGAGTTCTAATCATCAGATACTGAAGACTGACAGTTTTGTTGTTGTTTTGTTTGGTTTTGCTTTTATGAGACTCACTCTAACTATGTAGCCTTGGTTGGTCTCGGACTCAGAGATAACTGCCTATTTCAGTCTTCCAAGTGCTGGGATTAAAAGCACACATCACCATGATGACAGGTATTTATTAAGTCCATGGGTATAATGGTTCCAGTGGTATATGGCTTTTAACTTGGCAAGTTCAGATTTTATTTGTCACTTTTTTTTAGAGACAAGGTCTTATGCATTCCAGGGCCTCTCTTCTCCTCAAGACCTCAAATTTTTGATCCTCTTGTCTCTGTCTCCTGATTATTGGGATTATGAGATTACAGGTATACATTACTACACCTAGCTATTGCAATGGTGGAGATTGAACCAGGGCTTCATGCATGCTAGGCAAGCACTCTATCAACAGAACTACCCTCCAGCCCCATGATTTTACTCAACACATGGATTCAGTGTAGGATAGCCAGCACACAATGTAGAGTGAAGCTGCAATGGGTCGGTACCAGGATTATCTGCCATTGCCAGTAAAGTCCAAACAGTAGACTTAGCCTTCTTGAGTCTTAGTTTCATTTGTCACATTAGGGTGATATCAGTAGCTCCTAAGTCATAGACTTATTAAGAGACTGAATATAGTAATATCTCCAAGGCTGTCAGGAGACAGTATGGCTCACAGTAAGTATTACATCATTAGCTATTTTTTATGATTATATGTTGGGACTGATGTCAGCTGAGCAGAGATGACTCCAGGACCTCCAGGCAACTGGGGGATAGGAAGAGATACTGTGGTGTCTCCCGTTACTGGTTTCTAAGGGGTGTTATAAGAAATATAGCATTAGTATAGATTTAGTGCTGGGGCACAAAAAGAAGTCTCTTTCAACAATAGAAGATAAAAAGAATGGGAATAAAAGGAATGGCAAGAAACAACACAAAAAATGTGGGAGGGACAATTCCTTTGGAAAGAAGTTAAAGATTCTTATTTAGTGATTTCATAGTGTATGTGAATGAGCAACTATGGGGCAACTGAGTTTGAGCTGAGTTTTTTTAATTGGTTATTTTATTTATTACATTTCAAATGTTATCCCCCTTCCCAGTTTCCCCTCCACAAGCTCCCTATCCCCTCTATAAGCCCCCTCCCCCTACCTCTATAAGTGTGCTCCCCCACCTGTCCACCCACTCCCACCTCAGGGCTCTATCATTCCCGTACCCTGGGTCATTGAGCCTTCACAGGACCAAGGGGCTCCCCTCCTATTGTTGCCAGATAAGACCATCTTCTGCTACATATCCAGCTGGAGCCATGGGTCCCCCACCCTGTGTACTCTTTGGTGAGATGACTTTTTAACTCTTCTTCCATTTCTCCTCTAGTGAGAGGGACTTTGTAGATGGAGACAGGGTACACAGACATGGAACAGCCACCTCCTTTTCAGACAGTCAGTAAATTGATCACTTGTGCAAAGACAGGATTCATAAAGACAGGCACAGGCATCAACAGGATGAGGGCAAACAGCTTTCTGACTTCTGCTGGTGGATTCACAGACTCTCAACAGGGGTGAGAAGTAGAGGCTTGTCAAAGGAGCTGAAACCTCATCTCTGCTCTAACTCACCTCATAGCAAGCCATGGCAAATACTATAGCTCCTTTAGGTAACTGCAACTAGACTATGCATTGGAAGAGAAAAAATGGACAGTTTAAAAGGAGGAAACCAGATAACTTGGTCTAATTTTAAAGCATGGATGAATAAAAAAGTGTTTGTGCTGTTTCATTGAGGGTCAGCTGAGATGGATCATGGTTATTTCTTTTGGCCACCCAGACACAGGGACAGATTTATCACACTGGTGAATAATATGATTTTCATATCATGAACATAATTATAAACTATAAATACAAACCTCCTCTGAGTGGGCTCAGCCCCAACAGCCTTTAACTGTGACAGAGAGCAAGGCTGGATTATTTTTCTAGGAGCATACCGGAAACCTAGTTTTCTGAAAATAACAGTTGTTTGCTAAGTGAACTATTGGTGTTAAAGCCGAACATAGAGACGGGGAAACAACATCAGTAAGTCCAAATGAAAGTGACAAGTTTCTTTTAAAAGGAAATACATTTTCTTCCAACTCGTTTAGAAATTTTGAAAAAAGGCAGTTAGTTGATTGGTTTATAGAGTAAGTTACAATGTTGCAGAGGTGATACTGGATATAATAGTTTAAAAATACTACAGTCATTAACAATAACCTTTATTTCACGATATTATTTTTCTGCTGTTTAAGTCCATCAGGGTTTGATGAAGAAGTAAGATTTTGTTATGAGTTAATTTCAAACTCACATTGAAATGGCCTCTACTCTCCTCAAGCAAATCCATGGTTCAGGCTATTTGGGTCACAAATCTTTCATTTCAGTTTTATGTAATTGTTCAAAGCTTGCTTAAGTAATTCCTAATTTACACTAATAGAACAGTGCCTGACATCAGATTCTTTTATCTTGTTTATTAATTCTCCGCTTACATATTACATCCCAACTGCAGTTTCTCCTCCCTCCCTTCCTCCCAACCAGCCCTAGCCACCTCACCTCTCCTCCAGATCCACTTCTCTTCTGTTTCTCTTCAGAAAAGGGCAGGCCTCCAGGAGCTGTCAACCAAACACTGCATAACAAGGTACAATAAGCCTAGGCAGAAACCCCCAAAGCAAGGCTGAATGAGGCAACCCAGAAGGAAGAAAAGGGTCCAAATGTCAGAGACAGCATCTGTCCCCATTATTAGGAGTTCCACAGGAACACTAAGCTACCCAATCATCACATGTATGCAGAGGACCATTGTCAGACCCATGTAGGTTCCATGATTGCTGCTTCAGTCTCTGTGAGCCTCTACAAGCCCTGGATAGTTGATTCTGTGGGCTGTGTTCTTGTGACACCAGATTCTAACTCCTACTGTTGCCCGTGATGAGCATCTGGAGCTCCATTGTTCTTTTTCTTTATTCTTTTTACATTTAGAGACAGGGTTTTACTCTGTAGCTCAAATTGGCCTGAGACTCACTTTGTAGACTTGGCTGGCTTGGAACTTACAGAGATTGTTCTGTCTCAGCTTTTTAATTGCTGGGATTAAAGGCATGCGCCATCATGCTCTGTCAAAATTCTTGATCCTCAAGGAATAATTTAATGGAGTATTTTTCAATTTGTAGAAGCCTATTGAAAATAAATAATGTTTGTTCATACCAATCATCCATTAAAGTACAGTTCTGAGTGATCTCAGAGAGAAGCTCTGCTTCAATGTATTTAGTGTTCCTGCTGATTTGTTATAAGATGACTACATGATTTATAATTGTATGAACTGGGACATTTTTAAAGGAGAAACTAGATGTAAACCTGGACTGCCTTAAGCAACAGAATTAGTTATGTTTCTCATCTCTAACCAAATGTCTGAGAAGAAGCAAATTAAAGGGTATTTTGCCCCATGGAGGGAAAGGAAGGGCTGAAGGAGCAGCTCACAGATGTTGTGGCAGGTGGTAAGGCTGCTTGCTCACATCTGGGTGGATCAGCAAGCAGAAGGAGCCAAAAGCAGGGCTGAACCATACACCTCCAGGCCCATCCCAAGTGACCCATTTTTTTCTCTAGGCTCCACCCCTAAAGGTTACATAATCTTTGCAAATAGGACCACAGCCTGGGATAGAATGTGCAAACCCATGAGCCTGTGTGGGACATTCCACAGCCAGACCATAACAGGCACCAAATGGAGTGTGTATTTGCCTTGAATCCAGATGGAAATCAGTGATTTTTTTTAACTTTGTCACTTTGAATTTCTTTCATAATCATTATAATTCTTGGTTTTTGGTATTAAAATTTACCTATATTTTTATTTATTAACTGAAGTAGGTTCTAGAATATTTCTAGAATGAAAACTAATTCATAGAGCATTTGTATCATACAGTCCACTATTCTAAAAATTGACTTTTGTTTCTTGACTGGGCTCCATTTTTAGTTTTACCACATCTGTAGTTTTGTTTTATTAAACACTAGATGTTTAATGAAGCTTTTTAAAGATCTTCATTAACAGTCTCTTTCAGGGGACCCTGAATACAGGAAAATGCTCAGTATTGAGTCTGTTTGCTTAATGGTGAAAAATAGTGGTCAAATACCTTCTGTGCTGTGCAGGTTATCTCAGTCATAGAAACACGTAGCTGTCTATGTAACTGGTTTGTTACAAGATGACTGTAGCTGGTATTACAGTCAACTTGTGTATTTAATACTCTTGATTATAGGATTTGCATAAAAGTGTTCAAATGAAAAAATAACTTTCAAGTTTTAGTATGGTAACTTTGTGTGGAGGGTGCTGGTCTCTAAAACACATTGAGAAAGATATGTTCTTCAAAAATGTATGAACTAAAAGAAACTTTCTCAAGTCCTATAAATTATGGCAAATTTGAAAAAAAAAATGTTCTCCTGAGTGTCACAAGTGCATGACAGATGGCTCAGATGATGACTGTATTCAAGTTTAGACAGTTCATTTTCAATTGGGTAGGGCTCAAAAGCACAACCATGGAGCTGGGAAAGTGCACCATCTTGGTCACATCAAAACAACCTCTTTAATGATAAAATAGTCTCCATTTCTTTGAGAATAGAGAGAAACTAATTAGAATTTTGCACATGTTCAACATTTGTTATTTATGTGAAACAGTCTTTCAGTGGCTTTTACAAGGCGATTTTGCTGATGAAGAATATTAAATACATTTCTTAGCTAAACCCGGGCAGCTGGGTAAGGGACCGCATTGCACATTTATACTTAAAGCTGGAAAATATGTAATACTCATCATGAGTGTAATGTTTCTGTCTGACTTCGAAAACATGTGAAATTAACCCATGAATTTTCACATTTTATTTATTTTTACTTAAATTAACACACAAGATATCAGATATTGTCACCTACTCTCTTGCTCCCCTCAAACTTGGCTCCACCCTCCCCACACAGTCTAGTCTCCTTCTTGATGTCACATGTGTCATTTTAAATAAAACCATTGTGATTTTTCTTTTACTATCCAGTGTACAGTTACACACAATGGTGCATCTGACTGATCTGCAAGATCTTGAAGCAGAAATGAATGACTTTCTGTTCCTGAGCATCCTATACACAGTGCCTGGAAGGCCTCCACAATTGAGGAAGAGATTCAGCACACGCAGGCAGCAGTTCTCAGACTTCAGCACACAAAGGATTCCCTCTAGGCTGACTGAAGCACAGGCGTTTATCAAATGCTGTTGTCATGATTGGATGCTTACATGCAAAAAGGATAAAACTGAATCCATATTTCATATAGGTATCAATCATGAACTCAGTGGTCCAAGGATGCTAGATAAAAGTTAAAAAAAAAAAAAAAAAACAGGATAAACTGCAAGTGAAAATCTGTGTGACTATAAATGAGGTAGCATTTAAAAAATGGTATGAAATACAAAGGAACAAAAAATATATGATGAAAATTAAAACATTTGCTCTTTGAAGGATACTATGAATTAAATAGGCAACCTATAGCACTGGACACATTTTTGTGAATAATAAATCCAGTGAGGGACTTGTGTTTTTTTTTAAAATAACAATTATAACTCAATAAGAAGTAGAGATCTCAATTAAAATTCAGATCCCCAACAAAGTAAACAAGTCGTTATAGGAATAGATGGTCAAAATGCATAAAAAGAGAGGATCAAAGCTCCAGCTCAGAGGCAGGATCTAACACCCCACAACATTCTAAATGTCTTTACTGTAAACAGAAATTGAGTGGATAATTACATGTTTACAAATAACTTGATATGACCTCACAATTCTTTGATCCTCAAAATACCTCAAATGTAAACAAATTTCAAGATATTCTTAAAACCATTCCTGGTTGACCTGATTCCTCCATTTTTAATTTACACAACCATTTTTTTCATTCTTTTCTTTTGTTTGTTTTTGTTTTTTGAGACAGGGTTTCTCTGTGTAGCCTTGGCTGTCCTGGAACTCACTCTGTAGACCAGGCTGGCCTCGAACTCAGAAATCTGCCTATCTCTGCCTCCCAAGTGCTGGGATTAAACGCGTGTGCCACCACCACCCGGCACATTTTCTCATTCTTAAAACCCCAGAACAAAAAGCAGTTATTACTACTTTACACCCATCACATAAATTTCCAGATGTATAGTCTAGAAAGTAACACCAACAATGGTACAGTCAGGTGGTACAAGCAGGGACTCAAGCAGTAAGGGAAGCCAAGAACACAGGATGAAGCGTGGTTTGCACTTGAGTCTAGCATGAAGGAAGAGGGAGAGCAGAGCTTTCTGATGTCCCCACTGTGAGTTGTCACACTAGCAAAAGGAAGGCTGAGTGCAGTTTTGTCAGCCCTCTGCTCTGGTTAAGGAAGATTGTACCTGTAGATTACCAGGGTCAAGCAAAACTCAGTTCCATGGATGACCCTAGGTAGAGGACCTATTCTTAGACTTTCTTCCTAAGGGTAGTCTTCAAGAAATTGATATGTTGACTGAAGAAATAAGAGAAAGAAAAAGGAAAAGAAAAATAAAAGGAATAAAAAATAAACCAGAAATCTCAAATATGACATTGGCTAATCTTGGATATTCTCCTACAAAACTTGGCCATTATATGCACCTAAGTATTCACCTTTTCCTTTAATTTGCGAAACAATTAAGCAAGTGACAAGTGTCAACAATTTTTATCACAGTCTTGAGGTTTCTATGTGTCATTGCTTCCCTGGATGTCAGTCCTAAACTTCAATATTAAGCCAACGATTTATCTAAATCTTCCATTCACTCTTTTCTCCAGACTGAACTTCAACCATCTGTTTATTTCTCAGTGTCTTCTGTGTCCCGCTACTTCTAGGGGCACCACAGAGATCAGTACATTAGAGATGCTTTGCTATTCTTGACTCTACACATGCATTTTTTTTTTTTTTTTGTATTTTGCATACTAGTTTAAATCACAGTTATTTATTTAGGCTCTCCTTAAAGGCAAATATACTCCTACCTTCCGTTCTAGTATGTATTTTACTAGGGGCTCTCCAGAGGCTATAACATTTTCTATGAACCATAAATTATTCTCCCATTTACCTGGTTCAAAGCAATAGTTTATTCCATCCCTTCTCCATTATCAGGTTTCATGGGATGACGCTCCCAACTTGTGTTTCCTTCTGAGCATTCCTGGTTGTATCCAAAACTCTCAGACTTCAGTCTGTTAGCACCACTTAATTTAGCACATTTTATCCAAACTTCAGATAGCTTTCAGCATCTGTCACAGGACAGTGTCTTAGTTCATATTCTGTATATAACCACCTGTCAGTCCCTACCTCTCGACTTCTCTGACTCAGCAGTAGGTGATTGTCATAGGAGTGAATGCTCCTGCTACCTGTGCATGAACAACTGAGACTTGTACTGGAGTTCATATCTATAGAACCACATGTGATAGTAGGAAAGGGACCCAAATAAATAACAGTTCTTCTGTGTCTACTTGGTAGATATTTCAAATACGACTTTTATAAGACCCCTTCAAGGATTTCCACAGGATTAATCATCAGTATACCATAGCTGTGGCCAACTCCTTTTATGGACTTCTCCTCCTCCTCCTCCTCCTCCTCCTCCTCCTCCTCCTCCTCCTCCTCCTCCTCCTCCTCCTCCTCCTCCTCCTCCTCCTTCTCCTTCTCCTCCTCCTCCTTCTCCTCCTCCCCCTCTTCTTCTTCTTCTTCTTCTTCTTCTTCTTCTTCTTCTTCTTCTTCTTCTTCTTCTTCTTCTTCTTCTTCTTTTTCTTCTTCTTCTTTCTGTTTTACCTTCTGCCTTTACTCCAATTCTGTCCCCTGAACTGGAATTCTTAAATAACCAACCTTTAACAAGAGATTGTCTCAAATCTTGTTTTTGAGAGCATTTAGGATAAGATATGTGTCCTATATCCTAAATACATTTTTTAAAATCTACTTAGTCTGATCTCTAGATTTAGAAATATTTCACCTTAAGTATCTTTCACAGACACATTGTGCAGTCTGACTCCAGGAAAGACCCTCCAGATGATACTGTTGTTCTTGATACACACTTGGTTTAATATGGATTTAAGGAATTCCTATGGAGACTTTGGTTATATTAATCTCCAGATACATTTTCTACTTCACATAGCTGGCCTGGCCTTGCCCATTAACAGCTTATACTTCTTGATTAATAATATGAAGAACTACCCTTGCACTTTCAGAAAATCTTAAGCTCTTTGAGATGAAGATGATGAAAGTGAACTGTGGGAAGTTCAGGGTACCTTGGTTGTAGTCGCAAGAAAATGCACCAAAGGACTTCCTTTGCTTCCTTTGACCAGCATCACCCACCTGGTCTGCACTTTCTCTCTGAATTGTCTCTGACAGTTTCTCCTCTCAGTTACAAACTTCATGGTGACCACCCTCCTGCTTGTTCCCATGAATTGTATAGGTTTTGTTCTTGTTTTAAAGACAGATGTAAATCTCCTCCATACTCCTTTATTGTTAAACCATCCTGTATATAAATTTCTCATCTTCATCAATCTAATTTTGACTTAAATTTGAGATATTAGGCTGTATTTTTCCCCTAACTCATGCCTCCTCACCCCAATGCCCACCCCCATACCCCAGGTCAGTCCTGTGCTTCATTACACACTGGACATCAGGCACTCATTCTATTGTCTTTTGAGTTCTGCGTTCTCTGAAACTGTTCTCACTGCAGGTTCAGTTTTGAGCATTTCACACTTGGTAAAATTTGATTGTAGAAGTGGATAGATGGATGAATTTAGTTTTAAAAAATCCCATTTATTTCTCCCCTAATAATTTCCCCCAAACAACTATTGGCTATTATATGAAGAAACTCTTGTCAAATTATGAATGTTAACACACATGGATTTGCACAGAGACTCTGCTTCATCCTTTAGGACTTGGTCCTGGAAATATGACTAGAGTGACTCAAACATGAAGGAATGACAGACATTTACAGAAAACCTGGGATCTAGAAGATTGTGCTTGCTCTGATGGAGGATACCTTCTATCTAACAAGGAATCTCAGCGTACAGCTTAAGAAGAAAGACTGAGCTTGTTTTTGTAAGAAGAGGTCTCTGTAGAGCAGCAGTGTTAGGCTGTAAATATCCAGGAGAAGAAAGCAACTCTCAGTGATTCCTGCATCTACCATCAACATTTGCATACAAACCAGAGGAAAGCTTTGACATTTCCAGTGGTCTGAGCATTGAAATTCTTAATGTGGTCATGTGCATGTTAATAACACACATTCATTCAGGACTTCATCTGCTCTGCACAACACTTGAAAGCTGGTAATGAATTTTCTCATTTTCTGAACGGCTCTCCTAGGATTTTCAAGGAAACCCATAGACTGGAGAATGTTTGGTGGTATAAAAATGATTAAGGAAAATGACTTAAGTCATTATAATTTTATTTATCTCATCAAGAATCATCTTGTAAGCTTTCCTTTATAAAAAGTAAATATGCAAGCAATTATATGATATTACGGGTGAAAGAATTAATGCACAATATGCATGGCTTAAGATGAAGTTTATTGCTAGAATGAGAATTAATTTATTAATTAACTTTTATGTGCACATATTGGGGCAGAGGATAATTTGAGGTAGTCAGTTATATCTTTCTACTGAGTCCCAGGGATGGAATCAAGGTTGTCAGGTTTGCCAACAAGCGTCTTTAACCAACTGAGACACCTCCTTTGTCCAAGCATCAGAAAGGTTTTACTAACAATATTGAAAAATCAGGAAAATTTAAAAAGTATATACTGCTATCTTGACTAAGAACCATCCTTAAAAGGAAATGAGTCCCATAAAATGTCTCTTCAGGGTGCAAAGTTCAATTGTTTATTTGTTACCCAGAAAATGTTGATCTCAAAGTCAAGCCAAAACAGTAATTCAGCCAGGTGGTGATGGCAGCGCAAACATTTAATCTCAGCACTCAGGAGGCAGAGGCATGCAAATCTCTGTGAGTTTGAGGCCAGTCTAGTCTACACAGCGAGTTCCAGGACAGTCAATGTTACAGAGAAACTCTGCTTCAATTGTCACCTCCCCACCTCCCAAGTCAGACAAGCCAGAAACAAACAAACACCCAACAAAACAAAACAAAACAAAACAAAACAAAATAAAACAATATCTCAGTCTATCATAGTTTTACATGTCATTAAGTAATCAGACTTTCAGAATTAATGGTATTTTTTTAAAGTTAACATATTGAGCATAACATTTATAAATCATCTAACTGCTAAGAAAACATTTAATCTAAAAAAGTTATGATTGTGTTTCTACAATAGAAAATGGTTACAACTATACAAGATAAATTTGAAAAAAGCCTGGAAGGTTTTCAGAATTAAAAAGTAATGCTAATATCTTTCTAGTTAGGGAAAATTTGAACAGAATTAATAAAGAATGGGATTATGACTGGTAATCTACTTTTATGTTTTGTTAGATTGAAAATTAAAGGTGAAAAAAATTTCTAGAGTGTCTTCTTTTATGTGTCGTGGAAGTATATACTGTTGGACAGTATATAAAAGTGTCTTCTAGAGTATCTCAATAGCAGATTTAAAATCAACCATATTTCCATTGATGAAAGTTTACAATGATCCAAGTATTTTTCTTTCAAGAAGAAAAGATGAGAGTCTTTGATTCTAAGGTGTACTGAATATGCACCATGTTTTCTTACAATGCAATTGTGAAATATATTTCATAAAAGTACATTGCTGTACTCAACAGAAAAGGCTAGTTTCCATTGTAGTATCTACTGACTGGGCTTTCTGGCAGCTTCAAAACTTCACGCTGTCCTTAGTTGTTCTTTATGACATTAGGTAAGTTAGCAAAGGATAAGCTCTCATTGCACTTGTGACCCATCTTTCAAAACCTAGTTTATTTAGAAAATAAGAAAGTCATGACACTCTTCTAGTCTTACATTAATCAATTATTGTTGAAAGGATGACCCTTTAAAAAGTTTTTTCCAATTGGTAGATCAGAGCAAATACAGAGGTCCACAGTCAAACATTTTGCAGAGAGTGAGAGACTTTGGAACAGTCAACCCTAAATGGAGGGCTCCATCAAATATTTCTACTCAGTGCTCAAGGAACTCTGTGACGAGGAGGAAGAAAGAATGTAAGAGCCAAAGGGCATGGAGGACACCAAGAACACCAGGTCCTTCCTCTAAATCAACAGGACCAAAGCAGATACGAGTTCACAGAGACTGCGGCAGCAGGCACAGGGCCCGCATGTGTCTGCACCAAGTTCATATATATATATATATATATATATATATATATATATATATATATATAATGCTTACCGTTTAGTGTATTTATGGGATTTCCCAAGTCTGTGACTAGCTGTTCTCTGTTTCTTGTGCCTTCTCTTGGGCCCTTTTTCTGCTTTTTGTTTGTTTTGTCCAATTCCAATGCATTGGTTTTATTTTATTACATATTATATTACTTCAGACGCCTGTTTATTTTCTACTGAGGGACAGAAAGAGATGGATCTGAATGGGAGGGGAAGAGAGGAGGAACTGGAAGAAGTAGAGGAATGTGAGACTATAATTAGGATATATTAACAAAGATATATTTTTTAATGAAAGGGAAAAATAAAGATGTAAAAGAGAAAGACACACATACATAGATACATACAGACACACACACACAGAGAATTAGAGAGAGAGAGAGAGAGAGAGAGAGAGAGAGAGAGAGAGAGAGAGAGATTGATTATTGGAGTCACCTGGACCACCAGCATGTGGAGTGAGGATGTCATTTGCTGAAGATGTCAACTCTAATGTGCCAGTATAAATAGGCCCTGTAAACTTAACTTCAATTAAATCCAAATTTACCATGGAAGCTCTGACTCGTATAAAGCAGGCTATTAAGTGTTTACTACATTTGCTGTCCCTGAGAGTGAAGAACATCTTTTCTTGACTTTCTTATAGGAATTTATTTCTATATTTGGCTATTATTCTGGCTGTTGCCTACATGTGAGCCTCTGTGAGATAATGAAGCTCAGAATTCGAGCTACAAAGTTGTCTTCTGTTCATGTTTCATCCTACAAGATCTATCCTAATGTCTATATTTATAGTCGAAAACATTTGAAGGGTTAGTGTTTGTATGCCACTACGCAGTTGCTAATTATATAGTGCTTTTTAAAAAATTTCTCACATACACCCTGACTCTTTTATGCCTTTGCAATCCAGCCAAAGATAGAAAATTTTCTATATTCCTTCAAGTAATCAATCACAATACTGAAAACGTGAGAGTTTGGGCATTCGTTTTCAGCCTCTGTTGTGTGCCTAATATAGTCTGTCCTCTGGGGATCTATTGTCATCTTCTAGTTTCTGCTTGGGCTGTGTTTGCTGCTTAAGAAGAGAGGAACTGGAACCAAGACCAATAGATGACCAGAATGTCTGAGTACATATCAGGGTCTATACAGCAAGTAACTTTTTTTGTTTTGTTTTGTTTTTCGAGACAGGGTTTCTCTGTGTAGTCCTGGCTGTCCTGGAACTCACTCTGTGGACCAGGCTGGCCTCGAACTCAGAAATCCGCCTGCCTCTGCCTCCCAAGTGCTGGGATTAAAGGCGTGCGCCACCACCGCCCGGCCTACAGCAAGGAACTTAAGAGTATGGGTTAGTCATTTCCAATATGAAAAGGAACAGGGGCAGCCCACACACCAAGAAAGGCAAGAAAGAAGTGAATTTCCTGATAAACTTCTAACTTTGCTGACAGATATTTCTTAGGACTGGTTTTGCCCCCATAATTTGTTCTTTGAAAAATTTTTTTATGTATTTGTCTCAGTCATATCGACCTTTCATTCCCCTCTACCTGTGCTTTCTCGGACAATCTCCCACAGCATCTGTGTCCTAACTTCATTTGTTTCTTCAACAAACATTTTTAGATTTGTTTATATTTTGTGCATATGAATGTTTTATCTGCATGTATGCATATATGCCATATATGTGCCATATATGTGCACAGTGCCTGCAGATATCAGAAGAGAGCATCATATCCCTTGGAACTGGAGTTAAAGGTGGTTATAAGCCACCACGTCAGTGCTGGGAACCAAACCTGGATCCTCTGCAAGAGGAGCAAGTGCTCGTAATCATAAATTTATCTCTCTTGTTTGATATCCTTTTTAAAAAATAGATTTTAATTTTTTGTTATTTCTTACCAAGTCCAATTACTGCTGTCCTTATGCACATATGTGTGGGATTATCTCCTGGAGTATAGGCATCTTTTCAATGGCCACTTATTGTGTAACAGTATCTGAAACATTCCATCCTTCAGGGAAGTTCTTTAGGCCAGAAGGTAAACAACTCAAGAATCGCTTGGGAAGTCCCTCACATTGACCAGATTTACTAGGTTCCTCTCTTCCAAGAGAAAACAACAAAGACTGCTGAGAGTTATCCTCAGACAAGTAAAGAAGACTCGGAGACCAGATCACCTGCCCAGAAGAAGCAGAAACCAGCTGAGCTGCCTAGAAGAGTTTTAAATCAACGGAGGCTCCTGGAAAAGACACTTTCCACTCTCCAACATGTTGAGCCACCTGCAGGCTGTGCTGTGTGCTCCAGCTTCCCAGCTTTTGTGAGTTGTCGCAAGGTGCTTGGGTGGCTTTGGTGATGCAGCTGTCTTTTAGTAATTTCTGTGCCTGTAAATAACACTTCATCATATTCCTGTTAGGAATCCGAATAAAGCTCCTTGGTTCACCACATTAGACTTCGGTATCTGTACTTCGGTCTGTCATGGACTCCCTATCAGGGGCTAGTAGACATGTGTGTTGTATTCCCAGGAAAAGTCTTGTCACACACAACACCCACCCTTAAAGAAAATGGACTGTTATTGTTGGTTTAAATAAAGGTTCTAGGAATTTGTTTTTAACGGGATGGGTTCAGGTACACTAGACACACGTATTTACCCCCGACCCAGAGCAGCTATGATTAGTATAGTATAGTATAGTAAAGTATAGATGATTTAAGTCATCCTATAGAAAATAGTTCACTGGTTCTAGGTCTTAAGCTCTTTTGTTGGAAACCTGGACTGACACCAAGACTTCTGATCACTGGCTCAGTGCCTCAGTATTTATTATATTACATTGTAATTGTTGAGGTTAGACATATTTGAACCTGTCTTTGTAGTCCCTCCGTCTACCAAGCACATGTATAGTTATTTCCATTAATTCATAATTGGCCAATAATGAATACATAGATAAATAGACTATGTGGTGTAATATTGGCACATACAAAATAACTATTAAACATACAAAAACTCTACATTAAAATCTTGTAAAATATTTTTCTTTTGTTGTAACTGGGTGTTTTTATTTGTTTTTCATACAATATACTCTGATTACAGTTTCTCTTCCCTGCACTCTTCCAGTTCATCCCCACCTCCCTTTCATCCTGGATTTATCTCCTTTCTCTCATTAGAAAACAAAGAGGCTTCTAAGGCATAATAGTGAAATAAACTGTAATGAGATAAAACAAAGCAAACAAACAGAAGGAAAAGAGCGTAAGAAAAGGCACAAGAGACAGATAGAGAGCAGAGATCCACTTGGTCCCAGGCTCAGGAATCCCACAGAAACAGAACATCAGAAGCCATAATATATATGGAAAGGACCTGTGGCGTAAAAAATAAAGTAAGCAAAAAATAAATAAAAAATAAAAGTTTCTAAAAAGATAGGAAGGAAAATGCCTTGGCATGACATTATGAGACAAGGACCCTCCAAAGATGTTGAGTTTTTTTTTTTTCCCTTCCTGTTGACTATCTACTGCTGTACATAGGGCCTATACTTTTCCCCAGGAAGACTCTCTTGGAGAAAAGTAAATTTTTATTTGCAAGCAGTTACCTATTGGCGATAGCTTTCTATATGTTCGTTTGCAAGTAGAAAACAAACATATATTGGGAATACAAAATCTATCTTCTTTGACATAGTAATTGGGCATGTAAAAAAATTTGGAGAAAATTTGGAGATGGTATAGTAAAAACAAATGCAGAACGTTAAATACAGATCAGAGTATTAAGAGTTATATAATAATAATAATAATAATAATAATAATAACAATACATCTAATATATTTTTCAATATGAATATGTGTTCATTCCACTTATTCTCCAATACTTTGATTGCTGGAAAGCTTAGCAACTTTCATTGTAAAAGATTCAATTGAGAGTATGTCTTAGGGTTACAATTGCTGTGATAAAATACCAACATCAGACCACCTTGAGGAGCGAAGGGGTTTACTTGGCTTACGTCTATATACTAGTGTTCATCATCTTTGGAAGTCAGGGCAGCAACTCAAACAGGGCAGGAACTTGGAAGTAGGAACTGATGTAAGAGGCCATGGAGGGTGCCGCTTACTGGCTTGTTCCTTGTAGCTTGCTTAACCTGCTTTCTTACAGAACTCAGGGCCAGCAGCCCAGAGATGGCCCCACTACAATGGGCTGAGCCCTCCAACATCAAACACTAACTAAGGAAGTACCCCACAGGTCTGCCTACAGCCCGGTCTTGGATTTGGAGGCATTATCTCTACTGAGCTTTGCTTCTCCCAGCTGATGCTATAGCTTGTGTCAAGCTGACATAAAACTAGCCAAGATAAGGATATTTTGGAGCACTTCTTTTCTGAATTGAATTTCTTCACCTTATCAAAAGTGTCACCTGCTCCTGCTTGAAGCTGAAGAGAGTGTGCCATATCTCTTCTCAGTACAAACTTTTAAATAGCTAAAGCCACCATTTTTCAATTTATTCTCAAATTCAATGTTTTTTTTTAAATGCTAATCCACAAATGTTAGTTTTCCTTTTCAATTCCTATATTTCTTTTTGGAGTATTTTTGCATTTGTATTTTAAAATGTGATCCTTGGATCCCATTTAAGATTTACTCTGTTTTTTTTCCGAACAACAGTTCTCAAAAAACCTAAAACCAGATAGCTTTGTTTTATATTTAGGCACAGCGTCAATCTGTCGCGCTCAGGGAAGAGAGAAACATGTAAGATTTTATTTGGGAGGAAAGAAATACACTTGGAGGGTTCTTTGTCTTTATTTACCTCCATTTTTAATTTTTTTTTTTTAATGAAAATAACCTCCCTTATTTTGTTGGCTTGCTGGACACACTGTGTTAGCTTTGTGATGGGGAATCTGAAAGTAGGGCCAGGATCAGGTCCATAGTGATGGAAATTGAACAGTAAAGGACAGGACAGAAAGGGCCCTTCTAAAGAATTCAGAGGACAACGGACAATCAATAGTGGTGCTGTGTGGTATTGTGTGCTGGGCATGGAATGTTTGACGCTGACACAACGCGCAAGGGCAAGGACAGGCGATCTGGAAGGGAAAAGAAGGATATTAAGATGTATCAGCAGGAAATGTGCCTTCTTTAGTACTCGCCAACATGGAGCTGGTCTCCATGCTCTCTGGGCTTCATTTGTGCCGCCTCTTTCTTTCCTCATGCCTTTGATGGCTACCCCATCCGCCTGTAGGAAAGCCTGCTGACCTCGAGGGATCCATATATCGATAGGTTCAAGCAGCTGCAGCTTAGTGGAGTGAATAGTGGCGTAGTTGCAGCTCGTGGGTGCAAGCACCCTTCAGTGGGGGTGAGAAGGTTAAGTTCACTGCCTTAGGAACCAGCCCAGGGATCCTGAACACGTCAGACTCCGAGTTTGAGGATAGGTTGTGGACAGCCTGGTCATGAAATGGCAGTGGCTGCAGCTCCAGACTTTGAGATGTATTTATTATATTTAGCTGGATCTCACAGTCCTAAGTTTCTGTTCTCATTATTAATGAAGCCGTCTCATTGCAGGTCCCTCTACCTGGACACTGACCTACAGCTAAACAGCACTCCGCATTCGATTTCACATTTTGAACTATGGAACTTCTACTGAATGAACCCTTGGCATAGATGTTGCTTTGGCTTTGGGAAATTTATCCCTGGTCTCTTGCTAACACAGGGACATTCACTCTTGTTCTCCATAGCCCACACATAGTCTGTCAAATGATTTGGCACATTGTGTCACATATTTACTAGAACCTTCTCTGATGAGCTTTGTCAAGTCATACAATCTATATTTTTTTCAGCTTTTATGCTCTACACTTTAGCACGTAGCAAGAACATAATAAAATGCTGATAAATCTTCAATAAGAAATTATGCTCATAAATCCTAAACATAATTATAGCTTTACTTCTTAGCAGCTGCATCATTTTAATCAATTCACTGCTCTTGTGAACTTTGGTGTCTTTTCTGTTTTCCTTTCTTTTTGACTGTGTTGTTTTTGAAGAAAAATTTCATAATAAGCCCAGGCTAGCGTTGATCTTATGATATTCTTGTCTCATCCCAAGTACCATATGACAGACACTACCACTACATTACAAAGTACTTGCAAATACATGGTTTAAATCAAGAAGGCTTACAAGCACAAGGATGATCTCACTGTCCTCTATCCTTCATAAAGTCGTTTTAGACAAGAACTACAAGCCCCAGAGGACTCTGATTCTTTCATGAGGGTTTGTATATACCTATAGCAACCCTCCAATGGACCAAGAGTCGGAAACCTATGTGGTAATAGAAGGTGAGCCTAGACTAATGAAAGTTCTTCGAAGCGTTTGTAAAGAAAGATGAAACCCAACTTGCCAATTTCCCTCTCCTCTCAGAGTAGTGCCTCGAAGCACTTAACAGAAATCACAGTATTTATACAATGTTCACATATGTATTATAGTCAGTGTATTCCAAGCTTTTAGCATAATTTTGTATTTATTTCACATATAACATTAAAGGCTTAATCTATGTATTAACTATAGCTTTGAATTCTCATCAGCATAAAGAATTGAAGCAGAAGCCATGGAGGAATCACATTTACTGGCTTGCTCCTTATGGCTTCCTCAACCTGCTTTCCTATATCATCTGACTTCCTGCTCAGGGATGACACTGCCTACAACTGTTTATCAAGAAAATGTCCTACAGACTTGCCTAGGAATTAATTTTATGGAGACATTTTTAAAATTAAGATTCTCTCTTCACAGATATGTGTAGGTTTATGTCAAGCCTAATTGATCCCTTGTCAATTTGACATACAAATACATCACTTATTAATCCATAACTTTTCATTTCTTATTCACCCCAAAATCTTATATTAATATTAATATCATAATATAGAACATTATAATGTTTAAAAGTTCCCTAGTCTTTAAAACTTCAAACCTTTTAAAAGTTCAGTCTGAGTTTGGGGCCAGTCTAGCCAACAGAGCAAGTTTCAGGATAACCAGGACTATACAGATAAATCTTGTTTTGAACCCCTTCCAAAACCAGTTCAGTCTCTTTAAAATATCCAGTCTCTTTTAATGTGCAAAGCCCCTCAAAATCTCTGTGAAATTTTGAAGTATTTTATCTTATAGGCTCCTATAAAAAATGAAGAACGAGGGTATACTCATAATCTGAACAAAGCAAAACCAAAGTTCCATAGTATAAAAAGTTCAGCCCTTGGTGGGTCCCAGTTTGGGACCAATTCAAAATCCTTTGGGCTTCAAAGGTCCTGGACCACTTCCCTGGCTTGACCCTTTGGAACAACTTGTCTCCTAGACTCAGGCTGACAAAACCCCACCATGCACACAGTGTCATCTGGAAGCGCAGCTAGTGTTCTCAATGGTTGAGTCCGTTCTCCAGCTCTAGGTTATACTTCTGGATCAGAAGCAGAAAGACTCTATTGTGTATTTGCTAAATTAACCCTATGTTGGCTTTTTCCAATATTTCAGCCTTGATTAATTTGACACAGTTAGATAAAATGCAAATGTGGAGTGGCCAGCAGCTTTCAAGTGAATGGAAACTTCTACCGAATTCAAAAAAATTTGATGAACTCTAAGACAAAGTAAGGGAACTTTTAAACATTGCAATGATTCATGGTTTTTTTTTTAAGTGATTTTGGAGGGAAAAAAGAATTGTATCTTGTGAGGTAAAAACAGGGAAAAGGGGTTGCTAGAATAAAAATCTCCAAAATAAGGAGAAAAAAAATTAAGCGGAAACATTTAATTTTCCATTATTCATCCAGAAACTTGTTTGCTAATTTGAATGAGTAGTGATTGCCTAGAAATACTTCAGTTTTTAATCTGACCATGAAACACCAGCCACTTCCCCACACTCTGATTCCATATCCAATCTGCTGACTCCAGAGCCAAAAGAAGTTACACATATGTCTTCCTTTGGTATTTTCTCCCTGGAGTTATTTCCTCTTTCCCCTCCTCCCACTGTTTCCTGCATTTTTACTTGGCCTTATTCTCTGGCAGAAACCTTATTCCTACCTTTGGCTTCTGTCTTCTTTACAGTGAGATCAAGGAACAAATTGTTAGAACATACCCAGGCGAAGGACTTGGATAGAAACTCACAACGGAAAAATCTGCTACATAATAGCAGAGAAGAAACTGCCAGTGAATATTTTTTTCCACGAAGCATGTTGTCTTGTTCTATTTTCATTTCAATAATCAGCATTGATAAATAGGACCATTGCACTGACTGGGAAATAGCACTTCCTGGACAACACTTGCTCAACCTCGCCACCTCCCTCTGGCATTACTTTTGCCCAAAAGACTCTTGATGGCCTTTGTCTCTGATTTAAACGCACCACACTCTTCCAGTATTACTTCAATTCCTGTATCTATTAGAAAAGGCATCTCAGAATAAACTCCCTGTGTGCACTGCTGTAGTGTGATAAGGAAGGTGCATTCATGAATCCAGCCTCCAGGGATCAGACTGTAAAGACAGCACTGAGATATCTCAAGATACCCATGTAAGCTCCTAGCTTTTTGGGATGTTCATCCACTTCTTTGTGTGGCTATGAACTTCTTTATTCTCTGGTCACCCTGGAATTCTGTTTATTCCTTCCCCACCTTCAAAAGCGTCACCAGAGACATTTTCCTTGACTGTCTCCCTTAATCTGAGCTAGATACTTCACTGAGTATATTTTTACATTATTGTCAATGTGTGTTTCAGATACTCTATTATTGATGTTTTTCTTTTCTCTCTTGATGGGCTTTTGAATTACCTGAGGATACAATGTCCTTTTTAAAGATTAAAACAATATTTTTTCCTGTGTGTCTCCCATATGTATGTAAATACAGGCAAGCATATGCCTGTGGATGTCTGAGGATAACCATGATTGTTAGTACTTCCTTGCACTGAGTTTAAAAGAGAATCTCTTTGATGCTTGACTCTGAGTACAGCAGACTCTCTGGCTTCAGTGTTTCTGGGGATTTTCCAGAATTTACCTCTCAACTCACTATAGGAGTACTGGGGTTACAGATGCACACTGCTGCACACAGCTTCATATGGGTTCTGGAGGTTTGAACTCAGATCTTCATGTTTGAGCAACAAGAATTTTACCGCTGAGTCATCTTCTTTTCCATCACCGTGTTCTCTCATCACTTCCTGTCCAGGGCTTTTGACTTCACTTTTGCTTAGAAATCTTGTTGATTGAAAAAGGAGGCAACTTCGAAAAGCCATTTCCGAAAACATATAGTTATAAATTTTATTTGACTAAAGGCATCAATGGGTATTTTACACAATTATTTTTTTCATTTAAACATTTGAAATTTGAAGGATTTACTCAGATTATATTGTCTTTGGGGGAAAGAAATATTGTAAATAATAGAAGTGAAAAGAATGATAGTGTCAATTTTTACTCAATGCAAGTGTGTGCATATTTGCTTTGTGTGCAGCATCTGTGCATATGTTAACGCAAAAGTATATGTGTGTGTTCATGTGGAGGCCAGATGTGGCATTGGGAATCTTCTTCAATCGCTCCCCCATTTACACTGGGAGGCAGGATATCTCAAGCCCAGAGCTGGCAGATATATTTTTACCAGGGAGCTGTCTCTGAAAACCTCGTGTCTGTCTTCCAGGGCTGGAATTGAGGTGAGCCACTGAGGCTGGCCAGCACATGGATTCTCAAGGTTTGAACTCCTACTCTCTTGGGCCGCAGCCAACACTGCACCAAGTGAGGTGGTTTGCAGCAATCAATTCTCTGGGCCATCTTCCTAGCCATGGAATTGCAACTTTATATGTAATAAAAGCAGAACACAGGCTAGCCATATTTCTGCAATGGCTTTAGCTTCTAAAACCCTTCTTCTTTTCCCTAGCAGATTAATCCTTGGAGTACTTTAACGAATTCATGCATGGCCATATTTTTCAGGGATTTCGTAAACTGCTAGTTGACCTCTGTTGTCTTGGGTGCAGAAAGAGTAAGGGCAAAGATGAACAATGCCTCCACTCTCACTGAGATAGCTTCTGACTTCATCTGAATTCCAGCTCCTGGTGCCTCCTCGGTGGTAGTGGTTGTGGGTGTTATGCACAATTGCTTTATGATAAAAGCAAGACTGAAGCAGCACTGAATTAATTGGACAAGACTATAATTAGAAATGAAAGCTTTTCAGTGTCTTAACTGCTAATGGTATAAAATGAAGTACAATAAAAATACCCTGAGCTTTGATGAGCATTATTTTTGATTAATTAGCAGATTTAATGGTCTCCTGCAACGTGGCAGCTATTCTATTGATCCACCTCATTAAAGATCATGAAAGTAAAAGCAACTCCTTTTCATTTTGGTATCAAATCTCTGTGATTCATCCAAACTTCTCAAAGGGCTGCTCGGAATAATGGTGTTAGTGCCATATGTGGCTTTCAGTGTGTGTGTGTGTGTATGTATGTATGTATGTATGTGTGTTTGTGTGTGTGGGTTCATATGTTGATATGAAGTAAGCCTATTGAAGTATCTTAGTTCATTTTTATTTGCTTGGGTACTGGGTAGGGATAAGTAGAACAGAAGCCTTAGAAGGGAGAATGACTTACAACTGCATAAACATTGTATGAAATACTATGCGTGAGCAAATTTTAATTATTTATCATTGTTGACGGTAGTTTGTTGAGTGCTATTTCCTCATGAGGAAAACTGACATATTGTGACAAAATGTGCAGCAGTTTCTAGTTACGGTGGCTTATGACTTTAATCTCAGCACTCAAAATCATAGGTGGATCTCTGTGAGTTGGCCAGCCAACACTACCTAGTGGCCCTGTTTTAAAAATATGCAATAGCTGAGAGATCGTGCAAGCTGAGTATGTGTTATTTCTCAAGCAATTTCATACTGCAGTAAGATTTTACATAATTGCAGTCTCAGTACAATGGCAGAGAGAAAAATGAATAAAGCACACAGGAAACCACAGGTAAACAACCTGTGACAACCACAACCTTTCTTTTTTGCAGAGAATCAGTGTGAGATGCTGGGAAAAAAAGCAGCAAGGAGCTGGGCAGCTAGGAGGGTTCTCATCCTAACAAAGATCTACTCTACATGAACAGAACTCCTCCTGTGCCTGCAGCCTGCTGGGTGGAGCTGATAAAACATGCTCAGACAGAGGTACCAGGCAGATGCTCTGCATTTGTTTCTTGCTTTGGGAAGATGGAACGCACAATGTGAGGAGTCAGAAGGATGTTCCAAGTGGACAGATGCCACAGATGCCTGTGTCTCCTTCCCTCTCTCCCTCCTTCGCTCCCCCTTTCTCCCTCCCTCTTCTCCTCTCTTTCTTTCCCCCTTCATTTATTTTTCTTTCTCCTTCTTCTCCATCCTTAGTTTCTTCTGTCTCTTCATACTTTTTTTTTATACCATGTTTTTAGTCATGTTAGTTGGCGATATTATGAAACCATATAAGTGTTGCAATTCAGGGCATGGTTAAGATGGGGAAAGCAAATACATTATTTAAGATTATTTATCCTTTTGGAAACTACAGGGGTGACTTGAGTTCTACAGAACTGCAAACGCCCTTTTGTTTGTTAATAAAGACTGAAAAAGCATTTGCGTGACAGTTCTGTTGTAGTGGAGTGCATTAACTCAACTGTTTTTTTTTTTTTTTTTTGGAAATATTGCCATATATTCTAAAATTACATCAGAATATATGAATACCCTGGACAGTGGTGGCACACACATTTAAGCCCAGTGCTTGGAAGGCAGAGGCAGGCAGAGCTCTGTGAGTTCAAGTTCAGTCTGGTCTACAGAGCTAGTTCTAGGACAGCCAAGGCTACACAAAGAAACAAAACAAAAAGATGTATGTATGTATGTATGTATGTATGTATGTATGTATGTATGTATATATGTATGCATGCATGCATCTATCTATCTATCTATCTATCTATCTATCTATCTATCTATCTATCTATCTACACACACATGTATGTAAATAAAATTCCAGTCTACTTCTGTCTCTGTGAAAAAATGCATAATAAAGTGATTATAAAATGAGGAAATGCTTAGTTAGACCTGGTGACACCATCAGTAATCCTAGCTACTTTGGAGTCTGAGACCAGGAATACCTACCTGGACTGCATAGTGAGTTTGAGGCTAGCCTGGGCAGCTTAGTGTGGTCCTGATTAAAAATGAAACAAACAAACAAGCAAAACCAACAACAACCAAAACCAACAAAACCCAAACTGAGAAACAATAGCAAAACCCAAAATACAAGAGGGTTGGGTATTTAGCTTAATGGTAGAAAACACTAACTTAGAAAGCATGAGGCCCTGCATGGCAAACCCCAGTATTGATGGGATGTTCTTCTTCAAGGAGTCAAATGTCTGTGCATGGTTTTCTTGGGCCTTTGTCTGCATTGTACATCATGATGAAAGTATATGGATGGTTAGTCCCAATATGCTCTTTAAAGGAGCTCGATTATCAAACTCCCTTCCACTAACCCTATCTCCTGGATGTCTCACCATCTCTCGCTGTCACTAGAGACTGGTGACCAGGGCTTTAATGCACAAGGGACCATTGAAGATCCAAAGAAGTAGCAAGCAGCAATGAGTTTGAATATACAGATAATTTTAAAAGTCTTAATCTGGCAAGTGAGTTAAAGGAAAATATAAGCCCTCATTTCCAAAAAGGATAATGCCAATATTCATGGAATGCACAGTACCCAGTATACTTTTCAACAAGCTAGGTTGTTTAGACAGAAAACTGTGGTAACAGTGAAAATGTGAGAAATGTTATTTTTGTTTTGTTCATGTTCAACCTGAGGGCAGAGCCATCTTGATGAATTTGTCCTGTTCTTGTCAAGCTGTGACATATTATAGAAACTATACATTAGCAAGAAAGTATCATGTACCCACTGTGCCCAGTGCTAGGGCATACACAGTTTCTAGTCTAAAAAAGGAAAACAGAAACGTTCTCAGAATGGACAAACAACCTGTGCTACTTTTTAAATTAAATAGTAAGGAAGGGACCAGTAACTTTGAAAAAACAAAAACAGACAAATGAAAAAAAAAAAAAAAAAAAAAAAAAACAAACCTCTTTTGAAGAATCCTTTTGCTTTTTGAAAATTCAGTTTCCTGCCTTCTAATATTTGTTTATGTGGTTGGAAGAGTGGGCCTTCTAGACATAGCTCTTGAACAGTTATTTGAAATGCGGACCAAGTGCCTTAGATTGTTAGTAGCGTGGCATTCTTTCCACTTGCAGACATTTTACTAAAAAGGACAGCAAATGTGGTTTTAAAAACCACACTTCATTTTCAAGTCTACTGAGCAACTGAGAAGACGTTAGAGTAGACCAGGAGTCACTGGGGTCCTGGCTGGGCCATCAGTCCTTTTATATAAGCCTTGGGATTCCTTCTCCTGTGGCCACTCTTCAGACTCACAGACTGTGGCCTTAGCCCCATGTGTGTGTGTGTGTGTGTGAGTGGGTGCGTGCATGGGTGCGCATGTGCATGCGGGCTTGTGAATTCCTTCTCTCTCCCCATTCTGACTGCTCAGTCCTTACAGTCGCTAGTGCCCACATTTCCTTCTTATTCCTTTAAAGTCTCTGACATTCTCTGCTCTCCAAACTTAGATGTCTGAGTTTCCCCTTTGTGAGCTTGGACAATTTCATCAGAATTGGCCTTCCCCTGCCCCCCACCCCCAGTCCTGCCTTTGTGGCTTAAGATAACAGCTGCTCTGACTGAACCACCAGTTCTTACCTGGTAGAGCAAATCTTCTTTCCCCCTTTCTTATTTAACTCTTGCTTTTCAGCAATGGGACTTTCTAGAGATCCGAGATTCTGAGCATCCCCACTTTCTCCGAAGGGCTCTGGCTAATGACTCCTATCCCTGTGGTTTTATGGGGCTGATAGTTGGGTATGTGCTTGATTGAGATCTTTACTCCATTAAACCCATCAGTGGACAGAATTACACTTCTCTACACTTTAAAGCTTTGATAAGACAAGTCGTTTTGTCCCACAGGAGATAGAGACAATATTTTTCTTGTATGTGTATGTGGTGTGTGTTTTCATGTATGTGCAAATGTGTAAGTGTGCATGTGTGTGTAGAGGTCCAAGAACAGTGTTAAGTGTTGCTCTTCAGACACTGTCTACTGTTATTGTTTGACTTTGTTTTTACCTTTCTTTTGAGACAGTCTTTCTCACTGGTCTAGACTTGCCAAGTAAGCTAGGCTTGCTGGCTTGTGAGCCTCAAGTATTGACCTGTCTTTCCCTCCTTCACACTGGTATAACAAGTATGTACTATAATGCCGAGATTTTAAAACCATTCATCCTGAGTATTGAATTCATGTCCTCATTCTTGTACGGCAAGCAGTTTATTGACTGAGCTATCTCCCAAGTCTAAATGTTAATATTTTCCTATATTGTGTGAGTATAGCAGAATGGTGATTCTATGGGGAACTCATGAGAGGGGTTCTTTTTCTGTTCCTGCTAGTGAAAGGCCAGGACTTAGCTTATTGATCAGCCTTGCGGTAGTGAAGGCTGCAGCCCCAGCAGCTGCTCCTTTACACATAGTAGGTCTTAGGAGTGGCTCCTATGGTGTTCATTTCCTTGGACCCATTCCACAATACATAGGTTTTATGCAACAAATAACATTTAGGTTGTTTTAGAATTATGAATATATAAAAGGTAAGAATGAATTTGTTAAGACTAATGTCCAGCAAGTTGAAATCCTAGAAAAAAGGGTTGCCCCTTGTGAAGTACTAAAATTAGGCCTCACTAAAATTGTACCACAGATTCCCTGACATGTCAGAGCAGGGACTTGTTGACCAAGAATCCCAGTGCAATGAGTCTTGTGGCAAGCTTCCCATATCTTGCAACTGCAATTTAAGGCTTGGTTGCCAGATTAAAGGAAGGCCTACCACTCAGACACCAAAGATGCTTATTATCAGTGTAGGCCACAAACAAGAATCTGTTGTGTTAATGTGACCTTTTAAACCCTTAAGCCCCACACATCTCTGGAGGTGTGTGTCTTCCAGAGTCAGATGTCTGGTTCTGTGGAATGGCTGGGATTTGTTCTGAAATGTGGTAGAGTAAGGGCTGCCGACTTACCTGGCCCTGAATCCATGAACTCTTCCCACTGTACAATGTTTGAGCAGGTTAAGAGATAATGCCTTGTCTGGCTGACTCTCACTAGCACGTAATACTAGATTTCTTAGTATCTTTGCTGTATATGGCTTTGCTTTATAGCTTTTTGAAAAGGAGACATTTTGTTCAACCACTTTCCCAGAGGTTGAGTGCCTTTTTATGTCTAATACATACTGTTCTGGGTGTGTCTTATGGTAGTAACAGATCCTGCTTTCCATCTTGCAGAAGAAACAGAGCTCATTCCCTAACAATCAATCAAATAACATATGTGTGATAAGGAGAAATAGAAAAGGTCTTAAGCCTTAATACTTGCATGTAATTAAAATAGTATAAAAGCACAAAGGAAGAGGGAGGGATGGGATAGGGGGTTTCTAGGGAGGGGAAATGGGGAAAAGGGATGACATCTGAAGTGTAAATAAAATATCCATTTTTTTAAAAAAGCACTCCTTTAAAATCTAAAAATAAAAAATAAAAAGTCAACATTTTAAAGAAATGGTCTTAAGACAGTTACTATGGAGAAAGAAATTATCTTTCTTGGTAGATTCTTGCAACGAATTTTGATGACATTAAAGGTGAATACAGTTTAATTTCTTCAAGACCAAAAGAGTAGAAATGAGAATGCAGAAGGGATGGTAGGGGGCTCTGGGTCTTGCTGGGGTGGAATGCTTAGGGGAGGAATAGAGGAAATTGACTTTGCACAATGAGTTGTAACGTGAGTATAGATGGCCTTGGATTCCAGAGTAAATAATTTGGATTTTATTGGAATTACCATTCTGGAAGATTAATTTGGCAGTAGTGGATAAACAATTTCGGCATAAGAAGACATGGGGTAAATAAAAGGGCCAACTAATTAAGCTCCTTGGTCTGAATGAACACAGAAGAACAAACAGGGATTCAAAAATCCAAATTATGGGAAGGAATCTGAGAGCCATTGCAGGGCTTAATGAACAGGAATAGATTATATATGGTTTGAACAAGACTACGTGAGACTGTCCGATGCCAGCGTTAATGCTAGTAGGAGTGTAAATGTACCAAACACTGGCAGGCTTCTTGAGAACACTGCTCTGACTTTGTGTTCACGCCAGCCTGAACTTGTGCCATTACATATTTGTGTAAATAAATGCATCATCATTGCTTCTTGTGAAATGTTTATTGGCAGCCATATGCAAAGGATGCCATTGCTAAATGGCATCTGCCTTTGTTATCACCGATCTAAGTGCTTCCAAGGACATTTTTCTATGCTTATGATAAAGACGAACACGTTAGAGTCAGGGTAAAAGTCAGTCATCATAATAACTTGGAACAAAGATTCTTTCTGCTTTTAGGTATTTAAGATAAAGTTGTCACAAAATTATGATTTTTCATGGCCTTCAAAAATGCTTTATTTTAGACACTGTTTTGAAAATAACATTGCCCATTATGACAAGAGACACTACACAGGCATAGATGGTTTTTCTCAATCTAAGTTTCACAAAATGAAATGCATTTTTCAAATATTCATATTATGTGAAAATCTTTAGCAAAAGTTGGGAAAGATGATGTCTGATGTCACTATAGGAGTCTGATGTCACTCTTATAGGAGCTTTAGCTCTTAGCTAACACATAATTCCATAATGGTCTGGTAGACAAATGAAACTTAAGAACAGAATGGGCTTGCTGGAGGGATGGCTCAGTGGTTAAACACACTGCCTGCTCTCCCAGAGGATTCCTAGCACCCACATGATGGCTTATAACTGTCTGTAAATCTAGTTCCAGGGGATCTGACACTTTCTGACTTCTGAGGAAACTAGGTATGCAAATGGTACACAAACATACATGCAGGCAAAATAACCATATATAAAAAAAACAAAGTAGAAAGAAAAGACTCAATATAATTCTTCAAGATATGACCTTCACTAGCATTCAACACAAGAGGACTCTGGTCTTATCTCTGAAATTACACAAAAAATGCATTTTCAAAATGGTGTGTATGTATGTTGTTTATTAAAATATAGATCAGTAATATAAAACATACATGGATATGTCTTATCAAATCTCTTTGACTGTGTATTTTTTTTTTTTTTTTGAGCAGGATCTCATGCAGGGTTAGTCTCAAACATGCGTTGCCGAGAATGATATTGAATTCCTAATCCTCCTGTCTCTCTTACCCAAATGCTGAGATTACAGATATGAGGACCATACCTGGCTCTGATATAGGTTTTATTCACTGAGCTTTTGACTGAAGCTATGACTCAGTAGATGTGCCAAGAGGCAGCTATTTATAAAAACAGGTGTTCTCTGTTGCCGACCAGGAAGAACCTGTATACTTGGCAGTCAGCTGGGCAGGTGGCGAAGTCAGCTTTGTGATGTCAAAAGCTTGCTTTGTGTGCTTGGCCAGGTGGGTTCATCTTTCCACAGATGACCTCTAGAGGTTTCATCCTGTGAATATTACCCCAGACTTCTCAGCTGGGGATGCCAAGTAAGTACAAAAGTGGCTGCCTTACTTTAGGTTAGTACTAAAATTAGGGAGCTAATAAGGTATAAAACTGAAGAAAGAAAACGTGACTTAAATTCTTTATATATAAGCAGAAAGTTTTCTATTTGGAATGCTAATTTCCCTATGACAAATAATAAAAGCTAATAACACGGGCGGCTTCACTCACAAATGACCAGCACTTGACCAGTAATAACTTTCTCTTCCTGTAGATAAATGTTATTTGCATACAGTAAGTTTGCCTCTTCCTACAGTAAACTCTTACTCAAGAAAACTGCCCTACTTTCTTGTCCTGCTAACTGTGTCCTACCTGGCAGCAAAATTGCATGGAGCTCAGACAGAAAACAGTGCCAGATTCCCTGTGTGCTCTGAAAATGTCCCCGAGCTCCAGAAGAGTCAAGGGTATTGAATTCCTCGCTCTGGAAACCACATTACGGCTGAGGTTGGTTTTAACATGTTCTTGGCTGTGAGAGAGTAAGAGGATGCCATTACACCATCCTGGACTCCACAGGCAGGAAATGTGGGAGCAATGGCAACTTGATTTTCTGTTCTGACTGGAAAGTGACAGTTGCCTTTGCGTACTTAACTCCCATTTTGGGTCAACTTGGGTTGTCGTATGCCCAGATTTGGCTCCAAGTCATTATTTCTTGTTTGGTTGGAAATACTCTATAACTTCTCACACATTTGGCTTTGATTTTGTCTGTATACTGATTCTGATTGTAAAATAAGTATTCTGCTTTTTTTTGTGTGTGAAAGACTATAATTAGTCATGTATCATAATTTAAATTAGGGTGGGGCTTAGGTAAGGTATATGAAGTCTCTGACTCCCATGGTGGGATAATTGCATTTTGTTTACACAGTTGTAACAGAAGAGTGATAATGTAATTTAATCGGATCAGTGGATCGTCATAGTTTAATGAGTGTGTCTAATGTAGATGCGCAGGGTTTAGGACATGCTCTGAAGCAGAAGTTTTCTTTCATGGGTTAAACATTCACCAATGACATTCTTTTAATCTTTGCTCATTGGTAGCAGTGGTAGGTAAGACATTTTTGAATTCTTGTTTGAACAATACAGATGCCTTCTTTTCTTAGGATAATGAGAACCTTCATTCAATTCCTCAGATGACTCTATAGCAATCCTCAGGCTCCATCCTTTCACGTTGAATACAGAGGCATAAGGGCCTGTAACCTGACTGAAGGCTACTCTAGTCTTAAACTTTTTATGCTGTAATTATTTATCATATATGATAGGTTTTCTTACAAATAGAGAGAAAACAGACCTTAGTTTAGATCGACAAGAAAAGCATAGGTGGAGAATGACCATTTTAAGAACAATTTTAAGAGTCCGGTTCACAGAGTGTCTAGTGTCATGTGGCCTTCAGCAGAAGAGAATTTGGACCTGGGGGAAACAATCCAGCTTCTGGCATTTGAGAGGAAAGTGTATTTCTTAAGGGCATTGTAGTTTTCTGTCTTGAGGTTAAAAATGGGGCAATGTACTTGATCTTGAAGGACAGAGAATACAGTGGTCAGAGTCCTGGTGTACAAATTGGACATCACAAGTGTGGCAACTGCAAGTTGACTTGGGTTTTGGCTTGACGGCTGTGTGACCTAGAGAAAAACACTTAATTATTTACTTTTTCTTTAAAATCAATTTGTTTATTAGCATGTATGTGCGCACAGGTGCACGTGTTTCATAGTATAGTCGGAACCTTTAGGACAAAGCATAAGGCTACAAGGAGTAAATAAGATGGCATGCTGTGATTTGTAAGTGAAGAAAGGACAGAGCAGATTCTAAGAGAGGAAAAGATGGAATTCATAATTAATGTTTCATATGAACAGTCATAAAGAAAGATCCTCCCCACCGCCCACAAACCACCATCAGGAACATTGTTTCTTTTTTCTGTTTTTAATTGGCACAATACGTTCTTTTTCTTTTTTTATCAAATATTTCATTTATTTACATTTCCTTTCTACAGGGCCACCCCTTAAGCTCATGGTAAAAGATCATTTAGGAAAGGGAAACTGGGAGGCAGGGAGTTTTCCAAAAAAATTAGTTTTCTGTTTCCTAAAAACAGAAATGAAACTGAGTCAGCACAGTGAAACAGCAGTAAGGGCCTGGACAGGCCTGCACACAAGACAGGTCGCTGGGCCTGCTTGTTGTGGCTCTCACCTCAATTCCACTGTTTCCGAGTTTCCACGGAAACCTACCTAGTGATTGCCAACACCAGGTGTAACTGCCAAGTAGGCAAAGCTGGTCTTCTCAGATTTCTCTTTGTTCTCTGTCTGCCAGGGGTCACTCACCTAGGTTGTCTTTCCTTGAAATTTATTTCTAACATGATTGTGAACAAAATCCCCACATTTAAATACAATAGATCTTAGCATCCTGGATGATCAGAATAGTTTCTAATCCTTTGACTGTGGATCTGTGTCTGAACTGGATAGGTCAAAGAGAACAATGACATTTTCCTGGGTCTTGGGTAGACAGGACGTAAGTGCCAGGCCCCTTCCAGTACTGTCAGATCTTCCTTGCATTTCACCTTCTTCTCCAGTCCTTCCTTCCCACAGGATCAGCTGTTTAACTCATTTCCTGGAAGCTCAATAAATATAGAAATAGCAAAATATATCTTCTCATGAGCCATTGAAAGACACTGAAAGAGCCACATTGGCTGTCAAGAGGTCCAGTTTCCTATCTGAGCAGAGAACCCTTGCTTAACTACAGGCCACAATGAGCAGAAGACCAGAGAGGTAACACAAACCAAGGAACAAAACACTCAACCAACAAAGATAGCCTCAGAAGCCAGCACCTTAGACCTATAATCATTCTAAACCTAGATGCCTAGACATTAGCATAAAAACACAATAAATATTAGGCAGGGCAATATATTACCATCTGAGCCCAGCTATCCTACTACAGCAAAGCATGAATATTGCAACACAGCTAAAGCACAAGAAAAAAAAAAACGTTTAAAACTGACTTTATGATAAAGGTCTTTAAAGAGGAAATAAATAAATCTCTTCAAAAAATCAAGGAAAAGACAAAATATTGGAGGAAATGAGTAAATCCCCTAAAGAAAGCCAAAAATAAAAAAAAAAAAAAAAAGCCAAAACAGGCAAACACGAAAACAGAAGAGTTGAAGGAAATGAATAACTTTTCAAGGCCTGAAATGGATATAGAAGCAATACAGAAAACACAAACTGAGGAAATTCAAAATTGAAAATTTAGGTAGGCTAACAGGAATTAGAGAAGCAAACTTCACCAACAAAATACAAGAGATGGGAGTGAGAATTTCTGACATTGAAGATACCATAGAAGAAATAGACAAATCACTCACAAAATGTTAAATTAAAAAAAAACTCTGTCACAAAACAACCAGGAAATATGGGACAATATGAAAAGATCAAAGACAAGAAAAATAGAAGTGGATGAAGGAGAAGGATCACAGCTCTAAATTTTAAAAAATATTATTAACAAAATTATAGAAGAAAACATTTCTATCCTTAAGGAGATGTCTACAAAGGTACAAGAAGCACATAGAACTCTAAATAGCTTGGCTCAGAAAAGAAAGTCCCCTCTCCACATAATAATCAAACCCCTAAACATACAGAACAAAAAATAATATTAAATACTGCAAGAGAAAGACAACAAGTAAAATATAAAGGTAGACTTACTAGAATTACTTCTGACTTCTCAGTGGAGACTCTAAAAGCCAGAAGGGCATGAACAGATATCCTGCAGACTCCAAAAGGCCATAGATGCCAACCTAGACTATTATACCCAGCAAAACATTCAATCATCATAGATGGAGAAAATATTCCATCAACTGAAGACTCAAATCAAGAAAATAAGAGACAAAGAGTATAATACAAAGAATCTATTAAACAAAGAGTTGATTCTATCAGAAAAGTCAGCAATATAAACAAACCTTTATCCAAATTAACTAAAAGACAGAGGGAGAATATCCAAATTAACAAAATAAGAAACAAGATGGAGGACATAACAACAGACACCAAGAAAATCCAAAGAATCATTAGGTCATATTTTAAAAATCAGTACTCCACAAAATTGGAAAAATGTAAAAATTTAAAAAAAAAAAAAAAAAAAAAAAAAAAAAAAAAATAAAAGGACAATTTTCTCAATAGATATCACTTAACAAAGTTAAATCGAGTTCAGATAAGCAATTTAAATAGACCTATAACCTGAAAGAAAATACAAGCAGCCATTAAAAGTCTCCAACTCCACCCTCAGAAAAAAAAAAAAAACCCAAAAAACAAAAACTAACCATCCAACCAAACCAAACTAAACTACCCAAAACAAAAACCTTTGGTCAGATGGTTTTTGTTTGCTTTTAGATGGGAGCAAGGGACTGAGGTGCATATTTTAAATATTAAAGCAGACCTAGCCTCCAGTTTCTCCCAGCATCCCTCAGTCCCTAGATGGTATACCCTGCCCCCACCCTAGAACTTTCTAGCCCAGGAACTGGGCTGCCCTGCCCCTAGAGTCTCCTCCTTATATAATCTAGACATTTTGATCTCTCTCACTCTCCTTCTTTTCTCTCTCTGCCTGTGCACTTATTCTCTATTTCTCTCCACCCCCTATCCCCATGACAACTCTCTTGGCCTCAATCCTTGGGGCCAGCAAACTCATGACAGCAGCTTCCCAATAAACATATTTTTAATATATTCTAATCTGGTCTGAATTGGCTCATTTCACTGGCAGAAAAATAGCCTATCAGTTTTAGCACAGAGTTCTACCAGACTTTCAAAGAGTTATCACTAATACTTCTCAAATTATTCCACAAAAAGAAACCGAAGGAAATTTATTTTATGAGGCCACAATTATTACCCAGATACCCAAACCAGGCAAAGTCTCAATGGAGAATTGAAGACCAACTTCTCCCATAAACATATGTGCAAATATATTCAATAAAATACTTGCAAACTGAATCCAAGAACAGATCAAAGGATCATCCACCATGATCAAGTAGTCTTCATCCCCAAGAGGCAATGATGGTTCAACATATATAAATCAGTCAATGTAATCCACCTTACAAACAAACTGAAAAAGAAAAACAATTTCATCTCATTAGATGCTGAAGGGCCCAAATGAGGATGCCTCAGTCCCATTTGGGAGGGAGAAGAAAGCAATCATAAGCAGGGATTGAGGGAGGGACCTGGGAGGGAAAGTGGATAGGGCCAGGGGCAGGGTGGGGCGGGGGGGGGGAGCCTGATCTGGTATTGGGTGAGGGAAAAGGACTGAAGCCCTGAAGGCCAGCAGAGTGAATGGAAACAGGCAACCTTCAGAGGTAGGAGGGTGGGGGAACCCTCCAGAATGCACCAGAGACCTGAGAGATGAGCGACCTTCAGAACTCAAAGGAAGGGACCTTACATGAAATACCCAACAGTAGGAGAGGGAACTTATAGAGTCTACCTCCAGTAGGAAGACAGGGCATCAAAGGAGAGAGGGGGTTGCCATCCCACAGTCAAAACTCTGACCTATAATTGTTCCTGTCTGAAAGAACTACAGGGATGGAAATGGAGAGGAACCTGAGGAAAAGAAGGTCCAGTGACAGGCCCAAAGTAGGATCCAGCTCAAGGGGAGGTCCCAAGGCCTGACACTATTACTGAGGCTATGGAGTGCTCACAAAAAGGTATCTATCATGACTGCCCCGCCTTCCTCCCCCACCCCCCAGACCCAACAAGCAACTGTAAGAGTCAGATGCATATATTTGCACCCAACTTATGGACAGAAGCTGCTGACCCCAGCTGTTTAATTAGGGAAAGGCTAAGGAATAAGCTGAGGACAAGGGCATCCCTGTAGGAGGACCAGCAGTCTCAATTAATCTGGAACCCCAAGATCTCTCAAACACTGGACCATGAAAAAGGCAGCATACACCAGCTGATATGAGGCCCCCAACACATATACAGCAGAGGACTGCCGGGTCTGCGCTCAGTCAGAGATGATGCACCTAACCCTCAAGAGACTGGAGGCCCCAGGGAGTTTAGAGGTCAGGTGGGGTGGGGAAATCTTGTGGAGACAGGAGGGTAGGTTGGAGGTTTGGGATGTGGAACAGTCAGAGGGTGGACAGGGGGTGGGGGAGGAATAAAATCTGGAGTGTAAAAAAATAAATTAAAAAAATTCAACACCACTTCATGATAAAAGTTGTGGGGAGATAAGATATCCATGGACACACCTAAACACAATAAAGGCAATTTCCGGCCAACATCAAATTAAATAGAGAGAAACTTAGAGCAATGTCACCACCATCAGGAACAAGCCAGATGGAGTGAAAATCAAAACTATTTTGGTATATTTTGATACACCTGCCAGAATGGCTAAGATCAGTAACACAAGTGACAGCTTATGTTGGCAAGGATATGAAGCAAGGGGACCACACCTCCATTGCTGCTGGGAGAACAAACTTGAATAGCCACTATGGAAACCAATATGGTCTTTTCTTAGAAAATTTGGTATAGATCTACCTCAAGACCCAGGTATACCACTCTTGGGCATATACTCAAAGGATGTTCCATTTTACAAGGATGCTTGCTCAAATATCTTCATAGCAGCTTCATTCATAATAGCCAGAGACTGCAAACAACCTAGATGTCTCTCAACCAAAAATGAAGAAACAGTGTGATACATTTACACAATGGAGTATTACACAGCTACTAAAAACATTATTTAATTTGCAGGCAAATGGATTGATTGAACTAGGAGCAAAAAAGTCCTGAGTGAGAAAGACAAACATGGTATACATATACATATACACACATATATATATATATATACACATATACATATATATATACATATGTATACATACATATATATGTGTATATATATACATATCAGTATACGTATGTCGGTAGATGTTAGGTGAAAGATAAGCATGGTATACATCAGTTATAAATGGATATTTGCTCTTAAGTAAAGGACTCATAGAGGCCAAGTAACAAGGTAACTCTAGGGGGAACTCGTGAATCTCCCTGGGTAGAATAGATTAGATTCTGTGTGTGGACTGGGGGCAGTGGGGCTGCAAACAGGAGGGATTAGGTGGTGGTGGTGGTGGTGGACAATGGAGGAACAGAGTATGGAAGAAATGACTGGAATTGGCATTTTAAGGGTGATGTGAAAACCTAGTGTAGTGGAATTTCCTGGAATCTATGAAGGTGACCTTAAAGAAGACTCCCAGTAATGGGGAATGAGAAGCCTGAACTGGCCATCTTCTGTAACAAGGCAAGGCTTTCAATGGTGAGACTTGGACACCAACCCAGCCACAAACCTTTGACCTATAATATGTTTTGTCTCCAAGATGTTCTTGGGTAACGGTGGTACAGAACTTGTGGGACAGGCAAACCAATGAATGGTTCAACTTGAGGCTCACGCCATGAATGGGAGCCCATGCCTTATACTTCCTGAATGATCATAAACCAGCAGTTGGGTAGCCCATATACCTAGGATAACACTAAATATGATTGCTCCTCCCAAAAGTTAATGAAATGATTTCTAATTTCAATATTCTGGTATAGTCTTATATGCTCATATGCCAGCCCAATCATCACCAGAGAGATTCCTTCTAGCAACGGATGATCAGATGCACAGACACACAGCCAAATGTTAGGCTGATCTTGGGGAACCCTGTGGAAGAAGGGGAGGAGGATTGTAGGAATTAAAGGGGTCGAGGACACCAGGAGAACATGACCCACAGAATCAACTAAGCAAGGTTCATAGGTGCTTGAGACTAAAGTGACAATCACAGACCCTGTATGGGTCTGAGCTAGGTCTTCTTCCTATATGTTATGATTGTGTAGCTTGTGCTTCTTGTGGGACTTCTAGCAGTGGAAGTGGTGATGTTGCCTGCTATTAGGGAACTTTTTTCCTACTGGGTTGCCTTGCTATGAGGATTTTGTATCTAGTCTTATTGTAACTTGTTATGCTATCTTAGGTTGATATCCCTGGGAGGCCTGCACTTTTCTGAAGGGGAATGGAGAAAGAATGAATTTGGGGAGAGAAGAGGAGGGAGGGGAAACTGTGGTCTGTATGTAATGTATGAGAGAAGAGAGAATAGATAAAGAAAAAAGAAAGTAAGTCATCAAAGGAATGTTCTTTCTTGTTTTTTACTCTCATGCTTACAAATATACATTCAATTACAAATACCTTCATGCTTACAAATATTTGTGAGAGGGATTTATTTAAGTCACTACATCAGAAGTGTTCCAAAGTGGTTTACAGGATGAAAGCACTGACAGTTGGCTAGGTGCTGCTGAGAAAGAGCCCTTGGCTGTAACACACAAGTCAGCCTGTGACTGATTACACTCTTCTAAATTGTATGCTTGGGGCCTATTTTATGAGCTATGGATTCTTGTAAAAGCATTTTGAATAAAACTTGTTTTCAAAAAAATGAAAAGAAAGAATAAAAGGAAGAAAGAAAAGGAAAGAGAAAAGAAAGAAATATGTCATTTATAGACCAGTAGTTAAAACCCCCAAATTTTGTTAACAGGACTGTGAAAGGCTTTTCCTCCTTTTTTTGGTGAGTATAGGTAATGGAAAAGACAAGCAATCAGTTTCTCTCATGTGAAAACTTGCCTCTTCTCACATGCCAGAGAGTCTTCCTTCATGTATGTCTCCCTCGACTTTCAAAATTTCCCTGTGCTGACTAACAGTGTTTTAAATTTTGGTGAGCTGAGTCACTCATCTTTAGCAAAGACACTCATTAAAATCTGAAGCGATTATCTGAGGAGGGAGATTGCATCAAATGCATGCTCCCATAATGCACTATCCTAGATTAGAGGCTTCTGGCAATACTATAAATATACCTTGTGAAACTAGCAAAACCTGCTGGCAGGTCCAACCTATCTGAACTTCTGTTGCTTTGAAATAGCAATTTGATGGTTAAGAGAAAAACTGCACCGTCTAGGCTTTGGAAGCTGGATTTGTATAGAAACAGTAAGAGGGTCAGTAAAATTTCAGAATTTCCACATACTTTTAGAAATGAAATTACTAGTGCATCAACCCTGAAAGATCTGAATTTTCCAGGCAGAATGTTACAGACCCAGAGAACAATACTAGCTCAGTCCCACCCCTGTGAGTCTGATTGCCTTGATCTCATCTTTTGACTATAAAAACAACACAATCATCCTTTTTTTCGAGTTCTTTCTCATTTAGGGCATACTACTTCTGTCTTATTTGATTTGCATTGCTTCAAGACCTTGATCAAGTCATGCCATCTGATACTTGTAAATTAATATAGCATCGTGATTTCATTCATTGTCTTGGACTACATTTTTTATAGAAAATTGAAATTAACTTATCTGTGCTTTGTGTGGAATGGACATGTAGAAAGACTAACTGTTGACGAGTGAGTGGATAATCATATTTCTTCCACATAGTGATGATCAGTGGGTTTCTGACCTTTGTAGAACTCCAGTTTTTCAAGCCACTTTCATATAGATTCCTTTTTGATCTCCAGCCCTATTTGATGTCTGGCTCTTTTTTTTTTTTCTTTGTTAGGAGAGAAGAGGGAAAAATCAGAACTCATAGACTGAATAATAAAAAAGTGCTTTGTACTTTCTTTGACAGAAATTCTCCCAGACATAGGACAGTGGTTTTACATCATAAGGCTCTGAGGCTGTCTACCATCAAAGACTGTAATAACTTACACCCAGACAAGTGATATGAGTCAGGCACGCTCACTGGTTACCAAGTGAACGTAGCAGAGATGGATGTGATGAATTTAGTTCAGTGTCTTTCAAGGAGTCTTCAGCAAAGCCCGCTTACGTTTATCTCCCAAGTGCAAAATTTTCTGACTAAAAACTTGTTTATGGATAGTATATCTTAATTAATGAGCTCTCAGATGACATAATGATTTCTGAATTCATATAGTTTAGCTAGAGGAGTCGGGAAGTTAACACACAGCATTGATTTTTTTTTCCTGTACTTACTATAAATAGAGTTATAATTGTGGTTTTAGAGGTAATCTTGTTCATGAGAGGATAAAATGGATTTTATCAGTTTTGCTGATCAGAAAATTAGTTGATGGTTTGTGTACAATTTTGTATGTCTTTAAGTAAGTGAAAGCAAGATTTCTAGACACAGACTTGGGATTGTTAATCTTCAGAATGATAAAGGTTTGCCCTCACCCTTGATGACTAATACCTCTAATCCTAGCTTTCATGAAGCTGAGGCAGGGAGGCTGCAGTGAGATTGTAGCTAGCCAGGGCTGTAGGGTCAGATATCAGGAAGTATGTTTCAGGTTCTCTGGGAGAAAGTTCCTGTTTTTTTTTTTTTTTTTTTTTTTTCCCCCATGTTGCATCATTACCAAAAGTCAATTGGTTATTTCCATGTTTGAATTGTACTAATTCCCTAATTCCTTTATCCAGGTTTAATATTACAAAAAAATAAATAAATAAATAAATAAGTGTCTGTTTTGTCCTTTATCCAAGTTTAATATTACAAAAAAATAAGTGTCTGTTTTGTATTATAAAGAAATTACTGATAGGAAAAGTTTTAAGTGCAGGAGAAATTATTTTTAAAGGAAACAATAAGTAACATTATAATAGTATATAATTATTAATATTTAAGAGAGCATCATGAAAAGAAACTGAATTGTGCTAAACTGCAAAGCATCAGTTTTTAGTGGGTACTTTGAATTTATTACAAATAACCCACCAAATACTGCAAAGCTTAAAACAAACATGACAAAATGTAGAAGTCTATGAAATTTATGAAAGTAGAAACACAATTTTCAAAGTAAAACATTTTACATTTGACAGTAAAATAAGAAATATCTTTCTTTCTCTAAACAAATTAGCTTTCTTGCTACAAAATAATCTCATACACTTATGTGGTTCAACTCTTCCTTCCCTCCTTCCTTTCTTCCTTCATTCCTTCCTTCCCTCACCTCTCTCGTTCTTTCCTTTTTCCTTTTGCTGTTTCTTTCTTTTCTTCCTTTCTTTCTGTTTTTCTTCTACATTATTTAATTTAAAAATTGTACTATACCTATGTATATGGGCATTGGGCCATTCCCTAGAGTATGGGCAACCTACCAGTGGTCATACTTTTAAGGAAACTTTACCCTCAGTATCCAGCAACCAATTAACTCCTAGCTAAAGATGTGGTCTCCTAAGACCCTTACCAATCCATGTTGAAATTTTGGCTAGTGTGACCTTGTGCAGTTCTTATGCAGGAAACCACATTTCCTGCGAGTTTATGAGTGCCTGAGTGAAAGACAGTATTCCACAGCACTTCTCCACATTCTCTGGCTCTTACATACTCCACCCCTCTTCTGTGATGTGAGCCTACGAGAATGTGGGCTGATATAGATGTACCACTCACTAACAGTTACTTATTTTCAGGACTTTGTCCAGTTATAAGTGAGTCTCTGCATTGACCAGAGCCCACTGCAAAATGAAACACTCTTTGACCAAGGTTGAGAGTAGTTCTAATCTATGGATATACAAACATAAGTGCTCGGTAGGCTGTTTGATGACATCCACTTAACAAAATACTAGCAGGTTCTCCCCCGGCCTTATGGCCTCCCAGCCATGGGCTCTTGGTTAGGCTTACCATTTCAGACATGACATTCTGTAGAGCAAGTGGTTAATCACTTCCACCACAGTCATGATACTACTGTCCCCATGGGCACATTTGTCTGGCAAGTTGGTATTGTTGTGTGGAGAATCTAACACTGACACAGGGTCTCACCATGTAGCCGTGGCTGGCTTGAAACTGGCTATGTAGACAAGACTGGTGTCAAACTCATGGCTAGTCTGCAACTCCCACTCTCTAAGGGTTGGAATTATGAGTTACTACCGTCATGGATTCTCTGAACCTTCTAGTTTTCTTTACCCTTTCAAAAGATTTTAATTGAAAAAATTTTTATACAGTGTATTTTTTTCATACGTTTTCCTGTCCCAACTCCTCCCAGATTCTCCCCACCTCCCACCTGTTCTCTGTGGTTCTCTTGCTGCCTTTAAAACACCAACAAAAACCAAGAATCATACAACCTTCTCCTACCAACCCCCCCCCCCCCACACACACACACAGTTGAAAACCCAAATATACAAGTAAAAGACCAAGGAAACAAAATAATGCCCAAAACAAGTGAAAGGAAAAAAAAAAAAAAAACTACATTGATACCATTTAGTTAATTTTGCATTGTCCTGGGCATGGAGCTTAACTGGAAGTGTGGTTAACATACCCAGTGAGACTCCATTAGAATTTTTTTCCTTTGCTAATGAGTACTAATTACGCATAAATTCATTTTCTTGAACTGAGAAATTTTGTTGCATGTGTACAATGTATGCCGTGTATATCCCCATTTGTAAAACTCACACTGTCCATAAATTAGTGATGTTCAGTGGCTTAAGCAAGGCAGTAGGCACATATGTTGCCTAGTTTTTTTATATGTTGAATATTGCCTGTCTTTAAATTTTAAATTAGATATTATGTAGAAATTTGTGATTGATATGCACAGATAAACATGGTTGATCTTAAAAGTATTCTTCAGAACTAAGTGACAGTATTAAAGAAATGCCTCATCCAGATAAGCAAGGGGGATAGGGCTGCATTGGATGTAATGGCATCTTGAAACTGATGAGTTTCCTAGTCATATACTATGACGTTTTATTCTACACAACTCTGAGTATGTGAATTTTACAGTAACATTCATGTTGTATCAATAACCAATAAGAAAATTGAGAAGGTATACAATTCTTGACATACCAGACTAACTTTGTTTTTCTCACTTACATTAGACAAAGTTTAACTACACCAAAGAAGAATTTTATTGTTTTAAATTAAGATGCATACCATATGTATATACATGAAATCTTTCAGTTTAAATGTGTATATTTATACATATACTAAAAGTTTTGTCATTTACTGTGCTACATAAATATTTTTTGAATAATGGATTAATTTTAACCCTGAAGTACATTTCAAGGATTTTATAATCTCTGGGTTAACCTAGTTTTAAAGGGGCCATTTTTTTTGTTGTTTCTGAGATGATTAGATTTGATTTATAAATTGCTGCTGCAATATTTTATAGAATTAAATAATTATTAACCATTTTTCTGTGGACTCAGAAAGCATAATTTTAAACTCTACACACTGCTCTTGGACTCATGAAAATGCAATGAGGCATAGTGTGTTCCATTGTTGTGGTTGAAACACAAGGTTTACTAATGATCATTTATACAGTAGCTGTTTTTCCTTGAAGAATTTAATCATGCAACAAAACATTAGAAACTTTTATATGGTGTTGTTTCAGAAAATCGTGTGTTAAATTCAGTAGATATTTTTGTTGTAGGTGAGTAATAGGATTTGGAGTATTCTTATATCTTATATTGTTAATGATGAATCAGTGTTGCATACTAAATCTAGATGACATTATAGTATAAGATGCCTCACTTCTGAGTCTTAGACCCGTGCATCTGCAAACTGTGCGTGCCATTTACTGTTGCTTAATTAGCAGTAACTTCAGCCAAACATAAAAGGTCAATTTGACTCAGAGACTCACAGGCTGCTCTGACTTGTACAGACTTGGGGAACCAAGCAGAACAAGGGAAAGACTGATCCACGACTCCACCCTTTAGAAGCCACCGTGTAGGATAGCAACAGTGAGAGAGGTGATGTGTGCTATTCAAACCATCTGGAATCCAGGTATAGAGCAAGGGAAGAGTGTATCTAATATACGTGAGCTAAGTGTTTGTCTCGTTCCCATCTGAGCACCATGTAGGGCATAGATTTACTCCTCTCTGAAGATCGTGGGCCTGTGTTCTTTAGAGGGACTGAAGAACTAAAGAGTAGTATGCTAATATTGTAATCTTGTTTAGCCAATAGTTCCATTTTCAAATTTTAGTTTTGTCTGTTTTCTTTGAAAATTTGATACAGTTCAGTATGAAGGTTGCCTCCTTCTCCCTCCCCCTAAAGAATTATCATGCTGGGTAATGGCATTTGAATGTCTCAAAAACCATTGAACTTTCTATCCAACCTAGTCTTCCACTTTTGTTTAACTTTCTGAGATGGCTCAGGCATTTGCTCAAATCTTGACTACTCACTTTTAAACCTTATTTTCTTCTCTGCCCATAGGCTGCTGAAATTTCTCATAAATATAGATTCTTAAATTCATCCAGTAGATGGCTTAGGTGCAGGTCATAAGACCACCCATTGTCACTATAGCCATTGCTGCCATGTCAGGTTCCTTAACTCTTTACTGAAGATGTTTCCTAAATAAAAATAAAATGATGTGGTTCCCTTCCTTAGATCACCTCCAAATACTTATGTCAAAACCAAACTTCTTCTGTAAGGCTTAGAAGGCTCTTAAATTTTTTTCTGACCTAATCCACATATACCAATTATCTAGTCGACTCTGGTTCACCAAAATTTAAGGCGTAGGTCCTTTACTAGTACTTGATCATTTCTGAAACTAGCTTTGGGTCTTTGGTGAATATTTGGGTGACGTCATCTGACTCTACATTGGAATACCAGATACATCTTCTTCTTTCTCTTCTGTCTTCTTTGGAGTTTATTAAGAAAGGTTTTAATATTGACTTGAATGTGAATGCTAGGAGAGCAGAAAGAGGACATGTTATATATTCCATACAATGGGAAGAGACCAGGGGAGGCATAGGTCAACAGATTTTCTTATCCACAGCAGGTCAGTGAGGGTAGGAACTGTGCCTGTCTATGTTCGTTAATCCAATGCAAGTACCTGGAATAAAGCAGACGCTTGTGCTGGCTAATTTTATGTCAACTTGACACAAGATAGACTTATCTGGAAGGAGGGAACCTCCTCAACTGAGAAAATGGCTCAGTTGTAAGACATTTTCTTGATTGATGATTGATGAGGGCGGGTCCAGCTCATTGTGGGTGGTACCATTCTTGATTTTGGGTTCTATAAGAAAGAGCCCAAGGAAGCCAGGGAAGCAAGTCAGTAAGCAGCACCTCTCCATGGCCTCTGCATGAACTCCTGCCTCCAGGCTCCTGCCCTATCTGAGTTCCTGCCCTGACATCCTTCAGTGGTGGACTACAATGTACAAGTGTAAGTTTCCCATCTTGCTTTTGGTCATAGTGTTTCATCACAGCCAAGGAAACCTTAAACTATGACAGTGCTCACAATGATTTGAAAAATGAATATAGGAGCATGGGTAGAATGGTCCCCCCTTCTGTTGTCCATGTTCCCCCAGCTTGAGCAATGATGTTCTTTATCAGTTCCCTAACATCAGGCCTGTGATCCTTTCCACAAGCTTCCGTGTTGCCAGGGTGTCCTGAATCTTGTTGGAATGTCCCTAACGCTGCTTCCTGTGTTAGTACTGCACGGTGAGTAATGCTCGGTCTGTACTTCTCAAGTGTGTTCCAGTGTCATTGTCTTTTTCTGCCATGCGCATGGGTTTGAAAGGATCAAACTTGTCCTTTGCTTGTGTGAACAGGCAGAGTTAGACAATAAGCAACCTCTTTGTCAAACAGCAAGATATAAACTCAGTGAATTGCATAAACAGAACTGAGTCCCCTTCAGGCTGATCCAAATACTTAATGAAGGACACGTGCAGACACAGCCAGGCGCTTGACAAGTCTGTGCAGTTTATTGGATGGGAACTAGGCTTAACATACCTGTGTACAATCTAGGAGCTATTTGCCTGTGGGCTCATAAAAGAATAACCCAGAAAAAGGAGTAATTTATTCATACACTATTCCCCCAAATCTTGATATCTCAAAAGCTGTTTTTTTCTGAAGTGGTAAAACCAAGAAGAATGACCATGTCCGCTCAAAAATATAGATAGCATTAGTGAGACAGATCCATTAATGTGTTCCAGGTTGTTATATAGTAGTTATATATGCCTAGTTCCCTAGATAATTAAGTATTTTATAAAAAATGGTTGTAAACATGACAGCTAGCATGTGGGTTCTTATCTCCTTTGATCTGTGATGGACAGATTTAATGTGATTCATGGTTCCTCACTATCTTGGACTTTTATATAATATAGTATCATGTATTGACAAGGATCCAAAGATATTCTCTCTCTCTTTCGCTCTCTCTCTCTCTCTCTCTCTCTCTCTCCTCTCTCTTTCTGTTAGGTTAAGTTAGTTAAAACAAAGAAACATATAATAATCCTCTCTTTTATTATATATTTTTTTAATTTTTAAAATTTAACTGGATGAACCCATGTGGATCTGCTTTTTGCCTCACCACTAGGGTGTCAGGACCCAGACCAGACCATGGGATGTGCCAACAAGACATTCCGGGGAGGTGAAATGTAGCTTAAGATAGGGGTCCCAGCCTGTGTTTCTCTAGGTGAGAAATGGTTTGGGTTGGCACTTGAGCACCTAGATGCCTCTGAGAACCTCAAAGAGTTGGGGGCCAGGGTGCACTGAGATGAGCCTGGGTGGAGGGATCTAGTTTAACTTAGGGTGAGTGCCAGCATTGCAGAGGGGACTTCTGTGGGAGACTTAGGTGTAGCTCTGTATGACAAAGGTCCCCTCCCCATGGCTGTTCTTCATGCAGCAGACAGTCCTTACTTGTCCAAACTGTTTATTCATGGTGGTAAATGTGCATACAACTTACTCAGGATGGACCAGAGATTAAATACCTTTTGCAGGAGGGGATGCCCAGGAAAGGAAGCTTATTGGCTAAACCCTCGGGATCTATCTAGATACCTAATTAGCATGGAGAACTCTGGGCTTTATGCTACATGACCAGTTGTCATGGTCCTCTTAGTGGGGTATAGTGGTCACATGCTCCAGGATAGGAACAGGATTGTGAATAGATTCAAATGCCTATCTTTCTTAGTTAAGAGAATTGCCAGGGTTCCTTTATCTGCTCCACCTTACCAGTTTTTCTGTCTGGTGTCACAGTTCAACTTGTTCCACAAACCCACACCACTTTTTCTCTTCCAATTCTGCTAGTTGACTGGGTCTCAGCAGGGCAGCTGTGTTCTGGCTTATAATCTTATAATTACATGGCAGTAATATGGCTGTGCCAGGATGTCTGCCACTGGCATGGCCCTCTCCCCATCCTGCCAGGTCTTTCCTTTTCACCATTGTCTCCGTTCTTTGTTCATCCTCTTTCTTAAAAGTTCATGTGGAGAATGACACAGGATCATAACCATTTGCTTACAAATACTATTTTTTATTGCCAAGAATGGTTATTATTTACCCCTTTAAATATTTTTAAATGAATTACTTTTTACAATAAAAAACCATAAAATTTTAAGTGAAATTAGAAAGAAACATGTTTATTCCAAATATGTCCATTCCTTCTTTCATGATTTAGGTAGCACTTTGGTTGTAATAGGGTATTTTTTATTTAGAAAAATATCCACATTCTTATCTATGGTTAGACTTGGGAGATTCATGAAATGAAGGTTCCACTGTATGTGCCTTTAAAGTGGGAATAATAACACCCACTGTCCTACCTTACAGGATAAATTAAAACATAAATGAATTTGTAGGTGAAAGTTCCAGGCAAATCTTACACAAATTTAAAACATAGACATGAAGTTAGTTATGTAAATAAAGACTTGTTTGATTAATTCATTTGTTTTGTCTGGCTAATCTGTCTTAGGCAATAATTACTTAAACCTGAAACAGAGAGCCAGCATAAAGACATTAAACACAGGTGTATCTGCAGTGCTAGCAGTCACAAGCAGCTTCCATATATGTGGTTCTGAGATTCTTACGTCTCCATCTTCAACATTCCCAGAATTGTCTTATTTTAAATCCCATTGACTACCTTTGTGGGGCAAAGAATGAGAAGCAGATGTCACTGTTTTAATTTAGAATTCTATATATGTTCAGATATGAAGCAACAGTTTAAAGTTTGCATCTTTGTGGGGTTTTGCTTCCATCCATCCATCCATCCATCCATCCATCCATCCATTGATTTTGATCCTTAAATCTTCACCCATAAGGCAAATCTTACCAACACATTTGATTAGTGTGGAAAAACTTCCTATTCAAAGAACACAAATCAGGTGTTTATTTTTGTTTAGAAGATATTTGATATGATAAAGGGTGAAAATTCACAACCTAATTAAGATAATGGCTCTTATCCTATAGAATAGTTACATTTTTGATATTTCTTAATTGTTTCTTTCTTTCTTTTTTTTCTAACTGCAGCTGTTCCCTTTACTGGACTTATTTCATTCCTCACTCACTTACCAGAAGCACCAATGTTACTTTCTCAGGGAAACTGTCCCACTGAGGTTGAGTGGTCTTCCTCACATTCACTTACCACAGAGAACTGATCCCACACTATTGCTAATTTTCTTCTGTTTAACTCACTGGACTTTAAAAGTTTGGCCAAAAACAAAATGCACAGTGCACAAAGTTTCCACATTACAAGAAACCATAGATCTAACATTCTGAATCTGTGCTTATAATTTCCACTAGACTTCAGGAACACCTAACTGACTCTTGATGGGACTAAGGGCTGTGTTTTCTTCAATATTTAACTGTATTTATAACCAGTCTTTCACATATGCACTGCTCTCTGCTAATAACATGAATAGGAGTTTTTAGAATAAGTTCTGACCTGGTTATTTATGTTTATTTCCTCTTTTCTCTTGCTGTTTGGATGCCTCTTCCTTTATGGATTGTTAGTGCTTTCTCGCTTTGGAAAGCACTAACAATTGCCTGTTAGTGCTAAAAAGCACTAAAAATTTGCTTGTTTTCTTGAAACCCAACGTGAGATTTTAGTGCCCTTATATACACTGTAATATGCTCTGGGCCAGAATCTGGCTCTTGGTGTGTATGTATCTGTCTCCTTCCTCCATGCCCTGTTTGGTGCAGCCTTTCTAAGTTCTAAACATTTTTCAATATTCTAGACATACATATAACAGTTTACAGCATAATTTTGTCTTACTCCTTAAGCCTGGTGCTCATAATTCACTTTCTGAGGAAAGTTTCCTAATGATTGCCATTCTTTGTTTAGGCTTCTATATATCAATACTTTGCTATTAACTTTTCTTGACTGGACTGATGATATATTTATTTGTGTTGAACTTTTGGATTCTCCCTCATTCTGTTTCACATGCTGGCTTCCCCTATAGGCTATAGTTGGTCAGTGAATAAAATTAATTACACTGGTCCTTAAAATGGGTTGTACAGTTCACTCAGCAACTCTTAATTATATCTGTTTTTCCTCATGAACTGAATTACCTAGACCTTGAACTTGGTTGTGGTAAATTTGTTCTATTTCCTTTAAATCTGCTCCCTTTCTTACCTCTAACCATAGCACACTTATAAGCAACAACACATCTATTTGCAGAAAACACATAAATCCATACTCCATGTATGGTAACAAGAGAGATCAGCATAAACAAATAGTGTTTCCCTCAGTTTTCTTTTATTTATAGTAAACCAAGCTTACTTAATTTGTCTCACAAAATATTAAATACAAATGCAATTAGAAAATGTGTAATAATAGTTGTTTGAATGATTCAGGTTAATCATATACCAATTAATTGTCTTCAATTAATTACTCAGGATAAATATATTAAGGCAAGATTATCTATGAAGAGTGTTGTGTGCTGACTTACTAGACTAAGAAATAGTATGACTGATATAACACTAAACTAAAGTGATGTAAAACAGTAACTTAATATTTAAATAATTCAGTTTCCTGGGCCTATACTAGTGAAACAATGAATCAACATGCATTTTTTAAAACCTAAAGATACTTTCAGAAACCTTAGAGAAATAGATGTGTTCAATTGTGACTTATTTTGTATTTTTGGTTTTAATTATTTATGTAACTCAATAATCATTTGATAAATTGTTTTTTTAAATATATTGCTACAATGATTTCCAAAGTGTTTAGAATTGTGATGTAAAAATAGGAAGTTTTCCCTCTCCTCAGTTATTGCTTTATCCTAGACTTCAACTCCAGCAGGCAATCTCTAGGACCTCTGGCTATTCCTGTCAGGGAAACAGGTAATGACATATCTTCACCTTCCTCTCAGCTCCTTTAAATGGAATCCACTAGTCTCATCACCAGCTTTGAAGCAGAATACCTGCTGCAGATCCCTAACCCCTAAGGAACCTTTCTCCAATGGATAACACAGATCTTCCCTACATAACCTCCCTTCTCCCATTCATTGATTTATCCCAACCTCCAGCAGCTCCCCTGGGAACTCATAGGCCACTCTGACCAGGGAAGAAAGTATGCTAACCTATATCTCCAAGTCCAATCCCCAATCTTATCTCCATCTTTCTAGTAGACATTTTGCTGTGGTCTCTCCTAGCTTTCTGTCCCCATTCCTAGGGGACTAAGCAGATCCTGGTGTAACACCCTGCTTTCTACTTTCCTTAGGCAGTCTCAAACTTCCCTCAGAGCATCCCATTCGAAAGTGTCACCTCCCAATATCCAGAAACACACTTTACTTTTAACACCCAATGGTCATACCTATCAGGATTCCATAAAAATTTCCTACCAGGACAAAAAAATCAAGGAACAAACCACCCACCCAAATGAAGACAAGACAAAATATTAGAACCTAGGAGTAAAATCTTTCCAATCCCATTACTTAGATAATGCTAGTGTTAAAAATATAATTAGTAACAGACAGAACAATATATTTACACTACAGCACAGAAGCCCACCACAGAAGCCCCTGAAAAAATACCTTCTAACAGCCTTTATAAATATGATAGAAGTCTCTAAATAGGAAATCAATAAATCCTTTAAAGAGATCTATGAAAACAAATAGTGGAAGGAAATGAAAAAAATAGTTCAAGACCTGAAACTGGAAATAGAATCAATAAAGAAAATCAAAACTGAGGAAAATTTAGAAATGAAAAGCCTGGGAACTTGAATATAAACTACAGAGGCAAACCTTACCGCTAGAGTGTAAGAGTTAGAAGCAAGAGTCTCAGCAATTGAAGACAGGATAAAAGAAATAAACACCACAGTCAAAGAAACTGTTAAATATAATAAAACCTGTGACACACAATGCATCTGTGAAATCTGGGACACCATGAAAAGACCAGACCCAAGAATAATAGGACAGAAGAAAGAGAAGAAAAAATTTTCAACAAGATCCTAGAAAAGTAATTTCTCTAACTAAAAAAGGAGAAGCCTATAAGGATACAAAGAACACAGAACACATAATAGACTGGACCAGAAAAGAAAGTCCCCTTGCACATAATGATTAAAACACTAACTGTACAGAACAGCAGCAGCAGCAGCAGCAGCAGCAGCAGCAGCAGCAGCAGCAGCAGCAACAACAACAACAGCAACAGCAAGAAATGACTATTAAAAGCTACAAGAAAAAAGGCCAAATAACATATAAAGGCAAAACTTTAGACTTACATCTGACTTCTCTCTCTCTCTCTCTTTTTTTTTTTTTTTGGATATTATATTTACATTTCAAATCAACACATCTGACTTCTCAGTGGAGACTCTAAAAGCCAGAAGGGCCTGGACAGATGTGCTACCAACTCTTTGAGACCACAGATGCAGACCCAGCCTACTATTCCCACCATAGTTTTTAATCACAATAAAGGGAGAAAGTAAAACATTCTCTGATAAAACCACATTTAAGCAATATTGATCTACAAATCCAGCCCTACAGAAGATGACAAATGGCTCCTCTAATCTAAAGAGGTTAACTACAATCAAAAAAGGGAATAATTAACCCCAGAGCATCAAATCAAAAGGACACACACAAGGACACACACACACAAGGACAAACACACACACACACACACACACACACACACACACACACACACATACACTGGACACTGGCAGCATTAATAGCAACAGCAACAAAATAACAAGAATCAGCTGTAGGCTTAGATTTTTTTTCAAAGTCTATTTTATTTACTGTTCTTAAATGCTTCAACTTCACTTCTAGCCTTCCAAGGAAAGATAGGGGAGAAACATGGTTAATAGGACCAAGGGGTTTCCGACCTGTTTAGAAGTAGTTCTTTGAAGTGATTCCCATCTTCATTGTCAGGATATCAGTAGACCAGTCCAATAGCCAACACCAAACACAAATCAGTATCAGTGGCTAGATCCAGCAGAAACCACAAGGCTTCATTGATTTGGCAGGAGTCAGTGGAAGAAGCAAAAACCAGCTAGAATACCATGAAAAGTTCTTTGGCGAGTTTCTCTCTAGGAAGTAAAGGCCAGTGAAGACCAGCGAAGACCAGTGAAGTACTGCATAGCCAGCAAAGACCAGCAAAGCATTGCAAGGTGTAGCAATGGAAGAGCGTCCTTTCACTGTCTTTGGGGTTCTTTTTTTTTTTTTTTTTTAAAGAATTATTTATTTATTTTATGTATACAAATACACTGTAGCTGTCTTCAGACACACCAGAAGAGGGCATCAGATCTTATTATATATGGTTGTGAGCCACCATGTGCTTGCTGGGAATTGAACTCAGGACCTTTGGAGTAGCAGCCACTAATCTTAACCACTGAGCAATCTCTTCTGGCCCCAATACTTATACACTTTCTAAACATCAAATGCACTCTCAAGCATTTACTTCAACAAAACATCCTTTCACATGTCTATCTCAGTAAAACATCCTGTCACAAGAAAGCTTCCAGAAAAAAAATCACATGCCCTTTCACAAGACAGTATCCAGAAAAACATCATTACACAATGGAGTTTCCAAAGAAACTAGAAATTTCCACTTCAATCAGCAAATACTGCCTATGGGTATGTCTTAATATTAATGGTACCAATTCCAAAATAAAAAAGAAAAACACAGACTAGTAGAATGAATATCAAAACAAGATCTCTCCTGTCACATCCAAGAAACACACCTTAACATCAAGGATAGACAAAGCAAAGAAGGATAGAAAAATATTTCAAGCAAATGAACCTAAGAAGCAAACTGGTGTAGCCAATTTTTTAAATGTCAAGTCTTTATTTATTTATTTACACTCCAGATTTTATTTCCCACCCTGTCCACCCTCTGACTGTTTCACATCCCATACCTCCAACCCACCCCTCTTTCTCCACCAGGCTGTCCCCACCCCTGTCCCCCATACCACTTGACCTCTAAATGCCCTGGGGCCTCCAGTCTATTGAGGGTTAGGTACATCATCTCTGATTGAACACAGACTCAGCAGTCCTCTGCTGTATATGTGTTGGGGGCCTCATATCAGCTGGAGTATGCTGCCTTTTTGGTGATTCAGGCTTTGAGAGATCTCAGGGTTCCATATTAATTGAGACTGCTGGTCTTTCTATAGGGTTGTTCTCTTCCTCAGCTTCTTCCAGTTTTTCCTTAATTCAACCAGAGGGGTAAGCAGCTTCTGTTCATCAGTTGGGTGCGAATATCTGCATGTGATTCTTACAGCTGCTTACTGGGTCTTTTGAAGGGCAGTCATGATAGGTCCCTTTTTGTGAGCACTCCATAGCCTCAGTAATGGTGTCAGGCCTTGGGACCTCCCCTTTAGCTGGATCCTACTTTGGGCCTGTCACTGGACCTTCTTTTCCTCAGGCTCCTCTCCATTTCCATCTCTGCAGTTCTTCAGACCAGAACAATTATAGGTCAGAGTTTTGACTGTGGGATGACAACCCCCTCCCTCACTTGATGCCCTGTCTTTCTGCTGGAGGTAGGCTCTATAAGTTCCCTCTCCCTACTGTCAGGCATTTTACCTAAGTTCTGTCCATTTGTGTCCTGAGAGTCTCTCACCTCTCAGGTCTCTGGTGCATTCTGGAGGGTCCCCCTACCCTCCTACCTCCTAAGGTTGCCTGTTTCCATTCTTTCTGCTGGCCCTCAGGGCTTCAGTCCTTTTCCCTCACCCAATACCAGATCAGGTTATTCTCTTTCATCCCTACCCTATCCACTTTTTCTCCCAGGTCCCTCCCTCCCTTCCCACTTGTGATTGCTTTCTTCTCCCTCCCAAGTGGTGACCTTTTACGTTTTTGGGTATTCTGTACTTTTCCCTTTTTTTTTTTTTGGTGAATATTCACTTATTAGTGAGTACATACCATGTGTGTCCTTTTAGGTCTGAGTTACCTCACTGAGGATAATATTTTCTAGTTCCATCCATTTACCTACCTCAGGATGTCCTCATTCTTAATTGCTGAGTAGTATTTCATTGTGTAAATGAACCACATTTTCTGTATCCATTCTTCTGTCATGGAACATCTGGGTTGTTTCCAGCTTCCGGCTATCACAAATAAGGTTGCTATAAACATATTGGAACACATGCCCATGTGGCATGGTGGGGCATCTTTGGGGTATATTCCCAAGAGTGGTATAGCTGGGTCTTCAGGTAGATCTACTTCCAATTTTCTGAGGAACCTCCAGATTGATTTCCAGAGTGGTTGTACCAGTTTGCAATCCCACCAGCAATGGAGGAGTGTTCCTCTTTCTCTAAACTCTGAAGTTTTGATCTTAGCCATTCTGATTGGTGTAGGGTGGAATTTCAGAACCATTTTGATTTGCATTTCTTTGATCACTAAGGACTTTGAACATTTCTTTAGGTGCTTCTCAGCCATTCGAGATTCCGCTGTTGTGAATTCTTGGTTTAGTTCTATACCCCATTTTTTTATTGAGTTGTTTGTTTTTCTGGTGGTTAGCTTCTTGAGTTCTTTATAGATTTTATATATTTTAGATATTAGCTTTCTGTAGGATGTGGGGTTAATGAAGATTTTTTTTTCCCAATCTGTAGGTTGCCTATTTGTCCTATTGACTATGTCCTTCGCCTTACAGAAGCTTTCCAGTTTCATGAGGTCCCATTTACCAATTCTTGATCTTAGAGCATGAGCCATTGGAGTTCTGTTTAGGAGATTTCCCCTTGTGCCAATGAGTTCAAGGCTTTTTCCCACTTTCTCTTCTATTAGATTCAGTGTATCTGCTTTTATGTTGAGGTCGTTGATCCACTTGGACTTGAGTTTTGTGCAAGGTGACAAATATGGGTCTAGTTTCATTTTTCTACATACAGTCATTTAGACCAGCACCATTTATTGATGCTTTCTTTTTTTCCATTGTATAATTTTGGTGTCTTTGTCAAAGATCAAGTGTTCATTAGTGTGTGGTTTTATTTCTGGGTCTTCCATTCTATTCCATTGATCAACGTATTTGTCTCTGTACCAATACCATGCAGTTTTTATCACTATTGCTTTGCAGTAGAGCTTGAGTTCAGGGATGATGATTCCACCAGTAATTCTTTTATTGTTAAGAATTGTTCTCACTGTTCTGGTTTTTTTTTTGCCTTTCCAGATGAATTTGAAAATTGCTCTTTCCATGTCTTTGAAGAATTGTGTTGGAATTTTGACTGGGAATTGCTTTTGGTTGGATGACAATTTTTACTATATTAATTCTGCCAATTCATGAGCATGGAAGATATTTTCATTTTCTGAGCTCTTCTTTGATTTCTCTCTTGAGAGACTTGAACTTATTGTCATACAGATCTTTCACTTGTTTGGGTAGAGTTACCCTAAGATATTTTATATTATTTGTGGCTATTGTAAAGGGTATTATTTCCCTAATTTCTTTCTTAGCCTGTTTATCATTTGTATAAAGGAAGGCTACTGATTTATTTGAATTAATTTTATATCTGGCCACTTTGCTGAAGTTGTTTATCAGCTGGAGAACTTGTCTGGTAGAATTTTTGGGCTCACTTGTCATATCATCTGCAAATAGTGATACCTTTATTTCTTCTTAGCTAATTTGTATCCCCTTGATGTCTTTTTCTTGTCTTATTGTTCTAGCTAGCACTTTGAGAATTATACTGAATAGATAAAAGGAGAGTGGGTATCCTTGCCTTGTCCCTGATTTTAGTGGGATTGCTTCAAGTATGTCTCCATTTAATTTGATATCGGCTGTTAGTTTGTAGTAAATTGCTTTTATTATGTTTAGGTATGGGCCTTGAATTTCTAATCTCTCCAATACTTTTTAACATGAAGGTTTGTTGTGTTTTGTCAAATGCTTTTTTTTTTTGCATCTAAGGAGATGATCGCATGATTTTTTCTTTGAGTTTGTTTATATAGTGGATTACATTAATGGATTTTTGTATACTGAACCAACCTTGCATTCCTGGGATGAAGCCTACTTGATCGTGGTGAATGATGGTTTTGATGTGTTCTTGGATTCAGTTTGTAAGAATTTTTTTTATTAGATATTTTATTTACACTTCAGATGCCATCTCCTTTCCCCATCCCCCCCCCTTAGAAAACCCCTATCCCATGCCCCCATTTTCTTTTTGCATTTATACATTTTTTTAAAATAATGTTAATCATAGGCTTTATAAGTTTAGTAATGTTCAATCAGAGGTGTAACCCACTGACCAACCAAGATATAACAACTATCTTTGACTGGTGAAAATACATGAATATCTGCCTCCCTGTCTCCCCCCTCTTTCTCTCTTTCATCACCTAGCTTCTCCTCTCCTTCTTCTTCTCCTCTTCTTACTCCTTTTCTTCCTCTCAGTACTCCTCCTACCTTAGCTCCTCCTATACATCACCCTTCCTGTTAAAATGAAACTTTTCTCTCAAAATACAATTAGAGCATAATTATGCCAATTTGTACCAGTGAGGTACAAGATAGTCCTAATACCCAGTCCATCCTTTTGTTGACTAACCAGCACCTCTGTCATCTATCCTAACTAAAACATTTAGTTCTGAACCTGGCTTTAGGATGAATGTCAGCTGATGACCATCCACTGAAATCTTTTCTCTTAAGGTAAATAGCTATAAGTTTTCAACCCCATCAGAAATCCAGAATGACTGAGTTAACTATAATTGTGGGAAGCACAAAGCATAGCTTCTAAAACTTAGCCAATTTATAGAGACCTCTGAATACCTGGACACTCGCTCTACTTCAAAACGTTGGAGCATCTGTTCTTCTGCCTTCTGGCCCAGGATCATCTGACAGACCTTAGTGCTGCAGAATTATTAAGGGCTGATTACTCTGTCCAGGCAGATATAATCAGTCGACTATTCTGCAAGTGTGTCCTTTTCTGGACAGTAATTTGTCTGTAGAAGGAAAGTGGCAATTCTTGCCTAGTGGCTGTCTCACCACAACTGGAGTAACTCCAAGGATAGTTTGCAAGAATTTTATGGAGAATTTTTGCATCTATATTTGTAAGCAAGATTGGTCTGAAGTTCTCTTTTTTGGTTGGATCCTTGTGTGGTTTAGGTATCAGAGTAATTGTGGCTTCATAGAATGAGTTAGGTAGTATTTCATCTGTTTCTATTTTATAAAATAGTTTGAGAAATATTGGTATTAGGTCTTCTTTGAAGGTCTTGTAGAATTCTGCCCTAAAACCATCTGGCCCTGGGCATTTTTTTTTTTTTTTTTTTTTTTTTTTTGGTTGGGAGGTATTTTTTAAATAACATTTTTTATTTCCTTGTGTGATATAGGCCTGTTTAGTTTGTTGCTTGCTCTTGATTTAACTTTAGTATGTAGCATCTATCTAGAAAACCATCCATTTCATCTAGATTTTCCAGTTTTGTTGAGTATAGGCTTTTATAGTAGGATCTGATGGTTTTTTTTTTTTTTTTTTTTGAATTACCTCCATTTCTGTTGTTATGGTTCCCTTTTCATTTCTGATTTTGTTAATTTGGATACTGCCTCTGTGCCCTTTAGTTAGTTTGGCTAGGGGTTTATGTATCTTGTTGATTCTCTCAAAGAACCAATGTTTGGTTTTGTTGATTTTTTTTTGTATTGTTCCCTTTGTTTCTATTTGGTTGATTTAGGACATGAATTTGACTATTTCCTGCCTTCTACTTCTCTTGGGTGAGTTTGCTTCTTTTTGTTCTAGAGATCTCAGGTGTGCTGTTAAGTTGTTAATGTAAGATCTTTCCAGTTTTTTTTTTTTTAACCAGGGCACTTAGTGTTTTGAATTTTCCTCTTAGCACTGCTTTTATTGTGTCCCATAAGTTTGGGTATGATGTTTCAAGATTTTCATTAAATTCTAAACAGTCTTTAGGTTCTTTCTTTATTTTTTCCCTGACCAAGATACCATTGAGTAGAGACTTGTTCAATTTCCATGTGTATATGGGTTTTCTGTTGTTTTTGCTGTTATTGAAGACCAGCCTTAGGGCATGGTGATCTGATAGGATGCATGAGATTATTTCAATCTACTTGTATTGGTTGAGGGTTTTTTTTGTGACCAATTATATGGTCTATTTTGGAGAAGGTACCATGAGGTGCTGAGAAGAAGGGGCATTATTTTGTTTTAGGGTAAAATGTTCTGTAGATATCTGCTAAATCCATTTGGTTCATAATCTCTATTAGTTTCACTGTGTCTTTGTTTAGTTTCTGCTTCAATGTCCTGTCAATTGGTGAGAGTGGGGTGTTGAAGTCTCCTACTATTATTGTGTGGGGTTCAATGTGTGTTTTGAGATTTAGTAAAGTTTGTTTTATGAATGTGGGTGCTCTTGCACTTGGGGTATATATATTCAGAATTGAGACTTTCTCTTGGTGTATTTTTCCCTTGATGAATATAAAGTGTCCTTTCTCATCATGCTTTTGGTTGGAAGTCTATTTTATTGGCTATTAGGACAGCAACTCCAGCTTGTTTCCTGGGACCATTTGCTTAGAAGATATTTTCCAACTCTTTACTCTGAGATAGTGTCTGTCTTTGTTATTGGGGTGTGTTTCTTGTATGCAGCAAAAATGCTGGATCTTGTGTGCATATCCAGTCTGTTAGCTTATGTATTTTTATAGGTGAGTTGCGTCCATTAATATTGAGAGATATTAGAGAGATATGACTGTTGTTCTGATATGGTTGTTTATGTAGGTGGCTTTATGTGCCTGTGGTTTTCTCCTTTTGACTTGTGAGATGCTTAATATCTTTCCTTTCTTTGGTGCAGGTACCTTCCTTGTGTTAGAATTTTCCTTCTAGAATCCTCTGTAGGGCTGAATTGGTAGATACTGTTTGAATTTAGTTTTGTCCTGGAATATTTTTTTCTCCATCTATGTTGATTGAGAGTTTGGCTGAGTATAGTAATCTGGGTTGGTATTTGTGTTCTCTTAGAGTCTGCATGATCTCTGACCAGTCTCTTCTGGCTTTCATAGTCTCTGTTGAGAAGTCTGGTACAATTCTGATAGTCTACCTTTGAATGTTACTTGGCCTTTTCCCCTTGAAGCTTTTTTCTTTGTTCTGTGCATTTAGTGTTTTCATTATTATGCGACAAGAGGGTTTTCTTTCTATAGAACACCAAATAAATGGGACCAGAAAAGAAAACTGTAGGAAGCTGTGGTCAGTGGTTATACATTCGCCATTCCAAGATGGCGCTGGCCTCGTGTCTTCCCACTAGTAAACAATTAACTGCGCAGCTGCAAAGGCAGAAAGCCCGCCAAAGTCACTGGCCAATCCCGAGGCGTAATATTGGGTGGTGAGTAAACAGCCAATCAGAAGTGAATACTGTCACTCTAGGGTGTATTTAAGCGGGGCCTCTTCCTATCTTCAGCCCTTCCGCGTCTTTCCACTTTGGTGATAAAGAGTAAAGCCTCGTTTGTAGTGATACCTGATTATTGCCTCACGTGTCCTTTTTCTCGGGCAAAAAGGGACTCGGGAGGTGCGTGCAACAGAAAACCTTTCTTTAAGTTGGGAAAGTTTTCTTCTATGATTTTGTTGAAGACATTTGAACTGGGGATCTTTGTTCTCCTCTATTCTGATTATTTTTAGATTTGATCTTTTTATTGTATTCTGAATTTCCTGGATGCTTGGGTTAGGAGTTTTTTATGTTTTGAATTTTCTTTGACAGTTGTATCAAACTCTTCTACAGTATCTTCTACACCTGTGATTCTCACTTCTATCTCTTGTACTCTGTTGGTGATACTTCCATTTGTAATTCCTGACCTCTTTCCTAGGTTTTCCATTTCCAGGTTTGCTTCCATTTGTGTTTTCTTTATTGTTTCTACTTCCCCTTTTAAGTCTTGAATTGCTTTATTCAATCCCTTCACCTGTTTACCTGTTTTTTCCTGTATTTCTTTCAGTGAGTTATTGATATCTTCCTTAAGGGACTCTATTACCTTCATGAGACAGGATTTTAGGACAGATTCTGGATTTTCTGGTGTGTTGGTGTACACAGGACCTGCTCTGGTGGGAGAACTGAATTCTGATGATGCCCATGTATATTGGCTTCAGTTGCTTATTGTCTTGTGTTTGCCTCTTGCCATCTGAATATCACTGGTGTTTATTGTTCTTGGTGACTCTGTCTGGAGTCTACCTCTTTTGTCCCTGGGTTGCTTCAGGTCTCCTGATAGGCCTGTGGTCCTGGCTATAGCAGACCACCTGTGGGGACTCCCAACTGGAGGGTCTTCAGAGGGGCCCGAGAAGCTACTGATCTGTTGCCCTGGCTGCAGTAGATCTCCTGGGAGGTCTTCAGACTGTTGGGTCTTCAGAGGAGCAGTCAAGCTGTTGTCCTGTGTGATGTTCTCCGGGGGTTGTGGGGGGTTGTGTTGGACTGTGGTTTCTGTTTCCTTGTGTGCAGCAGAACTCCAGGGAGGCTTTCAGTCTGTAGGGTTACTCACCCTGCATGACTTCAAGCTGTGTTGTCAACTGCTCTGAGTACAGCAGATCTTCTAGGATGGCCCAGGATATGAAGTCTTCATGGGAGCAGATCAGCTAGCAGTCAACCGCTCTGAGTACAGCTGATCCTCAACTGCTCTGAGTGCAGTGGATCCTCTAGGATGAGCAAACCAGCTAGGAGTCTGTCCCAGCAGAAAAGACCAGGTGGCAGGGGCAGAAGAGCAGCCATTTTAATATCTAATAAAATATACCTCAAATCAAAACTAATTAGAAGAGATAGGAAAGGATACTACATACTCATCTAAGGGAAACTCCACCAAGAAGACATTGTAATGCTTAACTATGCACCAGATACAAGGGCACTTAAGTTTATAAAAGAAACACTACTACAACTTAAACCACATTTTGAGCCTCACACACTAATGGAAGGAGACTTCAGTATTCTATACTTTCTAAGAAACGGGTCATTCTGAAAAATAAAAATTAAACAGAGAAATGCTAGAGCTGGCTGACATTATAAACCTAACAGATATTTATAGACTATTTCATGCAAACACAAAAGAATATATCTTCTTCTCAGCACCTCATAGAACTTTCCCAAAAGTTAACTATAAATTTGGACACAAAGCAAGTATCAACAGACACAAGAAAATTGGAATAACACCCTGCATCCTATGTTATTACCACCAACTAAAGTTGTATATCAACAGGGGAAACAACAGAAAAGTTACAAAGTCATGGGAAATGACAACTCCCTACTGAATAAAAAATGGGTCAAAACAGAAATTAAGGAAGAATTTCTAGAATGACAAATAGGCTCAGATACAATGGGAACAACATCTTTCACAATAGCCTCAAATAATATAAACTACTTTGCAAATACAAACAAATAAACACTTGTGTGATAACAGCTTCAAGTCATTGAAGAAAGGAATTAAAATAGATATCAGAAGATGGAACTATATCTCATGCTCATGGATTGGTCGGATTAACATAGTAAAAGTGGCCATTATACCAAAAGCAACCTACTGAACCAATCTCCATCAATTGTCTTCTTGAAAGGAATTATCAACTTCATATAAAAATATAAAAATCCAAAAATAGCAACAAAAGAGACCTTGATAGTCAAGGAACTGAGTGAACTATCACTCGCCCCAATTCCAAGTTATACTACATAGCTATAGTAATTAATAACAGCATAATATTGGCATAAAAACAGACATGTGGATCAATAGGATACAATTGAAGACTAGACTTAAATCTGTACATCTGTGGACACTTGTTTTTTGATACAACAGCACTCTGGTAAAAAAAAAAAAAAAAGAAAAAGAAAGTATCTTTAACAAATGGTGCTGGTTATCTTCATGTAGAAGCCTGCAAATAGATCCATATTTATCATCCTGCACAAAATTCAAGTCCAAATAGATCAACCACAACATAAAAAAAGATAGACTGAACCTGATAGAAAAGGAAGTTGAGAAAACCCTTGAACTCATGGCACAGGAAAAGACTTCTGAACAGAACACTGTTAGCACAGGAACTAAGATTAACAATTAGTAAATGAGACTTCATGAACCAGAGCAAGTGCTACACAGCAAAGAACACTGTCATTTGCACAAAGCAGCAGTCTATAGAATGGAAAAAGATTTTTTTTTTTTAATCAACCACACATCCAATACAGGGCTAATATCCAAAATACATAAAGGAGTGAAAAAAATAGATTAAAAACAACAAACAAACAAAACCAAAACCAAACCAATCCAATTAATAAAACAAAATTCTCAAAAGAGGAAACTGAAATGTTTGAGAGGTAGTTAAAAGTTTTTTCAAAATTCTTAACAAAACTACTTTAAAATTCCTCGTATACATATCAGAATGGCTAGGATTAATAAAACAAGTGACAGCTCTCATGCTGCCCAGGATATGGAATATGGCAATATTCGTCCATTGCTGTTGAGAGGACAACTTGTACAGCCTCAATAGAAATCAGTGTGGTGGCTCCTCAGAAACTGGGAATCAATTTACCTTGAGTCTCTGCTATAGTATTCTTAGTATTATACTCAAAGGACACTTTGTCCTACTACAGAGATACTTGCTGAATCATCTTAATTCCTGCTATTGGGAGGCCAAACCTACTCCATCTTGGGACTGGCCTCGATCTTAAAAGAAAAAAAAGAAGGCCTGAGAACTTGACCTGGACCTGAACCCACGCTGCACCCGAGTACTAGGACTTCATAGCCTATCCCTGGCCCATATGTGAGAGTTACTCCCTAGCTATTTCCTAGCAACAGTCAATCAAAGATTAATCTGATTGTTTCAGTTGTACTTTTAGATCTTTTGCGATTTTTCATGGTCTTGCTTCAGAGCACCCACCTGTAGGCTTACAATAGTCATTCTATTAGATGCTTGCTAGGCTGGAGATCCCCCATTTGCTCCCATTTTCCTATAAAGACCTGCTCCAATGAGGGTTCAGGGCTGTTTCACCAAACCATCCTATGAGTTGGCAGTGGGTAGGTTCAAACTAATGAGATTACATCAGATTAGGCTCCTTGGTGGTCTTTTGGGGTTCATAGCTGCTTCCAGGCACAACACTATATTAATAATAGCCAGAAATTGGAAACATCATAGATGTTCCTCAACAGAAGAATGGAATAAAAAATGTAATACATTTACACAATCAACTATTACTAGTAAGCTGCTAAAAATTACATTATGAATTTTCAGGCAAATGTTTGGAAGTAACAAAAATCATCCAGGGTGAGGTATCCCAAACCTAGAAAGACATGTATGGTATGTGTTCCCTTAAAAGTGGATTTTAGCTGTTAATTCAGTGATAACTAAGCTATAACCTGTCGAACCACAGTGTACAATGCACAACTTAGAGAAAGCATTGGAGAAACCAGGATTCTCAATCACATGGACCTATTTTCTTCAAAGGAAGGGCATGAAGGATACCTGGTCACCTGGGAAGCCAGAGTGAAAGTAGTCAAATCACCTGGTGATCCTTTGATAGTTTTTTTAAAGCCAGCTTCCACCTGAATTCCCCCAATATCCTAAGCATTATTTAGGCCCTAATCCTGAACTTTGTCTCTCAGTGAATAGAAGCCACCTCTATAAAAGAGGCGCCATGGACTTTACATCCTTCAGCAACAGAATCTGTACTTGTGCTTATCATAGATCCTTCCTCTAGTCCCTAGCCCTGAGCTATGTTCATCAGCCACAATAAGATCACATTCTTATTGGAAAGGGCACAGATGCTTTGCTACCTTGCTAAGGAGTTTCTGTGTAGCTATAACTGAAGCTTTGTTGTGATAATTTTCATGTGGAAACTCCTTCCTAAATTTTATTATGTTTAAATGTGTTAGAAGAATAAACCACAAGCTCAGACTCTGGACCTTTTTGACTCAGTGCCTGCAAAGATGGTACTGACTTGAGTTTCATTCTTCACCTCATGCAGATTGTCTCCCCATGAGACTTGTTGGGTACCAGACAGAGGCTAGGTAGAGATAAGGTACCAGGGACTGCAGATGGATCTGGTTTGGAAAGAAAAATATAATAGATTGTTATGGATTGAACAAAGGGGAGCTGGAATGAGAGGGTCAAGATGGGGAAAGAGAGGAGGAAGACAAGGGAAGGAATACAGGGAGAGACAGAGACAGCTAAAGTGAAGGGTCATTTGAGAGGTAGTATGGAAATTTAATACAGTAGAAACTATATGAATGCAATCTAAATTGAGTCAGCAAATAAAGGAGAAGATAAGACTCCTAACTAGCCATCTCTTGTCACTAAAAGAAACTTCTAGTACCATGATCAGATTACATCTACCTGAGTTCTTGGCCAAAGGGATTTCATGGGAATCCCCAAACAACCAAGGGTATTAGCAAGATAATAGTGGCTCTCCATAAACTGACAGTAAGGCACCATTGCTGAAAACAACACCTACACAACTCACTGAACATGGAAAGGTCAAACTGGTGCCTACATAGAGCCTCCACCTGTAGTTCTAGTGTTTTTGGTACCGGAAGATACTCTGTATACTACCAAATGAGAAATACAAACACAGAGCCAGCCACAAGCTTTTTGATCTACAACTTGTCTTGCCTACAAGCTATGCTAAGGCAATCATGCCACAAAGATGTGGGAGTTACCAACCAATATCTAATTTGACTTACGGCCCATTCCACGAGATAGAACTCATATCTGACACTGCTTGGATATAACAGAGACCTAGGGTAAAGTAAAATATTACTGTTCTCAAAACCAAACCAACCAAACAAACAAAAGAAAACCCATAACCAAAACCCCTCAAAACTTAGCAATAAAATGACTTCTAATGACAGTGTGCTATACTCATAGATTACAGTGCTTTGCTCAGTGATCATCAGAGAAACTTTCTCCTGCGGGTGATGGGCACAAATATATGGAGAGACCCTCAGCCAGACATTATACAGAGGATGGTGAGAGACCTTGGAAAATTTTGTCCTAAATGGAACAAAAATTTTGTCTCTATCAAGTTCCTCACCTCAGGGCTCAGGAAACCCCAAAGATGAGAAACAGAAAGAGTGTAAGAGCCAGAGCTCATGGGGAATGCAAAGAAAATGGGCCCTTTAAATCTTCATGATCAAAGCTCATAGGAATGTATAGAGATCAGACAGCATCCACAGGGCCTGAATAGATCTGCACCAGTCCTCTGCCCTATATATTATGATTTCCAGTTTAGTGTTTTTATGGGACTCTTGAGTGCAAACAATTTTGTTTCTGATTCTTGTGCCTTCTCTTGTGCTCTTTTCCTTCTCTTTGTCTTGTCCAATTTCTACCTGTTAGTTTTTGTCTTATATCATATTTTATTTTGTTATATTTTATTATTGTCCCTTAGAAGTCTATTTATTTTTTTTTAGTAAAAGACAGAAGGGGAGTGGATCCATATAGGAGGGGAAGTGGGAGGAAATGGGAGGATACAGGGAGGGAGAAACTGTAATCAGGATATATTATATGAGGGGAAAAATCTGTTTTCAATTAAAGGAAAAAATGCAATTTCATGCTTTGCATTTATCAATGATTTAATTTTACTTTCCAAGGGTAGAAGTGATTTTACAGTGTAGGAGTTGATGAAGATAAACACCCCTGTGAGTTGGGGTAATCCAGCTTAATGGCATAGCCCTGGAAAGGCTTTGCTTATGTACTCCCCGTGGACTTCGTGGCCACCCTTTTTTATAAAAATATTTTCCCTTGCCAAGAGAAATGGAACAGAGGCAAATGTAATATGCAAAATGATGGGTCTTCTGACCTCTGGATTAGTGGCAAAAGTGAGTTAGTATTTATTGGCTTTTGTTCTTAATGAATGGCTGGAATCCAAAGCCACCATAAGTAAGATGGTGTAAACTCATTCCTGCCCAAGCTGCTTTGGTACTTTGGTTTTAAAATTCCAATGGATTATAAGCAGCTTTGGAAATCTTAAAACCCTGAAAGTAGCACATTTTAAAAATGATGTAACCATGTAAGCCTCTTTCAATTTATTCTTCACTAATTATCAAACTAGCTAGAGTGTTTAAAAATTATTGCAAATATAAAAACTCAACATAGAAAACTTTATCTTATTAAAGTGTTTTTTAACATCTTTATACCATTATAGGATACTGGTGTTTAAAGAATTTAGCTATTTCATTTTTTAGCTTTGTCTTATAAAATAATCATTTGTGACCAGATACTATATATAGTCTGTGATTTTCTATAATACTTATTTTTACATTAAAAAAAAAAAAACTTTTGCTATAGCTGGGGTTCATTTGATTTGCTTTTCAAGATGTATCTCTAAATCTATTGGTTAAATTTTTAGTAATTGTATGTTGCTGCTTAATTTTTATTGTAAAAATACTCCTTTGGGATTGGAGAGGTGACTTAGCAGTTTACAGCACTGGCTGCTCTTCCAGAGGACCTGGGTTTGTTTCCCAGCAACCACATGGCAATTCACAACTGTTTGTGACTCTGTTTCCAGGGTGTCTAATACCCTCCTTCTGGCCTCCTCAGAAAACAAGCATGCAAATTGCATTTACATTCATGCAGGCAACTTTGCCCCACAACAAATCTTAAAATAAAAACCTGCTTTTAATTGGGCCAAGCAGTATCCTATCACAAAGGGGTCAGACTCTACCCTTCACTGTCTAGCTAACAGTTGAAGAAGAACAGTTAACTGTTGTAGCTACTGGTGTTTTATCCGTATTTGTATAAAAATAACCTCACCTTTATTCCTGGAACCAACCCCAGTGAAACTCACTGGGTCACACACTTGCACAGAAGTCATGAATGTAAAAGATGGCTGATTAGAAGGAAATCAGTAGGCCTATGGAGGTGAATGTTATCAAATATATTTGGCAGCATATGAAAATGTCACAATGAAACTCCTTATTTTTTATAATTGACACATGTCAATAAACATTTTAAAAATAGTCTTTTAAAATCCTTTTGGGCAATCACAATGATATTTCTGACATACATACATACATACATATTAAATACATGCATGCAGAATAATAAACAAAATACATTTAAACATGCATAGTAATAATATTAACATAAGAATTAGTTGAAAGAAAATTTCAAGTCCTTAGCATTTTACATCTCCACTTCTACTGTCTCCTTCAGAAGTTAATTATCTGCTTTTCTTTACAATTTTATGTCAGTAGTTTTCACCTTCTCAATTTTTAAAAATGTCATAAGGTGGCATTATAAGAAAGGTATAGTTTACTTATTTTAATATTCTTGAGAACCCTATAGTCTTAATATTATCTAAATCTATATATTATCTCTTGTTTGTAGAAATTTGTTTACTTTCAGAATTTTGCACCCATGAAACAGCCTATGAATGTTATATTTTTAATAAAAATTTTAGAAAAATATTATTTCTTACTTGGCTTTCAATTTGCTCAAAAAGTTAATATTTTAATTACTGTTTTCATATTGGATGTATTAAATACTAGTAAACATTTAATACTAGTTCAATTGAGTTGTTAGAGATTATACAACCATTGGGTTCTATCTAAATTCATGCATAAGAAACATTTTTATATCTGGCATCAAGATTAAGGGTAAACATACTGTATATTAGGACGTAAAACCTTTACAAAGTGTGTGATAAGAAATAAAGTAACCGAATATTAAGTTTTAAAAAATAATATAACATCTTTTTTGAATTGGTTTCTGAATGTCAATAAAAAGCTTAACTGTCAAATCTGATTTAAAAGTCTCTGATTGGCTATTGTCATTGCTCTTGGTTGCTCCCCAGGACTTAATGGAAACAATCCTATTGCCAAAAGACATCACATACACATTGATAACAAAACATGGATAAATCAAGTTGGGACTATTGGGAAGCTTCCTTTTGGATAGCTAGCTTTCTTACCACCAGAGTGGTATAAAAGTCTTCTACATAGGATATCTGAAGAAAAAAGTCATCACCAGGCTTACCCAATTCTGAACCCTTTGAACTATAATAATGACTGTCAGCACAAGATAGACCCATGGGACAATAGAGTCATGGATATTATGAAACTAACCAACATGGTCAGATTTAACCCTCCTTTCACAGTTGGAAACACATGTCTGGTGCTATAAATTTGACTAAGAACCCATGGTTGGAGAACTTACAGGCCTCAGATGTAAATCTACAACTATTATTCTGCAAAATGGGCGTGGATTCAAACTGCTCTTCTATTTTATATCTACCTACCCATAGAGTAGTGTGGCTCTCAGACCTCATCAGAGAAAAGTGTCTTTGAATGGTTGTTAATGCAGAAACTTAGAAGTGGCCACTGTAAAGAGAATAAGTGTTAGAGGAGTACTCAGCCATGAGTGAGCCTCTATATTACCCCACTCCAAGGCTCAGGGACCTTGCAGAGGAGGTGACTGGGGAACACTGGGGCAAAACAGTGTCTTCTGGACATGACAGGAGTCTGGCACTTGTGAGCTCATAGCAGTTGTCACTTTCTGTGGAATACTTGCACAGGACCAAGCCACTCAACATTCCTGCATGGAGAAAGCAGGTATGAGGACCCACTCCTAGCTGGGGAACTATTGACAGTTGATGGCTTCTTTGGGGAGGGAGAATCAATTCTCTTTAAGTGTGTGGTCCCAGGTAAGTGGCCACTCCCTAGTGGATGGGCCCAGCACTCATCATTATATGGGCAGCACTAATTGAGAAATGGCGTGGAGGTAGTGGCAGTAAATCTGGAAGGAGTGACAGGGAGGAGTTGAGAGTGGAGATTATAATACACTGTACGGAGTCCTCAAATAATTTACAAAACATTAATTATTAAAATTTAAAAATTATATCTAAAACATACTGTTCCTACAATAGTTTTCTTAGAGACTATAGAGTAGGGTGCCCACCTCCTCTAAGTTAAGTTATCAAAAGTAACAAAATATGATTTTTTAAATCTTTTATGTCTTTAAGATGTTATGGTGCTTAAAACCATTTCTATTAATGAAGCCACGGAGCTTACTGGAGCTGAAAGAGAGCATGAGGCAGAGAGATTTCCCACAGTACACATGCGCTGCAGATGGCCATGGTGTCTGTATTCTCAAAAATAGATTTTAAGTGATACAACATTGATTTTTGAATTCAGAAGAAAGCCCAAACTGCCAGGTTTATTGTATAATATATCTCCCAAAGGAATAAAGACTAGATGAATAATAAAACAAAACTGCTAATGAATTAATGTTAGGATAATTTATGTGTAAGAATCCATTGGGCAGCATAAGCTCTGGTATCAGGATAAAGATTTCAGTCAGTTATATCAAGATGACCCTGACTCTGAACACACTGTCCATGGGCAGATTGCTCAGCTGCCCCAGGCTGAGGCTGTCATGCTTTGGCGACAAAGTAAGGATGCAAGCAGAACCTTGTTTCTATGGTTCAAGAGGCAAGTAAGATCTTATACCAAATTCTTGCAATGTATGATTTCTAGGGTGTTTAACCTTTTTAAAGGGGACTTTCCAGAAAGTCTGTCACCTTCTTGTGACAGATGGAAAGCAGATCATTTTGTATCATAGTCTCAGTGAAGACTGGTGTACTCTTTTGGAAGACCCATAGTCATAACTTTCAGGAGACACAATTGTTAAATAATTACCTCCTTACCCCAGAAGAGCATGGTGAGGAGGAGCGTTTGAAGGCAGAATACTATGTGTGCACAAATTTAGGAGGAACAGAGTGGGAGAAGCAATCTGAAAGAGGCCATTGCAGATTTAACTTATGGAACTCTGCAACTATTAACAATGACAAGAAGACATCAATAAGACAAAATACTTACAACAGAAGTGAGAAGAATCATATAAAATGTGTGTGTGTGTGTGTTTGTCACATGCACTCACACGCACACTCACTGTATAAAAATGAAGGCCTAGAAGGGAACATGGTGTCCTGTTGACATGGTGGGTGTTTTAACATTAGACATGGATTTATCAGAGCAGCTTTCTATCTTAACACAAAGCATTCTTGCATGTAAAAATAAGCATAGCAGCTACTCCCAGTGGCCTCCAGGATGCTTCTTGCTACATTTAGAAGCAGCATGTGACTATTTCCTGGGGGCTTGATTTCATCCACATTGATTCTGTGCTATTCCCTCACATAGCTATTTCAGCCACTGTCATTCTCTATGTATCCATCCACATATTGCATCAAGACTATAGCTGCAACAAGCTGACCAAACATAAAGTCCCCTGGGGGAAATATGAGATAAGGTGTGTGGATGTTTAAACGTTCTTTCCTAACAGCACAGCTTCATAACCATGTACCAACTACAAAGGGATTCTCTCTCAGCTTCACATCAGCAGCCAGACAAACGAGTTGTTACATAACAAGATTGATGGCAGGACATTGCAAGTATAAACCAAGTTCTTTGCCCTAAACAAACTGTGTGTTTGCAAGAATGGAAAGGCTTGAGAGTGAACTTGCTGGTGGTATTTGGAGTCGAGCGGAATCAGGAGACTTCTCCCCCTTCCTTCTGTTTCCTTCTCTTTTTTTTTCTTATGTTGTCCCCTATTTTCTTCCCTTTTTGTCCAGGCCAGCTGGACAATCAAGTGGGACCCTTAGACCTTGTGGAGAGGTCTGAGATGTGAGAGAAAATAAAATGGCACAGCATGTCAAGAAGTCTGATCAAGCTGGCAAAATTTTTATTGTTCACACCGGTTATATACTCTAAAAACAGGATATGGGGAGGGGTAGGAAAGGAAAGAGGGGTTTGCAGGTGGAGGAAACTAGCTGCAGCGGTGGGGTCTAACTAAGTTATTCTTACAAAGCCTTTCTGTTACCAGGAGTTCTAAAAAAAATCTATCTAGCAGGAAGTTGTCTAAATCTAGAGATCAGGAGGAAGGGTAACTAAGGTGGATTGCTATGAGGCCTTATTTGAAGTTCTGAGAACTGACAAGTGAATCATGGAAGGTAAGCAGAAAGAAGAATAGTAGATAGGAGAGCCAAGGGTGAGTGTTTGTCAAGAGTAAGGCCTTGCCATGGCTTCCCACACCTTTTGGGAATTTTTTTATAGTCATCGTTTTCTTCCTCTATTTCCTCCTCCCTTCTCTCTCCCTCCCTATTTCCCTTTCCATCTTTTGAAACAAAGTCTAATGTCTAAGGTAGCCCAGGCTTGACCTGAACTTGCTACGTACTTGAGATTGATCTTTGATTTCTGATCCTTCTGCTCCATTTCCCAAGTGCTGGGATTGCAAGTGTGAGCTGTCACACCCTTCAAAACTATTTTTTTTTTATTCACACAGGACAGGCTTTATAATTAATGTCACCTCTGAGAAGTAATTTTTAAAACTAAACTTGTATTAACTTTTTTTGTACGTCATCTAAGATAGGCTTTCTTCAATCTTCCTCTCCAAAAAGCATATCACTGTTGAAATTACATACCATGGGTGGCTTTTCAGTTAGTTCTGTTGCATAATAAAACTTTTCACTCTAATGGTGAATGATTTCACAAAGCTGGATTGAAGATAGAGCAGTAGTCAATAGCTTTTAATATGATGCAAAATGCTATGTATCATCAAGCAAGGGTGTTGATATACATGTCTTTAATATATAGAGGTATGACTGACAATGAGAACCAGTTTTAGTTCAATAAAAAACATCATGAAAACAAACATTTATCATGCTGGTTAAACATCTTCTATTGGTGTGAAATACCTTCTACAATGTGTGAAATAGACTATAGAATAATGTCAAATACCAAAGGAAAACCAGGGAGCACTTATTCTTACCATCATCCCTGCCAACAGAATGGTACTTCCTCCCCCCATGCTAGAAAGCATGCAGGTTCCGTCGTGTTCATAGGGAATAAATGATCAGTGTGTGTTGGTGTACCAAATCGATTCTGTGGCATGCGTTTGGACGACACTTGACAGATCTGCAGGCTTTATTTTTAAAAGAAATCTTTTAAAGAATCCCCGAGTTCTGCCCTAGTGCCTGGCAGCAAGAGAGTAGTTGACCCCCTGTGCAGCTCTGCAGTGCCACCGCTGCTTATAAGAGATGCCCTAGACAATGACTGAGCAGAAATTCTTTCATTTCAATTATTTTATATTTTGTACTTATAAGGTGACAAAATTTTTATTTTCACTTAGAAGTTTTAGTATAGGGAATCTGTTTGAATATTCTGCTGTCAAAATATGTCAAACTAGCATGAAATATATACCTGAGACCAACATGCTGAGAACTTCTAGGTGCTTGGGACTGAGCTAAGATCTAGGGATGCAATAACATTAAGAAATAATCTCTGTCTTCAGAAACTTGTCAGCTGTTGTGTGGCTTTTCCAACTATAACCTACATTAAAAAAATACTCCTTCAGCAGTTTAGTGTTTTTTTTTTTTTAAAACAAAAACAAAATAAAGGTTCTCTATCCTCCTGTTTCTCTCTCCTAACAACCACATTGCTGTTATAAAGAGAAGCATTTAATTGGGGTCGGCTTATGATGCAGAGGTTTAGTCCATTGCCATCATGGTGGGAAGCATGGTGGGGATGCAGGCTGACATGTGCTGGAAAAGCAGCTGAGAGTTCTACATCCAGATTGGTAGACAGCAGGAAGAGAGGGAGACAATGGGCCTGGCTTGAGCATGTAAGACCTCAAAGCCTGCCCCTAGTGGCACAGTTTCTCCAACAAGGTCACACCTCCTAATAGCACCCCTCCCTATGGGCCCATGGAGGCCATTTTCATTCAACCCACCACAAATAGCCTTTACTTACAACTCAAAAGCACTCTAATAGACATGTTCATGTATAAACTAGGTAATACCATAGATGGGGTTCTGGAAACAGAGATTTAGACGGAAGACAGGTAATTGAACTGGATGGTCTTTAACTCATGAGCAATATGTAGTTTAGTTACACAAAACTTTTGGATTCTGCCCTACTGTGATTATTGTGAGGTGATTTCACTTTATTGCTCCCTGGCAATCAAAATGGCCCTTGATCAATTCTCATCCAAATACTCATTATGAGCCTGCTTTTTTCCCCAGCAGACCTAGAGTGTAATACTTGGTGGGACCTATCATAAGATTCGGAGATCAAAGGAAGTAGCCAAACTTGTTTTAGGAATGGTGTTTTCTTCTCTACTTAAAAGAAGGCTAGGTATATAATTTTCAACCTCATTAGTTACTAAGTAGATCTACTAAGGAGGGACACATTTTCTGACACGAAATTGCAGTTTATTATAATCTAACCATCTTGGAATAGTGTTCTATATTGAAATTGATAGTGGTTCTGTAACATCAAGATAAATATGGAAACTCCATAGAACATATTGGCATATAGAGGCAACTTTTAGCATTGACTCACATGACATCTCTGTGGTTGCCTTAAACTAAAATAATATAATAAAATAAACTTAAACTTTCTCCTGACTCTGAGACTGACTCAGCCAAGTAGAAGAGAGTTGAGCCTTCTTGGTCTGTTCTACGAGTAGGAGCTTGAGCCTCCCATGCCATTAAAGAAGAGAGGCTACTTTGGATAGGGAGTCGTGCCCTGAGCTGGCTTGCACTGGTTCCAGAGTAGAGTATTTATGTCATGAAAACTTCTATTACTTCCCCTTGGAAGCAATGCTTCTGAATTTCACATACTTTGGCAAAGGTACCTTTGTTCTCTTTGAGCATATGTCTTTCTTCTGTGGATGGTGGTGTGTTTTCCCCATTAATTGAATGATTGTTTTTATTCCTCCTGAGGAAAAGCAAATGGGATACAATTCCTAAAAGCATTTCCTATATTTACATATGTGATTCATTCATGCTTTGAAGAACATTTTTATCCATTAAAAAATTCAGTATGGATGTGAGCAGTAAGGGCTGAATGCAGGGTAAAGATTTTTCAAGCTTCATAATGCCATGGATGCCAGGCCTGGGTTCTCAGTAGAGTTTTATTAACATTTAAGTCTATAAATTATTTTGTGATAACACAGTCCAAATTATTTCTGAGAATTATTATCACACTGACTACCTTACATTCTTTCAAGAATTTAAAAACACTAGTAAGATTTACTGTGCTCTGTTTTGCTTTATGTGTAGATTATGTGTTTTAGAGAATAAAACAGGGCCATATTTAGAGTAAAAATTCAGTCTGTGAGAACTTGGCCACTTTGGTATGAGATATCCTGGAAGATTTAATCTGAGGAAATTGCTTATGTCAGCAGCTGTCACAAAACACACGCAGCTGGCTGTGGAATCTGGAGCAGCTGGCAGATGGAAATATGACTTCTTTTTCATGGGGAAATAAGAATATCAGTGGAATCTGTTTCCTTTGAAGTGTTTCAGTTTTTGTATTTCTAATTTCAGATGTCAGCAGCCTCTTTGAGATGAATAAATGAGGCACAGAATATTCTACTGAGCCCTTAATATCTGTGGTATTTTCCAGTAGCAGGAATGTCTTAAGTAAAGCTGGGTGCGGAAGATCCATTTGCTATGCCGGAAACCATAAAGTCCTCAAGGAAAATGTGCTCCAAGCATCTCTGCAGGTAATGGGCTTTCCAACAGAGGGGCTTATGGAAGGCTTCTTTATCCCATCATCAAAACCTTAGAGCATCTTTCCTTAACTACCCCTTCTCTAAGATAGCCCAACTCTTTGTAGGCTAGCAGTACTTAACCACTGATTTGCTACCCCTGTGGGAGTCACATATCAGACATCCACATATCAGATATTTACATGACATTTCATAGCAGAAGCAAAATTACAGTTATTATGTAGTAACAAAGTAACTTTATAGTTGAGGGTCACCACACTATGAGGAACTGTATTAAAGGATTGAAGCATTAGGACGGTTGGGAACCACTGTCTTAGGTGGTCAAATGGGTTCTCTTCTCCTACTATTCAAATATCTTAGGAATTTCTGGAAGAGGGATTCCCTGAGCAAGAATGACTAAACATGCTATAGATGTTTGCCCACACATGCAGAGGCCGGGACTGCCTCAATGCAGCTGGCACTTTATTATAGTAAATTTGCCCTCATATATTTCACATACTCAGCTGTATATACTAGATAGCATGTGTATTTCCTGAATTAAAAATAACACAGTACAATCCCTGGGATAGAAATTAGAGAACAGAGAATAACTTGGCTTTTTTTCCCCTCTAGTGTTGGGGACTAAACCCAGAGTTATACACATCCAACCAAAGTACTCTCCCATGAATCCTCATCTCCTCATCTAACCAGGCTTCTGATCCAAGTAATATCCTCAGCTCATAGCACACCACAGTACACCAGAGATGGTCTTCTAGTGGATTTAGAAGTATCAGATAATGTGATAGTTAAAAATGCATGTTCATTAACACAACATGTTAGAATTTGAACCACTCTAGCCATGAGCCATTTTCTCCTTTTCCCTAGCCTGAATGAAGTCAGTCATGGTGCTTTCCCCGAAGAACCATGTGGTTAAACAATGCATGTACAGTGCTTAGTGTGCATACTATTGCCAATCAAATTGTTTATATGACTTCAGGTCATCAAAACATCATAGTCATCTTCAAACAGGTAACATCCAGCAGTGCACACAATCTAAATGCTACCAGGCTGCCAGATAAATAAAAAAGGATGAATAAACAGGAATCATTTTTCTTAGAAAGACACACAAAACAGAAAAGATGTACTAGACCCAGATATGTGCATGTAGATTACGAAATACTGATAAATTGACATTTTTATATTTCATATTTTATTTATTTTAGATTTTAAATTAAAATTTTAATTTAATTTAGATTTAAATTAACATTTTATTTTATGCCTTTGTGTGTGTGTCTGAATCTATAAATGTGTACTATGTGGATGCCTTGTTCTGGACAAGGCCAAAAGAGGGGTATCAGACTCTCTGGAAGTGGAATTATGAGTAGTGTTAAGCTAGTTGATGTAAGTTCTGTGAACTGAACCCAGATTCTCTGAAAGAGCAAAAAGTGCTCTTAACTGCTAAACCATCTTTGCAGCCCCATAGTTATTTTTTATTTTGAGGCAGGGTTTTACTATGTTGACCACAATGGCTTTGAATTCACTTGCCTCAGCCTCCTGAGTGCTGAAATTAAAGACATGTGCCACTATGTCTGGCAATAAATTGATATTTTTAAAAGAGTCTCATAACCAATGAGGAGGCACTTTGTAAAAATTACATTTGAACATTCTGTGTTTCATTTGTTATTTTTCTTATATTCATTGTTACTATTTTCAATTAAAAAGAAGTCTGTGAGAATAACCCTGACAAGAACATGAACAGGAGGTAAGATCAGGAACCAACATAAGGGTTGAACTTAGGGGAGGGGTGGAGTTAAAGAAATAGCAAGAACTTGAGAACAGGTAACATGCCTGCAAACTGTATTGGCTCTGTTACCCCAGACACAATCCCTCAGGCTCATTCCTAGTGCTTCATCAGAACACCAGCTGCAACCTCCCTTCCCCCTACCCACATCTTCTGAGGATTCCACAGACCACTCCCTTCTAACCTACCTTCCCCAACTCATCACTGTAAGCCAGCCATTGCTCAATTGCAGTTCAAACCTTCTAGAAAACCAGATAAGCTGCCTGTAGCCTACTCTCTCCTTTCCCTAGACCCTTAGTTTCTTTCCTAGTGCTGCAACAGATCACTAATTGAAGCTTCTCTTTTCCCTGTGCAGCTCTCCTGTCTCTCCTGTGGATCCCAGAGATCATCCCCTCTTGACATCACTCCCCACACTCATCTCTGTATCCCAGATTCCAACAGCAACAGGTTTTAATGTGAACACACCAGCCTAGCAGGTCAATAAGACAAGCAACACACATTCATCACACTCTCTGAAAATCTAGAAAGAAAATAAAAACCTAAGGACAAAAGACCCACCCAACAAAGGTAAACCCAGAAATCAGAACCTAGACCTATAGTCATTCCAAACCCAGATGCCTAGATGATAGCATAAGAACACAGTAACAGCCAGGACTGTATGTCTGCATTAGAACCCAGCAGGCCCTGAATATTCCAATATGGATGAAGCATAAGAAAACAACCTTAAAACCAACTATATGAAGTCGGTAGAGATCCTTAAAGATGAATAAATCCTTTGAAGAAATAGAGGAAAACAGAGGAAATGAATAAATTTCTTAAAGCCAACAAAACAAAAACAAAACCAAACAAATAGTTGAAAAAAATGAACAAAACTGTTCAAGATCTGAAAATGGAATAGAAGCGAAAAAGAAAACAAGGAACTGAAGGAATTCTGGAAATAAAAAAATTTAGGAGTTTGGCCAGGAACTACTGAAGCAAGCTTCAGCAACAGAACACAAGAGATATTAAGAAAAAATTTCAGGCATTGAAGATACTACAATCAAAATGTATACACCAGGCAAAGAAAACATTAAATCTAAAATATTCCTGCCACAAAACATCCAGGAAATCTGGGACACTATAAAAAGAATAAGCCAAGTAATAATAGAAATAGAGAAGGTGAAGAAACCCATCTCAAAGGCTCAGAAAATATTTTCAACAAAATCATATAATTTCCTAACCTAATGAAAGAGATCTCTATAAAGATACAAGCACACAGAACATCAAGTAGACTGGACTAGAAAAGGAAGTCCCCTCCCACACACATAATAAACAAAACATCATACGAAACACAGAAAGATTATTAAAAGTTGCAAAAACATAAAGTAAAATGTGAAGTCAGACCTTTTAGAATTATACCTAATTCTCAATAGACTCTAAAAGCCAAAAAGGCCTGAACAGAGGTTCTGCAGACTTTAAGCACCACAAATGCCTACCCAGACTACTAGAGCTAGTGAAACTTTCAATCACCAGAGATGAAAAAAAAATATTCCCTGATAAAGTAAACCTTCAACAATATCTACAAATCGAACCCTATGAAAGGTGCTAGAAGAAACACTCTAACCCAAGGAGGTTAACTATACTCATGAAAACACAGGAAATAAATACTCACTCAGCAACAAAATTCCACCACCACCAATAACAAAAACAAAACAACAGGAATCAACAACCATTGGTTACTGACATCTCTCAATATCAATGGTGTCAATTCCTCAATAAAAAGACAAAGAAAACAGAAAAGATACGAAAGCAGGATCCATCCTTCTGCTGCATTCAAGGAACACACCTTACATTAAGGATGGACGTTACCTCAGGCTACAAGGTTGGAAAAACAATATTCCAAGCAAGTCTCAGCAGATACAAGAAAACTGAAATAACCCACTGCATCCTCTCAGACCACCACAGATTAAAAATGGGTATCAGCAGAAAATCGCAGAAAACTTGGAAACATATGGAAACTGAACAACTCTCTACTGAAAGACAGAAAGAAATTAGACTTTCTAGAATTCAGTGAAAGTGAATCCATAACACACTCAGTCTTATGGGACATAATGAAAGGAGAGAGAGAGAAAGAGAGAGAGAGAGAGAGAGAGAGAGAGAGAGAGAGAGAGAGAGAGAGAACAACATAATAGCATACAGAAAAGCTCTAGAATAAAAAGAAGCACAGGGAAGAGAGGTAGACAGCAAAAGTCAAACTGAAAGATAAAATCAATAAGATGGAAACAAACAAACAACAAAATAATACAAAGAGTCAATGAAACAAAGAGTTGATTTCTTGGGAAAACCAACAAGATAGACAAACCCTAGTCCAAAAGATGAAGAGAGAACACACAAATTAACAAAAACAGCAACAAATAAGGGGACATAGACACCAAGAAAATCCAGAGAATCATAAAGACAGAGTTTAAAACCTATTGACAACCAAATTGAAAAATCTAAAAGAAATGGATAATTTTCTCCATAGGTACCACTTTCCAAAGGTCAGATAAGCAATCTAAACAGACCTATAAGCCTTTAGAAAATAGAAGCAGTCATTAAAAGTCTCCCAACAATGGGGCAGTCATGACACATGCCTTTAATCCTGGTACTTGGGAGGTAGAGGCAGGCTTGAATTTGAGGCCAGCTTGGTCTACAGAGCTAATTCAGGACAGTCAAAGGTACATCGTAAAGAAACACAGGATGATTCTTCAGCACTTTACTTTCCCTAAATAGAGCCCTTATATACAGTTTTAGGGTAGGTTAGGGTCTGGCAACAGATAATGTCTATTGGCTTGGTCTGAGAGCTTGGAGATACCTCATCTGCATGTGGGAGAGCCTGAGGGACTGTTCCTCATGACTGATGGTCATAAACCTCTCTGTGGAGGGGTTGTTGAAGAACTAAAGGTAAATGAAAAGAACCAGGGCCTGGGAGCAGAGCTGAACTCCCGCCATCCAATAAGGTTCTGGGGTTCAAAGCTCATACTTGACCAAGCACCCAGCTGCTTTTCACAGCCCACTGCCCCACATCCTATCTGACAAAAAGTTCTCAAAAAATGAAGATATCTGAAAATGGAAAGATTGCCCATGTTCATGCATTGATAGACCAACATAAAAACAATGCCCATCTTGCCAAAGTAATCTACAGATTCAATACAATCCCCAACAAAATTTCAACACAATTGTTTACACATCTTGAGAAGACAATTTTCAACTTGAAAGGGAAAAACAAAAATCCCAGTATAGCTAAAAAATCCTAAACAATAAAAAATCTTCTGGAGGTATCACATTTCTTATTTCAAGCTGCACTACAAAGTTAGAGTAGTTAAAACAACATGACATTGGCATAAAACAGACATGTTGATCAATCAACAGAACTGAAGACTCACACATGAATCTGCATACCTATGGACACCTGATTTTTGATAAAACAGCCAGAAATTTATTTATACAGGAAAACAGAATGCATCTTCAAAAAAAAAAAATGGTGCTGGTTGAATTGGATGTTTGCATGTAGAAGAATGAAAATATATCTGTATTTATCATTTTGTACAAAACTCAGGTCCAAGTGGATCAAAGACCTCAATGTAAAACCAGACATACTGAATCTGACAGAGAAGAAAGGGGTAACAGCCTTGAACTCACTGGCACAAAAGATAACTTTCTGAGCAGAGTACAGATCGCATAGTTGATAACATTAACAACTAATAAATGAGACCTCACAAAACTGAAAAGCTTCTGTAAGGCAAAGAACACTATCAATAGGACACAGTGGCAACCTACAAAACTGGAAAAGTTTTTACAAACTCAGCATCTGAAAGATGACTAATATCCAAAATATATAAAGGACTCAAGAAACTACATATTACAAAACAAATAAACCAATTAAAATGGGGCAGATCTAAATAGAATTCTCAGTAGAGGAATTTCAAATGACTGAGAATCACTTAAAGAAATTTTCAACATCCTTAGCAGTCAGGGAAATTGAGAAAAAGAAAGGGGTCAAACTATTATGAGACTGCATCTTTTTTCCCTTTTTTTTTTTTCATTTTTGAGTCAATTTTTAAAAAACTGAACATGATTCTTTTTTCATATACTACTTCACAAGCACACTTTTCCATCCCTCCTTTATCATACTATCATTTTCTTATGTCTAATTGACACACTAACTGATACACTCTTATATACTTACAGGTATTTAAGAGGCAGCTAAAGGACAAAGGAAGCCTGGCAAGGGTTGTTGGAAAGTCAACTGCACTTGATTCAAAGTAGTTTAGAATAAATATCGATGGCTACACACACACACATTCATTTGTCTCACTTTATTCCTGAGAAATGGGGCATAAAGAAAAGTCATTACTAGGAAAATACCATTAATTTTTATGGGAAAATTATGATTCTATCTCATCCTAACCCAGGATATTCAAAGAGTTTGAAAGAGAAAGGAGAAAACTTAGATTATGGACAAATAACACCAGTGGGCTTGAGGTCAGGATGGGCTACAAACAAATAAGGGATGGAATTAACACTCCCACCAAAAACCACTCTTAAAGGAAGTACATACATTTTGTTCAGTGGATTGGGTGGTAGTAAAGAGTTGCTGTGTCAAGCTCCATTTTTTTTTTATTCTCATATATAAATTACATTTAAAAATACAGAGATTAAACACAAAAATAGCTGTATCATGGAAAATTATTTAAAAAGAAGCTATTTCAAACCAGGAAAAGAACACTCATGCACTCAGGTTCCTGTGGTGCAGTACTCATTAAAAATGCAAACAAAACCAAACCATTATGCTGTTGGTTATTTCTTTCATGTGCTGGTCTCTGACTCGACTCTATCATGACACGAACATTAAGCATGTTTGCCTATGGCAAGGTTGTAAGTACTTTACACTTACGGTGTACTTATGTATTATGTTTTTGGTAAAAAGCCAACACATAAAGAAAAACAATCAGTGATATTATCATATAAAATATCTCATGATCCCGTGGAAGTTGAGAGGCTGTTGTATGGGGAGACCTTTCATTGCCTCTGTGCATAAATGTACACTTGTACAAACTGTCAAGGAAGGTCAGAGGCCACACTGCTGTTTACTTGAAAGCTGAAAAGTAAGTTTCCAGTTTCATAAAAGTTTAGGGAGGATGGGCAACCTGCCCTGTGCTGTCTGATCTCCTTAGTGACATTTACATGGCTGTGATGGAAAACTTTGAAAAAACTAGCTGTAGCCTATCTTTTCCTTCTGACACCTACAAAGAAGCATATCTTCACTTCCATGTTTTCTCTGACTTCCGTGACATCTATTTGTGGCTAGGAAACAGAAGGAGATGTAGGGGAGAGGAATGTGTTGATGGAAAAGTCAAGTGCCAGGATACAAATTCATGCTTTGAGAACCTGAACTTGAAGAATAGGCTTAAACAGAAAACCCAAACTAACAAATACCCAAGAAGAGGAACCTCTGGTATTTCATTACTGCTGAAGAACAAGAATTTTCCAGGATGGGGGATGGTGTGTAGGGGGCATGTGAAACCTTCCACTCTCACAAACTCAGCACGAAATACTTTGAGCATAATGAAGTGAGGTGAGCATTTACTGTTCTCCATTCCAGGGCCCATCCTGAGGACTAATAGCCTTTTCCAGCTGGTTAGTAATAGGCAACACTTTGCTAACAGAAGGGAAAAACTTTCTGAGTCCCACATGCAGCATGGGATTCCTTGAAGGGTCACAGGGAACCAGGCAGGGCCTGCAAGCAGAAACTAAACAAAAGAATCACAGCCTAGGGACAGGAAAACAAGCGATTTCTGGAGGAAGCTTTTATACATTTTTACTTAAGAGAGACAGAGAATGTGTTTTATTAATATAGTTCTGACATGTGGATAATATTTTATTCACCAGCTACACTTGAATAGAATGCATAGAATTATACGGTTTTACAAATTCATTAAAAAAAAATTGGATTCATTGCCTCTCTGTTAATGGGGAATGTGTGGGAAAGGCTGTTTAATTACACACTACTCAAGCCCATGGAAGAACAAGAGGACAAGTGATTAACTTGGAATTTTGTTAAATGGACTTACATGGTGTCTAAATGGCTGGAAAGATATTTTAAAATACTAATAAATGTCAAGTCATTTTTTGTTTTTGGTTTAGATATTTATTTGCCTTTGTTTGGCTAAACAGAAAAAAGTGAGATGAATATTAATACACATTATTGTCATACTAATATCCTAATGTTCACTTGCAAGCATGTTAGAAAGACCAAGACATTCAATCCAGCAGTGTTGGTCTTTTTGTATAGCTTTTGGTGGATACTTTAGTATCTCATGATTTCAAACATTTGAAAAATTGTCAGGGTATGCTTGTCATTGAGATTACTGAAATAATTGTGTGGATCTTTCAAAAACTATAGATTTGCAAAGCTTAATGTTATGCAATGCCTAAGTAAATAGGGAAAAAGTGCAGGGCCTAGTTTTCAACATTGGTTTTAGGTGAAAGCAATAAATGAACTGTCCTAAAAGCAGAGAGTAAACTGCCTGGAATAGCCTCAGGAAAGTCTGGCTTATCACTGTTCCAGAAGAGTAGCTATGACCACGTGACCTGTCCCAGGTACCTAATCAGTTTTACCCCAGGAGGTCTGAGGGCAGGCTGACCCCAAAGAAGCTTGCTGGAAGAGTTTCCCCTTGGGGACCCAGATCCAAGAAAAGCAAAGCCTTTAATAATTAAGAACCTAATGAATGTGTCAGCCTGACTTGCTGACTGTGATTCTCCTCTGATTCCTTTGTCAGTTCACTCTTGTCACAAATACTAACAATGGCTGCCCATGAGTCCTTTACACAGTGGGCGAGGAAAGAAATAGGCAGATTCTTCATATAGATATATTGGTTTTATAGATATTAAGGTGGTGACAAAAGTAAGGACTGTTAATAAGGCACAGTGATAGTGAAAGTTTAGTTCTATAGTCACAGAATCTAGGCTGAGGAATGACCTTCAAGTAAAACTATCCCTGGGAGAAAGAGAGGGGGGAAAGCTTGTTGAATTCTGTACCATATTTGTATTTGTAGAGCAATGTAATCATATACTATACACATATTTAGTATTCACTCCATGTTGGCTATGTGACAGGCTTATAATAAACACCTTACATGAGTTCTCTCTCTAAACTTTTACAAGAATTACAAGAATTCTGTGAGGTAAATATTCATCTCATTATGCTTTTATAAATCTGATCCCCCAGTTAGTAAAAGGAGTGCAAACGATGCTGTATTTTCTGATTCCAAAGTCTGTGTGTTTCAGTTGTTGTAGGGGAGCAGATCTTCACTTTTCTTGTGCTTCTATAGCCACCAATGTCTGCTCAATGGGTGACTGACAGAATATCAATGTTTATACGTCAGAAAAGATTGAATTGGAAATACAAATGCTGTGCCTGAACAAGGGGAAGTATATGGATGGTATGAAAGGATATAACATTTTAACTGCTAGACCCTTGAAATGGTCAAGATTAATTAAGAGGTTAAAAAAAATTTCGAGTTAGAGACTAGGTATAATTTAAAAAGGAGATTTATAATGATGCAGTTTATTCTATAGAAATATGACACCTGAAGAGCTCACATATATTTTAGAAAATTCTTATTTCTAGCCTTAATTTGATAAATTTGTAATTGATAGAAGAATTAACTTGGTTTACAATTTATTTTTATCTTTCTCTGGGTATACTGTACTCATTTATAAATCATTGAGGTATTTGCCACTAATTTATCTGTGTAATGGATAGACAAATCAGTTCTAATTTCCATCAAAACTATGTGAGTTTCTGGGATGCAGCAAGAACAGACAGGATCTTGCACCAAATTTCCCCTCCTTGTCTGCTATGCTCACACCAGCATCTTGTCAACACTAAGTTCTACGCCTTAGCCTTTTACCACATTTTTCTTTTTCTTCATTATTGGATATTTTACTTACATTTCAGATGTTATCCCCTTTCTCCATTCCCTCGCCCCAGAAACCCCCTATTTCATCCCTCTTCCTCCTGCTTCTCTGAGGATGTGCCCATAGCAACCCACCTACTCACTCCCACCTCCCCGCCCTCAAATTCTCCCACATTGGGGCATCCAGCCTTCACGGGACCAAGGATCTCCTCTTCCACCTATGCCCGACAAGGCCATCTTCCCCTACATATACAGATGGGGCCATGGGTCCCTCTCTATGTGCGCCCAGGCTGGTGGTTTAGACCCTGGGAGCTCTGGTTGGTTGGTATTACTGCTTGCCCCATGGGGCCGAAAACCCTTTTAGCTCCTCCAGTCTTCTCTCTAACTCCTCCATTGGGAACCCCATGATCAGTTCAATGGTTAGCTGTGAGCATCCCCCTTTGTATATGTCAGGCTCTAGCAGACCTCAAAGGAGACAGCTATATCAGGCTCCTGTCAGCATGCACTTCCTGGCATCCACATCAGCATCTGCTTTTGGTGACTGCACATGGGATGGATACCCATGTGGAACAGTCTCCAGATGCCTTCTCCTTCAGTTTCTGACCCACACTTTGTCTCCATATTTGCTCCCATGAGTATTTTGTTACTCCTTCTAAGAAGGACTGAAGGACCCACACTTGGTCTTCCTTCTTCATAAGCTTCATGTGGTCTGTGAGTTGAATCTTGGGTATTTCAAGCTTCTTGGCTAATATCTTCTGATTATATGGAAGAGAAGTAGCCAACTGGCATCTCTCTCACTAAACCTGTGTTGACACATGCATCTGACTTTGAGTTATATTTTATTTCTTATACAGGTTAATACAAAATGAATTTAGAAAAAAATAACCCTTCATAGATGTCTCTACTTTCTTTTGGTTAATGATAGTTTTAATTATTTTAAGTTTGGCACATACCACACCACAAAACATATATCATATATTATTCAACATTATAGCTTACTGCTGTACATTAAAGCAGTACAGTATAAAAAATTCCAAGAAAAACTTTAACCATTCTTGGATGTTCTCAAAGTTACGAGACCATTTCCCTTTTATTTTTGTACAAATCTCATAAATTGTTTAGCATTCTGAGTCCATGTATTTCAAGTAATTTGTGAAGATGTAGTGACTTCAGAATTCCCAGTGTGGTATTTCCCCACTTAACATGCATTTCCTCCCAGGGAATTGAAATGGGCATGACATTCATACATAAACCGATGTATCTGTTCATCACTTTTTAAATGAGGTTTGAGGTTTGTATAGTGCTTGCCTTGCCATTTAGAAAAGGCCACATGTGCTCCTAAATCACCAGAAAGAATTCACAGTATGCTAGAGGACAGAATGGATCCAGCACACCTGGGGGGTGAGTCACAGCTCTCTTTGATCTCTGTTAAACACTTGTTTTAGGAACATGAACATTTTGTAACTTTCAATTCAAATACCATACTATGAACACTGAATGACTAAAACTAGATTTGCAACTTGTTTTGTCAGCATCTTGGCATACATTATGTCAAATTATCACATAATATCTAATTAGACAATGGAATTCATCAAATTGAAGTTAGACAACCACCTTTTATATACCTTCTATTCTTTCTTTCTTTCTTTCTTTCTTTCTTTCTTTCTTTCTTTCTTTCTTTCTTTTTTTTTCGACAGGGTCTTGCTATGTTACCCAGACTGGCCTGGGGCTTGTGCTGATCCTGAACAATGTGATAACAGGCATGCTCTGTCATGCCTGACAACTATCATGATACTCTTGATGTTTTTAGTAGAAGTTTGTCATAATTATTTCTAATCATAGGTAATGATACTGGTATCTATTCTGTACAAAGCCCCAGAATAATTTCATAAAAGTCAAAATCCATGGTAGTCCTAAAGAAATATAAAGGTTTAATTTAAGCAACTGATTAATAACTTTCACAATAATATTCTAATTCAATGTTTTATTTAGCCGGGTACTGCAAATCTCCACAGATAATTTCTTTTACTGAAACTAAAGAAACAAAAACAAGAACTAAAAATCCCCTTCATTGTTGTCAGATCCTTCTTCAGGGTCATCCATTTCAGAAAACTCAGACTTTGGTGGAATATGTTCTCTTTTCTATTTCCACAATTAAATAAAGGAAAAGGACACACACACACACACACACACACACACATTCACATGCACACAAGCATGCACACACACACACACACACACACACACACCATAAACACACAAACACATCACTTAAAGGCATAGTAAGTTCATCAGAAACACTTTGAATATTTTTACAGTATAAATTCTTCAAGCACCTACTCCTCCAGGATTTACAAAAGTTCTAGGATGAAGACCATAGTCTCAAAAATATAGTTTAGTATAAAAGTGGCCTTTTTTAAACTAGATATTTTATTTATTTACATTTCAGATGTCATCCTCATTCCCCATTCCCCCTCCCAGATATGACCATTTTATAGGAAGATGTTTTTCTAATGAGATTTTTTACGAAGGAAACAAGGAAGTGTCCATTTCTCTGCCAGGGAGGTAAGATGGTGGGTCCGTTTCTGACACTGTCCCTTGATAATAATGCAGATGGGAAATGGAAACCTCTTTGTGATAATATGATTTGAATGTTTCTATTATTAGAATTCTATAGTTACTCTACTACCCTATTAGACACAATCAGATAGTCCCTTCAGCATTGGTGTAATACTGTCTACATATAGGTCTAGGAAAATGTTTGCATGTATGTTGTGCTAAATATCAATATTTAAAAAATATCCTTTGTTTAATAATTCATAGAGCAAACAGAGAGAGGGTGCCTTTTCATCAAACGACCGTGGGCTTGAAAGCTTGGATTTTCAGAAAATTTACTGACACTTTCTTACTGTTCTGAGAAAATGGACATAAAGCTTCACACAGATTGTGGGAAAAAAAATGAACTAGACTCCAAAGCTCAGCCATAAAAGTCACAGAGAAGGTGAATTATTGTCTGGGATTTTATTGCAGTGACTTACAGCTGCATAGTAATTGCCTCTGCAGAAAGTAGAAGCAGCAAGGTGCTTGGAGAACACCTCACAGTTTGGAGACCTAAAACCTCTATGTTTTCATTGTAATACAGTAAGTGAACATGAGTATTGAACTGTTTGTTTGAGCACATTGGACATTCAACAAGTGTACAGTTAATATCTGTTGCTTTTGAAGTGATAATAAAAGGATGAGTGGGAAATTTTCATGATTTATCTTTTTTAATAGCACAAGAAAGGTCATTGCAAATCAAATATGGCAGAACTTTAGTCATTCACTTATTTATCCACCAAATAATTATTGCCTATGATGCATTATGGTGGGTCCTCAGTAGAAATCTGACAGACATAATTTCTACTGTCATCGTGTTTCTAGTGATTCCTAATATCAGGATAAACAAGGTGTATAGAAGCAACTCTGATAAAATTTGTGTCAGATGAGGCTTTCTGATTGAACCGAGCTTTGTTTAGCATGCCGTCCATTCTAAAGTGTGGCCATACACCAAGCCCAGCTAGAGAAACTGTAAATACTGATCTATAGGCTATAAGCCATTTCTAGTACCACCTCTAGCACTGAGGCCCAGAAGTCTGCATTTGTAAGAAACCTTTCAGTTTTGGTAAAAGGAACTAGATTGAAATCCAGGAAATCAGTCAGAAATCTGCATTTTTCTTAGTACCTCTTGTGTTCACGCTGATACCCCATCATCAGCAACCATTCTCTTAATGTTGAATTGTGCCTGTTTAAGCTCAACCTTACTTGACTATTCAGTTGGGTACATTAAGACATGTTTTGTGTTTTATAAGGCTGTGGGACATTACTATATTCACTCCTTTACATGGAGTCAGAAGTCTGTCATTCTTTGCTCACTTGGGAAAATTCAAATCTGTATGAAATCTGACCATTTGCTCTTTGGAGTTAGAGAAAGATATTTAGCCTTGCTCACCATTCTGATTTAAAGTTTCTGATTATAAACTTATTTTCTAAAAATCAAATGGATCAGAAATCATGCACATGTGTAACACATGTGTGTTTGTGTGTATGTGTGTGTATGTACACACATGAGTACATACACATACACACGTGTGTGGAAGGTAGAGGATAACCTGAGGTGTCATTCATGCTCTAATCTTTGTGTTCACAAGGCACTCAATTTACAGACTGAGCTATCTCTCCAGCTATTTGGCCGGAAGACTTCAGTTTCCGTGGTTCATTCCATCTTCCCAGACAGCAGTTGTTACAATTCTCATTCTGTTTCAGATATCCAAGCAATACCTCCTCAGCTATGGTCAGGCTGCCCAGTTTTTTGCTGCTTTTTCTTAAGAGATAAGAAAATAATCAGAAAGGATCTTAGGAGACATCCAATGACAGTGACAGACGTCACTATGTGCTCTGCTCTCTCTCCTGCTAGGAATGATCAATCATCCCTGTTCCCAGTTAAAACCAATCTCCTAAGAGATGTTGCTGAAGCAATGGCATTTTTATCTAAAATGCCCCACCCTGTAGATAATTGCATACAGACTAGAGTTTCTGAAAGGACAGTGACAGAATTTGTGGTTTTTTTCCTTTGTATTGATACCTCACTTTCTTTGCCCATTTTAAATATTTTTGTTGAGTGATTTTTAAGTTATTAAGTTATTAATTACAACTTATTAAGGTGGGCTGAAAATACAGGCCATGTTCTAGTCCTTATCTAGTATGTACAAGGTCCCAGGTTCAGTTCCCTGTACTAGAAAAAAAAAATAAAACATTGTATAACAAACTCTTCTAAAGTGTGCGGTTTGGAAGTTTTTAGTATCACCACTTTAAGATAATTCTTGTTTATTTCTTTGGTTTGTTTTTACATAATTCTTTATGTGTCAGGATATGAACATTTATACTACAAATCTTATCTCTACTACATTAGTTTACTTGATGATCCAGATTATCATAGATGCCAATGTATTGATTAATTCTTTCTGAAGTTGAGCATCACTCACTAGTGTACATAGCTCACATTTCCACAAACATTCTTTTTGATTTGATCACTTCCCACTGTTCACTGATCTTCACTGATTACATAGTTTTATATGGCCATGATTCTGTTTCTAAATGATGGAGATTCAAAATGGGACCTTAGTATCAGAGGTATCACAAGGAGTAGTTTACATTTCAACAGATGCTACCAGATAACATTTTTAAAAAGAAGTAGAACAATTCATATTCTTACATTTGAGTTCTTAACCACCAGTGCATGTTATCACCCTTGTTTGCAAATTACTTGTTTATTAATTAATTTATTCATTTAATTATTATCGTGGAGGTCAGAGGACATTTGTAGAGGTCAGATACCTCCTTCCGTCGTGCATATGTTCCAGAAAATGAACTCAACTTGCGATGCTTGGCAGCATGAGCCAATGTCAATGAACCATCTTGTAGACCCTTATTTTTGTTAATCAGAGTGAAAAACGGTTACAACTGGTTTCCTTCATTTGCATTTCCCAGACATCAAGTGGAATTGATCATCTTCTGCTTGTAAATTTTGTGAATTGCCTGATAATTCTTTGAGGGACATTTTTTTGAGACAAATCTTTTCTTAGCATTTTGTACTCCCATCTCCTCGTTCGCCCTTCCCCAACCCATGCTTTTATTTATATTGACATATAAATATTATTTTACTTTATTTTCTTTCATATATTTTATTTTCTTTCATTATCCATCACTTACCTTTTAAAGGATTAGTGATTTTACTCATTAAAATTTTTTAATGTTCAGAATGGGTGAGGCTGCGATGTGGGGTACCTCGTCTCATCCTTTCTGGGACAAAAGCTCACCTCTTTGGCTTAGAACTGCAGACAGTTTTCTTGTAGTTTCCAAAGCAATGAATTAAAAGCACAAAAGGAAATTGACCATTCACTGAAAAAGAAGATTCTGATTTTGTATACATTTTCTACACTATCTGGATGTTTGTATGTAGCTTTGAAGAATAAAGAGCAAATTTGAAGTTTTGTCTTTAGTGCAATCCACATCTTTTATTTATTGGATATTTTATTTATTTACAATACAGATGTCATCCCCTTTCCCCATTTCTTCTCCCTAGAACCCCCTATCTTATCCTCACTCCTCCTTTATGCTTTTATACCATTTTGATTACCATGTATGTATTAAGGGTCTAGCAATACAATAGATGCAAATAGTCAAGAAACAAGCAAGACAGTAAACACAAATAGTCAAAGAAAAAGCAAGGCATTAAACCGAATTACGTGAACACTCCCATGATCACTGTTTCTAAGGGCTTATCAGGATGACCAAAGTATCTGAGCCTACTTCCCAATCCTAGCCCAAGGTCATTTTCATGTCTGAAGCCTACATCCTTGTTCTAGCCTAAAATTTAGATTCCTGTCTGAAATTACTTATTTGTTCTAGCCTAATATCAGATTCCTGCCTGAAGCCCAATTCCTTGTCCTTGGCCAATGACATATTCCTGCCAAGCAGCCCATTTCCTTGTCCTTCGCCCATGTAAGCTTCTTGCCAAGCAGTCCCAAAGGCTCTCTGCCTCTTCCTCTTTTTTATTTCATTAACAACACTGGGCCTGTCTCAGGTCTTTCTGACAAGAATGCCTTCCTTACCCATCATGGAATATGCATTATCAAAAACAATGAACTTCTGTCTTAGGTTGGTAAGGCTCTGTGCAGAATTTTACCCATCTTTGGCTTCCCAGCCTGTTAATTTAATAATTCTGTCTGGGGGTCCATTTTCAGGTTCAAGCCATGTACTTGACTGCCAACATGTTGATGTTGTTGAAGAAAAGCTTTAGCACAATGGGCAGGAATAAAAGTATTCCCAGGATGAAAAGGACTAACATGATCAAGCTGTATATGCCATTTTTGAAGCTTGACAAAATTAGAAATACTGACTTCAGGCCATGGGTAATTTTATCTGCCGTATCTACTGCATCAACACTCAGCGGAGCAGTATTCTTGAAATTCATAAGCTCCCTATGTATTGTTAAAACATCCCAAGAGTTATAAGCCACATCTTAATTGTTTAGATCCAGTCATCTTCATTTGTCATGCATCAGTTTATTAGTTTGAACATGATGCAGAAGTCATAAATGACTCCAAGTTACAATCACTTTAGTTGAACTGATTAACTTCAAGTATCCTGAGATACTCCTAAGTGCTTATTAATGCTGGATTATACCATGTTTTAATTATTTGCTGTACATTAACACAAAAACTTTCTTTTGAAATTTTTCATATTGTTGTTACAAGTGGAAAACAGATTCTATATCCTTTAGATCTAGATAGTAAAAATTGTGCTCATAGTGTAGTCTAATACATTTCTCGGTTGTATGGTCTTAAAAAGGAAACTAATATAAATAAGTAATTGCATTGACAGTGATTTAAAAACTATGTAAAGTTCAGAAATATGAACTCAAGTCATTGAATGTGTCCACTGTATTGTGAGAAATCATACAAAGCTCTTTTCTGTTTGCTTGGAGTTTTGCATTAATGCCAGCAAAATTTACAATGAACAATTCTGAAGTTCATATTTCAAAATTAAAAACATGTACAAAACAGCCAAATGTAGAATACTTTGAGGAAGTCCTAGGCAGTATATCCAGAATACTGGCAATATTTCCAGTCCTAGGCAACATGAAATGGAAAACTTTACTAATTTATTAATCTTGAAAAATATTATTTACTGAAAATTTATGAACAGTTCTATGGATCTTAGTCTATAATAAGCAATGTAAATTTTGTAAATCTCCCTTGTTTTCAAGTAGATCTGTAAACTAGCTTACATCTGATGTGTGTCTTGGCATTTATCACCTTTCTAAAACCTGGGCTAATGAAGCAGCTGATTACTACACTGTGGGTTGTGAATTTTCTCTTTCACCTTATTTTAAATGTGGTCTCATCAAAGAGAAATTCTGTTTAGAAAAAGTCTAAACAAGAGGCAAAGGGCTAATACATTAAAAATTGGCACCAATTAATGAAGGGGAGATGATTTTTAGTTTAATTTGGCTTATTAGCATAATATAAAAATCAACCTAAATAATTGGTTTTCTTTGCAGCAGCCTTAAATTAAAATTTGTATGTTTTTCCATTGTTCCCTGAGGCCTGAAAAATGCCTCCAGACATCATTTGATCTTTTAGCATCAATGCTTGCAGTACGCAAGGTAACCATGATGAGGATCCTTCTTTGAAGCTTTCATAAACACTTTAAATTATGAGTAGATGGAGACTATTGGCGTGTCAAGCTGCAAGCCTATTAACATATTGAAATGCTCACATTGGACCATAACACTGAAAATTACAGCAGTATTTCTAGGCCAGTGCTTTAAGTGACACAAATGCTTGCCTTTTATTTAATTGAGCTGCATATAATGCTAATTTAGAAGGCCACCTCTTTTTATAATTTGTGCAGCCTACTTTCTTAATTATCTGATTTCCATTCATTGCCTGGAGCAAAGTGCTTACTCAGAGAATTGCAATTTGTGGTCACAGATGGCCTTAAATTGAAACAAACAGATCACCTGTGACCTCCCTAAAGTTCCATTGTCCACTTTAGAGCCCAGTTGTTGAGAGCCTGGGTAAACCTTCATCTCTTCTTACCTCCATGGAAATCTCTAATAAGTCAGGGTGGCTGATCTCAGCAATATGTCTTTATTCATAAAGGGTGGATGTAAACAGAAACAATATAAACCATCCTCAAAAGAGGAGCTGAAGACTTCCATGAGGTCAATCATCCCCAAAGTGTTGCTTTACTCTGACACAGATCAATTCACTTGTTATTTTATTAAACATTAGAACTGTATTTAATTAATCTATGTATCTGTAAGCTTTTAGTAATTATTCAATCAGTGAGATACCCTTCCATGGAGTAGTGGGTTCACGTTCCATTCTTGTCTTCAATTCCTTATCCTCTTATGTTAAAACTTAGAAACAAACTGAATATGTACAATTATTTATTAGAAACAAGACACAGAATGGAAAGCTATTCTGTTAAAAAAAAGTGTATTTACTATAACTAAGGAAAAGTTCTTTTCCTCATTTCCATGGAGAATGGATGTTAAATATTGCTTACAGTTTATATCCAAAGCCCCAGAACACAATTTCAAAAAGGACAAAGGTAAGATTTTCACTGACAACATAATTGATGGATGATTGACTACTTCTTGATGTAGAAGATAACTTTATGTACACAATGAGATGCAATTTAGCATGGATGATTGTGGAAGCTTACATTTCAACCATCAAAGTCAATCATTCACATCAAGAAGAGGATAATAGAAGCCAGGCGAAAGTTCATATGCAAAATACACTGGAATATTAAATCATCTCCAAGCATGTTATGCTCCAAAGGCACAGAAAAAGAAAGACATTTAAAATACTGTGCAGATCTTGATGAACCAAGTGTGTTGTTTCTCTGTTTTGCTTTGTTCTTTTGGATCTTTTTTCTTCTGTTGATTTCTATTTTGAAATGAGCATAAAATGTTAGTTTTTGCTTTATTACAAGAACTACTTATTTATATTATTTATAAGCATAATTTATTTATATTCATGAATATTTGACTTTGTTCACAACATTGTATACTGTACACATAAAACTTAAGATGTAATCTTGACAGCCACATTGTAGAAGAGACTTTGTACTTTTACCAAATAGAACAAGGCTGTGAAGAAGTCTGGTTATGATACCACAGCAAGGTCAACCGAGAAAGCTTGGTAGAGGTGGCTCGTAGGACAGCGGAGGGCCTGGAAGCACACTGTGTAGAAAAGGATGGTTTGATGCTATGGTTTCTGCTGAGGTGCTTTGGTTGAGGAAATGACAAGCAAGGAGCTTTCAGTATTTTGAAAAGAATAAAAAAGTTCTATTGAGACATCAGGAAAAGAGCAATTAGAGGAATACTAAACTTGATGTAGCTGGAAGTATTTAAGTCATTTTTTATGTGTTGAGAATGCTGTAGAAATTTTAATACATGTGAACATCATATTCAAGTGAGCCCTCAGATTTGGCAGGTGCAGGATGATGAGATTCAACATTTTTGATACTTTCAGGAGATTGGAAGGCTGGTGATAACAAATGCCAAAGGGATATTTGCCTTAGGACCACATACAGACTAGATGAGCACTAAAGTGCTTTAAATTGTAACAATTCTGCCAATTTTGTGAAGTTAATACAATTTGTTTTTTCTTAAGAAAAACAAAAACTCCTCTATTGTGGAATACAAGAGATTGTATAGAAAACAATGAATATTTTCATCTCTCACTCAAATGTGGATTTCTAGGATCCATGTGCGGTATTGGTCAATTATTATCATTATTAATGTATGTATTTTTTTCTGAGCCAAGGTTAACCCAGGACCTAGTATTTGCTAGACAAGTGCTCTGTCACTAAGCTAAAGCCCGATTTAATGTATCTTTATGTATCGCTTATACCCACAGACCCTATTCACCATTGTTCTTTTCCTTTCAATGTGTTTATAGAGGCATCTGAGCATTATGTTTGAGTGTCCTGCAGTCTGGATACCACGGTTGTGTTTTAATTAGCTCACCTGTCACCCCATGAACGCCTTCTGTATAATTTGGAGTTTTTTCCGCTCTAATGTCTGAAACTCTTGGTTACTTTTCATTCCTTCCTCAGCATTGGTGCTGGAGAGTCGCAGACTTTGCTGCTGTTGGCTTGTCTCTATTTGATGTTTTGTAAACATAATCAGCAACAAGCAAGATTCATATGCAATGAAACGCATTGATTCTACCCATACATAGTAATGAGTTTTGACAGCCAAAGAGCAAATATCAATCATCTCAAAGCTTCCATCTTCTCTTTGATTTTCATGTCACATGTCTTTGGCCCTGAGCATCCATGATGAATTTATAATATTCTGTTTTATGATTAATTTTATTATCCTAGAATTTTATACAAATGATGTCACACCAGATATTTTCTTTTGTATATAGCTCCTTTTTTATCAGTATTAAGATTTTTTTCAAACTTTGATATTTATCAATATTGTTGTTCTTAGGATAAATCTACTCTTATTATTTCTAAGTAATTTTCTATTGTATTAATGTACCATAATTTACTTACTTGTATATTTTGATGGCGGCCAGTTTTTGGCTTATATTGTCATAGAAAGTCTGTACTCACACTTTGCTCACTGTACATGTGTCCTTTTAATCTGGCATTTTGGATCATTTTCTTTTGATCACTGTAACGGCTTAGTTAGGGATACCTTGATGCACTGGTTTTTAAATATATTTTGTCTGCATTTTTTCTTCATGGTATTCAACAAAATTATTGGATATATGAGTTTATAGGTGTTATGAATTTGGAATATTTTAGCCATTACTTCTTCAAATAATTCTATCTGCTCAATGCCTCTTTTCCTACGACCTCTTTTATGAGGGACTAACTTATAAGTGAGTTGAATTATGTGATATTGTCTCACGGGTTCCTGCATTTCTGGTAAATTTTTCTAGTTTCTCTTCTCTCTGGAATTACATTTGAAAGCCTTCTATTGCTCTCTAAGTTAACAACGGTGACTGATTTTTCTCATTCAGCATTCACTGTGCTTTAAATGTATAAAATCATTTTTATTCAGATACTGTTCTGCTGAGGTTTGGCCTCTTGCTGTGTATTGTAATGCTAAGTGCAGACCCTCAGGACAAGGGAGTCCACACATAGACCCAGGTGACTCTATGTTACCTCACCCCCATTTTTGATTGGTAAATAAAGATGCCAACAACCAATAGCTGAGAAGAAGACACATAGGCAGGCTTTAGGATTCCAGGCTTGGAGTGTCAGAGAATAACCACAAGGGAGAGAAGGTGGTTCAACCCTTCTGAGGGTTGGCCAATTGGAGATAAGACCAGCCCAGATGAAATACAGTAACAACTCAGGATTATCAACAGGACAGTAGATTCTAAAAACATAGAGGGTTGGTATCCTCCCAGGTCTTGTGCTGTTTAAAAGCTTATTGTAAATGTAAAGATTGTGTCTTTTATCCAGAAACTAAATGGTCAAAGATGAGGTAGAAATCTTGATTGGGATTAAAAAATTCTACAGTACTGTTCCTATCAATTCTATAACCTACATTTTGTTTCCAAGAGGCCATAAATCCTCAATTTCTTTCTCTCATACTGACTTTTTTGTTTTTAAGTTTTGAGTATGTTTCAATATTGACAAATTCCATTGTCTCTTATTTTTATTCCTCAGAAGAACTAGATTTTTTTTCTCTTTGTGTAGACATTCAGTTGTTGAGTGCATGTAGATATTGTGAATAGCACTTCACTAAATATCCTAACCTTGTGTTTTGCCTTTGAAGCACACTAGCTTTGCTAGGAAATTTGTTTAGCTTGCACCTCAGTTGATCTTTTTGCACCTTGTGTTTTAGCCTTCTTAGGGTGTCTATAGGATCATGCCCCCAGCATACTACTGAGAATAAACACAAGGGAAGTGAGTAATGTGCTTCCTGTGTGAGGAAGACAGTATTAATCTGAAATTGGAATGGAAGCATCTGCTGTCCTACAAGATTTTTCTAAGGACTGAGTAGTTTAGAGTAGTTCTTTGCCCTTTGCTGGGTTCCATTACAAACATGGAGAAATCAGGTTTTAACCAAAGCTCCCAGAGCCTCTGTACAAAATCAAAGAACTCTTGCTCCGTAGAGCTTTCTCCTCACTGCTCAGGACTCCACCTGCCCCAGCTTGCATGAACTCTGTACCCACACCCTTAACTCACAGATAACATTGTGTTCCCTATATCATGGTCAGCAATCAGCCACCAAGTAGATATGTAGGATAATTAGAAGGTCCATTTTGTTTTCTTTGTTTGAGAGATTATAGACCTATGCTGGCTATTGCCTGGTATCTACAACCTAGTGTTTCATGTTTCCTTAGTTTTCAAGTTGCATACAATGGGAAGGAAAGTCTGATTAGAGGGACCATAGGATAAGATGAGGGGTTTTGTTATTTGCTGTTCTTCTTCAGAGCATTTGTTATGGCTTAGTGTTTCAATTCGCACACTCTGTCAGGATTTTTACCTCATGTATAGCATCTTTAAAAGAGTGGTTTTACTTTTGAAAGTAAATGGGAAATATTTTCCTCTTAATCTTTGTTCAGAAAGAATTGAATATATTTATTCAGATGTTTTGAATGAAATTTTCATTTCCAAGCAAATAAGAGGGTCTCATTAATTTCAATCCTATTTAATAATCTTAAATGATTAAAGTTAACAGTTTGAACGATAGTAAAATAATGGCATTACTATCTCATTTTTTAAACCATAAAAAGACAATGGAAAATTGCAAAACAAATGAACTCATGAGAAGAAACTGCTATCTTCCACAAATCTGGGAGGTGTCTGCAACCTTTAGCTTTAAAAAGATTGTTCATATCTCTCTTGATTTGAACTCAGTCAAAAGAAGTAGGCACAGGTGGGTATATGATTGTGGAGGTCACAAAGACTCTGGGTTTTCTGATAGTAGCTGGCAGATAGGAACAGATAATGCCTAACTTTCAATCACGATATGAATGTGATGCCATCCCACACTTCTGCATCATCTATCAAGCTGCAGAAGCAGCAGAGGTGCTGAAAAAGGACAATGTGCCTGAGCTTAAAGAATCCGATGGGGTCAGTCATATATGGAAGAAGTAATCCTGTATCCATGAGGAATCCTAACTGAGCTTTCAAAGGGTTCATGGGACTTCTGAGCAGCGAAAGGTTTTCAGATAGACATACTTTTAGTTTTAAGGATATGAAATCCCTGCATATTCAAAATGAACTATTTTAATAATACACAGAATTTGACCTTAAGTACTTACTAAAGAAAAAATATTGAAGGAAATTAACCATTAAAATTAAGATAGTAGACAAGATAGACTGAGCAGAAAAGTAAAATAAGAAAGGGAGGACCCAGCAACAAGTCATGAGATTAATTTCAACGAATGACACAATTGTACAAAGTGGAAAGTGAGAACAAGGAGGAAATTTCTACATTGTCACGTAGTTTGGGCTTTGCCCTATGTTAACTGATGTGAGTGCATACTGTACCTGCATCTATCATCCTCTGTGGCTGCGGTACAGTAAAGAATGCCATGATTATAAAGTGGATTTGTTAAATCAGTGAGGTTTCATGACTTTAGCTAGGTACATTACTGTTTTTAAACCTATAAGAAATAAATCCACACGTTTATAAATTACTAAAACTTGTATGAGAAAAATAAACACAATAGATAAATCAGCATACCAGGAAATTGTTAGTTTTTTGACTTAAAATACTCCAGACTCAGATGGTTTCTTAGTGGAATTTAGTCAAGTATTTGAGATAGATGAAATACTTTCAAAAGGTTTCCAAGCATAGGAAATGAAGGCAAAAATGTTTCTTGTTTCCAATGGCATGGCATTGATATAAATCAGACAAACATGACATAGAGATGGGATCACAGTATTATTTAAATATTTCACATAAAATATCAGTCTATAGAGGAAACAGCACATTAAAGTAATACTGTGGTCTGGTCAAGCAAAGTTCAACCAGGCATCTAATGAGAACTAACTATCAATAAATCAAAACTTTACCAGGTAAGAAGTCAACAGGAAAGCAATTCTGAGAAGGTGAGTGATAAAACTCATACTAATTTTTAATTTGAAAAACTCAATATAAAGAAATAGCTTATTTCAAACCAGAAACCATGAAACAATAAAACAATGGCCATATTTCTACTAAAGAGTATCAGAGAGATGTAATTAATTGTCATTGTTAGCTAATACTACTCCATAAATTCTAGTTAGTAAAGTTAGTGGAAGGAAAAAATGTAAATTTTTGAAAAAAAAAAGGAGATAAATTTTTATTGGCAGTTGAAGTAATATTTATCTAGAAAATAGTTAAATTTAGATGCTAATGAAATGAAGAAAAAATATTCAATACAATTTCAAGTTAAAAGTATATATAAAGTGAGTGATTGTTGTCACACAGGTAACTCACACAGTAACATTCTTGTTACCCAAGCTTGAGAACCAACCAGAGTTCAGTCCTTAGCACCTACAGTGTGGTGTGTGTCTATCTATACCACCAGCACTGGGGAAGCAGAGACAGGTGAACTCCCGGGGCTTACTGGCCTCAGTGAGAGACCCTGTCTTAAAAATGAAGTGGGACAGCTCCCAAGGAATGATACCATGTGAATTCACACACATGTGAATTCCCATACATGTACAACTTTATATACTCATGCACAGGATCATACATATCACACTCAATAGTTGAATAACAATGTGTTACATAGTTGAAAACTACTGAGAGACTAGATATGAAATATTCTGACCATGAAGTCACAGTGAATAAGGGAATGCACATGTCAGTTACCTCTGTCTAGCTATTCCATAATGCACAGCTATATCAAAATATCATGTACACATTTTTCAGAGTTATGAGTTAAAAAACCAAATATATTTATCTAGAAAATAGTTTAAATTTTGGATGCTTATGAAATGAAAGAGAAATATTTCAATAAAATTCCAAGTTAAAAGTGGATATAAAAGTAATATCTGGATAAATATTATTTGAATTTTTATAGTGCACTAATTAAAAAATAGTGAATTAAAAACATGAGAATATATTTCATATCATTCATAATAATTTCAAATAGTAAAAGCTAAAATGTATTGAAACAGATTAAACAGACATGTAAAGGAACAAATAAGCAACATTTTAACTCTACTTATAAACTCATAAGTGAAGGGTTGACTAGTTGATATTCATTGTTATTAGATTGAAAGACTTCCTGTGAGATATCAAATCCCTCCAAATTTATTCAAGAGTGCTCATAATATATTGGCATTTTAAATGTGAAGTTGACAAACTTATTTTAAAAATTTATTTGGAAGAGTTTTAGTACTTAGAATAAATGTCCATTTTCAGGAAAATAAAAAAATAAAAACAGAAATAATAGATAGCCATAAGAAACAATGCGATTCATATGAGACAAGCTTAGACTTCAAATAAGTACTAAAATGTGGCATTGGGGTTTGGAGAGGTGGCTCAGTGGTTAAAAACAGTTGCTGCCCTTCCAGAGGACACAGATTCTATCTCCAGCTTCGACATGGCAACTCACAATCATGTTACCCTAGTTCTTGAGATTATGACTCCATCTTTACCTCTGCAGGTACTGAAGCACAACACTCATAACCATAAAATAAAAATAAATAACTCTTTGAAAAATGTTGTGTTGAGGAAATGTAAGTTAGGTGTGGGAAGACTGTCTCTCTTCCTGGATCTTAAATTTTAAAACTAAAACCGAAGCCATGTGTAGCAAACTTAATTGATAATAAACATTGGGGAATAAATTCCACGTACATCACAGAAACCCCAATGATCTATCCCCAAAATGTTCACTGTCCCAAACACCTGTACTTCTTCATTCCTAACTATATCATAACTTACGGAAATAAAACTTTATGCCTGAATATCCATTTGTTTTTATGTGATGAGCAGCGCTAAAATGAATATCCTTTTATAATTAAACAGAAGACAGTGAGGGGCAAAGGTGTGTTTCCATCCTTACAAAAGGAGACTGTCTGGGGAAAATAGCAAGGAAGTTTATGACACATACTTACAAAAGGGTCATAGTCAAATCTATTTGTACAAATGAATTTATATATTAATAAAAGGAGTGGACAAAGAGAAAATTAGATTCTTGCTTTCTCTTTGGATAGAAACTGGGCTTGAGAAACAGAATCGGTCTATCATTTTATTGTACATTAAATTAAACAGAATGATTTTTTAACCAAGTGGATATTATTTATTAGGATTGTTACTAGTTGATAAAGGGCAGGATCGAAGAAGAAATAGCTTAGCTTGATGTGGGGGCTGTGGCCTGAGATTTTATGGAAGAATAAAGCAGCCACTCACGCCTTAGCACTGAGCTCACAGGGGCCAGACCAACAAAAGTAGAGCTATAAATAAATTTGAAAACAGGAAAATAAAATTATTGTATTAATAAGACATCAAAGTTATCTGGATTCATTTCTGATAATTTTATCAATTAGCTCAAATTAGATTCAGACCCAGGAAGCATGCAATTACTGCTTCATAACTGTGTTTTTTTAATCAAGTGCAAACGCGTGTTTCTTGTCAACGTTGTAATGTTAAAAGTCAAATTTCTTTTTGTTAAAAACTTCACAGCTATTTCAATACACAACATGGAAACTTTCAATTCCTAAATAAAATAAATCTGGTAAGCGTATATAAATGGGAGTAAGAAAAGCAGAACAATCCAAACAAAATCAACCAACCAAGTGCCTGATTTATATGAACTAAGGTAAATTACTGAAAAAAAAAATTCACATTAGTTAACTATGTCATGAACAAAATGAAGAAGTTTGGATTTTGATTTGTATAAAACTCATTTTTCAAAGATTATGGTTTAATATAAAGCTTACATAGAAAGGGTCAGAATACTGCCTTTATTCTTCTGGACTTCGGTGGAAAAATAAATGAAGAACAAAAAGGAATAAATCTTCCAGTATAAGGCACTATAATTCTAGCTAATCTAACCAAAGACATGTAATATGTGTGTTTACTTTCATATGCTAGTTATGGTAAGAAAAAAAATCTAAATTAAAATAATGAGTGCAAGCAACAATTAATATATCAAAATAAAAATGGTGATACCTATGTACTGGGATGTTATTCTTCAAGCAGAATTGGACATTATGGCATGTCAGTAATTCTTAACAATAATGTACACGGATATCTAAGTTTTCAAAATGCTGCAAAGCTTCTTCAAATACTTACTCTCATGATCTCTTCGTACATGGACCAACTCATTTGAAATGTGATGTGGATGTGAACTCATCCATCCGCATTCTTTTCTGGATTCTTTTTACTCTGTTCCATGTTTCTTCTTCACAGCATGTACCACATTTAAAAAGTATACATACCTTTTTATGGTCAGAAGTGTGTCTCCCTCCCCCACTGGAGGACAGGAGGACACAGCTGTATTGAGCTGGACTAATTGGGCACAAGCACATTCAACGACTATGCGTGAGTAAATGAAGGATTAGAGTCCCCGACCATAATAGCAAAACATTGCAGTGAATTATCAGACAAGGCCAGAAATTCCTCTCTCAAGGATTTAAAGGTATTCTTAATGGGCTGAACAGAGGAATACATTAATTAAAAATTTAGAATGTATAAAATATATATGAAGCATATATTACATTGATATTAATTATTAATTAATATTAATATTACACTGATATTAATTATTTAGATTTATAATATAATTATATTATTTCTCCCTTTTTCTTCTTCCACTGAGATCCTCCCATATGCCCCTTCTTGGTTTCTTTCAAATTCTTGGCCTCTTTCCCACTAATTGCTATTGCATGCACATATGTATATATAACCTGTTCAAGTCCATACAATGTTACTCGTTTGCAAGTATTTCAGGCTGACCATTTAGTATTAGATAACCAACTGACATGCTCTTTCTTAGGGAACACTATTTTTCTGATCTTGTCATTCCTTAGTTGCCCATAGTTCTTTGAGTAAGGCTGAGGTCTCATGGTCTTTTCCTTGTCTACACTGGTATGTCCATTGGTGTCAACCTTGTCCAGCTCACACCTTCATTTTAATTACTGTAACACTTATTTCACTGAGAAATTAGAAACCTCTGCGTATTTGTGACACTCCTATCCTATTCCTACACTGCCGTGGAAATTTTATTCTTACTCTGCTTCCTTCTCTTATTCTGGACAAAATCAGACCACACCCTTTCCACTCTCATAGAACATTTCTATCTCCATGAAGCCACTGTTTTTACGGCATTGCCTGGACTTCTGTGAGTCCTTACATCTGGTTCTGTCTTCCTTCTTGGTCCTTTCTTTTAAATGCTAGTAGCTGACAGGTGTGTCTGTTTGTTGTTTATTACATAAGTACCTTTAGTTTCTATCATTTACTCTTACGGCTTAAATTTTCAATTTAAAAACTGTGTGTATTTTTGGTGTTTTACAGCTTGTTCCTGCGTGTTAACTCAGTTATATAAACCTGTTCTGGATATCTCTCCTTGAATGGACTGTAAGCATCTTGAATTCAGCTTTGAAACCAAATTATCATTCTTTTCTATAAGCCCAATCTTGCTCTCATGTGTTCTTCATCCCAGAGAACTGGATCAGTAACTACTCAATGGTACCAAATAAAAAATGTTATAATAGCGCCATTCTAAAGTGTTTCCTCTCAACCCTTACATGGAATCAGTATTCAACAAACTTGGTAATTTTACCTCTTATGTTTGCCTTGGATCAGTTTATGGTTTGAGAAAAATTAGTATTTTCCTATAATAATATCTGCTTTTAGTAGAGTATTGCACTGCCTTCCTAATTGCTCTCTCTTGGTTCCATGATAACTCACATTCTTACCAAATAGAAAGCGTTTTTCCTTGCTTCCAGGTAGTCTCAGATTTTTCACCCCACATTGAATCAGAGTCAGCCTTGGGGTTAAGATTTTGACATTTCTCCAGAAAGGATGACACAAACATGGTTCCTTTCAATCTGAAGAAAGAGGCAAGTGCTCCTAACACCCAACACTCAGTGGTAGAGCAGGAACAGAATGTGCACAGCAGGTGCTGGCACTGAGTAGGGAAGGGAGTGTGTGGAAAGCTCTTTGAGAAGTCACAGCAGCCACCAGTCCCAGCATTTCGCAAATGCATCTGGGCACATATCTCCATCTCTACACAGTCTCCAAGTCTACTCCCCAGGAATAGGGTTCTGAGGCCTTGTCTTTAGGCCCTGTAATCTGAAAGGCCACAAGACAAGATCTAGGTGCCACTCAGTTGGCATTTTTCCCAGAAAGACCAGCACTTATTGTTTTGAGGCCTTTTGTAGCAGACTTATCATTTTTGATATTTCTACCATATTTTTTTTTTATTTAATAATTTGTAGTGTCTCAGGAGCATCTATTGTTCTCCTCAGAAATGCAGAGGTTGGAGAGAATGGACAGCCTCCAACAGTTCATGCTTTGGGGATGATTTGTGAACACATTTCCCTTTCCATAGCATTGACTTCCTAAAGAGGGCTTTCTGCTATGTTTGTTGAGTAGGAGGAAGAGAAATGTTTTCCTCAGCCTTAATTTTCTGAAGTAACAATATCCAAAACATTTGCAATATAAAACAAAATAGTAAATACATAGGCTTCCGTTTTTGCTATTTTATGTTTGCTCACTAATTTCACTAACGCTGGAGGGGATAATTTCCTCCAGATTGGAGATCATACTTTTAGTCCTCTCTCCACCAAGTTACTGTACAGAATCATTTCATTCGTATTGATTGCTTCTCCATGTGCAGTAAAAACAGCACTTTGCTTTCTCAGAAGCTCAATAATATTCGTTACTGTCCTCATTGCTCTTACCAAGCCCCTGACAAGAGGCAGGATAAAGAAGGAAGACTTTATTTCTGGCCTGGTCTGAGAGATGTAGTCAACCATGGCAGGCAACATCTAGGAGCAACTAGACCCTTGGTGGCAGGAGTATGGAGCAGCTTTCATTTTGCATTTCCGTAGACCAGGAAGGAAGAGAGACCAGGCTATAAACCTCAAGCCCAATTCTCTCCTCAGTGGCCTATTTCTACCTCCTAAAGTTCCAGTCCTCCCCCTTGAACCGCCTCCCGCCAACAACCAACCACAATATCACCAGCTTTGGACCAAGTATTCAAACACACGAGACCGCAGGGTTCATTGTAAGTTCCAGTCACAACACCCAGTAAGAGCTTCCTAATGCTTCATTTAAAAATTTAAAAGACCTGCAGTTTTCTACTTGTTAACCTTGAAGCTAAGTGAAAGATCTCGGAAGGTAAAATACTAAAGTGATCTCCACTCGCATTAACCGTAGGAGTAAAGGCACCCCCCGATTCACTCGCGTGAAATACCACTCCAGGCTCAGCACATGTACCGACAGCCAATTAGTACTGTGCTCTGCGGAAGACATCAATTGCAGCCTGCACGCCTCTCACGTGCCCCTCAGAAAAGTACTTTTTAACTTCTAATCTTATGCTAATGTTCTACTAACCTTCACATAAAATAGCTCACATTTGAGGAGATAATGTTCATGCAGTAATAAGTAGAAGTTATGAACCCTTACCGGCCAATCTGTTGTTCCTTGAACGACAGTATTCTGACCAAGGGAGTGTAGAAGTATTTTAAAACGCTTCTTCTGCAGCCGAAAGTATCTGTCTTTTGGGCAGAATCCAGTCTTTTCAAAGACTGACAGTTTATGATTAAAATTATTTTCTTCTTGAGGGAAGTCATAAGTCACTCTTTATCAAACAAAGGAACTGTAAATTCTAAACAACTCAACACAGAGTCCTGTTAACAACATAAAGCATACTGTCATGGAAACTAGAAATTTCCGTTTTCCCTTCAAACATTATTTTTTTTTCAAATCATATTATCTTCTGTTTTGTGTGGGGAGAGTCAGAGCATAACAGGTGTATTGGTTTGTACAATGACGACTTGTCTGGACGGGAATTGTGTTTCTCCAATCCCTCATTTTTCTTTTTTTTTCCTACAGCTTCACTTTAGAGTTGAAAGCTGAGAGTGAAGTAGAAGCCATTGTTCCGTGAAGGTTGCAGTGGAGGGCTGTGGGCAGAACGCAGTGGGACAGCAGGTTCCAACATGTCCTCGCTATCCCAGCCATCATCCCTAAGGCTGGTCCCACTGAGCAGCAGCAGCCTCCAGGCCTCACACCCAGAACTTCAGTTCCTGACCCACATCAACACTTTGCTGCACCAACAAACCCGGAGTGCTCACAGCCCAACATCCTGATAAGGGCTTCTCAGGGATGCTCTGCCAAGCTCCAACTTGTCCTCCCATCTGTAGCCTCCGAAGTTGCCAGAGCTGATAACAATGCTGTTTACAAGTAGATAAAAATCTTTGAGAATTACCATGGGGGGCGGGAGGATTACCAAGGATTATTAGAAGTTTTAATTAGTAAAAGTTAGAAGGCATTTATCTAGAATAGTGGCAGCCATTAACGGGCACAGTTGAGCAATACTTAGGTTAAAAAAATGTTTAAGTTGCAACCCAAAGATAGCATAAAATAGTTTTCTATTAAAACACTTTTATTGTTATAATAAATCATATATTACTTTTACCATAACATTGTACAATCTATTGTTTCTGTTTTGTAAGTGTGCAGATAGGGAGTGTGCATCACTGCCAATGGCACACATTACTTCTTTAAAGTGACATTCTTCAGATATTGATGCTTTTTCAGATATGCATACTCTTGATGGGCTGGGCAGTTTCCCAGGTGTTCTTAGAGTGAATGCGAAGGTTTGAACCTCTTGATTTGCGTGATTTGGTGGGGTTTTCTGGGTCAAGAGAGTATGGAGCCACCTTCACATGTCACCTCTTGCTGCTTACAGGAAGACTGGATGCATCTTTAAAAGAAGCTTACTACTGTTATGGCAGTGAATGGAGATGCTAGGGCAGAACAAATCAAGAAAGCATTCCTCTGCTGTTGTTTAAAATATTTAAAATGGGCTAATGTGAACATCATAATGAAACACTTTCAACAAATCCATAACAAATCTGACAAATTGTTCCCTTTCAGCACACAAAAGACAACTTTTTGAAATAAATAATGTAAACCAGGTTTGCTAAAGTCACACTTAAATGTATGGTCATATTTTAAAATAATTTTAAATAGGATCTAAGCTAGTAAATAAGGTGGATCTTTATATAAAAAGGACAATTGTGGCTGGATAGTTAAACTAGAATCCTAACACTTGGGGCGGGTCGGCAGTGGGATCAGGAGGTCAGGGAAAATCTTGGTTGTATATGAAGTATGAGTACACCCTGGCTGCAAGAGGCTGTCTCAAGAAAACACTGAAGAAGAAAGAGGGAATTTAAATTATTCTTCATCCTTTGATGGAAAGATGTATTAGATGATTACAAATGCCACCTTTGACTTTTCTGGGTTAAGCTGTGACTACCAAGCAATGGAACTTGCACAAACAAATGGCCCTTATTATGTTTTTGTTGGACAGTATTGTGTTTCTGTTGTGTTACAGTGCATGCAATTGAGTTGAATTCACATTCACACAATTTAGAAAAGGTTTCATTTCAGTATTTCTGATCCTCTCAACCGGAGGTGAAACTCTGTAATACATATTTTAATTTTTACTATACAATTCATATGCATTTTATATTTTACTGTTTAAAAACACTAGGTAATTGTACCTGAATGCATTTTTGATTATCTGTGTATTAAAGAAATGTCTTCTTCATAAATATAGAAAATGAGTAGTGTAAAAACCAGTTTTATGCTGAAACCCTGATATAGTCATTGTTAGCATAGCGATAGCTTCTCTCTGTAGCACAAGATCCTATTTGAACTAAATAAAAACAGAAGTGAATATATTTAAGAGGAAAAACAACATTGAAAAAGGAAAATTCACCAAGCACAGCACTATGACAGTAAATAATTACAACGTATGGAACAGAAAGTGTTGGCAATAAGTACCAGTTTTCACAGGTGTGTAGGAAGAAATATTTGGTGCCATAAGCGGTGTGAAACACCAGCATGCAATTTTTGTTTAAGGTTAGTTCTTTTTAAGGATTATCACTGTGTGCATACCTCTGTGTATGTGTGTGCACATGTGTGCACGTGTGTGTGTGTGTAGGTACCTGTGTGAAAGCCAGAAGACAACATTTTGGGGCGGCCGGCTATCTCCTCTTCTTTCTGCCGTGCTGTGCACTCCAGCTTAGCTGGCTCAGACGCTTCCATGTGACTCTACTGTCTCTGCTTTCTATTTTGAAGCAAGAGTGCTGGGATCACAGATATGCTTCTTTGCATCCAGATTTTTTTTTTTTTTTTGACATAGTTTCAAGGATTGAATTTAGTTTGTCAGGCAATCACCTTTCCCTGCTTAGTCATCTTGCTGGGCTAGAGGTGGCTGTTGGTTGTCAAATTGTTTATAGTTCAACATTTTGTATAATCAGAATAATAATTGGTGAGACAGGTGTTCAGTAACTTTGTTGAATTTGAGCTATCAATTTAGAATTTCATTCATTTAGAAGCAAATCTTAAACTCTCCTTCGTTGTGAGTTTTTTTTTTCCTGTCATTTCCAATGGTATTACAGTCTTTCTAGAATCACTTCTTTCCCAAGTAACAGGCATCCTCGCAAAATGCATAGTGTGTAGCCATGTCAAAGGCTAGTTCAGCATGCTTGGCATCAGATATAATTTAATGACTAAACAATCACTCCTTGGGAACTTAGACCTGCTCAGCTCCTTTAGGCAATTTCAAGCATTTTAATTTTCCCAAAGATGTTCCCCCCACCCTGTCTTAATGGATAGTCAGCAACTGACCTTAAGATTCATGCATATTGAGTGCAGCTGGAGCTGCCTCTCACCTCTTTTGATGACTCATACCTTTGCAAGGGATTCCCTTAAAATGGAAATAAAGAAAAGACTCAAACTTGCTTTGTTTATGTTCTGGGAAGTGCTTTAGGTCAACCAGAAGCCAAGTGAATTAATAATGAATAAATAATGAATGAATAAAGTCCTTAGGGTTGAAGTATAGATGTCATTGATGCCTAGCAGGTTTTGGGTACTCTTGCAAGGAAGTCTCCATAGGAAAAAAAAACCACACTTTGGAAAGCTTTAATTAAAGAAAAGCTTTAATTTCTGTATGTGATTCAGAATCAATTCTACTTGTCTAATTTACATGGAAGATTGTTATTTTACTAGGACTTTGAAAAAGTCTTTCTCAGGAACAGTTTGGGGCTTTTGCGGGGAGGAATTCCTCTTTTCATCTTCCTGACCTTGTAAAGCAGGGGAGGAAATTCTGAAGGAGTGTTTTCACTGAGAACATGTGTTGATGGCTTTTGACTCAAAGCGATTCCTTTAACCTCTACTTTGACCATACCATACACCACAGATGCTCTGTTCCAGGTGCAGGTGTCACCAAGAAAGGGGCTTTCTTTTTCTTAACCATTCAATCCGGTTTAACTAGGCAAATGTCTCTTCCAGGTAGATGTGCTTCTTTTCTCTTATCTCTTAATGATGAACTAAATGTGACAGGTTGAAAATACTGGGGCCACAGTTGTCCTTGTCCCAGCTTGCTCCTAGAAAGAACGTTCCACACAAGGATGGCAAAGGGAGAGAGGAAAGATTCAGCCACACTGCTTCTCTCGTTGTAACAAGTCATAGCAGACTATCAAAGCAGCTCCTACTCCCCGACTCTGAGGGAGTGACATGAAGGTTCTACTCAGCAGAAAAATGGGACAGGAGGTGAAGGAAGTCTTTGGCTCTGCTGGAGGAACTGGTTTTATCTGGAACAGACATGGAAAATTCTTTACTTAAGAAAAAACCAAAATAAAACAACAACAACAACAACAAAAACAGACAGTGGTTATCTTGTCGAAGAATAAGCCAGAATCCAGCAGGGGCTGGCACATTTGGGCAAGTCAAATAATTAAGCCACTAGAAGTTTGATTGAAGTATCTGAAAAACAATA